>NC_003075.7:2401000-3053301 GCF_000001735.4 Arabidopsis thaliana
ATAGATAAAAGAAAGTATGTGGACATGTAGTCGATTTATTTGGGCTAGGTTAAATCACTTTATCTATGTGCAATATTTGATGATATTTGACTTTTTGGATCAGCAGAATGGCTGGTCAACAACAACATTTTTTGTTGGTCTCGTGTAGATTATATGTTTCTAGATGGAACCATTTGATCAATCTAGTCAATACGTGGTCGTTGAACGCGGCACATCATAATGAAGGACATGTTATCCAAGATATTCGCGTGTGGTTGCCTGGAGTAGTGCATACTATTTTCTTTGACATGGATGGGAATATTATTGGTGATAATGTTGGTGTGCAAAATGAGGGTATTTTTGTTATTTAGATTTGGTTTATTTTTTAGTTTAATTATAGACAAAGTTTAATTACAAAAATATTTATATAATTTTAATGTATCCTTAATATGTTAACTTAACGAAAATAATTTATTATGTACTCACCAAATCAAATTCAACTGTGTTTGGGTTGATGAAGTAAAAGAAGATTTATCGAAAATAATGCCACATTCAAGTATTATTTGATACACTTCTAGTAATTTTTTTTTTTTCTCATAAGTGTTGTCATTCATTGAAACTAAAGTATGTCAAAGTACATGTGTGGAAACATCCACTTACAATCTTCAGACAACAACATGTGAAACTTAAAACATAACAGAACTTTTAAACTGCAGACTAACAACTATGGATAAACCAAAGTTAACACAGAGGTATCCATGTTGCAGAACAAAAGCTGAAATAAAAGCTGAAACTAAAACAACATACCAAAGCAGATATGTCATTTCGAACTCCAAAAAGTGATACAGAGACCATATATGAGTTGTTATTCAAACCTGAAACTGAGGCTGCCAACATGAAATCATGGCAACCTTAAACCAAAAAATGTGACAAAATGAGCAGAGTTCTTAACGTTTCTTAGGAGGTTTGAGAATACCTCCCATTCTTTGCTCAGTTTCTTGTTGTTTGTGTTGTCTTGATTCCTTATCTCGCTGAAGAATGATCAAGTTCTTCCTCTTAGATGACTCCCCAAGATGCATGTTATTGTGAGATTCCCCATCTTGAGCACCTCTTGATGATTTTCCCACCTCAAAAACTTGCCTTACTCCATAAGTAATCGCAGCTCCAGAGGCTTGACTGATGTTAGAGTCAGGGAAAACCTGATGACGTCTAACACCAGCTTGAGTAGTCGGAACTGTGAAAGCTTGGAAAGCTGAAGGTCTTGAAGTTGGAAAGTATGGAGTAACTGCTGCCAATTCTTGTGGATTCAATGGAGGTGTAGGCACTCGTGGAGGTGGATGTAAAGGAACCGGAAGAGAGCTATCAGTCATTTGAGATTGAGAGTTAAAGCTTAATCTCAAAACACTATCCCTGAAAGCAGCTCTTTCCCTGTCAATGCTCTGAAACCGTTGGCGGTAAGGACAGTAGTTTCGGTTATGGGCCTGAGTCTCTCATATTGATGTATAAATATGTAAATTAGTAAATTTGTTTGATGTATAAATAATCTTCTAATAATGCACACATATTAAAAATCATTTAAAAAATAATTTTCACACACAGATTAAGAAATCATTTAATTTTTTTTTATTTGTAAAGTAAAACATCATTTATTATCTATTCAAATATGATTCAACCAATAAAAAATAATCTGCCGAATATAAATCGCCAAAACTAATAAAAAAACTAATTAATCCCTAATTTATATTAAAAATTAAAAATATCATCTAATTTTGAACAAATTTCCTCTTAAAACATGAAATGGAAGGTTAACGTCATTTATACTAAAGGTTTATGACTAACGTTAGTATAGAGAGCCAGGTTTGTCAAATGACGTCTTATAAGCTGACTTAATATCAGAATTTATGAAAGTAACGTCGGTTTAAAAGCAACACAAAATTTTTATAGACCATTTCTACTAAATTTTTATATAATTTGTTTTTATCAAATCTAAATAAAATTTGCTGTCAACAAAAGAAATCTTTTACCTAAATTAGAAAGACAATCGACCGAAATGATGATATTTATATTGTTTGAATATACTAATTTTACATAAAGCATAACTTTGTCCTTGATATGTGGAACTGTTGTATTCAAAGCCACTTCACGAAGTCTTTATAAGCTGACTTGCTCGAAGTCCCAGTTTCCCTGAAAGAAAAAAGAAAAAAAAGGAGCAAAAACGCTTTAAGAGAAACATTATACTCAAGATTTTCAAGTGAAAGCACAACTATTTAAAATTACAATTACGAAAGGGAGAAGATCCAAGTAGGAAAAAGCAGATTACAGATTCATAAGTGAGCTAGTGAAATGATTCCCACTATAGCTCAATGACCAATCCTACTGGTGTCATATCCAAAACACATAAGCAATATTCAGAACTGTTATCTTTACATGTATGGTAAACTTGACTACAACAAACAATAACATACATGATCTAAGTGAAATTTGGTCCAGTTCATAACATCTCACTAGCAAATTTCGTATCAACTATTGTAGCTACAACACAATGGGTTGCTTTTAATAATATTTTTTTTCCCGAAGGAAGAAGACTCGGAAGCTAGACAAAGAGAATATGGATTTTAACAAGTTTTACCTGATCTATCACAAGTGCAGAAAGATCCATCATGACTTGAGCAAGATCGTTTACTGATTCAAGAACGTAGACAAAGTGTAAGCACTTGCCTAATGCAACTCTCTGACTCTACCCGTAATTCCTCTGCTCATTTTTTTTATCTTGGTCATCTGGTGCTCGTCAAACTGAAAAGAAGATTTCAGGTATAGATTGCATCAATAAAGTACATATGAGGAATGATGGCTATAAACTGAAAGAATAAAACACATATAGAAGTTGGACAATATCGCCAAAGTCATCTTCTTCAGGTCTACATCTGTTTCTCAGATCCTCAGAATCTCAGATTTATCTCTATATTCATCCCATCAGGATAGTACATTAGAGTCGTAATAAAGTTTTTGATGCTCAAAGGGTTCCTAAGGATGTTGAGAAAATGTAGATGCAAGATAAAGTTATTACTAAGTTAACAACTACTCAAATTCAAATTCCTTTGACTTTTCAGATCATTTCTGTATATTTTGAGTATTTGACAAACGCAGGAAAAAGGCAAATCAGAAGCATATAACATAAAGTGCATCAAATCAATAAGATTCTCTTAAGAGATTGGAGAATAGTACAAAGAATGCATACCTTGAGGGATTTAATACCATGCAAGCTGCACAATGGAAAGCACCAAAAATGTAAAGCCAGTCATAGGTGTCCTAGTTTCTTCTACAATGTATCCCTAAACAACTCAATAGGCAATTGACTAACGATTTGGAGTCAATAGAACATGGAATAATGCAACAACATTTCAAATCAATCTCTTTTACCTGAATCTCCTTAAAATTCGCAAAGAGATTGAAATCTCTTACCTAGAAAACTTTCATGAATCCATCATCCTAAAACCAAATCAAGAATCCTTGTTAGACTATTCAATCGAAAAACACACAAATATGTTATATTCTACCATTCAATCTTATCGATTTCGACCAATGGAAAAGAGAAACTCTCGACAGAATTAGCAAACCACATGATCGGATTGAGATGTTTTTTTACCTCATTCCAGAAGATCGATTTCATAGAAATCAGATGCGAAATTCACAAAAAGCTTCGGATAAAGTATTCATCTATCATCTTATATGCAATCTCCATAAAGTATCCAGCGTGACTTGAGATCTATCTCAAATTAATTGCTGCACAGAACGCACCCGTAAGTGCCAAGACCCATCAATTGTTATCTTCCAACGAGTCTCTTGGTGAGTCTAGGTTTCTGTAAATCTCTGGAAGAAGATTATAAACGGCAATCTTTATCATCAAGCCGCATTGTTAAGCACTGGAAGATATAAACCATCTTCCTGAACATTGTTTTGCTTGAATGTGTTCACTGGAACTCCTATTTCTGCAAGGCCAAAGATGAACAACGGCTGGATTTCTCTAATCTCTAAAACACTTATCTCCCCTTTCTAAGCAGTGTGATCACAAAGTCTCATGATTGCTATCTGTCTCGACATATTATCAATTTTACCTAACGCAACCTCTCTCATGATTTCCACTGGAGATAAAGCCTAAAAATGTCCACCAATTCTCAGTCATCATCTACTCCAAGATATTGACTTTCATTGCGAGAAGGACTGAATTCGAAGGCTGTATTGTGCACATACTTGTCCAGTTTTGTAACCATTCGATATATCTCCCATTGATATATCTCGAACTGAGATTGGGTTTGTAGACGGTGTTGAAAATCTGTTGATGGCTTGGTTGATTCATCTTTTGCCACCGTCGTTTTGAGTTTTCCATGTTTAAGAATTACTTTCCGTTGGATCTATGTAGTCTTGGTCAGTGGAATGGATACTGTTTCCCTTTTGGTTGTGTGGTGCCACATCTCATCATCGCACGAAATTCCTCAAAGTTTATTTTTCCATCCTGTAACATAGTTCCTTTCAAGGTTTCATTACAAGCACCGGTTTACTGTTTGAGATGTTGGATTATGTTAGAGAGTGCGACTTACATTGTCGGTGTCAACTTCGGATATAACTTCTTTGATGCTAGCTTCATCTCCCATTCCATATTCCTTCATGGCACTTTCCAACTCATCCCTAGTTATGTGCCTATTGGATTACCAAATAGCATTAACATTGGTGCCTCATAATAGTTACACACATTTGAATCTTAATCCTCTTGACAAAAAAAAAGAAATGATTGATTCGTACACTGAAAATGTAAGAAACTTACCCATTTTTGTCTTTATCTAAGTGTTGGAATGCTTTGTGTACGTGCTCATCGTGATGTAATTTGTATCTATGCATTGTCGCAGAGATAAACTCATAGTAGTCAATTGTTCCATTACCATCCACATCAGACTGAAAAGTTATCATCATGTGTTTCAAACTGTCTTTTTCAAGATCTTAATTGCGGAAAAGAGAAAGCAAGATGCTGAAGATAACTTACCGCTTCAACGAGTTGCTGAACTTCAGTTTCAGAGAGTCTAGATCTAAGTCTACTTAGCCCAGTTTGGAGTTGTTCATAAGTGATTGTCCCGCTTCTATTGGTATCCATATTCGCAAACAAGGTTTTAAGACCTTTGATCTCTTCTTCGGATAGACTCACCGCGCTAACCTGCAAACAGAACACACAAATTAGATCCCCAAGTTCCGGCACTAGTAGATATGAGATGTTTCAACTGATTAGAGAACACAAAGAGATGGAAAGACTATAAGCGAGATGCATAATTAGTAATAAAGAAAGATTTAATTTCATAATATTTTGAGCTACGTGATTACCTTTAGGGCTAGCTTCTTAAGCTTGTTCATTGCTCGGAATTGCTTCATACGTGATAACACAGTGCTATCAATAGGCTTTTCCGGTGCTTCTCCCCCTTTGATCCAAGGATGTTCTATAAACCATAAGGATTGCTACATATTAGTAAAGCATTACTCGGTAAACGACCATAAACTCAAGACTGGTATTCACATTCTCTTACCAAGAACTTGTGCAGCAGTGATTCGTCTCTTAGGGTCTTCGGTTAGCATCTTCTCAACAAGATCTTTCGCGCTGTCAGATATAGAAGGCCATGGCTCACGTACAAAATCAATTTTGCATTTTAGAATTTCAACGAATACTCCTTCTTCATTGTCTACAAAATAACATATGATTACAGATCAAACCTTAAGAAGAAGAAGAAAAAATCAAGAAGTTTTGTTAGCTTAAAGGTCTTTTACCGGCCCAAAAAGGAGGTACACCGCAGAGTAGGATGTATAAAATAACACCTGCACTCCAAATGTCGATTTCTTTTCCGTAACTCTGCCTTAATACTTCAGGAGCAACGTAGTAAGGACTCCCAACCACATCCTTGTAAATTTTTCCTGTAATTTTGGTTTCACAAACAGATAAACATAAAAATCAAAATAAACTAAAACGAAAACATAAACATAGTTAAATCTGTACAATAATAAGACAACATAAACCTGATTCTATTACTAAAGAGTAGAGTCCCATCTCTATGCATTGGAACATAAGTCACCAATCTAGCTCATGATTAAAGCACAAAGTGCATATTTTCGATTCGTGAAAGAATATGATCAATCTTCAATGAACAGAGAAACCCCAAAATCAATTGCTTTGAGCATAACAGTCTCATCGTTACTCGAAAACAAGTACTTGATACTAAAAGAGATTTGTGCTAGACAATCCTATAGGACCCAAAACCTATCAAACGCAATCATCAATACACTAAGAATATGATCAATCTCGAGCTCACTTTATTCAATGAACACAGAACATTTCTGATAAGCACATAACCAGAGTAAACCGGTGTCATAGAAAAGAGATGTGGTCTTGTTATGGCTCCTAAATTAATGGGATTGTATTCTCCACTCCCCACGATGTTAGTAGTAGATTTAGTGGTTATTTTCTTTCTTATTTTTGTGTATTTAAAGACTTCAATGTCAAGTTAAGGAATCAGACTTGAAAATTGACAAAACAGAGTTTATCTCTTTGGTACTTTGTGTGTTCTTGTGTTAAGACAAAACACATCTCTTTGGCTTTGAGGAGGGACCACCTATCAATTTCAAATCGGACTCCTTTATGCATAACATTCTATTCTTATTCTAGAGTATATGACATCACGATTCAGTGAACTCCTAAGATGAATGTAGATACTAAAGAGACTTGTGCAAGACAATCTATAGATTCGTACCATTAGCATACCAAATCAACCTAAGATGATTCTATAAAAGATCAATCTCTATAGCTAACCTTCTTCGATGAACGCGGACAACCCGAAATCGGTTACTTTAAGCATTGCATTCTCCTCCTTACTCGAGAACAAGAAATTCTCAGGCTTGAGATCTCGATGAATCACACCATTCAAATGACAAATCTGAACAACATCCACAATTGACTTAATGGTACCAGCAGCAGCTCTCTCAGAGTAATGACCTTGAGCTATAATCCTATCAAACAACTCTCCACCGGCACATAATTCCATTACCAAATGTACAGAATGTCTGTCTTCATAAGAACCTTTGATCTCAACAACGTTTGGTTGTCCAGACAAATGCTGCATGATCTGAATCTCTGTCTTCACATCTTCTCTACCCAGCTCACTAATTAGCTTCCTCTTGAGAATCGATTTGCAAGCATAAATGTTCCCAGTCCCAATCTCTTTGCACATATACGTAATCCCTAAACCACCTCGACCTAATTCTCTCCCCAAGCTGTAAAATTTCCTGATGTCTTCGAATGGTTTACCTAAAATCGTCTCTGGATCTCGAACTGAGATGGGTATCGATGGTGATGGGATTTGAGGTTTACGATGATCGGGGACTTGATCAACGATATGGGTTTGAACTGGAATTATCGGAATTGATCTTTCTCCGCCGCCGTCGTTTTGAGTTTTCCGGTGTTTACTGCTGAAACAACCCATTAGTAAAGGAGGAGACTTTTCGTAGACTTTCTTCTTGGATTGAAGAAGAAGATAAACTTGGAGGAATTTGATTGAGAACACATTTGTGGTTTGTATTATTGTATATGTTTGACTCGAACTGTAAGAAATTTTTGAAAGATTTGAATTTTGAGCTGGATTTTGGACTTTTTTTTCATATACCGGAAAAAATATATCGAGATCTCAGATTGGGCTGCTCTGGAGGCCTTAATTGGGCCTTAGAATTATTGATGTCATAAGAGAAAGATAACTCTTTTATATTTCTTACAAAGAGATCAGTTTATAATCTTTATTCTTTAGATTGGTTGGTTAAAAATTATGTTGAAGACAAAAAGAAAATAAGAAAATAAGTTAGGCAAAATGTCAATGGTCCAATATTAGTTTCAGAAAAATAATTAAACTTAAAACAAGTTAGGCAAAATGCCAATGATCCAATATAAAATTACTAAAATAGACTAATTAATATTTGGTAATAATAAAAAAGAATATAAAATTAAAACAGAAAAACTCATGAATTAATATCTGATAACTAACAGTTTTAAAGATAACAGTTTTATTTTAAATATTAAAACAAAATTGTCCAAGAACAAAAAAGATAAAGGAAAAACAATCTATGAAAGATTGATCTTTTTTATAACGTGAAAAATATTAAGTGATAGACTTTAAAATATTAAATTTCGAATATTGTTTTTAATTTATAAAGAATGTGGCTTTTCTTTTAAATTTGGACAAAATTGTCATTTACATATTAAATTTTTTAATCTTTATTAAAAGTAGAGAAATGTATATTTTTCAAATAAAAACTTAAAAATAAGGTAATTTTCAAAATCTAAAAAAAAAACACAATAACTCTTCTTTCATACCATGCACATGCACCGCACTGAATCATTACTCTTACGTAACCATCAACGACGCCGTGAAGTTATATGTTTACTTCCCGTCTGGGAATTGTCAAAACTCAGTTGTATACTAAACGGGTTATTGTTTCAGTCATGACAATTAGATTGTGGACTTGTGTTTGTTTCAGTTAAATCAATTTATCTCCGTGTTTTATATGCTGATTTTTGACTTTTTGGTTCAGTAGAATGGCTGATTAAGAACAAGAACAGTTCTTGATTGTCTTGTGCCGCCTATCAGCATCTAGATGGAACCATCTGATTAGTTTAGCAAATGCTTGGTCAGTGAACACGGGACATCATAACAAAGGAGCAGTTGTGCAAGATGTTCGCATGTGGTTGCCTGGTTATGTTTGTTTTTTTATATGGATGGCAACATCAATGGAGGTGGTGGGGGAACGGAGGTGGTGGGAATCATAATTTAATTGAGGTGCAGAACCAGGATTTTGTTGAGGTTTCACATGACGTTGTTGAAGAGGAAGCCCATAGGAAGAGGAAGACGTTGAGGTAGAAGTGGTTGTAGTTGAAGTTGAAGTCGCCGTAGTTGAAGTTGAGGCAGAAGTGGCTGTAGTTGAAGTTGAGCCAGAAAATTCACGTTAGAGAAAGAGGGTTGGTGCTAACTAATGGATACCATACAAACGGCAACGTCTTTTGTGAGTTTAGGCGGTCTTCTGTACAAAAGATTAGATCATCCTCAATGGTAGGATATTAATCATATTTAATGAATAAATTTTGAAATTTTGTTGTTAAGAGTTTTAGTAAGTTTTTAATTTTTTAGCAACCTCAATAGTAGTATATTAAGTTGGAGTTTTTTAAAAAATTAATTTTTAAATTTTTAAATTTTTTTGAACTTAAATTTGATCAATAGATGACATAATAATTTTTTAAACATACATGTAAACATAAAGTTTAACTATTGATTTCTCGTCGATTTGGTCGTGGACAACCAGAGTCGGTTGAGATGAGAGCTAACATCGGGAGGACGCCCGGGTCTAATAAACACAGGACCGGAGAACGCGAGACGGCCATATCGATTTTAAGGAGATCTTCTGCTTCCTACCTTCAATCGCGAGGAAAGAGAGAAAGAGGGGAGAAAAATAATTAAACGCAAAAAAATGTTTTTTTGTTTAATATTTTTCTTCCAACCAACCAAATTATTCCATGTCACCACCGCATTTTGCTTAAGAGCATCTCTTAGCTTAAACCACCTCTAAACTGAATTGATCAATTAACATATAAATTTAATGATTTATAAACCTAAAAACTCCCTAATATCCTCCCTTTAATGATGCTCTTAGACAAGGTTTTATTTGACTAGAACTGCAATTGGAATTTTCAGTTTCATCAATTTCTACTGTCTTTTGTCAATTGAATATGATGGAATTGGAAATTTCGAAAAGTTGTGAATTCTGAGCATTTTGGATTTTTTAAAATATCAGAAAAATATAATTTGAGGTCTGAGATTGGGCTGCTCTCGAGGCTTTAATTGGGCCTTACATGATTGATGAGAGAAAGATAAATCTTTTATTTGTTTTGTACAAAAAGATCAGTTTATAATTTTTAGATTGTTTGGTTAAAAATTATGTTGAAGACAAAAAAAAAGAAAATAAATTTTTTGGTTAAAACAAAATTTGGTTTATTTCGAATTTCGGATTTTAGATTTACTAGATTAGAAATATTAAGTTTTTCTTTCGATACGGCTTGAAACTTTTACTTCGATTATAGACAAAATTTACTTAAAATAATGAATTTAAGTTAATAGTTTTAATGTATCTTTAATATGTTAAATTCAAAAAAAAAGTCATTAACTTATGAACACACGAAATCGAATTTAGTAGGGTTTTGGTTTACTCTGTACAATAATATATACCGTTTGGAATAATGTGACATTCAGGTCGATTCAAATATTTGACCCACTTCTGATAATTTTGTTTGATGTGTCGCAAGCCAAATTCAAGTTTGGCAAAAATGCGTAAGTGAACTATTAGACTATAAAAATACTAAAATAGTACGTGTAAACTAATGCACATTTTAATCTATTTAATCATAGTCATCATAAACTATGACATGATAAAAACAAAGAAAGAAATTAGAGGTCAACATTCTACCCAAACATAATCGTAAGTCAACGGGAAAGAGCTAATGGCTTTGAAATATGATCAAAATTAAAGAACCGACAAGATCGTGATTGATGAATGAGTTATGTGGCCATGTTCGGTCTTTACAGCTTTTTCCAGTTTCTCTTCACACACATCCATTTTCCATTTATTACATTGAATTTATATTATTACATTGAGTTATAATATATAAATCGTATATATATTTCCAAAATATTAGTAACAAAAAGTCGTAACGCATTACAACTATTTTTCCTCGTCATGCTTTAGGGGTTGAGAATATTATGAGTTTTTTGCTTTGGAAGAAAACAAAATTTAGGTAAACATTGTTGTTTTATAATGTCTTCGACCATTAGTGGCCAGTACATTATATGGCAAGCTACAACTTCCAAAACGTATAGAATTTTTCAAACAGGCTTCGACATCTACCTGCTATATATACTTAGAATATGTCATGTATAAAGCCGAATATGCTATATGCATGGTGATATATTACTTGTTAGAGGCGTAGAGCATATTCGTTCATTCACAGTTAAACTGCTTTTTCACAACTATTAAATGTTAATATGTCATAGTGCATATCGAAGAAAATGTTTTCTATGCAAGTATATACATGTGCAACAAAAACAATATATTTGGTCTCTTTGGTACGACTCGTTGCAACTGAGGAAGAGTACGAGCCGATATGTTTGACGAAATTTTGCTTAGTCAGTGTAACAAAAAAAAAACAGATTTATGTTTTGTTCTTTTGCTTTTAGAAATTAGAACTGGTATTTCATCAAATATTATAATCCATTTTGACATAGTTTAATATTATCTATGTAGCTGTTCACTTAAAATAGTCATTTTAATATAATTTAAACATCACATAATTTTTTGATAAAACATATTTTTCTAACTTTCTCATCAGCTTTAACCTAATCCCAAGCCTAATTAAACAAGCCATATGCAGGTTTTTTGTGAGCCATGTTTTCACAAAATCAATTAATTCTCAATATACATCGACAAATCAATCTTATGATCTTTTCCATGTTCAAAGTTTTAGCCGGAGCTCCCAAATTAACCGAACTTTCCTTTTTTTTTTTTTTTTTTTGAATACCAGGAAGTTCTGGGCCGAAACTCGTAATCCCTCAGGCCCGAAACTACATCATGTAATATTAGTTTTGTCACAAACGTCAATCGAACCGGCGACCTCTAAGCTTCGCTTAGGGTCTTATACCAATTGAGCTAACGACACTTGGTATTTTAACCGAACTTTCGACATACACAAATAATTATATTTGTTTCACAAAATTTAAGTATATTATAAAATATAAGACAAAAACAAAATCAAGTTCATCAAACTTGAAGAGAGAAGAGAGGAGGAAGATCAGAGATAGTTCGAGAAGAAGAAGATGAAGAAGAAGAACACAAGAAACGTTTAAAAGATTTGAGGAAACGAGTGATAAGATTATTGCATATACAAGTGTTGGTCTTCCTCAGCTTCCTGAGCTTCTTACCAATTCTCATTCTTATCCCAACCACTCTGATCATAATCAACGGTCCAGATGATCTCCTCCTCTGTTGATGCTGTCTGGTCTTGCTATCGGCTCGTTCTAAAACCTTTTGAATTAGAAATTGAGCTCGTCTGTGAATTAGCTCTTGAGGGTCTTCTTTCTCCATCTTTGTGTACTCGTATGGACTATTCTTCACCATTAATGCCATTGATTCTATCTTCTTTTTTTGAGTTCTTATTCTATATATTGTAGTATGAAGAAAGATTGAGTAAGCTAATAACATGAAGCAGAAGTATATATATAGTGAAAGATGGGCAGAGAAAGAGAGACACCATGTGAGGATTATTAATTAGGTATATGAATAATATTAATGTGTGTACATACATGTGGATTAATGATAAAATTATTTTCCAGTTGGTTTGCCAAGACTATATTATCTTACACACGAAGAGTGTGATCGGTAGTTTTTAGAGTGAATATACTTGGACAAAAATTGAGATATTGGCTTGAAAAAAACATCCACAAGGGTAAAAATGTTTATTTTACTATTTTAGATTGAAAAATTTATAGTTTATTTATTACAAATATTTCAACATATTGGAATTAAGATGATGATTTATAACGTTTACAACAAACATATCTATTTTTTATGAATGGAAGATTCAATTTGCAACATATATGAATAATCATGATAACCTTTCAACTTGCAGAAGAGTTTCTGAATTAAAATATATAATATATATATTCTCAATAAAAAATCTCTAAAATATCAATTGACTCTATTTCCAATAAATAGAAGGAGAGAGAAAAGAAATATATTTTTAATTTTTTTGTTTTATCTTGATTAGTATAACTTGAACCAAAGTTGAAGTAATTAGTTTTTAGTTTCTTTTTCTATTCTAAAAGCATATTCAATGTTTATCTCTATTTTTTTCTTTATTTTAGATATTATTTTATTTGAGAGGCACTTTGTTCCAAAAAATAGACTAATCTCTATTTATGTTTTCTATTTTAGAGAAATACATTAGAGTAAAATCAACTCAATTTCCTCTAAAATAAAAGAAAAATTAAGGTGTGCATTAGAGATGGTCTAAATTTCTAATTATGTTAAACAATAAGACCATTAATTTGATATGTTTTATCAAGATTAAAACATATTTAGAGGCGGCCATCACATGAAAGACTTAAATTTAGCTTTGACTTCAAATGATTATATAATCATCATTATTGACCCTTTAATTTGATATTAGTTAATTTTATGTCAAGTTTGCTTTGTTTTTTGGCCTTTAACTTTTGGTGGTATTTATGTGGCAATACTTGCATGCATGAGCTCTTTTTCTAAAGTATCCGATGATGGACGCAACATGATAAAGAATCTCTTACGTAATAGTAGTACGAGTAATTTATTAATCATGTATTGATTGTTTAATCGTCTTCAACGTTCGATAATGATTAACTAGTCAACCATGTATATTTCCAAACATTTACCATTGTAAAAACTTATTTATACTACTCTTTCTGTTTCTTTTTCTGATAAATTTTAAATTACCCTTTACTTCTTCAAATCGTATGCATGTTTTGAGATTTTAGATTTCCACACATTTTAAGAAATCAATTGCAATACCAAATCAAATCTAGTAACACATGTGTTATGCATAAAAACATGAACATTATAGAAAACTGAAAATATTGGTCACTACTAACCAAGTGAATTTCTAGTTATTTTGGGAAAAAAAAACTCAAGTCTTATGAAATAGAGAGAAATGATCCATGTTTACATTAATCATAAGCTCTGAAGAAATAAGTTCGAAATCCTACCGTGGTTGATATTTTTTTGTAAGTTAATGAGAATTTTTTTGGTTGCGAGGAAGCTGTAAGCTGTACGTCTAAGGTTTTGAGGCTTGACTTGGATTGTAAAGCTCGTGGCAACTAAGTGACCAAATCTTACTCGAATAAGCTTTTTGACGATCGACGCTTGTTTAAGATGATATCTCCTCGTTATTTCCTAGTCGATTGATGCTTGTTTGTTACTTTTGTTATGTTGTTGTGTTTGTTTGTCTAATTTCGTAGATCTTTTTAGTATTTTCTGCTACAACTGAATCATTGTAACTTCTATCAAAATTTGAAAATGGTTTAAATTTAATCTTTTACCAAAAAGTAAAATAATAATAAGTTTGAAATGTTTCCTTTTTGTAAATTAATTGTTTTTGATTAATTCAAAAAAAGACTTTTAAAATATAAGAAATTTTTTCATCCAAATAGATAGAAATAACATATTAGTTATCTCATATCATATATTTCTCTCAAATGTTCATCGTATTCATTTGTAGTGACAACCATTTGCATCCTATAAACCCCAAAAAATAAATCATTCGTCAGGCCCAATCATGTCAAAATTAAAATACTTGAAAAATACACAATCCTATATCATAGCTGACGCATTTATTTCATACGGCATGCCGGCAAAAACGTCAACAGAAATTAAATAAAAAGAAAAGACAAAATTTCCACCGGCAATAAGCTTTGAAAATTATTTCATATAGTACTAATAATAATAACCAAAAATAATGCTGATATGAATGAAAAAACAAAGAAACGGTGTCATAATGATGGGACAAGCAGAGTTGAGATCTGTGTGAGTGAGTGATTACCTGAAAAGTCAACTCACCGGCTTAAGAACTCGGCTTTTGCCAGCTCTCTCTTTTTAAGCCTTCTTTAATCAATCATGAAACGATCCTCTTGTGTAGTTGCAATAAGTTGCTATTTTTCTATTGAATTTTGTATTACAAAACTAATTCAACAATTATTTACAACTAATTTCCTCAAAAGAGCTATTATTCAGACCAGTTTGTATATAGTGTCAATAGAAATAAGTGTGGAGTTCTTTACAGAATCCAATTAAATCCTGAACTATTTTAAAAATTGTCTCTAAAAAATGACTTGACATACTAACAACAAAAAGTATTTTAAGGTAGAGATTCAAATTCGTCAAAAGTAACCACCGATGGGAGATTTAATTGGGACTCTAGTCACTGAAAGTCGAATCTGGAGATCAAGACGGCGAAGAAATTGGTTTCAAGAGGTTAGGGTTTGATTAAGAGAGAATTGCTAAAAAAGAAGAAATAGGTTAGTTTTTTTTGTAGTTTCTCAAACATAATAAGAGTACTTTTGTCATTTACCAGATATAACGCGTTTGACGCTGACTTTCATTAGCATCTACAATTGTTAGCCGCAGGATGCTGAGTTTGCTGCAGCTACTTGCGTCAACCAAACGAACATACATACTCAGTTACGTTTGCCACCGCCACAACAACATGTGATGACCAAACGAACACGCTAATTATACACGACAAGGATCCTCTTATTCTTCTTGCGAGTCATGATCCCTTTTACAAATTTATAAACCTTGTGATATTATCTTCACTAATATAAAACTTCATATGGGTTGCACAAGTTTGCAAATATTTCTAGCTTTCGACCAAAAGCCCAAAATAATCTACCCCTCTGCCAAACAAAGTCTTCCAAAATTTTCTTATTTGCTTCCCATTAGACCATTTGTAGCTATATGCATTAGGTTCTTTTGAAAGAGAAAGAAAAATAAGAGAACTGCATCATGTTAGTCTTGATATCTATTCAATTATCGTACCCTAAATTTAAAATATTTCTTACCAAAAAATAAAAATTTTGGAACGAAAAGCGAGAAAAAACTCGGCTTTTACGAAAAACAAATATCTGATGACAAAAAAACAACAAAATACAAATATCTTTCAAATTGGTAAGCAAACTCTTTAACAATTACTAATCCGAGTTAGTTTGTTTTCATATGTCATATCAACAAAATCCATCCTACATACCTCAGATTTTTAGAAAACCGAATCCGGATTTTTGTAGTCTACAACTTAAAGACACTATTGAATCTACACCATATAAGTATAGTGAACTGTAACATTAATAAACATGTTCACCTAAAAAAGAAAAGAAAAGAAAAGAAAGTAAATTATCAACAATAATGAATACTTGTTTTCTTAAACGGGCCTAAGTAACAAGAAAAGCCCAATACGTGAAACATAAGTATATTCACTAGGCTATAAGCCCATAAAACATATGTTGAATAGACTCACGAGTCACAAGTCCCCAAGTCTCAACAGACGGTGGATGATGCTCCGAGTCTGACTCCGGAGAAGAAAAAGTATATGTGTGGGATTGGTAGTTGCCACGTGAGTACGTGACCCTGCGTGGTAGTTGGCTATTGATTAGTATTTGTTTTGATGTCCCCAGTCCCCACTTTTGTTACTGAGCTCGACGTTTTCTTTCTTAGTAAATAATTGATTCCAACCTAAAGCGTTGTCTAAGATGACTTTAGTTTTTATAATATTGTCGAAAACGAAAATATGTTTTTTATAAAATGCATGTTTGTTACTAGCATAGCTCATATACATTATGGTCCGCAGTAAAACAAGATTCTGTTTACTCTACTTGAATTTCAACCATTTCTCATGTTGAAAGTTACTTACTTGAACTTGGACATTGAACATATATAGATGAATATCCAAAACTTAACACACCAATGATTTTAGAATTTCATGTGTCTCTCTTATTGCATTATTTAAGAAAATTTGCCACTTATGATATGAACTAACACCAGTACTAATTCCCCAAACATATTTATTAACCAATTATTTTCACGCATTTATTTGAAGATTCGAATTATGATTTTTGTCTTTTCTTTTGAGTAAGTTTTTTTTTTTTTTTTTGAACAAAGAGTAAGTAATACTTAAAAACAATTCCATGTCCATAAAATTTTACTTTATCAAAAAAGAATACTATTACCATAAAAGAGGTAACACAATCTGTGTTTTAAGTTCCACTACTTCAGGAGACCAACAATCTTCCAAACTCAAATACAAAAAGGTTTGAGACTTTTTCCAAGATTTGTCTCTTCTTTCTTTATTCTACCTCTAAAACAAAAATCCTAATCGAGTTCTCTATAATATTCAATAAAGATTATAATTCTTCTTTTATCTTTTGATAAAACTTGTGCTTTCATGTGATTGTGTTTCACTTTGATTTATAATCTCAGATTCCAAAAATGGCGGAAGAATCTTTATTACCATCTCATACAGAAGATGTATCAGCTTCTCCTAATAAATCTTCATCACTTCTGTCTGAAATATCAAATGCTTCCACGAGACCTTTTGTTCTTGCTTTCACTGTTGGTTCTTGTGGTGCCTTGAGCTTTGGATGCATTGTGAGTTCCTAAGTTCCATTTTTTTGTAATCCTTCAATGTTATTTTAACTTTTCAGATCAACATCAAAATTAGGTTCAATTTTCATCAACCAAATAATATTTTTCATGTATATATAGGTTGGATATACAGCTCCTACACAGTCCAGTATCATGAAAGACTTGAATCTATCCATAGCTGATGCAAGTTCAATTATTATTTGAGCTCTTTCGGTCTATTCCGGTTCTTTGTTTCCGGTTCGATCGGTTTTGTTCTTGGTTCAACTAATTTTTCAATTATTGTTCTTTTTTTTGTCTTTTTCAGTTTTCATTTTTTGGATCGATATTGACAGTGGGGCTAATCCTTGGAGCATTAATTTGTGGGAAATTGGCAGATTTGGTTGGTCGTGTCTATGTAAGTTTTTCCACTTTAAGAAAATTACTAGCACTAAATTTACGAATTTTAACTATACAATTATGGATGTAACCACCATTTTAAATTAATCTTGAACCAGACGATATGGATTACAAACATTCTTGTTTTAATCGGCTGGTTAGCTATTGCATTTGCCAAGGTTTGCGAGTTTCTTATTTTATGTTATGTTTCCATAATGAAATGTTGATTAACTCGAAAAGTGAATATAATTCTTTAAATATCTTCTTATTCTTTTTTTCTGTATTTTTTTGTTTTGTTACAAAGGATGTTCGGCTACTCGATCTTGGAAGGTTATTGCAAGGGATCTCGGTCGGAATTAGCTCATATTTGGTATGAAAAATGATTATAAAATATAAATAGAGGTCTTTAATCAAGAGAAATGCCTTGAATGTAGGTTGAGGATTAATATTTCTAAAATTTAGTTTAATAAGGTTATACACATCATTTAAGACCTTATCCTAAACTTAAAGGAACCATATATACTTCAACTAAGTTGTGTTATTTTTGGAAATCTAAGATTTTTATGGTAATTTGGAACACAAAGCACAAAATGTGTAATAATTTAATCCTTTCAGTCAAAGAAAAAAAAATTCTTTTAATAAATTTTTCGTTTATATTCTCTGATATTTTGATTCAATGGTGCGTATACATTCAACATATTTGATAGATTTGGGCTTTAACTCAGCTTCTAACTCGAAACCAATTGGCAATGAATAGAGTGACCCTAACCTTTTATATATCACTAGATATTTCCTCTAACTTCGGATGTGAGACTTTCTCTCATTAACAGTATTAATTTACTTGTAAATGTACTTTTTTAGTTTCAGATCGATGTGATAATTTGGTAAATTCAATGTGTTCTATAAACTTTGAGATTTGAATTTATTGAAAATGAAATTTCATATTAGATTCTGGTATTGATTAATCACAGGGACCTATTTACATTAGCGAGTTAGCACCAAGAAATTTGCGAGGAGCTGCTTCTTCGTTGATGCAGGTAAACTAAGAGAAGCAGAATCCTTGAAAACTATTACAAAAATATAACATAATTACATAACTATAAGTTTTAAATGTTCTACAGTTATTTGTCGGTGTGGGTCTATCGGCCTTTTATGCTCTCGGAACAGCCGTTGCTTGGCGCAGTTTAGCCATTTTAGGCATGTAAAGGAGATTGATTCATATCAATGCATGCACCAATGGATCAAAAATTCTTGTTTCATTCGAAGAGAAATATATATATTGTACTAATGATTTTGTGTTTTGTCTTTGGACAGGATCTATACCTTCTCTAGTGGTTCTGCCTCTTCTTTTCTTCATCCCCGAATCTCCTAGATGGCTAGTAAGCACTCGTTTATATTATCCATTTTCATCAATTTGTTTGGTCAAAATACATTTGCATTTACGCTTATGTTTACGTACGTGTTAAGTTTCATGGGATTTCATTGTCTCTTATACACTACAATAGGTCCCGTTAAACTTCAATTAATGTAAGGATCGAAACATTGCATTTTAAATTCTTGGTCTTACCTTCTAAGAAAACATGTATTACCTTCTTGGTCTTCTTTTCTAAATGAGGGATCATCTCAATGTTCTTTTTTTTTTAATATCTGGATTCTAGAAGTTCAAACACAAAGACCCTACATATCCTAGAGGCAGAATCCACACCAAGTTAAATTCATCTCCTTTGGAGAAGAGATCCCTCCCAACGTACCTCGAACCTAACACCTCTACTTGGAAAATTTACCACTGGGCCAACAGCTCGTTGGTCATCTAAGTGTTTTACCTTATAAGAAAACAAAATTTTAGTGTTTATACCAATTGTCTTTTGGAAAATATAACAATCAAAGCTGATAAGACTAGAACCTTACTGAACTATGATGGTCATCTAAACTCTTGGTTCCAAATGTACACGATTAAAAACAACCAGATCCTGTTTGTTTAGCCTAAGTCTCTTCCGTTCATCTCCAACCCATAAAATACGATTAAAGTTACCAAAGGCTAGCTTATCAATGATTTGATCATTGATGAATTTTGTTTGTAGGCTAAAGTTGGGAGGGAAAAGGAGGTTGAAGGGGTTTTATTAAGCTTGCGAGGAGCAAAATCTGATGTATCAGATGAAGCAGCAACGATATTAGTAAGGATATATAAATATACATGCATTATAATAGTCATATGATCAACATATATATTTACATTGATTTCCCAAATTTTTGATGATCATCAGGAATATACAAAACATGTCGAACAACAAGACATCGATAGCCGCGGTTTCTTCAAGTTGTTCCAGCGAAAATACGCGTTGCCACTAACTGTAAGTAACTTTTCAAAAAGAGGTAACAACATAAAATTGAAAACATTATTATCTTTGCATTTTCTTAATTATTCAACCCTTTTGTTTTACACAGATTGGAGTTGTCCTTATATCTATGCCTCAGCTTGGAGGTCTTAATGGTTATACTTTTTACACCGATACCATTTTCACCTCTACCGGTAAATAATAACCCCATTCTTCTTCTTTGATATTTCTTCATCAAACGGTCAATCATTATCTGATTGAATGATCAGGTGTATCAAGTGACATTGGATTCATATTGACATCTATTGTTCAGGTTTTACTAATATAAGATCATAAAGCATGACTATTATTCATAAGTTTATTTTTCCTATAACAATCTATCATCATTCTTGTAGATGACTGGAGGCGTTTTAGGTGTTTTGCTTGTGGATATATCCGGAAGACGTTCTCTCCTACTGGTAAACGAAATTTAAAACTCGAAAAACCGAAAGTGTATAAATAATCGAATCGATAAGTTATTTGAAATTATTTGTTTTGAAGAAGATTAAAGAGAAGATTTTTTGAGTGATTGTAGTTTTCTCAAGCTGGAATGTTCTTGGGTTGTCTAGCAACAGCCATTTCATTCTTCTTGCAGGCATGTTTACTAGTCTACTAAACCGGTGGTTTGGTTTCAATTTTGAAAAACCGGAATGTAATCTTTTTTGGGTTTCTTACTCTACAGAAGAACAATTGCTGGGAAACAGGAACACCAATAATGGCTCTCATTAGTGTTATGGTAATTAATAATCTATCATCACAATAAATAGATATATTCAAAAGACCATTATTTAAACAATGCCAAAACTGTAACATGGTGTTTTGTGTATTTTATCATATTAGGTGTATTTTGGATCATACGGATTAGGCATGGGACCAATACCATGGATCATAGCATCAGAGGTTGATTAATCAATTTTAAAAAACTAACCCACTAACTAAATGTTAAATCATTATAACGTTACTATTATTTTTATTAGATTTACCCTGTAGACGTGAAAGGAGCAGCAGGAACAGTGTGTAACTTGGTCACCTCTATAAGCTCATGGCTCGTTACTTACTCCTTCAATTTTTTGCTTCAATGGAGTTCTACAGGTAATTAATCTTTAATACTCCCTCTGTTCCAAACTGATTAATTTTTTAGAAAAAAAAATATTTTTAAAAGATTGATATTTTAAGTTTTTCATACAATATTTATTGATTAGTATTGATGAATTGTAATTTAAAAAAAATTAATTAATTATCATTGGTTTAAAGTTATAGAAAACTGTAAAACACAAAAAATAATATATTTATATTCAACATTTAATATATTTTCTTAATATGTGTGTCTTTTCTACAAAATCAAACTTTAAGAAACATAAAGAATATATTTTTATTATATACAAAAAGGTTTTAACTATCATAAAGAAATATTTGAGAAAAAAAACTATAAAAAACAAATGATTTATTCCATAACATTATTGCAGGAACGTTTATGATGTTTGCCACTGTGATGGGTCTTGGATTTGTGTTCACAGCCAAGCTTGTTCCAGAGACCAAAGGCAAATCTTTAGAAGAAATTCAATCTGCTTTTACTGATTCTACTTCTGAAGATTCTACAATTTTCTAAGAGATAAAATAAAATTACCTTCAAACTTTAATTTCAGATCTCTTTATATTTCATGGGGTTTGTCTTTCTTTTTTCCATCGTATTTTTACGATTGGGTCATTGGCCTATAAATATTTATTAAATTGGTCCCTGAAAGGGATCTACAGTTCAACTGAAAAGCTTGGTTAAGGCATATATTATGATATATATCATGTTTATATGTTTTCGACGCAACAACAATATACAACCTGATAACCATAAAATTACAAAATCTTAATAGCATCTCTAATGATTGTCTCTATTTTTTCATTTAAATATAGAGAAAAAAGTTAAAAAAAAATTATTTTTACACTAATAGTTTTTGAAAAATAGAGATCTCTATTTGTTACAAAATTTTTTTTAGAAAAAGTAGAGATATCTATTTTTGAGATAAAAATAAATATGAATTACAGTGAAATAAAAACAAAATTAAAATATAAAAATAAAAATAGAGATGAGTTGGAGATACTCTAATTATAAAAAAAAAACAAATAGAATTGATGGAAAATGAGATCTTATGACGTGAAATGCTTGTTTACACATGTCTACAGCTTTTACGTAAGCGCATTTACTTGCATTTAAGATTGAAAAATATTTGAGAACCTTATATTCACCTCCTTTATTTTAGCCAATTAAAATCTGAAACCTAATAATAATAAAAAGAATTTTATTTAATTATAAAATCTAAGTTGCCACTAAAATGAAATTATGTATCGGTTTGGATTTATTAGAAAAAGTCAAGGTTTAAATTTTATGATTAAACGAGGTTAAATATCGGTTTGAGTTTGGAAAGTGCGATTAGAGTTTAGATTTGATGATTAAACGGGTTAAATATTAGTTTAAATTTATAAACAGATTTAGATTTTATAATTAAACGAGGTTAAATGTCAGTTTGGGTTTAGAAAATACGATTAGGATTTAGTTTTTTACGATTAAATAAGTTTTTAAATGGCGATTTAGGTTTACAAAGGAGAATTAGGGTTTAGATTTTGTAATTAAACGAAATTATATATTAGCTTGGATTTATAATTATAGGTTTAATTTATTATGTAATTTAAATAAGATTTAACATTGCATGTTTTTATTGGTTAATACAAAAGGAGCTGAATAAATGGGTGAACTCAAGTTTAATTCTTTAAGATTTCACATGTTTTAAATGAGTGAAAATCCAGACCAACAAATAAAAATATAGATGATTCGATTTTCAGAAGTTGGTAACAAACTTGCACGATCTAAGTGAATCCAAAACAATAGATAAAATATGGTTTTTAATAAAAACAATTAAAATAAAATATAATTATAGTTATAATTTAATTACCTATGTTAATTTTTTATATGTTTTCTTAGAACTAATATTATATGTCCACGAGAAAGAAACAAAAGCAAACACAATTTGTGTTTAGTTTTCAGTTCCGCTATTTTTGCAGTTTTTGCTCCACGAGACCAACAATCTTCCAAACTCGAAAAGGTTTGAGCATTTTCCTGAAGCAAATTTGATTCATAATCACAGATTTCTGAAAAATGGCAGAAGAAGGTTTATTATTACCAGCTTCTTCTACTTCTTCTTCTTCTTCACTTTTGTCTGAAATATCAAATGCATGCACGAGACCTTTTGTTCTTGCTTTCATTGTCGGTTCTTGCGGCGCCTTTGCCTTTGGATGCATTGTGAGTTTCCTAATGCGTTCTTGCATGTTTAATTTTTTATTAAACCTAATTAAAATGTTACTATTTGATTCTTTATGTTCACAGATTGGATATTCGGCTCCGACACAAACAAGTATCATGAAAGACTTGAATCTCTCCATAGCTGATGCAAGTTCAATCACTTTTTTATTTTTTTGTTGCTCTTACGGTTTATTCCGGTTTATTTCTGGTTCGATATGATCTTGGTTTTCTTTTCTTTGCTCAGTATTCACTATTTGGATCGATATTGACGGTGGGGTTAATCCTTGGAGCATTAATCTGTGGGAAGTTAACAGATTTAGTTGGTCGTGTCAAAGTAAGTTTCTTCTACTTAAGAATGATTAGTGTTTAAAACTTTCTTATAACGAATTGGATATGATTATACAATTATGGTTATTAATCATCTTTATGTGATTATTCTCTTTCTAACTAAGACTATATGGATCACAAACATCCTCTTTGTAATCGGATGGTTCGCTATTGCATTTGCCAAGGTTTGTTTCTTTCTGAGTTCTTTCTATAATGGTTTAGATTGTACTGTTTTTAAGTCGATATATTATTATAGTTCCTCAACTGTATCTTATTACTATTTTTGTTCTTTGACTTTTTGGTTACAAAGGGTGTTTGGCTGCTTGATCTCGGAAGGTTACTACAAGGGATCTCGATCGGAATTAGCGTATATTTGGTATGAGTGAATACTAAAACTAGAAGGGTTTGGTATTTTTTCTTATTTATGGTGTGACTTTTTGATTTAGAGGTAGCTAGTTGGTAATGTAGTTATGTAGCATTGAAACTTATTTGATATCTTGTAACTTGTAAGTTTTATGTTCAGATATATTTAGTTCTCTTTTGTAACAAATCTTATGATCTGATAATTATTAATTACAGGGACCAGTTTACATCACCGAGATAGCACCAAGAAACTTGCGAGGAGCTGCTTCTTCCTTCGCGCAGGTAAAACTCAAGAGAACCAAAAGCTTGGAAACTATTATAAGCATTTTCCTTCACTACAAGTTTTGAATGTTTTACAGTTATTCGCCGGTGTTGGTATATCGGTCTTTTATGCACTTGGAACCATCGTTGCCTGGCGCAATTTAGCCATTTTGGGTATGTTAAAAAAGACCGATTCTTATCGATTTGCAAAAATCGAAAACTTCTCATTTCTCGAAGTACAAGAAAATGTACTAATGGTTTTTCTTTGAACAGGATGTATACCTTCTCTAATGGTTCTGCCTCTTCTTTTCTTCATCCCCGAATCTCCTAGATGGCTAGTAAGCATTTGGTTATAACAAAAAACTTTTGGTCGAATATCTTAAAATCGTAAATCAAATAAACCAAGATGAAATTTGTTGGTAGGCTAAAGTAGGAAGAGAAATGGAAGTTGAAGCAGTTTTGTTAAGCCTGCGAGGAGAAAAATCTGATGTATCAGATGAAGCAGCAGAGATATTAGTAAGGACCTTCTAATCTACTGGGTTTCGGTTTGGCATCGAGTCCAGTATAATAAACCAAATATAAACCATGAAATTTGAATTTATGGGGACCAAAGATTCGAACCTCCAATTGAGGGTGAAACTGGACTTTAACTTCTATTTTTTGTGGACTAGGATTGCGATCCGAATTCTGTATAGTTATGGTGTTATATAAAACTTATTAGGGGAGACAGGTCGTTCATCCTTTTTGATTTTTTTTATAACATAAATTTCTAAACAATTTGATGATTATCAGGAATATACAGAACATGTTAAACAACAACAAGACATCGATGACCGCGGTTTCTTCAAGCTATTTCAGCGAAAATATGCATTCTCACTTACTGTAAGTAACTATTCAAAAAGGTTAAAAAAACTTCAAAATCTAGCATTATTTTGTTTGCATTTGCTTGATTTATATATTTCATTTGGTTTATATACAGATTGGAGTTGTTCTTATAGCTTTGCCTCAGCTTGGAGGTCTTAACGGTTATTCTTTTTACACTGACTCCATTTTCATCTCTACCGGTATATAATCCTTCTTCTTCTTGTTTCTCTTTATTTGATCTAACATAATGATATGATTACTTCATCAAATGGTCCTTAAATACTATCCGATGATCCAGGTGTATCGAGTGACTTTGGATTCATATCTACATCAGTTGTTCAGGTTATAGTTATACTAATACAATACCATAGAGCATGGTTAGACAAAACTCTTTCCGTATAATATTCTATACACTTTTTGACCAATCATTTTTGTAGATGTTTGGAGGCATTTTAGGTACTGTGCTTGTTGATGTATCTGGAAGACGTACACTCCTATTGGTAAAACAAAATTTAAAACTCGTATCCGAAATCGATATGTTAATTTTGTTAGGTTTTCGAACAAAGTTTAGGAATATATTTTGAGTGATCATTGTAGGTTTCTCAAGCTGGAATGTTCTTGGGTTGTCTTACCACAGCCATTTCATTCTTCTTGAAGGCATGGTTACTATTCCATCTACTCTACTAAACCGGAAATTAATTTTGGTTTGTTATACCGGACCTTAAAATTACCGGTTATTTCGTTCTACAGGAGAATCATTGCTGGGAAACAGGAACTCCTGTCTTGGCTCTCTTTAGTGTTATGGTAATTAATAAGGGTTTTAGGATTTAGAATTTAAAATGTTTTTTAGATATAAAGTTTTAGACTATTTAAATTTGAAAATCTAAAATAATTTTCTGATTTTAATTTTCTAATTTAGTGTTGAATTTTCATAATTTTCCCGTAACAACTGTATTTTGATTTTTGATTATTTATTTTATTAGGTGTATTTTGGATCATACGGTTCTGGTATGGGATCAATACCATGGATCATAGCATCAGAGGTAAATAAATATTTAAAAAAAGTTTAAAAATATATCGCAGACATTTAAATTATGTTACACTCATTATAACAATTATGTATCGCATACATCTAGATTTTTAAATCATTAGTTCAATAACACTGAATTTCATTAGAGTTTTTAAAATCCGTGATTGAATAACATCGGATTTGTAAATTTTACACAAATAACTTAAAATACTAGATTGAATACATCCCTCTTAATGTTTTTATTTTCTTTTCAAGATTTATCCAGTAGATGTTAAGGGAGCAGCGGGAACAATGTGTAACTTGGTCAGCTCTATAAGCGCATGGCTTGTTGCTTATTCCTTCAGTTACTTGCTTCAATGGAGCTCCACAGGTAAAAATCTTTAATACAATTGAACTAAAGTTGACAAAAAGTTGATTTGGTTACAATTTCTGAATTTTGAAAAGAGAGTTGTTAACTAAAAGTCTTTGTTGCAGGAACATTTCTGATGTTTGCCACAGTGGCTGGCCTTGGATTTGTGTTCATAGCCAAGCTTGTTCCAGAGACCAAAGGCAAATCTCTAGAAGAGATTCAATCTCTTTTCACTGATTCTCCTCCTCAAGATTCTACAATTTTCTAAACTTCTCCCACAACTGTATAAGATAGAAGTATGTAAACAAAAAAAGTTTATTGCAATATAGTTTTTACGTGATTCACAAATATTAACAAACACCTTTCACAAGATTCACATGAAACTACCAAAACATTACAAAATAATACAAAGTTTTACTCAGAAGAAAAGCTTTATTGAGAAGAAGCACAAAGACCACCCCTTTTTTTTTGCTGTTCTGTAATTATGAGTTTTGTTTTAACCCACTGATCCTTCAAGCTTGATGCTCATAAGCTGGTTAACTTCAGCTCCAAACTCATCAGGTAACTTGTTGAAAACATCTCTGCAGAAACCAGAGATCATTGCCGCTAATGCTCTCTCGTGATCGATTCCTCTCTGCTGGAAATAGAATAGCTGATCTTCTCCAATCTTAGAGGTACTCGCTTCGTGCTCTACTTTCGCCGATGGATTCTTTACCTGTTATTGTTCCAGACCAACCACAAAACAAAAGTGGAAATCAATCACAAAAGAGCAAAAAACTTTACAGCTTTCTCATAGCTTATAATAAAGATTGGATCATTGGCAATTTACCTGGATGTAAGGATAGGTATTTGCAGCTGCTTTGTCTCCGATAAGCATTGAGTCGCAAGTCGAAGTATTTTTAGCACCCTCAGCTTTGGACTGCACCTGAACAAGACCACGGTAACAATTTCTCGAATGCCCGGCCGAAATTCCCTTTGAAATGATTCTACTTTTGGTATTCTTTCCTTTGTGAATCATCTTAGTCCCTGTATCAGCTTGCTGATAGTTATTAGTCAATGCCACGGAGTAAAACTCGCCAACAGAATCATCGCCTTCTAAAACCACGCTCGGGTACTTCCAAGTTATCGCAGACCCTGTCTCAACCTGAGTCCACGAGATCTTGGAACGATCCCCAGCGCAAAGACCACGCTTTGTGACAAAATTATAAATCCCACCTTTACCTTGTTCATCCCCAGCATACCAATTCTGCACCGTGGAGTACTTAATCTCAGCTCCTTTCCCACAATAGAGCTCAACCACAGCAGCATGAAGCTGATTCGTATCATAAGAAGGAGCAGTACATCCTTCTAAATACTCAACAAAACTCCCTTCCTCAGCAACAATCAAAGTCCTCTCGAACTGACCAGTCTCCATCGCGTTAATCCGGAAATAAGTCGAAATAGGCATCGGACATCTAGTGTTCTTCGGTATATAACAGAAAGACCCATCGCTGAAAACCGCAGAGTTCAAAGCAGCGTAGTAATTATCATCACTAGGCACAACTCTACCTAAATACTTCTTAATCAAATCCGGATACTCCCTAATAGCTTCAGATATCGAACAGAAGATAACACCAGACTTCTCTAAAGTCTTCCTATGAGTAGTAGCAATCGAAACACTATCGATAACCGCATCAACCGCGACATTAGCCAAACGTTTCTGCTCTGTTAAAGGAACACCTAACTTATCGAAATACTCAAGAAGCTGAGGATCAACTTCATCTAAACTATTCAAAGTTGGTTTCTTTTTAGGAGCAGAGTAATAACACATATCCTGGAAATTAATCGAAGGATATCTATTATCTGACCATTTAGGTTCTTCTAGTTTCAGAAACTTAGCATAAGCTTTGAACCTAAACTCAAGCATCCAATCTGGTTCCTCTTTCAATTTCGAAATCAAACGAATCGTCTCTTCAGATAAACCTTTAGGGATTGTGAAGGAATCGATATCTTCAACGAATCCGTACTTCTTATCGTAATCGAGATTTTGGAAATACTGTTGAAGTTTATCAGTTGAGCTAACGGTTGATGTACCTGATGATGATGATTCAGAAGCTCCGATGGGACGAGAATCGATTCCAACATCGGCTCTGAGTTTGAAGATCGGTCTCGTTGGATTTAGGGATTTGGGAGATGGGAATTTTAAGGATTCGGGTTTTGGGTGAAACCCTTTTGGTGATTTTGAGGAATCGGAAGTGGGTTGTGGAGAGAAGCTGGAGATACCGTTTGCGAGAAGAGACGCCATTGTTGTTGGTGTGGCTCTTAGGAGAAGTAAAAGAAGATTGTTTTTTTTTTTTTTTTTGGAGTCGTGTGTTAGAAAAAAAACAACGATTAGGAAAAAAATGAAGAAGAGATGAAATGTTAATATTTATGGAATTTTCTGAGCCGTAGATTGAAGATAGTCTCGTGTCAGCCACGAGACGATTTTTTTGTTGGATTTTCACTTTTCAGCTCAATTATAAACCACATACGTTTTCCACTAACTAATTATAAAAAAAAAATAACGTTGATCTCTTCTTTATTTGTTAAAAATCTCTTTTAGATATTAGATATTTTTTATACTTGGACAAAACAAACAAAGATATTAGATATTTTATAATCCGATTTACGGGTTGGTTTCTTGTTTTTGTTAATGAAAAAAAAAATTAGTTTGATCTTTTATTTCAAAAACTTAATAATATTTTATTTTAAAATTTGTTGGTTCATTCATTTCAGTTTAGTTTGGTACACTGAAATCAGTTTTAATTCTTTTTTTTTCTCATCTGAATTATATTAGAAACTAAAGTAGAATACAAGTTGAAATACATAAGCCAACAGACCAACGGAATATTTTGAGAAACTTAGCTGAAAAAAAGGAAGTAAAACCAAAAACATATATAAGGAAACATTTTAAACCAACGAAATTGAATCAAGAGACAAAATTCAAAAGAAAATAAAAAACTATGGGAAAAATAAGACCTAAACTTCTCCTAAAAAATGTGAACGCCGGAAACACCAATAAGATCGGATAGATTTTACACCGAAGTCAAAACTAATAGTAAATCGACAGAGAGGAAAGCAAGAAGCCGCTGAAACCAGAGACATAAGTACAAACACCATCACACCTCACCCACCAGACCGAGATAGCAAAATGTACTAGGGACAAGGCATAAACCTTGAAGATCTACTAGAGATAATTAAAGCACTAGACACAATCAGTATCGATTCTACTTGGGTTAGCTGATTTTCGAGCCATAAACTATTTCGATTCTCAGCTTTCACCCCCGGACTTTTGGGCCCTTAAATTTCCACCATCAACTTTCATATTCCCAAAATTACATCATCTACTTTCGGATTCATGCTTAAACATACATTTCCAATTGAACCATTCATTTAACCGGGATTAACCACAAATCCGCGTTTACTGTACCGCGATTGCGATTAACCCGACTAATACCCAGACCCGTTAAGAAAACGACGTCGTTTTCATTTCGTTTAACTCATCAAAAAGAGAAAGAAAACGACGTCGTTTTCATTCTTCTTCTTCTGCAAAATCGATTTGGTCGATTAGGGTTCTTCATTCGACAATTTTATAAGAAAATGAGCACCAACAGCTACTACTCATCCGCTTCCAGTTCAGGATTTCGTGTCTGTCCTCCTGGTGTCCCCTCGAAATGTTGGTGTGGAGAAGAGATCATTACATTCACATCGAAAACAAAGGAGAATCCATACCGGAGATTCTACCGTTGTGCGATAGCAATGAAGGTACACATTTCGATTTTGTGATATATTTGATTGATTGAAGGAGTAAATGATTGGAAATTATGTTTTATAGAGAGAAAATGAAGAGCACTTGTTCAAATGGGTTGATGAAGCTCTCTTGGACGAAATTAAGATGGTAAATGAGAAGTGTAAGAGAGTTGTAGAGAATATTAGTGACCTCAGAATGAACGTGATGGCTAATATGGAGCTCCTTAATAAAAACGCTAAGCAGATGGAGGAAGAGCTGATTAAGAAGATGGAGGGTGAACTCTTGACCATGAAGGAGAATGTGGAAGAGCTAGGACATGTTATGGCAAAGTCAGCTTTGAAGACTGTAGGGGTTGCTGTTGTGATTGTTGCATCTATTGTATGGCTTTGGGGAAGAGTGTAGGTGTTGTTGAGGTTTTGGAGTGAAATTGTAGTATTGGATTAGTCTCTGTTATAAAATTGTCGAATGAAGAACCCTAATCGACCAAATCGATTTTGCAGAAGAAGAAGAATGAAAACGACGTCGTTTTCTTTCTCTTTTTGATGAGTTAAACGAAATGAAAACGACGTCGTTTTCTTAACGGGTCTGGGTATTAGTCAGGTTAATCGCAATCGCGGTACAGTAAACGCAGATTTGTGGTTAATCCCGGTTAAATGAATGGTTCAATTGGAAATGTATGTTTAAGCATGAATTCGAAAGTAGATGATGTAATTTTGAGGAATATGAAAGTTGATGGTGAAAATTTAAGGGCCCAAAAGTCCGGGGGTGAAAGCTGAGAATCGAAATAGTTTATGGCTCAAAAATCAGCCACCCAATTCTACTTCAGTGTTTTTTTTTTTAATTAGTTGTCAATTAATTAAAGCAGTAGGTTTAAAGAAACAACAGAAATCGTTCCTTACGAATTCTATGGAATTAGGGCCCAAAAATCCAAAGGAAAGGCCACCTTAAAAGCCCATTTTAAAAATCTTCGAGCCCAAACCCAAAACGCAGAACGAAGTTTATTAAGAACAACAAAACGCCCCAATTCGCAGCGATTATCTGTCGTTGCCACACCCAACAGACTCTGCGTCGCCGGAGAAATCTTGTCGACGGGTAAGTCTCTTCGTTAAAGCTTATGCTTCGTTAAATCGATTAGGTCAATTTTTTCCCTGAGGATTCGCCATTTTGATCCTCTCTGAAATCCAACTGGTTTTAAGTGATTTATGCTTTGGCACTAGTTTTGTTGAGAATCTTGTTTGATAAATTCAGGAATTGACCACCAATTTTGTGCCATTTGAATCTCCTAGATCCTCTCTGAACGTTATATCTTGCTTTTGAGTATATGTTAAAAGTCTAATATGTGATTGATTACTGTAAATTTTATACTTGTTCAAGGTCTTTTAAGGTTTTGGAAGATGGATATAATCTCACAGTTGCAAGAACAAGTGAATACGATTGCTGCTATCACTTTCAATGCTTTTGGGACACTGCAAAGGGATGCACCACCAGTCCAGCTTTCACCTAATTATCCTGAACCACCCGCTACAACTACGGTTACTGATGATGCTACGCCTTTTCCTGAGCAACCTAAGCAGCTCAGTGCTGGCTTAGTTAAGGCTGCTAAACAGTTTGATGCTTTGGTTGCTGCACTTCCTTTGTCAGAAGGTGGTGAAGGTGCTCAGCTCAAAAGAATCGCTGAACTCCAGGTCAAACAAGTCACACCGATATGTCGAGTTCTTGAATCCGATTACTTCTATTTGTCTAACCGCTTTGTCCTGTTTTTTCTTCAGGTGGAAAATGATCTTGTTGGTCAAGAACTCCAAAAGCAACTAGAGGCTGCAGGTAAAAAACGATCTTAGGTTTTCACTTCATTGTTGGTGTGTCTTATCTGTCTGTAACTGGAGCAGATTCATTATGCACTTCAAATTTCAATTTGTATACTTTCTTGTTGATACACGCACTATGGTTAGATGTTATCTTTAGTGGTTCTAGAATTTGGAATTTTTGTTTTCCCTTGCAACTGCCTCTGACGATTGAGCTGATGTTAATGGTGTGACCTTGTTTGTGACAGAGAAGGAGCTAAAGCAAGTACAAGAGCTGTTTGGACAAGCTGCTGACAATTGCCTGAACATGAAGAAACCTGAATGAAATGCTTGTTTACCTTTTGTCGAGCTGATTTAGAAACTATATGATTTGGTTCAGCAACAATTATCTTTTAGGTTCATAAGGAATATCTATTCTAAGTTGGTTCACCAAAAAATTGTTGTAGAAGCAATTACAAGAATGTTAGTTAGCTCACAACAACAGAACCATTATTTTAACCTTACACTTTTTTGACCTGTCTGATTACAATCTCAGAGAATCCACTTTATCATTTTCACAATTACAGGCCATGATTGACACATCATGTTTGATTCTCCGGGCAGTGTTGGTCAAATTACTATGATGGTCAAATTACTATGAACTCTGGTATCTGTCACATTCAATCCAAGTTGCTGAAAAGAAATGACCAGTCCATAAGTTGTGGTCCAAAACCGGATCTTGATTGTGTATTTGTACTCAAGCATGTGAAGATATCCTAACTCATCATCCTTCTTGCGCTCTCTCACAAGACTTGTATAGAGTCCAACAATCTTTTGTCTGCGTGATGAAGCTTTAGGATGAAAAGAAAACTTTAGCCAGTCCGATCAATATTATAAATTAACAATTGTATAAATTTACCAATATATATATTTATATAAATATTATATGTAAAATATTTAGTGAAATATGACTCTACTATTGTTTTTCTTTAATTTTTATTAATTTTTTGTAAAGTTCAATTCTAATACTTTTACTATGTGAAAAAAAAAAATTGTATTTTTTTTTTAAACTTAATAATTGTTTTCTACTTATAATCGGATTAAGAAAGATTATTGATTATAAAGAAAAGATCACTTTTAAAATTAAATTTTTGTAAGAAATTATAAAATTTGTAAAATCTCTTTATAAATTGATAATTATTAATTTATCCATAAATTAATTAATTTTCTCGGTCCCAAACAATATTAACTTATAGATGTTTTACGGTAGTTTGTTGATGAAACACTCATATTCTTTTTAGGTTTCTTCTTGTTGGGTGCTTGAGAAAATGCAGACCGACTTTCTTCGATGATATGTTGTACATCTTTATCATCTATTGGAATTTTTTATATCAATGCCTTGGCACCTTCTGAATCCCCTGCAGCTAGTAGAACCTGATACATCCTGCCAAACCATAAACAAGAACCAATGATATACCGAAAACCTCTTGATCTTTTGGAAACTGATGATCTAGTTATCAGAATTGACTGCATCCTCTTGAAACTAATCGAACCCGTAAATCGAAACCCACAGGACATTGTTGAAGAGGAAGACGTTGAGGCAAAGGTGGCTGTAGCAGAGGGTGCTGTAGCAAAGGTGGCAGAAGTGGTTGTAGCAGAGGTGGCTAAAGCTGAAGTTGTGGCAGACAATCCACGTAAGAGAAAGACGATTGGTGCTAACTACTATATCCCAGACAAAAGACAACGCTTGTTCTGACTTTAGGCGGGAGACTCATCTTAGCTCCTTAAGGTTGTTATATAGAAGACTTTAGTTCTGAGAAAAGAATGATAAATTTGATGTCAAAAAAACAAAAAAGAAAGAAAATTCTTTTTTTTTTAATTGGTCAACAGAATATGGACGTCCATATAATATTTCACTTCATAATTACAATATAAAGAAATTTTGTACAAAATCACTACTTTGTTGATAAAACAATCATTTTCTTTTTTGGTTTCTTCTTGTTGGGTGCTTGAGAAAATGCAGACTGACTTTCTTCGATGATATGTTGTACATCTTTATCATCTTTTGGAATTTTTGACACCAATGCCTTGGCACCTTCTGAATCCCCTGCAGCTAGTAGAACCTGATACATCCTGCCAAACCGTAAACCAGAACCAATGATATACTGGAAACCTCTTGATCTTTTGGAAACTGATGATCTAATTATCAGAATAAACTGCATCCACTTGAAACTAATCGAACCCGTAAACCAAAACCCTAGTGGTAAACTTGTAACTCTTTTTGTGCCAATGATAGTACAAAATTGGTCTTTTGTTATGTAATTTCAAGATATATCTTTTCTTTCTGTTCCTTAAATCTATAGTTCTTGAGCAAAGAGAACAGGAGTGGCTTACCTCAGAAAGCTCAGGACGTTGCAAGGGAATGCTGCAGATTGGTACTCTTTCCACACCAATAGACCGTGCTCCAGGTCCTTGGCATTAACACATGCATGTAAGAGAAAATCTAGACATTTTCTTGAAGGAACAAACCCGAGCTCATCTTTCATAAATCTTAGCAAATCCATTCCTAGATGCACTTTGGATGGCTCTGTCTCTGCGATTGCCCAAAACACCTGATCCAAAACAGCATATCACTGAGAGGCTTAAATTACTGAAGGCTAATTCAGTAAAAGAGAACATAGCTACTAGTTACAGACTCGATCACTCGAGCTTGATAGCTGTTCTAATTAAATGTTCTTGCTTAGTGCTTTACTTCAAACTTCTTCGTTGAGAAACCCCACAATGATCCAAGAACATGGAATGTGAAAGTTGCACATATTGGAGACATCTCAGGGTTATCATAGATGAGTAAATGAACAAGTTTCCAGAAAGAAGCCCATGAGAAAAACAAAATCAAACCTCGTCAAAATGAGCTTCCACAGGTATGCCTTTCTTTAACAACCGGACCTTGTTCCGTTTCAGCAGATCAACAATATCGCTATACAACAAAAAGAGCAAATCAAGAATGAGACATTCAACATTGGGTAGACAAGAACTAATTCGAGAGCATGGGTGATTTACTCTACCTTGACTTTTTATTGCGGACAGCGAACAAAATCATTCTGAAGAAACCGTCGATCCAACTAGTATCATCTTGTAGGTCATCAGCCAGTTGAACTAGCGTACTTAACTCTCCCTTTGAATCAGAGTATTCCTACAGAGATAATCAATTCACTGATTATCAATCAACTAATATATGATACTAAGAAAAATGTGGCTGAAAGTGTAATACTTACTATAAGAGATATAATCGATTTCGGGTCTACGTGGCATTCGGCTTTCCTCATTTCTTCATATATATGTAAGGCATCTGCCCATTTTCCACGTGATGCAAGAGCCGAAATAAGCACACTTTTCAGTTCATTTTGGTTTATAGCCGGAACATCTGGATCTACGAGCACCTATGGTAGAATAAAAATTTGAGCTCTTACTCTAATTACATAAATGTATTCCACTTTTGAGATCTTAAAAAAAAAAAAGAGTATGTGTGCCTACCTGTTTCGCCTTCTCAAACTTCCCAGATGCTGCATATGCATCTATCAGGGACATGTAAATTCGCTTAGTAGCTTGAACTCCTGCTTGCTTCATCTCCTCATAGTACTTAAAAAAGGCACAAACATATTTCTCACTCATAATACACAAAGAAAGAGAGTAGAGATATTTTGTAGTGGCGTTGACTTGACACGACTCCAAGTTAAGAAGAACAAGTAGACAAAAGATCTAAAGAACAGAAAATTCTGAATTTTACCTTAGTAATAGCGTCCTCCTGGGTACAGTTGTTTATTAGATAACCAAAAGTTATGGAATCAGGTTTAACGCCAGCTTCCTTCATTTGCTTGACGACCATTAACGCACTACTCACATTTTTCTTCAAAACATACAAAAGCCATCAGCTGAAAACGATCTAAGAGACGTTGGGAGCTCACAGAAACATGGACAATCTCTCAGGTCAGAATTTGCAAACATGAAATGGGAGCTTAAGATATTACCTCCCTAAAATATCCAGCCAATATACAATTGAACATGCTAGAGTTTGGTTCCAAATTGAAGTTCTTTAAATTACCAAGCATATTATATGCACCTTCAAACTGCACATGAAACCAAAAGATATAGAGAAACATTTTGTGGTTAGAGAAACAAGCGAAGCAGCAACTGTAAGAAACAGCACAGACATGTCCTCATCTGTAACATAGGGTTTGAGGAAGTTACATCTTTGATTCTTGTGCACAAACGTATAATGCTCCGGAAGTTCTCAGTATTAGGTTTCACACTCTTTGTGCACATAATTGAATGGATTCTTCGCACCTTAAACAGCAAAAGTATGAGGAAATCCGTTTCATATATGAGCAGAGTTCAACTGTATATTGTCTGGATATAGATTCAAGCTAAATGAGGATGCACACCAAATCAAACTCAAGAACTTCATCAATGGCATGTAACAATGAATGTAGGATATCTGCGGATATCATCAAACCTGCTTCACCCATTTTTTCAACTACATCAAGAGCAGTGACTACCTACGGCACAGAGAGAATACTCATTATATATAGCACACGAAATACAGCCAAATTTATTATAAAACAAGCATAATAGGAATACCTCATTCGAGTCACAGCTATACTTAACAAGCTTTTCGTACGATGTAGATGAAGGCATAACATCAAGTTCTTCATGCATCTTGTTAAATTTTAAGATTGTATCCTCAACCTTTAATTGTAGAAAACCAGTAAAACATGGACAATTAGGAGGCATCGATTATCTAACCAAAGACTTTAACAACACTAATCTGCCACTAATATTCATGAGAAGTCCTTACCGTTGGATTTGGGGTGCAAGTAGAATAGATAGAGATGAGATCAGAAACGTTCTTCACTCCTTCATCTACGCATGTTAATGAGAAACATATAAAACATGCTATAAAAATGATGTTCTACAGGCATAAACATGTTATTGGACAATGCAGCCTTACCACTTTCTCTTAGCTCCCAAAGGAATCTACTCGCAACAGAATCCAATGAAAACCTCCCAAGATATTCAAATATGTTTGCCAATAGGTCCGACGAACGAACTTTTGTTATGTCTACAATCTCTAAGAGCCTCTCAAGATGGTACTTTTGGTCTTTTTTACATAGTGCAAGCAGATAATTTTCTGTTTTTTTAAGGATCAAAAAGGTTAAATCTTTCAGAGTAAGAGAGAGCCACAAAACAACAGAGTGCACAAAACTGAATATTGCTTACCTTGCAAGACTGATAAGCTTTCACCGTTATCACCATCAATTGTACTGCAAAGTTCCTCAATCTTCTCTCCATCACCAAGATGGATCCAAAGAAGCATTTCATAGTAACCAAGTCTCTCAACGGAACCGGGACTAGCCTCCCTAATCACATCCTTGAAACTATGAAACTCATCTACCATATCCATACCAATCAAATAACCAAGAAGAGGACCATAAACTCTTTCTTCAATCAAAAATCCACGATCTCTCATAGATTTCAAAAGCTCAAAAGCCTTCTCAATATGGCCAAGAGCATAATCTAGATCATTGCTTTTCTCAGCATGCTCTAAGTAAACACCAATCATTGCATTGTACTCTGTCACACTCATCTCTTTAGCTACTCTATCAAAAGCACCAAACATAGCCTCAGTGCCTAATTTCTGAGCAGAGTCTCTAAATATCTTAGCGAAACGCCGTGACAGACCGTTCTGCTTGTAAACACGTCTCTCTTTCCTTTCACGAGACAACTCTTTCGTTCTTAACGAAATATCATAAGGGATCTTAGTGGTGAAACTTGGTATCTTTAAAAATAAGTTCTTCTCCAAAGAGCTTTTATCTGATGTTGTTACTGAAATGTGATTCAAACTATGAATGAATGAGAGTTTGTTGAAGAAAATAGACAAAATTGGCAACACATACCATGTAACAATTTCGATACTCGATCTTGTAATGATGCTTCCTCAAGATCTACACACAATTTTGCATGAAATCAATCGAATTCTAAACATTACCCAGATACAGAAAAATATCAAATTTACAACGAATTCATTCTAAAGATCACATTTTTCTTATATTTGTTCATATCAGAAAATCCGAATTACCTGAGGAAGAGTTTTTGGAAGAGAGAAGATCTTTGACAGCTTGAGAAGTTCCGGCGATGTCTTTGTTGCCGGAAGCAATTGAAGATTCGCCGGTGGGTCTAATACGGGATTTGAAGACTGAACTTAATAAGCTTTTGTTAACCTTTGAGACAACCATGTTCGGATTTCAAGTGAGATTGAGAAGATGAAGAAGAGCAAGTTTATAAAACCCTGAACAAAAACCCCGACAGGGTTGTTCTATCCAATTTTAAACCTTAGGGGTGATAATTTAATCAATCATATAAATTAGGGGTAATCATGTAAATTAACAAGATTAGTTGAAGAAGAATCGTCAAATTTTGATTTTGTCTTGTGGATTCTTCAATTCAAAGATTATAAATTTATTGATGAACATCGTCAATTCAAAGATTCTCTTTTTATCATTCACGCTACTTCTTCTTCTTCAATCGTCAATCGTTGAATCCGATTCGATTTGCCTCTCTTCCGGCGTAGCTTCGACGGTGGCAATGGCGGCTCCGGGATCGGTTCAGAAAGGAGATGAAGAGTGGCGTGCGATTCTTTCACCTGAACAGTTTCGGATTCTTCGTCAAAAGGGCACTGAGTAAAGTTTTTAACCTTTCCTCAGCGATTTTCATGGTTCAATTTAGCTTTCAAAATTTGAGCAAATTTGGTAACTATCTTCCATTAGGAATCCTGGTTTTAGAAATCTAGGGTTTTTATTTCATAACTCGCTTAATTTGTGATTCTCAGAGTTAATAAAGGTTTGAACTTTTTTTTTTTTGCCAATTGTTGGAACATTTATTTTTCAGGGGTGTGTCTTGATGATGAGCACTATGTTGATGATTAGATCTTCTCTCTGTGTAGATTACATAGAAAGTTTCTGCTATAGATGTTGATCTGTTAGGATAAAGTCTATTCTTTTGAGTGATTGGAAACAATACAAATTTCCTGCTATTATAGATGTTGAGCTGTTAGGATAAGCTTACATGAAAGGTTATAGTTCTTCAAGGATACTATCTTTCATTACTCTTAAACTCCAGATGAGTTTGTTTTTTTTTCTTATTAAAGATAAGATCTGAGTATTGGTTTTACCAAGAATGTGCTACGACTTTAAGAGCTCGACTTTAGAACTTGGTTGCTCTGTCAGGTTTTGTCAGTTCCTATAGAGCCTTTACTATTATTAGCTTCTGTCTTAGAATGGATTGCTATGTAAATGACCATTAATATGTCTGAGTTCGTCGTTGGGGTTTTGGTCTTTCTAGTATTTGGATATCTTATTGAATAGGGAATGAATGTTTATATTGCGGGTTTGTGTTTTGTTGATTTCAGATATCCAGGAACAGGGGAATATGTCAACTTCGACAAGGAAGGAGTTTACGGTTGTGTAGGATGCAATGCTCCTCTTTATAAATCCACCACAAAGTTCAACGCTGGTTGTGGCTGGCCAGCTTTCTTTGAAGGAATCCCCGGTGCCATTACCCGAACGGTAAAGAAAATACTCTCAGAGCACAAACACTTTTTTCATCAAATTGGTAACAAAAATGAACTCTCTCTTCTTTGTGTATTTTGCTTACATTTGTTGGTTTATCAGACAGACCCAGATGGGAGAAGAATAGAGATCAACTGTGCAACATGTGGTGGACATCTTGGTCATGTTTTCAAAGGAGAAGGTTTCGCTACTCCAACCGATGAACGCCATTGCGTGAACAGCGTTTCGCTTAAGTTCACACCCGCAGCGTCTTCCTTGTAAATCTTGGCCGAACAAGATTATTTGTTCTTTCTCTGGATTTTTTCACTCAAGTGAGTGGGAGAAAAACAGAACAAGAATCTTGTATGAGTGTGTGTGTCTATACTGTGTACTGTATTTTTTCTTTCATGACTATTTAAATTCATCACCTCGAGCATTTTGACAACAACTGTAGTCTGTAGTATGTATGATTTGTAACTTGAATAAAACACACTCTTGTCTTGTAATACAAAATCTATACTATGTTACGCATCTGTGAGACTCTATTGACACGTGCATGATACACCAGTCTAAAGATTCACAACAGTTTCATATGAATCTAGACTCAAAACTAGGAACCATACATCACTGAAATTATGTACAAATAGATCACTGTAATGATTCAAGAACCTACCTGATCATTACGCTTGCTTGCCTCTGTTAATATTTCAGCTTCTGGTTACTCTCTGTTGTAGTAGCTTCTTCGTGGTGGTTGTCATGGCGGATCTTGTGACGGTGGTTAAAAAAACAGAGGAGGAGTGGCGTGCAGTTCTTTCTCCTGAACAGTTTCGGATTCTCCGTCAAAAGGGCACTGAGTAAGTCTTTGTTTTCTTTATAAATTTGGGTTTAGGGTTTCATAGTTTGTGATCTCAAGTTAGGCCTTGTTGTTTATGTACTCATATTTTGAAAGATTGGATTCAGAAGATTGTTGATTTTTGATAGGTTCACTATGTTGTTACCTTTTCAAGGATAAGCACTGTAATTAGGCTTCAAGTAATCATAGACTGAATCTTGAAAACAAAATTAGGGGAAAATTGGATCTAGATGCACATCAAACAAGTGTAGTGTTGCTTCTTGCTTTTGGTCTTTGTTTTGATTGTTTCAAACGCGGTTTCTGCAAACGGTTTGCGTTTTGCGTTTATGTTTTCAATTAACAAAGTCTTTTTAGCTTAGAATGCTTAAGATTGTTGATTTATTTTGAAAAGAAAAAACTACACTAAACGCAATCGCAAACAAACAGTAACGACCTTAAACCCTAAACCCTAAACCTAAGTGTTTTATTGGTTTTCTCAGTTACTATAGAACTTTGTTTTTAGATTTATCCAAGTATAGATTGCTCCTTCTTTTGTTACGATTTTTGGGGTGATTTATTTCAGTTCTTACTTTGAAACATAGTATACAAATGCATAATACAATTCAATCCAAGTGTTCTTATGGTTAAAAATATTTCAGAACGCCGGGAACAGAAGAATATGACAAGTTCTTTGAGGAAGGAATCTTCAGCTGCATCGGATGCAAAACTCCTCTTTATAAATCCACCACGAAGTTTGACGCCGGATGCGGCTGGCCAGCTTTCTTTGAAGGACTCCCCGGTGCCATTAACCGAGCCGTAAAGATTATCTTTTGTATGTTTAATTTAGTTTATTTTCATGACTACTGGTTAGTAAAACATTCTTCTTTTTGCTTGATTTGATTCTACATTTACCAGCCTGATCCAGATGGGAGAAGAACTGAGATCACTTGTGCCGTATGTGATGGACATTTAGGCCATGTTCATAAAGGTGAAGGTTATAGTACTCCAACCGATGAACGCCTTTGTGTTAACAGCGTTTCGATCAATTTTAACCCGGCCAAACCTTCCTCTATAACCTGAGGACTAGTTGATCGTACATTACTTTCAAATCAGATTGTGGTGTTCAATTGTAGAATCATCATCACGTTACAAGGATCAATGTAACAGATAATAAGAATCATTAGTGGTTCTTAAAATATGTCTGTTTAGAAAATATATATATATATATATGTATCCTGTTTATAACGACAATTCTCATTTTAATACATTTTAGTAAAAATGTTCAGCTTAATTTCCCCACTACAAAAGTTTCCACTAAAGAAAACAGATAATATCAAATTAATGGAATAAATAAGCCTAATTTTCTTTAAAAATTGTAATGTCATTTAATAATTATTGTGTAATACTAAGAAAAGATAGCCCAACAAAAAAATCAAAATATACTGAAGACGAATACGACGAAGGAAAATAACAGATTAATGAATCTGTTCGCGTGTAAAGCTTACCAACATTCGGAAGCAACATGTTTTTTTACACTTTTTCGTGCTACTTAAGTATTGGTTGTATGGTTTGCTGAGGTTTAATGTATATGTTCATTGATACATTTGTATTATTGATTTCAAATTAATAAAGAATGAAGATGTTAAATAAAAAAATATTGCGTAATACATTTGCATATATTTTTTTCTCGAAAAGTGGAAGCACGACTCTGTTGCGCAAGCCATACTCTTTTGGCATTCTCTTTTCTTAATGATAAGAAGATAAGAATTCGTGTCGTCTTTTCTTTTCTTTTTCAAAAGAATTCGTGTAATGGTCTAGTCACAAATCCATAAACAAGATTAGGTTTCTGATTAAAAAAATCTTGTAATTTTTAGAAATAAATATCTGATCTCTTCCCAATAACAATTTTTGTCCCATTAGTATGTTTAACTCAGCGATCACTTAATATAACTCAGTCGTCACTTAAGCTAACTCAACCATTACAGAACATATCTCAGTCGTCACTTAATATAACTCAGCCATTATAGAACATAACTCGGTCGTCACATAACATATTTGCCAAAAAAAAAGAGAACATAACTCAGCCTTTACAGAAAAAATCAAAACATTAACTCAGCCGTAACATAAATATTGATAAAAAACAGAACATAACAGAGCCGAAACCGTACCTCACCACCATTCGCTTTAATATCTTCAGCAATGACCTATTCTATAGTTGCACGGGTACGGCTACCACCCCATCTAAGCAACGGAATCTCATCCGTGTTAACAACGTTCCCAAAACGCTCGGCGATGGTGATGATTGACTCATACGCCCAAGCCTGCAACACGAAAACCAGACCACTGACGGTGTACGTCTTGCCAATAGGCCTCAGCAACTTTATAGAAACGACAAGGGCTTCATATGCTGCCCGACCCCATGGATAAGTCTTCATGGCTTCGTCGTCGAAAACTCTTTTGGCACTCTCAAATGGTATCCTAGAGTTAGTATGCAAGCCAAAAAGTCCAATGGATAGAAGAGTCAATAACCCAAACCATCTACGCTTTTCAGGAGGCCAAGCTCTGCACGTTACTAAGCCCTGCCTAAGTTCATCTAGATTATGACCTTCACCGGTTGGCACACGCAATTCACTGAAGAACGCTTTGTAGTCAGCTTCAGGCTCAAACTTTTCTGTAGGCAGTTGATCTATATTTAAACCCGTGATATGATGAAATTCGTTCAATCCAAACCGGATGGGTTTACCAGCCACGATACACCAAAGCTCCTTCTTCAGTATTCTCAGCTGTCTGCATAGTAGATAATGTACGGTCTTACCAGACCATAGAAAATGACTATCAACAAGCTTAGCAATTAATCCAAGCTCTGTCTCTTTCAGTTCTGCCCATATTTCTTTTCCTATTGATTCTCTAATTGCAGGGAACTCTCCCAGCTTTATATTATGATTAATGCCTTTACCCTCCAGATTAGAATCCCCCTCTTGGTAAAGTCTTGGAGGGTACTCCCTTGCTTGGTCTTCAGACATCTGTATAACCATAAATCAGCCGTAAGCATTCCATAACTCAGTGATAACATAAAACAAACTCATCCACAGATACCATAACTCAGGCAAAACATAAATCTAACTCAGCCATAGATAACATAACTACGTCATAACATAAACCTATCTCAGCCACACATAACATAACTCAGCCATAAGATAAATCTAACTCAGCCATATTTTAACAGAAACTCAGTCAAACCATAACATAACAACAGCTCAGTTAAAACATAAACCAGACTCAGCTATATCAAAACAGAAACTCAGCCATAACATAAACAAACTCAGCCGTCATATAACAGAAACTCAGACATCGATGTAAGGTTAAACCATAACTCAGTCACAACATAAAACAAACTCAGACACAGATGAATTGATAAATCATAAATCAGTCGGCAAACAAACAATAACTCAGCCGTCAAATCAAATAGATCTTAGAAATCGGCCACCATATGTCAATCAACGACGACGTTAAAACCCAGCTTTAAAAACTATCGTTACGCATCGGAAAACGATTTCAGTGACGGGAATCACTTGCGATTGAACTTAGATGTCAGAGTCTTACTTAATGGAAACATACTCACCGGAACTTAGATGTCGAATGTGACTTCGCGCTTACGGAAATGCGACTGCGGCGTCTGAATTTCGGCCGGAACAGACGAGAAAAGAGCAAAACGGCGAAAGAAATCGATTTCGTTCCGTCGAGAGAGAAAGAGGAAGAAAGCGACAGTTTTTTTTTTTTGGGAGATGATGAACAGTAAAGCCAAGAAATAAGAAACCCAAACGTTATGCGGTTTGGAGATGATTAATGACGTGGATTATGGTAATGACATGGAATGATGACATGTATAATCACTGTTTTTTTATTTAATTTTTAGTTAAAAACGAATTAAATAATAATAATTAATTAAAACTAGTTAGGGGTGTTAATTGTAATTACACAATTACTAAAAACATCTGAGTAATAAAAAAAAGATGTGTTCTATTTTAGGAATAAACATACAAATGTGTTTTATCTTAGGAATTATTTCTTAAAAAATCTTGTAATTTTTAGAAATAAATATCTGATCTCTTCCCAATAACAATTTTTGTCCCATTAGTACCAAAACCATATTTCAATTTGGGATTTATTTCTATAATATCAAACCCGAATTTTGTAAACCGAACCGGGACAGGATAATGGGACAAATGAGCACTTGTATTATCACGTGCATTAATCATTCACCAGTTTTATAGTAGATCACAGTGGTTCATATGTATCTAGACGCAAACTTTGAATCATTCATCAACGCAATCTAAGTACAAATATAGATCTCACTGCAATGTTTCAAGCACCAACCTGATCATCATCAAAACCATTTCATCCGTAGTGGTCAATGGCGGCTTCTCCGTTGGTGGTTCAGAAAACAGAGGAGGAGTGGCGTGCGGTTCTTTCTCCGGAGCAGTTTCGTATTCTTCGTCAAAAAGGCACTGAGTACGTTTTTGTTTTGTTTTTCTTTCCCTTTTGGTATAATTTCTTTTAATGAAATTTTGGGAATGATTTTGATAGTGCCCTTACGTATGTTGGATTAGCCATTAGACTTGAGTAATTTAGGGTTTCATAATTAGCATCATACATGTGAGTATGTGACCTTTTGATTTGAGTCTTTTTACCCAAGAATACCTACGTGGCTTGGATTCAGAACATTGTTGCTCGTTTAATATATTAATTAGGCTGCAAGCAACCGTTGAAAGATTATTATAGATGTAGAACCAATTAGGGAAATTGGATGATGTTTTGTTTTTGGAATTTGGTTTTGTTTGTATCATATATAAGGAGAGTATTGATTCAGTGTTTCACTGTTTCATATAAGTAGTTTATTGAAGTATGTAATGATCTCAATGTTCTTAAGGTTTGTTGTGTTTTTGTTGTTCAAAATATTTTAGAAAGCCAGGAACTGGAGAATATGACAAGTTTTTCGAGGAAGGAATCTTCGATTGCGTAGGATGCAAGACTCCTCTTTATAAATCAACCACGAAGTTCGATTCCGGATGTGGCTGGCCAGCTTTCTTTGAAGGACTCCCTGGTGCCATAAACCGAACCGTAATGATTCTCTTTTGTATGTCTACTTTAGGTTAAATTTTGGTGAATGTTGGTAACTAAAATCTCTTCTTTTTTCTTTCTTGATTCTACATTTATCAGCCTGATCCAGATGGGAGAAGAACTGAGATCACTTGTGCTGCGTGCGATGGACATTTAGGCCATGTTTTCAAAGGAGAAGGTTACGGTAATCCAACCGATGAACGTCATTGCGTTAACAGTGTTTCGATCAGTTTTAACCCGGCAAAATCTTCCTCTATAATCTGAGGATATGATTGATCGATCATACAACATCTTCTAATCAGATTGTGTTGTTAAAATTGTCATCATGTAGTGAATATGCACTTTCTGTGGTGGTCAATATAATGCAACAAATAATAAGACTCATTAGATATTGGATGGTTACTGGTTTCTCTTAATATGTTATAGAACATTTAATAACGATTTAATTATCTAAGGGATCATTACTAGTGTTTCTTAATTATAACTCTTTAGAACTGAAAAAAAATATTATAGAGATTTCGTTTTGACAGAAAAAAACTCAAACCGATCCATTTTACTTTCCATTTTGAGTGTGTTGATTTTAAAAAATATGATACGTTTTTATTACTAATGAAAATAGAAGATATTATTTCCAATAGTGGATCTCATATGTGTATCCATATCATTATTTTCATAATTGCGTAAAATATCTCGTTTCATATATATTTGTGTGAGATAATGGGTTGAGATTAGGAGTGGGCATTCGAGTAAGCGGGTCGGGTTTGGGTAAAATCCAATCGGGTACGGGTTTTTCGGGTAGATAAATTTAGGACCCAATAGGGTAAATATAAAATATCGGTTCGGGTTTAATCGGGTTTGGCTATAAATTTTTGGGCCTTATTTTGAAACTGATAGCCGGATTTCCGGGTAAATACCCAGATTTTTCGGGTAAATACCCGGATTTTCGGGTAAAATTTCGTGTTTCAGGTAAAATTTAGATTTTTGATTAAAATATTCGGGTATTTTTGGGTTCGGGTTTGGATCGGGTTCGGATTCGGTTTTTCGGATAGAGGAATTTAGGACCCAATAAGGTAAATCTTCGGGTTCGGTTTCGGTTCCAATTTTTTGGGTCAGTTTCGGTTCTGGTTGTTGGTTCCGATTTTTTCCCAGCCCCTAATTGAGACGTTGGTTTGTTTGCCAATAATTTGTCATGTGGAAAAGTACTCGAATGTGTTTTTGATTCACTATAAATGGTTGTCCCGTTTTGAGTTTGATAATTCATTAGCATGTGACTATATCATATATCTATTTATTACACTAGAAGCATTATTCTCTTTTTAAAGCAATATTCTCTGTTCGAATTAAACTCTAGCTATCTTTTACATACCTACTAATGGATATTTTCATTTGGGATATCGACCAATCAAAACCACAAATTTTAGCTGATCAAGATGGGATCTCAAGTTTGGTAGGTATGGAAAAATACATACGTACACATCCAGAGAGCGAAGAATTTGTGATGAATTTCTAATAAATATATGAGTTGTTGAGAAAACAATATTTCAACTAATCTTATATTTATAATGGTCCCATGCATGATACAAACGTGGTCGTTATCTCGTCCATATGACCAGTGACCACATATGTTTCAATACGTGTTTCATCTCAATGCTTCACAACCTCCATTTGTATTGTTCCGCACAACTTAATGTTATGTACAAGTTGAATATGCTTATTATGTAGTAAAATGTAAAAGACATAAATCAATTCATTAGTAGTAAAACAATATATTCTCGTTGTCATCAGTCATTACTCATCATTTGGCACCAAAATGCGGAAGCCAAGCCAGCTGTGAATGGTAAGTATATTAATCTCTATTCACATGCAACATGCACTAGTGTGTCAGTAATTTGGTCCATGACAATACACATGTGTGATCTAGATGTCCTTGCTTCTTCAAAGGTTACAGCACAACCATATCTAGTATATTACTAGAAAGAGAAAAGAAATTTTGTTATAGCATTCATCTAAAATGATCAGAGAAAAGAAATTTTGTTATAGCATTCACCTAAAATGATCAGAACAAATCTGAATGAAAATTCAGTATATATATATTTAGACGTTTAGATTGTGCAGACAAAATGTATTTAGTGCTACAACTGATGTGTAATGTATGGACTACTTTCATAAAAAGTGCAGAATAATATGCACGGAACAATATTATTACAAGTTCTAAGATTATTCATATCTACAAAGATTGATATTTTTAATAATAAATAATTCGAGTTTCCAAATCGATTTTTACCATTTTTATTTTAAATTGAAAAAGCAAAACATTCATGCAAGAAAAGTTAAAAACAAGTTAGTGGAACCAACAAAAAAAAAACAGTGTTAATGAATGTCCCAAGTCCGAACTTTTATAATGGTATCTTTTCCCATGATTTATTCATGATTTAGACAATAATAGGGATTTACGGATTTTGCCATTTTTTGCTATAATTTTTACGAATTTGTTATTTTGTTAAAATTTTACGGATATACTATTTTTCTATATATTAAAAAATGTTCACATTTATGAGTCTTTTTTTGCTTAAATACACATTTTATAAGTTATAACAAATAATAAATTCTATAAACAAATAGAACCGATTAATTTAAATATAATAGGTAAAACACATGTTAAATCGTATTTTTATATTATAAATTTTTTTTTATTCATAAAACTTTAGACAAAAATTGCAAAATCCATAAATATCACTAAGAAAATGGCAAAATCCGTAATTGATTCCAAAAATATGACAAACTTTTGAATCTTTTAACCAAAAAAAGAAAACAGAGGTTTTTATAACAAGTTCAGTTTACAATTTTCAACGTGTGGTTTCTCTATTAGAACCAAAAGAATAATATATATCCAAACGTGCACAACGTGTCAATTTTTTTGTTACAAAATGTGAAGAACAAAAAAAAGTGTGAAAAGCTGGTTATGAGTTATGGATCTGCGCCTATAAATATACAAACATTTCTCCATCCACTCCATAGCCAAACCATACTCTCCAAAGTCCAAGCTCACAATGAACACTTCGTAAGTCTCTCTCCCTCTCTCAAAATGTTCTTTTTGTCTGAAATGTAAACACAATTTTTTGTTGCTCTCGTTGCTCAGCCCAAAAATGGAAATGGAAATGAAAATGGAAACGAAGGCGGCTCCTGAAGCTGGTATGATCAAAAAGTCCAACGAGGAGTGGCGTACGGTTCTATCTCCTGAACAGTTTAAGATTCTTAGAGAGAAATCTATTGAGTAATTAGATCCAAACTTTTTTTCTTCTTCCTCTCTTAAATTCATTTTAGGTATTTTGTTTTCTTAAGCCTCACGGTAGGTTTGATGACGTTTTTTTCTTGTTTTCGACTGATGAATGTAGAAAGAGAGGGTCAGGAGAATATGTGAAGTTGTTCGAGGAAGGAATCTACTGTTGTGTTGGTTGTGGAAATCCGGTTTATAAATCAACCACTAAATTCGATTCCGGTTGCGGTTGGCCGGCTTTTTTTGATGCTATTCCTGGCGCCATTAACCGAACCGTAAACCTAATCTCCTCTTTTTTTTTTCTTTTTTTTAATGAATATTGAATTTTTATCATAACTCTAAAGAAACCTAAACTAATCTCTGATAAATATATTTTCTATTTTCATAAAAAAAAATGGGCATGCTTGCATTTAAAACGTCTATAATAATCATTTTATGTATATTTAAAAATATTGGTATGCTTGTCCGTATTAGTCACGTGTATAGGAAAGTGCAGACGGGTTAGCTAACTATGCTTTTTTTTGTCATTAGAGTTTTATTCTTTGGAGGTTGTTCCTATTGATTTTGTTTCTGTTGTAAGCGATGATGTGCTTAGGTTGGGTCTACGTGACTAAGGCAAGTGTCTATGTAGTTTTTTTTTGAAGTTTTAATAAAATTTAGATAGATTTTTTCCCGGTGACTAGAAGCTTCATCGAGATAGGAGCGATACTACGAATAAGGTATATGGGGCAGAGTGCCCTACCAAAAAAAAAACACTAAAAAAATAATGAAGATATGTGGAGTTTAATGTAGTTATTTTGAAAAGAAATGTGATTGAATCCTAACTATACTCATCTAACCAAGCTTATAATTCGTATAATTCGTATAATTCGTATTGGGCTGCATGTTTGAGAAAGACTGACCATATTTTTTAGTATCATAAAGTTCGATCAGTAAAAATAAGAAATGATAGCTTAGTTAGATTCTAGTAATACTATCATGTTTTAATTGTTTATATATAACAATTGTATCTTACGTAATATAATTCATATAACAATTGCATGTTGTAAAATTATAAAATATCTTTTCATTTAAAAGATTCGACTAAATACATATCTCAAAAATGACATTTTTAGTATTTATTAAATAACAACAATTGTTTTTAAAACACATGCAATTTGAATTGAATGAATGAAAATAACACAACATCACTAGAATATAAATCACTACTTTAGAAAATCATAGTCAATGACATACTTTTTAAACAATATTTTTGCAGGAGGAGAGAGCTGGATTAAGATATGAGATAACTTGCACAAAATGTGATGGACATCTAGGTCATGTCTTAAAAAATGAAGGTTTTCCAACACCAACTGACGAACGCCATTGCGTCAACAGCGTTGCTCTCAAGTTCTCTTCCGCTATCACATCTCAGTGATAAACGGATCCGGTTTAGTTCTCCGGAATCAACTCTATCTATCTATGAACGTTGATTACTAAGAGACCTTTCTACTTCTGTTAGAATGAGAACGTTGTGTTCTTCAATTCATCGCATTTATGAACTATTATAAAATTGAATGTTTTGTGTTTTCATTATTTTTAGTAATGCTTATGTACGTATCATTGAAATTGTTTGTGTCATATATTGTGCCATTTTTCTATTGAGTGTTAATGTATTATCGTATTTACCAAAATTATATATAGTTATTGTCTAAGTCTGCGAATCATTTGCCATTTGGATACACATGCATGTCTAAACAAACGTACACATGGGGATGTGACCGAACTATTTTTTTGTTTGTTTGTTCTTTTAATATCATTGACGTTTTTACCTTACTTCTCAATTGTTCTTCTTTTTCCGTAATCGACACCGTAGAGTTTCGACGATGACATGACGCGGCCAAATTCAAAGCAATTTTAATCCATTCAGTTCTTGTCTATGATTAGATGCCTTGAGTTCCTTCCTGTCATCAAAACGAATTTAACTAGATCCATTGGATTTTCAATATGTTGGTGGCGGAGATGTATTTTTTTAATCGCAAACAAAAGAGATAAAGTTTGTGAAATTGGTAGAGAATGTGTTGATGGAGTTGACAGATATGGTGATGGAGTTGATGGAGAATGCTTTGATGAAGAAATCACGGTGTTGATGAAGTAATCGCGGTAAAACAAAGTGATGGAGACAGGAAAAAAAATGACGGAAACGATGATGAACGGTGTTTGAGATAGGGTAAAATTGTCAATAAAATTTTAATAAGTATCCAATCCTGTAAACCCAATAAGAGAGTGTCATTTTTCAAAATTTTTGGCCCCAAATATATCTGATTGTATAAAAGTCCCTACCAATCACACCCTATGTTTTCCGTTATTGTTTTAGTCATATATACCATATTCAAATTTTATGTAAATTTTATGTAAATATGTTCTTCAAATTTTTTAAAAAATCCTGGCTGACCCGGTCCAAGTATGTCAGTTAGCTAATAGTTGTGTTTGTTAGTCGGAGAAGTCTATTTAGCTATATACCACCTTTCATGATACTATTACTATCCCCTGTTGTTTTTTTTACTAATACGTTATTGGGATGAGATGCCATCTAAAAGGGGAACTTCTCCAATTCTGTTCGTTGGGACCACTCCAGATTTTACAATCCCGGCTTATGAGTTTTGAGACCACTCTCACTTATTTTATCTACATTTTGTAAGAGTGCCGTGTTTCATACTTAGTTATTTCTCTGATAACAAACAAATTGGGGTTCTGTTCTTAAAATATATAAAAGCCCGTGAGGCCCAACAAACGGAAAGTTTGGCCCGTGAAAGAAAGAAAAACAAAACTTATTTATTGAAAAATGACACGTGCAGAATCATTTACTAAACCAGACAATAACCGGTTAACGGTTTAATAGTTAGCAACAGAAGAACCAAAGGATTGTCTTCTTCCACAATCAGAATCTGTCTGTGTGGCTTGTAACGCTTCAATGTCAGTGAAGTCTTTAGCTATATCCACAAAAATAACATAACAAGATTAAAAAAAAGAGAGAATATTTTATCTCTCTAGACTTGACAATTTCCCTCTCTTTCTCACTCCCTATACCTGTATATGTATATAGAATCGTATATATCTGGAGAAATACACGAGGTGTTCTCGTCTCTGACGACGTGGTCTATTGTCTTCCTCAGCTTTAGTCAATTTCTTCTTTCGGAAACTTGGTTCTGTGATATTATCCAAACTTAAAGTTTGAGTCTTTAGGGTTTATGGGTGACAACAAAAGTACATGCCTTTAGGCTTTAGTTTTGTGGGTTTCATCTCAAAATGGCAATTAGTACTATGTTAGGGTCCATCTCTTGTTGCCCCTCTCCCAAGGTATTTCCTTCCTTGTGCTTACTTGTGTATCTGTCGACTGAAAAACCTCTCCTTTATGTATTTAAGTTTATGTGCAAAGCCTTAATTGGTGATTGAATCCTTAGTTCTGATTTGATTTCAGGGGTATGAGATGGTGAAACAACATAGTGTTCGATTAAAGCATTGCGTTTTCACGGTGAAATCGAGTGTGCCTGTGTATTCGGAAGGCGTAAACGATGGGATTAAGTTGCATTCTTTTGGGAATTTAGTTAAAAAGAAGGTTTTTCTGGATACCTCTAAGAGATTCTATTTCCAAGGGAGATGGTCTGAATCGTCAGGGAGGAGAGTGGAGACTTATGCTGGAGTAGATGTAGCGAGTGCTGTTGATGTAATCAACGATCTTGGATTCGATACTTTGACCTTCTTGATGGTTACTGTTATTATTGTCCCTGCATTCAGAATTCTCAAAGCTAGTCCGGTACAACAAAAAGCTACAAGAAGTTGGTTTGTATTCTCGGTTATAACTACTTGGCGATAACATTTGTGTTTTTGGTGGTTTCCCAGATACTTGGTTTCTTCTTTGCTGGTGTTGTACTCAACCAATTTGGTTTGATTAGAAATCTCACAGATGTTAAAGTTCTTTCAGAATGGGGGATTCTTTTCCTGGTGAGCATTGTGCATAATTATGTTCATAGGCTTTACGTGTTGAATGAGTAGTAATGACTGGCCTTATCCTGATTATCTTTGGCAGCTCTTTGAGATGGGTCTCGAGCTTTCACTTGCTCGTCTGAAAGCTCTTGCAAAATTTGCTTTTGGCATGGGACTAACTCAGGTTTGGTTCTAAAAGATGTTTCTTGGTTTGCTTTAAACTCCTTACATTCCTTCTTATATTTTCACTTCTGTCAGATAAGCATCTCAAGAGTCATCAGTGATCTTTACGACCCGATTTCGTTATGAAACTTTATAGACCATATCATTATTGCCAGATCATTGCTGCAAAGATGTCATATATCGTTTGTTTAACGTTACCTTACTTTGTACTGTTTTTCATTGGTTCAAAGGTTTTGTTATGCACGGCTGCATTCACTGCTTTTGAACTCCCACCAAATGGAGCCATCGGAACAAAAATTCTGGAATTCCTCTTTCATTCAAGGCCTGACTTGGTAAGGTTTTTCACTTGGGGTATTATCATGATTCTCTTGTCGTTTTTAGTATCTTTTGTATCATGTATTTCAAATTTAGCAGACGCCTCTTTTCCCAATGTGATCATGGTCTAATAACTGTCAATCTCTGATGTTTTTTGTTGGGCTGTTAGAGCTATATCCTAATATGATCTATAATTTCTGTAAAACTCTAGGTCAACATTAGAAGCATTGATGAGGCCGTTGTCATTGGCGCTGCTCTATCATTGTCATCTTCAGCTTTTGTTCTACAGGTATTAGCACAGTTGCAATAACTTTTAGTCATCTATATCTAGAATGGTAATGGAGAGGCAAACTCAATCAAGAATTTAGTACATTCTTATTGACAATTTTGAAATGTATAGCTTCTTGCAGAGAAAGGTGAGCTCCCTACAAGATTTGGCTCAGCAACCTTGGGAATTCTTCTTCTACAGGTTCTGCTTATCCTGTATAATCTCTATCTTCTATTCTATGACTTTTTATCTGACATTCCAAAAGATATGTCAATATGTATTTGGGAAAAGAATCTCCTGTTTTGAAAATTCATCCAAGATAAGCAAAAATCTTGTGCAAACTCCTGAAGTTGACAAACCTTTTCACTTACGCTTCTCGCATTGCTTGCAGGATATAGCTGTTGTGCCGTTACTAGTCATTCTTCCAGTGTTGGAAAGCCAGGTAACTTGGTTATCGCCTTCTTGAGCTTTTGTGGACTGTTTGTTATAAGAAGCTATAAAAGCTGCATTGAACTTTTATTAGTATCATTTAAACCTTTGTTTATATCTGAATCTCTGTGTTTTTGAAAGGATATTGGTGGGGAAAGCATATGGCCAATGCTTGCAAAAGAAAGTGCAAAGGCTCTTGGTGGGTTGGGCATCCTCTCTCTTGGAGGAAAGTTCTTTCTCCGTAGAATTTTCGAGGTAACTTATTTCGTGTCCTTATAGTTTGACAAAACCCTTTCCTTTGAATCCCCCCTTTTTAGAGAGTGAATACAGGACACTGTTTTATTTGGTGCAGTGCTTAAATACTAAGCCCAAAACAATATTCAGGTTGTTGCAGAAACAAGAAGCTCAGAAGCTTTTGTGGCCCTTTGCCTTCTCACAGTTGCTGGGACTTCACTTGTGACTCAATGGCTTGGTTTCAGCGATACGGTTAGAATTAACACCCCTACAAAAATATAATTTCCATCTAATATCCTTACTTTAATGTCCTAACTCAATTTTACTCTGAAGCTTGGAGCTTTTCTTGCTGGAGCACTTCTAGCAGAAACAAATTTCCGAACACAAATTGAAGCTGATATTAGGCCATTTAGAGGTTTACTTCTCGGTTTGTTCTTTGTAACCACAGGAACTTCCATTGACATGGAGGTAAACTGTTATACTGCATTGCATAAGAACTCAGTTATTTCCACTGAAAAATATGATACATTTCATGTTCATGCTCATGTGGTTAAAATCTTTTGCAGGTTCTGTTTCGAGAATGGCCTAATGTCCTCTCACTCTTGGGTGGTCTGATTGTGATCAAAACACTGATTATAACCGCAATCGGTCCCCGAGTTGGCCTCACAATACAAGAAAGCGTAAGAGTTGGCTTTCTTCTTTCCCAGGGAGGAGAATTTGCATTTGTTGTGTTCTCTCTAGCCAACAGGTTTTTCCAACTGCCAATATTATTGCTCAAACATCTCCTCATTATTTCATTAGTTTCGACATTTTCCTTACTAATTAGGTGGTCATGATTGTTGCAATCATTTGTGCAGGCTAGGAGTGCTTCCAAATGAGCTGAACAAACTGCTCATTATCGTAGTTGTTTTGTCTATGGCATTAACACCTTATCTTAACCAACTTGGAAGAAAAGCCGCCGATTTTCTTGATGAGAGACTTGATCCCGGAGAGGTAACTTTTAAATTTTCTACTTTTGCATTTATATGAAAAATAAAATTTGCATTCATCTTGAATCTGTTGACAATTGTGCAGAAAATAGGTGAAGATGTGAACTTCGATGTTAGTGAATCAATTGTCATCATTGGATTTGGACAAATGGGTCAGGTAAAAGTCATCATTTGCTTTCCTGGAAAAGTTGTGCTAAGTGGTTTCTCATCGAGTCGATATGATTTTGCAGGTTCTGGCCAATTTTTTGTCAACGCCATTGGTCTCAGATAGTGATCTTGTGGGATGGCCTTATATTGGTTTTGATCTGAATCCTGCTGTAGTGAAGGTCTGTAACAGATAACTTCGTTTGTTCCTGACCTGATCAAATTTTTGGCATTCTAAACTAGTTTTTTCTTTATGGTGGTGGTTTGGTAGGAATCAAGGAAACTCGGTTTCCCGATATTGTATGGAGACGGATCTCGACCATCGGTTTTGCAATCTGCAGGGGTTTCATCTCCTAAAGCTATCATGATAATGTATAAAGGCAAGAAGAGAACCACTGAGGCTGTTCAAAGACTCCGTCTTGCCTTCCCCGGGGTTATTTCTCTCTTCCTTCTTCCTTTTGTCAATAAAATCGTTTGAGACATCAAGTTTAAGTGACAACAACTGTTCCTTTTAACATATTACCAGAGTCCTATTTACGCAAGAGCTCAAGATTTACCGCATCTCCTTGAACTAAAGAAAGCAGGAGCCACAGATGCAATTCTCGAAAATGCAGAGGTAAAAAACTTCCAAAAGATGTCTGCTCTTTTATGATCACAGTAAGATTTCTTTCTGAACGAGTTTGGTTGTTTGTTTCGGGTTTATAGACAAGTTTACAGCTCGGTTCGAAGCTGTTGACAGGATTTGGAGTAATGTCTGACGACGTAAGCTTTCTAAGTAAAGTTTTCAGAGATTCAATGGAGATACAAGCTCAAGAAGAAATCACAGCTAGTGAAACAAATGCTGGTTTGAAGCCAATGCAAATGAAAGCATCTGATATAAACGTAGTGTCTGCTGCAACACAAAAACAAGTCCAGCTCATGAAGCCAATGCAAATGAAAGCTTCTGATTCAAACTCAGATTCTGCAGCAGAGATTCTTCAAGAAACAGCTGGTTTGAGTCAGCCTCCTGAGATTGATGATTCTTCTGTGAATATAGATAATGGATTTGTTGGTAAAGCTGATAAAGCTCAAGATTAAAATTGCTCAAAAATTCTAACACTTTTTTTTTTTTTTCTGAAATGTGCAGCCAATATTCCAAACTAAAAGAAACAATTTTTTCTTTTCTTTTCTGTGATTATTATTATTATTATTATTTTTCCTCACTATCACTGTCGCTAAAAAGCCAATAGTTAGCTCAAATTCATTAAATATCTTCACTGTCTAGGTACTATTGAATCATGGATATTAGTGCCAATATAAATTCGAACATAATCCAATGTTGGTCTTTACAATGAAATGAATTGAAACAGATTTGATTATATTACTAAAGAAACAAAAAAAAATATAGTAAAAAAATATGAAATCCACACAAATTAAACATGGAAATTTAGAAAGAAAAAAAGTAGTTTCTAAATCTTAAAACATAGATATTGATTTTAATCCTTGATCAAATAATCCCTCATAAAATTGTAATTTAAGTCGTTTTGTTTAGGGTTATATTACTATCTATACTCAGATGATCGGAAAATTAATAAACTATGCATGATAAAAAATGGGGTTGCGGGTATGATATTTATGGGGTTGTGGGTATTATAAACATAACGATATAATATCTATTTGTGTTTCGACACGAATCAAAGATAGTGGGACGCTTAAGTAACATTAATATCACGATAATCTCTTATCTGCTAACACGAGCCTTTTTATTCGAAGCCTTTTAAAATAAGTCTCAAACAATTGTGTACGAGGATAATTTGATAACAGGATAATTTCATATCGATTCCACACGTTGTCGCTTTGGGTTTTGAACAAGAATCAAAACTTATATTGCTATTTAATAATATTAGTATCGCGATAATCTCGTATCTGCTAACGCAAAACTAATAACACTCTCTGATTACTAACCGTGTACGGCTAACATGATAAGTTTGTATCTGATAAACACGATAACGTTTAGTTAGTTTTTTTTTAAAAACCCATAAGCAAAAGCCTACAAGTGGAAATGGTAACGAAGTTAGTCGTTAAAACTACTAGCAGATAATTAAAATAATAACGAGACGATGTCAATTTGTGTTTTGACACGAATCAAAGCTAGTGAGACGCTTCGGTAACATTAAAACATACACTCTTATCCGCTAACGCGAGCCTCTTGTTTGTAGCCTTTTAAATTAAGTCTCAACGAGCTTAGCTGGTGACAATGTTAGTCGATATACCTTCTAGCAAATAAGCAAAACAATAATGAGAGTTTCGCAGGTTGTATTCTGATGTTTTGCAAAAATAATCAAAACTATTTACATTTTCTGATAATCAACGGTATCACGATAATCTTATAACCAATAACAAAATAATTTCGTGGCTGCTAATCACGATATCATTTTAGTTAATTTATTAAAAAAATCCCATAAACAAAGGCCGAGAGGTTGAAATGGTAACAATGTTGGGCGATAACACATTCTGATAACATTAGTATCACGCTAATCCCTTATCTTCTGATAAACATTAATCCTCTCGCCGCGAAGTTCTTTGCCAAAAGCAATCAGACGGGGAGGGAGAAGAATCGGCAGCATCGTTCCTAGAAAAAAAAACATAAATCCTTGTAAAACAACTCAAGATAGGAAGTCAAAATCAAAATAAAAAGGAAACATCTATATCGATTACTAGCAAAAGACGCGAGGAACAAAGCACAAATCTGATAGATGAACTTCTGTTCGAAAAACAGAACGAAATAAAACAAGAATTTGGAGGAATCATTTCTTTTTTTCTTACGCCTCAAAACGACAGTCTCTTATCTTCATACAAAACTGGAAAGAGACGAGTAACTACGTAAGAAAAAAAAACCATTAATAAAATAACACAACTTCCCAAATATATCTACATAAAATCTTCTTCTACACTACTGCAATAATATCCCTCTACAAGCTACAACTTACGCAATCGATAATATAGGGGTACATGTGTAAAATTTTTGTTAACAGTGTTGGGCAAACAGTGCAAAATGAAGAGAGTGAATTAACAAGTTTTCGAAGCATATCAAGTGATATTTTTGTTTATATGAGTTTTGAGGACTGACTTCGTCTAAGGTTTGTTCGTGGCAATAAAAATAAAGGTTCGAGTTTTTTGGGAGCTGAGACAATCACGCAGATGTCTGAGCTTCACAGATTATTCTCAGACAATGTTTATTCTTCAAACGACTACTGATATCGTTTGTGCTTTCTTTGTAGTATTTTTTGTTGTAATCATAGGTTTTTTAGTTTTAGTTATAGATTTTAGTTTTCTGTTTTTCTTTTCTAAAATGATATATAAATTATAAATACTTTTTTTGTTATCAGATATTGTTTAAGACTCGACCCAAAATTATAAATACATTGATGAAAAAAAATAGTATATAGCTGATGTAATCCACGCGCTTGCTGATTAGTCGTGCTCATGTAATTAAACAAATATCGCAAATGTTAAACTATTATACACATATAAATTTCTGTATATACAAAACAAACGAAGAAGACGAATCTCTCAGTTTCGTCGTTCGTTTCGAAGTTGTGCGTTGGTGAAATTTGAAATCTGAATACACTCATTGCAAACCTTAGAAGAAGAAGAAGAAGAAGAAGAAGAAGCTTCCATAGATTCCGTTGGGCTTTTACTGTGTTTGATTGATCGGATCGATTGCGATTACGGAGAAGATATGGCTCAGGCTGTAGAAGAATGGTATAAACAGATGCCGATTATCACTCGCTCTTATCTCACGGCGGCTGTTATCACCACCGTCGGATGTTCCCTCGATGTACGTGCTTGCTTGCTTATTCGCGAATCTTTTTTGGGGTTCTCTGAAATTCTCTAAATTAGGGTTTCATATTCTGATTGTTTTTGTTTTGCAGATCATATCTCCATATAACCTTTATTTGAATCCGACACTTGTGGTGAAGCAATACCAATATTGGCGTCTCGTTACTAATTTCTTGTATTTCCGGAAGATGGGTAATTTTCCCTTAACACTACTCTATGAAACTGGATACAACATTTGTGTGCTTATTACTTTCATATGAAGCTCTTGTCTTTGTCACATTATTAGCTCTAGGCTGCTACTTGTTAATAGCGTTGTGACTGATTGATTGCTTATAAACAAATATGTGTTTGGGGTTGTTGTAGATTTGGACTTCATGTTCCATATGTTCTTTCTCGCACGATACTGCAAACTCCTTGAAGAAAACTCATTCAGGGGAAAGACTGCTGATTTCCTATACATGCTCCTATTTGGAGCATCTGTTTTAACCGGTATTGTACTTATCGGTGGAATGATACCATACTTGTCAGCATCATTTGCTAAAATCATCTTCCTCAGCAACTCATTAACTTTCATGATGGTTGGTAACTTCTGTTTCCCACAAATCTAAGTCGCCTCTAAATATCAGCTTATAGTCTCTTGTGTTCCACAGGTCTATGTATGGAGCAAACAAAATCCTTATATTCACATGAGTTTCCTTGGTCTGTTCACCTTCACAGCAGCTTACCTACCATGGGTGAGTTTAACTCTCTCGTTTCCCTAAACTTCCACCGGAATGAATAAATAACATCTTCTGCAAATTCTGGCTTTTGCAGGTGCTTCTTGGCTTCTCTATCCTTGTTGGTGCCAGTGCTTGGGTGGATCTTTTGGTATATACTCAGATTATCCCAAAAAATTTCTTCTCCAGTCTCTTTTGATCTTTTGTCACCCAAGTTAACTTCAGTCTGATCAAAACATTTCAGGGTATGATAGCAGGTCACGCTTACTACTTTCTGGCTGAGGTTTATCCGCGAATGACTAATCGTCGTCCATTAAAGACTCCATCATTCCTCAAAGCGTTATTTGCAGATGAACCAGTTGTGGTTGCACGGCCAGAAGATGTGAGGTTTGCTGCTGCGCCTTTCGATGAAATCCACCAAGACTGATTCTGTCATCTTACATTTCCCAAACCTAAACACCCGAATCAGTAGTTTGGCTTGTGGATCAGATATAAATGGTGCAAAGGCAGATGATACACAAAAGTCTATTTTGACTCTGACACGTAGTTGCGACCCACACACCCTAGTTTCTAGTAGTTGGGTGTGTTTTGGTTCCTTCTCTTTCCTCCCATCTCTTCATCTTTTTGTGTATACAAACATCGTTTGCTTTTAGTGGTTATTGATATGAACACACTCAATTTGTACACAACCTCTACTAGTGTCGCAATGTTTTAGCGAGGGAACATGTTTTGAATTCACTGCCCGACTCAGATATCAGAAGAAATGTACTTTTGTTCAGATATCAGAACAAATGTTTCATTGCTTTTAGTACATTTTTTTTCCTTTTCTATTTCAGTTAGCAGTAGAAAACAGTGAGAGCTGCGTATTCCGGAAAACAACAAGACATGTTCAAGCTTCTTTAATTAAGCATGTGCCTCGTGTGTGAAGTTTATAAATGTTGGAAACTAGAAACTATGATCTCTTAATCATAGATATAGGTCTCTTCTTCCAGTATTGTACACCATAAGCTGCAGTTGAAGCCATAGTCGTCGAAGCAACTAACCAGCTGGATACAAAACAACATGAGACCAATAACAAGATTTCAGAGAACACACTTCATATGTTTATAACTTTAAGGGTAGTGATTAGTCCAGCTGTGTGGTAATTCGAAAAAGACCTATTACCTTAGATAAGTGATCCATGTCTGGGTGTCTGGATTCCCAAACTCTGGTTGAAGTATTGCACCAGCGACTAGAGTCAACTGGAAAACTGTATTCACCTGTCGATAGACATGTTCCATTAACAAATCAGTTACACATACCAAAGATGCCAAGATGAGAACAAGCTGTATCACCTAGAGATCATACCTTGCTTATAAACAATGGTTCTACTTTCTGAGGACTTGAACCATCTAGATTGAAGAAGTCACTCCAAGTTTTCCACTGAAAGAAACAAGACCAATATGATTCCCATCAATAAATTTATTCGTGTTCTTGTTAAAGCATATGGTCGAGCAGGAAAAAAATGTAGGGAAACAAGAGAAATTAGTTTAGTGGTCTAGCTCAAGTTACAAAAATTCACCTTCCAGTCCAAGTTTAGTGCCCTTAGGTAAACTGCACCACCAACGAGTGCAACATCCCGTAACAACACAATTCCAACCAGTCCAGCTTTAGAGCACAAATGTCCCATGCATCCACCAAAATTGAGTATAGTATCAAAGATTTTTAAGAAGTTTAAAAGGTAGTAGTGCAATCTAGGACTAACACACACAGCCGAGTTTAGCAACTAGTTAATTAACTTAGTACGGTTTCCTCTTGATACATCCATGCAATCTTGTAAGGAGGTTTGTTCAAGGAGATCAAATAACTGTGCTTATGAAATTATGAATACGACAATTCTGATACATTTTTCCCAGGCGATCACTCAATTGGAGTGTAAATCAAAGCACATGTTCCTTATAAGAGAAAATTCCGCCCTTCAACTTTGTGAACTCTAGCTATTTCAAAGTTTCAATTGTAACTGCTAACTTATTATCTACCAGGAGTAAAAGAGGTAGAAGAATACTCACGATGTAAGAGATCCTTCTGCACCATTGCTACTGCTACACACCCGATAAGAACCTGAATTCAAAACACGAGCACAATCAAGAAAACGGAATTGAAATGAAATGAAACCTCACACATGTTTGCAGCTTGAAACTAACCTTAACTCTCAAACACATTCAGAGAACATCCACAATGAGCCAACAAAGTAAAACACATAATAGATAAAGAAAGACTTTACCTTGTCTGCAAGAGGATCAAGGTACGAGCCAACCACAGAGTTAATCTTCATCCTCCGAGCCACGTAACCATCTAACTACAAAATCAAGCATCTATTAATACAATGTTCTTCTTCCAATACTACAAAAAAGAAAAAAGAATCACAAAGAAGATGCATACCCAATCACTAGCTCCAGAAACAGCCAACCCTAAGAAAGCAGAAGAATACATCTCATTCGAGATCATCCTACAATAGAACCACAAACAAAGTCTCAGATTCTTCATTCTCCTAATATTATCTTCCTGAGGAATATATACTTCTATACTTACCACCAAAGCACAGGACCAGATACTAATCTCGCCATTGATATCATATTCGGCACATTAACAAAACTCTTGACTAATTTTCCACCATCTTCTTCCTTGGAATCGTTGCGATCCACCGTCAATATGTTTGGTACCACAGACTGTAACCCTAACTGTCTCGGAAACCTAGTTCTGCTTCTAATTCGATCCAATCTAAGATTCAGAGCTTCGACTTTTTTCAAAACAGAGCCGTTTCCGCGCCAGTGCAAAGGTGTCGCAGACTGGAGAAGTTTCCAAGGAGGAGAAGATAAGAAGAGAGGTCCATTAAGAGGAACGAACCATTTCGAAAGCGGAGATAAACGGTGTGAGAAATGTGGGAACAACGGCGAAAACTGCGGTGGAGTCAGAGAAACGGTTCCGCCGGAAGCTGTAGCGGCGGTGAAGAATGGTCTTGTTTTCCGGTGATTGATTTCAACTAGCTTTCTTAGAGATCTGTAAATCGCCATTGATCATCAACAAAGCAGCTTCGTCTTCCTCATTAATTTTAATTTAATTACTGTTTAGTTAGGAATTTGAATTTTGTTTTGATTCCTTTAACACCGGAAAGGAGGAAGAAGATGTATCAGAGAGGCGACTAGGTTTTCGCTGCTGGCTTGTGCCACGTGTAATCTTCATGAAACACGTGGATGCTTTATGTACACGTGGTGAGATCATTCGGTATAGCTATACCGAATCGGGATATTAACCGGAATAAGAAATCGGATTAGCAACGTTCAGCCCGATTCGGAAAATTGGATCAAATGTTTGTTTAGGGCTGAGCATAAAATCAGAAATCCGAAACCGATCCGAAAAATTCGGTTTCGAAATCGAACCAAAAAGTTAAAAAATCTGACCGGATAACGAATTTTCTTATCTGAATTATTCGAACCGAATCATATCTGAACCGAAAATCGAACTGATATCCGCTAATCCGAAATAAAATTATATATTTAAAAATATTAGTTATATTTAGTTATAATTTATAACCAAAAAATAATAAATAACACAAATATCTGAAATAACTTTGATATCCAATTTTGTTTTAGTTATATTTGTTATAATTATACAAAGTTTGCAAACTTAAACCAAATTTTAGTAAAAGTAAACGATTTATTATTAAAATTAAACAATTTTTAGTCTTTTTTTTCTCAAAAACTGTTGCGAAACCGATCTGAATCCAATATCATCCAAACCGAAACCAAACTGTATAGTCATATAATCCGAACGGATAATAAACTTCTTCATCCAAATTATGCGAATTCAAAAAAATTCGATCTGATTCCGATCCGAAATCCGAATGGCCAGACCTATGCCTATATTTGTTGAAATCAATTTTTATTTTTAACAGAGAACAAAAGTTTGAAAATTTTAAATTATAATTATATTATTACAATCAATATTCGAGATGAATGTTATTTTTTCGAACCAACCAATGAACCAAAACACCTTTTGTTCGGTTTGGTATAAACCAACAAAATGAAGTAAACCGGTAAAATCTGAAGCACTCAACAGTCTCACTAAACGTGCTCTGGCGAGGCTGAATCAAAAATGAACCTAAGTTGTTGCTTAACTTCATCTTCTGCAAATGTTGCGTCTATGGCTGCTCTAGCCAATGCAAAGGTTTCACTTTTACTAAGACCTTCACAGAAGAAACAAAATTAGATTATTTGGAAATGTAGTTTCTTTGTGAATCTAAACTTAATCACAATTCTCAAAAATCAGAAAAGCTCTGTAACTGTTGGATTTGAGCTCAGGTTCTGGAAGCTCACCAAGAGAACGAACAGCGAGGGCGTACTCGTTGGAGAGGCTAGTGGAGAATACTCCAAAATCATCAGTGCATAGAATCAATGGATGCTTTGCATTGTAAAGATCAGCTGTTAAGATCAGACTAAGATCTTGTCAAGATTGCTTTGATTTTAAATGAACAAGGAGGAATGTAGAAAACGAAGCAGCGGAAAGAGAAAATCTAACCGAAATGGTGTATATCGATGGAAGATATCGATTTGGTTACAATGTTGGATGTTAAACATATTTCAACCTGCAAAACATAGCAAACTCTTGAAATTGGTTAAAGAGATTATAAGAAACAGAGAATAATGGTACATGCAAATCTATTACCGGAATCCGGAAAGATTTCAACTTTGTCCAATCTTCGTCTTTGAAGAAACAGGCATGTCCAATCCGATGCGGTTTAAAATCAAGCATGGCTTGGATCTCTTTCGGATTGGGAACCTACAAAGCACTAAGATAGAGAAAGTAGTAGACAATCTGAAACATAAACATTTGAAAATCGGTTAAGTGGATTTTCAAGAGTTAATACCTCTCCACAGTGAAGAGTGATGTGAAGATCATTGTCTTTGGCATATTGTAATGCAGGCAAGAAAGTGCTCCTACAAGAACATGGAAGATTTCAAAACCAACTCATAAAGCGAAGCAAAAGATAAAGAGGAGAACTAAGAACAGTTTACCATTCTCCAACAAGAGGATTCCCCGAAAGATCGATACCAACTACCCCGACATCTCTCATTTCCAATGCGAGCTTAACCTTTAAAGAAAAAAGGAGAGTATCAAATGTTTTCTGCATTAGTCTTTTAAGTATTCTGAGTAGCTTAGCTTGTTTTGAAACACTAACAGTTTCCATTGCGGACTCTGTTGTTTCCCTACGATCAATACTAAGAAGAAGTCTAACATAAATCTTCTTTCTTCCAATCCCATCACCAGCATTGTGCAGTTTTTGAGAATCAGATGCGGTAACAAAATCAATATCGACTTCACTGACAGATCTTAGACCTTGGATTACAGCTTCCATGTAAGAACGTTTACTCATACCTATTGAATCACTCCTCTACAAACAAACAATCTCCATCATTCATATAACTTAACCACTTGCAAAAAATATGCCAAAAGGTGTGTACCTTTGGAGTAGTTCGTAACTCAAGATACACCACATTCTCTAAAGCAAAATCTTCCACAACCTGTCAAGATAAGATCATCAGTCAAGTCTATAGAATTACTAAAATCAAGCTAATGAATGGAAATTAGAATTAGGGTTTTACTTCTCTTGTGATCCTTGTCACAGTTTTGTGATCAGTAGTGAGCTTATGGATCAAATCAAACAACTTGAAGACTTCAACCAAAGATCGATCATCTTAAAAAAAAACATCATCACACATACCAAACATTAGAAACTACTTGCGACACTAGAGTAGACTAAAACTTAAGCAAAATACAGAACAACGAATTCAAAAAATTAAAGACTCTTACTTTTTTGAATGACATGTTCAACATCAGCAAACACTATAACGCCTTTCTCACCAAGAACCCTAGCAAGCTCTCTGATTCATCAAAAGAAACGAAACCCATCAGTTCAAAATATCAAATTGGGTAAATTCATAATTGATCAGTGCAATTGCAGAAAGTTGCAGATACGAAAGATAGAGTTAATGGAAACAAAACTCGTAAGAAAGAAGATAAATTTGGGGGATTTACAGAAGAGTGGAGTCTCTAATGGAACCGTTGAGATGAGCATGAAGCTCGATTTTGGGCAGTGATTGTATCCATTCCATTTTTTTTTTGTCCAGAAGAAGAGAAGAGACACAATTACGGATTAGGAAGACAAACACAGACGCAAGTTGAGTAGTGAAGAAGCGTGTAAATTTTATCAGTTCAGTTGAAAAAAGAAAAGTAACTAAATAATCAAAAATAGTTTTGAGCCCAAAAACTTCGTTTCCTTACGGACCATACATTAGACCGGCGACACAAATTTAGCAAAGCTACAATAATGAATTTATCATAATTTGTTTATAAATACTTTGATAAAATCTTTTATATGTTAGTGTTCATGATACATCTACACTATATAAAAGTTGAGACTATTTGCTTACCAAATCTTTAAAACGACAAATTGGAAGCTGCTACATCAATAATTTACATATTTAGCAGCTATTTAATTAACGTTTTCGAAAACAACCAATCGGGAGTTGCCACATTAATAATTAAAATATTTAAAATCTAATTAATTAACATTTTTGAAAATAATAATTACTTTCTATTTTAAAATTTAAAATAAAAAAGAAAACTAACAAATATTAAATTTAAACTTATAAAATAGGAAGCTATATAATTATAATCTTGTAATATTAAACTCAAATCTTTATGATTTTCTACAACTAATCCAACATTTTTAAATATAACTTAAAGAAACGTAACAAGGACGTGGTTTGATGGTGGTGTTTTTAACCGTGTCAATTTGAATCAAGTTCTCGAAGATATAAATTGAGGTTTTTCAGTCTAGAAAGCGTGAAGGTGAAAACGATCTAAAATGCATCAAAAGAGAAAAGTGATAGAGTTAAGTACCAATTTAGAAGTTAAAGCATTTTCTTAGAATAACATAAAACAAAACAGAGTACATCTTGACGAGCTTGAAAAATGCTTATCAACACCATAAAAACACTACAAGTCTCTCTTCTGCTGACACCTCCGCTTTTTCAGTTAATCACAGCTTGACACCTCATTAAAATCAACAGCCAATCAGAACATTTTGATTAATACACCTCATTTACGTTGACCAATAAAAACTTACTATTTTTCCATGTCATCCCATCAACTTAACAAAATTAAAATTAGACATGGGCCTACCCCAACCAAACTATTTTCAAAATTAAAATCTATATAAAAACATAGGCCTAAACTTCCTAATCTAGAAAACTTAGGCCTCGGAAAATAAACCGCAGCGAATGTACCGAACCAAAACTGATGAAAAAAACTAAACCGAACCGAACAAAATATTTGAAAATAACTGAATGGATATTAAATTCTATAACTGAAACCGAATGGATACAGACCAAAAGATTTTGGATAACCAAAAATATCCAAAATATAATTATATTTTTAAAAATATTAGTTATTTCTAAACCTAATAATTAAAAATAGATATACGTATAATAGTAAAAATACTCGAAAGTAACCAAAAATATATGAAAATATCAAAAATAACTAAAATATCTAAAAATATTTAAACAAAAATAACCGAATAGATATTAATTTTTAAAACCGAATCCGAACTGAAACGAACCATAATTTTAAAATAACCGAATCCAATTCGATGCGGTTTTAAAAATTTTAAAACCGAATCCGAACTGAAACCGAACCATAATTTTAAAATAACCGAAACCGAATGGATAGAGACCAAAAGATTTTGGATAACCGAAAATATCCAAAATATAATTATATTTTAAAAATATTAGTTATTTCTAAACCTAATAATTAAAAATAGATATACGTATAATAGTAAAAATACTCGAAAGTAACCAAAAATATATGAAAATATCAAAAATAACTAAAATATCTAAAAATATTTAAAGAAAAATAACCGAATAGATATTAATTTTTAAAACCGAATCCGAACTGAAACCGAACCATAATTTTAAAATAACCGAATGGATACTAAACTTTATAACTGAAAGAACTAATAACCGAATGGATACGAATCGATACTGAATGGATAATCGAATGCCCATGACTAAGAAAACTTATCTAAAGGCTTGACTGGTTGAAACGCAGTGCCTGCATTTGTGACTGCATGAGTTTACGGAATCAGACAGTTGCGGTTTCAAGCATTATAAACCTTTTTGAACGACTGGTTTAACGGTTAAAAATTGGTGCATTTTTGGAAGGTTTATGACTGGTTAACGGATTTACGTTTATGGTAGAAAAATTACGGGTTTATGTTTTTAGCAAGCTAATTACGGGTTTACGTTTTTGGCAGAAAAATTACGGGTTTACATTTTTTTTGCGGCAAAATTACGGCTTTACGTTTTTTGGCGGGAAAATTGAAGGTTTAGGTTTTTTGGCGGAAATTACGGGTTTACGTTTTTGGCGGAAAAATTACGGATTTCTTTTTTTGGCGGGAAAATTACGGGATTACTTTTTTGGCAAAAAAATTAAGATTTTATGTTTTTGGCATGAAAATTACGAGTTTATGATAATGTTATCATCAATGATGATATCTATCATGACTATGGTATGTTGATATGATGATGAAGAAGATAGTATGATGATGATGGTGATGGTAATATGATATTATGAGAGGGTAATGATGATGATGATATTGTGTTGATAATGAATAAATTGATGGGTTGATGAAGCCATTTGAATTTTTTTTGATTATATTCAATCGGTTTAGAGATTTTAGTACAACTAAGATGTCATTTTTGTTTTTTAAGGTCTAATTAAATTTATCTCTTTTCTGGTATGGTTATTCGATTCTCCAATAATATAAGTTTCAATTTTCAAGTTTTGAAAAACAAACAAACATAGCTTTTAGTTTTTTTATACTTCTTCAACGTATGAATCAAATATGCATATGGAACATCAAAATCAAATATGATAACTCCATATAACATATTCTTAAGAATCTTCAATGACTTTAACCTCACCAGAATCAGCACCTGGTGATTTTTAACTCTTTTCACTTTTGTTTTTTAATGACTCTTCTAAAAAGATGTTCGTAATACAAAAAAATTAGCTTCCAAAACTTATAAAAGCTATATAGATCTTACTTTAAAAAATTAACAAATGCATTGAGCTCTTAATCACTTTCTAATGAATTCTTTTGTTCTACATATATCATGAATCATGACAAATAACATTCAATACCTACATACAACTTAACAAAATTACATTTTTTAATAAAAAAAGCCCGCGATTTGGTTCGGGTTTCGCCCTAGTACTAACTAGAGAAGAAAGAGATTTTCGAAGAAAAAATATGGAACATGTGAAAAGTTTAGAAGGTATGACACATATTGCTTAAACAAAATCATAAGAGGATGGAAAGAGACACTGTAAGAAAAAATGAAACAAATAAAACGAGTGCTTGCAAAAAGATAGGGAGAGTGATAGCTCTTTGTAAAAAAATTGTGAAGACAGAAATTCATATACATATTGAAAAGAATGTGAGAAAATATGAGTTGTTAAAGTAAAGTATAGATAAGCTTATGAATATACTTCTATATAATATCTTATTTTTAGACGAGCTATACTAACTAATGCAGCGAAGATAAACAAAAAAGAATAGTAAATTTACGGATTTCAAAATGAGAAAGTCGTCGAAGTTATTTTCCATAAAACAATTTATTTCATACATAAAAAGACGTCGTGATCCTAAATATCTAAAGCTAAAGAGAGAGTCATGAGCCAAAAAAATGTTCTTTTGATAAATGTTGTAAACCTAAAAGTTGTATTAAAGTTATTTTTAGTTTTGTATTTAAATTGTAACTATTGTCATGGTAATTTTAAAATTCAAAGAGTTTATAATATTAACAACAAGTAGACATATAAAAACATATCTTTTAAAAAATTTCTATAATAATTTTATTCACACAAAAAAATATTAAAAAGTTTTACAAATAGACCCATGCGTAGCGTGGATTCATAACCTAGGATTTAGAACGACTAATCGGGAGTTGCCACATAAATAATTAACATATTTAGTATCTAATTAATTAACATTTTTGAAAACAACCAATCGGGAGCTGCCACATCAATAATTAACATATTTAGCATCTAATTAATTAACATTTTTGAAAATAGCAATTACTTTATATTTTAAAATGTAAAAACAAAGGAACTAACAAATATTAAATTTAAACTTATAAAATAGGAAGCTATATAATTATAATTATGTAATAATAAACTCAAACCCTTATAGGATTTTATACAACTAATCCAACATTTTTTTAATATAACTTAAAGAAACGTAACAAGGACGTGGTTTGATGGTGGTGTTTTTAACTGTATCAATTTGAATCAAGTTCTCGAAGATATGCTCGTGGCAACTACCATGAGAATTCCACTTTTTCGGTCATGTGACAACCACACAAATTTCCGAGTTTCACGAGTTCAAAATCGGTGTTTCAACTCGTAACTTAGCCTTGAACGCATAAAAGCGAACTGAATGAATTAGAGTTGTAATGTTGTATTTATTTTTGTAGATTGTTTTAATCCGCTTCTTGCTAATCTCTGTATTTCTGTCAAAAATCAAAAATAATATAAAATCTAATTGTCTACCAAAAAAAAAATCATTCATAGTCCATGAGTAGAATCAAAACAAGATAGATTCAAACTTTATCAAGATAGATAAATAAGCTAAGAAATGAAATAGTTCCTCAAAACTAAATTTAGTGTCACCAAGAGGCAAGATCAAACTTTTCAAATAAGGGAAAGAAGAGAATTGCAACGTGATTAATTGATGAGGTCATAGTAAAAGTCAAAAATCTGTGTGACTCAAAACGGGTAAAAACAATAATTGGGATGTAGTTGATAACTCTAAAAAAAAAGGGACAAAAATGAGATTTGCATAAAGTAGAGATACAAAATTGAGAAGAAAAAAAAATCCTCTTCACTAAAAAAAAAAAAACTTCCGTTATCGATCTCTATCTCTCTCTTCCCCCACAAGGGTGGCGATTCGAGGAGTTTCCATGGTGGAACAGAAACCCTAGAGCCTTTATGCTGCCACTAATTATCACTCTTCACTATTGAATTGGGGATGGACTCAGAGAAAATCCTCAATCCAAGACTTGTTTCGATTAATAGCACCAGCCGCAAAGGTATGTCCGTTGAGTTGCCGCAGAAACCGCCGCCACCGCCGTCGTTGTTAGACCGGTTTAAAGCTTTGCTTAATCAGCGTGAAGATGAGTTCGGTGGTGGTGAAGAGGTTTTGCCTCCGAGTATGGATGAGATTGTTCAGCTTTATGAGGTTGTTTTGGGTGAGCTTACTTTCAATTCTAAGCCTATTATCACTGATCTCACTATTATCGCTGGTGAACAACGGGAACATGGTGAAGGAATCGCTAATGCTATTTGCACTCGAATCCTTGAGGTTTGCTTTCTTCTTATTTGTTTCCACTTTCTAGCCTTATTGTATAGTATGTAAGTGTAGAAGTGGGAAAAAAATTAGGTTTTTGATTGTCAGAGATTAGTGTTTGGTTTGTGGTTTAGTGAAATGGCTGCTTCTGAGTTACCTGTGGGTGTATATATGCAGGCTCCTGTTGAGCAAAAGTTGCCATCTCTGTATCTTTTAGACAGCATTGTTAAGAACATTGGGCGGGATTATGGTCGCTATTTCTCATCCCGTCTACCCGAGGTGAGCAGTCTACAAGAAGATGTTTACTTAAATGATTTGAATAGGGCTGAAGCATACCCATGAGCTGTTTTGATCCTATTCTGCTTTAGGTCTTCTGCCTTGCATATAGGCAAGCACATCCGAGTTTACATCCGTCAATGCGTCACCTGTTTGGGACTTGGTCGAGTGTTTTTCCACCACCTGTACTACGCAAGATTGATATGCAATTGCAACTTTCATCTGCAGCAAACCAATCTTCCGTAGGGGCTTCTGAGCCTAGTCAACCAACGAGAGGTATACATGTTAATCCAAAATATCTTCGCAGGCTGGAGCCCTCAGCCGCCGAAAATGTAAGCCTTTCTCTTTGTCATTATGAACAGAGATGACATTCTTTTTTTAGGTGCATCTGCAACCTTGAAGCTATGGTGTGTTAATTTTATATAAGTGTACTAAGTAAAACGGGTATTAGATTAGTTTGGCCTCATAGTGGTCTTATCCATTGTATTTCTTTAAAGTTTTGTTAGTTAGACGAGATAGATGTTTACATTCTTCAAGTAATCAATCTTGACTGGAAGGGAGTTGTTGTTATGGCCTCTCTCAGTTATACATGATGAGTAGGTCACTGGGACTCTGGTACATTAGAAATGATCTTGTTAGCACATGTAGAGGGTTTTTTTTTGGTTATAGTACAGTAGATCACTGTTTATGCATCATGTGTCGTTTGGAACTGTTTTTATATGTTTTTTTTCAAAGAGTGACTATACCTGAGATGCATATTTCCTTAATTGCTCTTGCTTGACATGCAGAATTTGAGAGGAATTAATTCCAGTGCAAGAGTTTATGGCCAAAATTCACTCGGTGGGTATAATGATTTCGAAGATCAGTTAGAGAGCCCATCTTCACTGTCTAGTACACCAGATGGTTTTACCAGGAGGTCTAATGATGGAGCTAATCCTTCTAATCAAGCTTTTAACTATGGAATGGGTCGAGCTACTAGCAGAGATGATGAACATATGGAATGGCGAAGAAAGGAAAACTTAGGCCAAGGAAATGATCACGAAAGACCTAGAGCGTTGATAGATGCATATGGAGTTGACACCAGCAAACACGTAACGATCAATAAACCAATTCGCGATATGAATGGCATGCACAGTAAGATGGTTACACCATGGCAGAACACTGAGGAAGAAGAGTTTGATTGGGAAGATATGAGCCCTACCCTAGATCGTAGCAGAGCTGGTGAATTTTTGCGATCATCTGTACCAGCATTAGGAAGTGTAAGGGCAAGACCCAGAGTAGGAAACACAAGTGATTTTCATTTAGATTCTGACATTAAGAATGGTGTAAGTCATCAGCTACGAGAAAATTGGAGTTTGTCACAAAATTATCCACATACATCCAACCGTGTTGATACAAGAGCAGGAAAAGACTTGAAAGTATTGGCTTCATCTGTAGGGTTAGTTTCATCAAACAGTGAATTCGGGGCTCCTCCATTTGATAGCATTCAAGATGTTAACTCACGTTTTGGCCGGGCTCTTCCTGATGGGACATGGCCCCATTTGAGTGCTAGAGGACCCAACTCTCTCCCTGTACCTTCTGCTCATTTGCATCATTTGGCAAATCCCGGTAATGCGATGTCAAATCGCTTGCAAGGTAAGCCTTTATATAGGCCCGAAAACCAGGTCTCTCAGAGTCATCTTAATGATATGACTCAACAGAATCAGATGCTAGTTAATTATTTGCCATCCTCATCTGCTATGGCTCCAAGGCCAATGCAATCGTTGTTAACCCACGTAAGTCATGGGTACCCTCCACATGGGTCAACCATTAGACCATCTTTATCAATCCAAGGTGGGGAAGCCATGCATCCTCTTTCTTCAGGAGTTTTATCTCAGATAGGAGCCTCTAATCAACCACCAGGTGGCGCATTCTCTGGTCTGATTGGCTCTCTCATGGCTCAAGGTTTGATCTCATTGAACAATCAGCCTGCTGGTCAGGTAATTATTCAAATCATGTCCTTGAGAGTCGGTTTGTTCTTAGTTATTGCTTTATCTTGAATTGTTGGTTTATATATTCAGGGACCATTGGGGTTGGAGTTTGATGCAGACATGCTCAAGATACGTAATGAGTCTGCAATCAGTGCTTTATATGGGGATCTCCCGAGGCAATGCACAACCTGTGGTCTACGCTTCAAGTGCCAAGAAGAGCACAGTAAGCACATGGATTGGCATGTAACCAAGAACAGGATGTCCAAGAACCATAAGCAGAACCCTTCTCGGAAATGGTTTGTAAGTGCTAGCATGTGGCTCAGTGGTGCAGAAGCACTTGGAGCTGAAGCAGTACCAGGGTTCTTGCCCACGGAGCCAACAACAGAAAAGAAGGATGACGAAGATATGGCAGTTCCTGCAGATGAAGACCAAACTTCATGTGCATTATGTGGTGAGCCATTTGAAGACTTTTATAGTGATGAAACCGAGGAATGGATGTACAAAGGTGCGGTATACATGAATGCTCCTGAAGAATCAACAACAGATATGGACAAGTCTCAGTTAGGTCCTATAGTGCATGCAAAGTGCAGGCCAGAGTCCAATGGGGTAAGCCATTCCATGCATTTTCATTAGCTTCATTTGTGTCTAGTTGAATCCATTTTCATTTTCGCTGCTAGACATTTATCCAGTGACGACCTCTTGATTTCCCGATCATGGCTTTTTCAGGGTGATATGGAAGAGGGTAGTCAGAGGAAAAAGATGCGGAGTTAGATCCCTTAGACCGAATTTTAGGTCTTTTTCTTGACTACATTTAAGTTACATTCTTATTTCTTCATCATCTATATGCACTTAGTCACAGAATACCACCAATGAAGAGAAATGATGGAGAGAGTCTTCTTTCTCCTAAAACTGTACCATTGAAAAAAAGAGGTTTACACCCACATATATTATCATTCTTTATGCCTCTAAATTCCTGTTGTGCCTTAGGACATGGATATCGTGTAACTGTTCTGCATTCTCTGCTACACCTAACCTGGGGTGCTTGTAGTAGTAAAATCAGATGTCGCAACAGTAGTTTCCCCATGTAAATGGAATACAATGTCTCTGTTTCGGATTGTCTTTTTCTTTTTCATCTTTAGATATTGCAGGGAAAGCCCGAGAAGACTGATATTCGAATGTGAACAGATTTCTTATGATGAATGGATCTCATAGATGCTGTTGCTAAGAGAACCAGTTTCAGGTTTCTTCTTTAGAGCTTTCCCTGTCTGAGTTTTACCTTTCTATGTTAGGCTGTTAGCTAAAAATGTTAGTTAACATAACTCTCTTTAAGCGTATTTGTTCTCTTGACTTTGTCTATAATGAAACAAGTTTTACTTTTCTTCTATCTGAACCTTTTGCTTTTGAAATTTCCACTACTTGTATCTTCATACCTACATGATACAGAGCCGGATTTATGTCGAAGTAGATTGAACGATAGTTAAAGCTTTCGAACTTACTTGGCTTTTTGCTCGATCAAACTAGAGTTTTTTCATGACTGTTACATTTGAAATATGGAATTATAAAGATTTAAAGGTTATGATTTAGTTCTGGTAGTACCTTATAGGACTGCAGAGCAAACTCAGTTCAAATCTGGCTTTGTCTCAACCGTTAGTCTCTAAACAAGAGTATGTGATGATCAATAGATGTAATGGCTGGAGTAAAATTCATGTTTGTTATATACATTGTGAAAATAGTCTATTATAGTATGAATATAAGAAAACAGCTTGCAATATGCAATATGAACTAAGCTAGAACAAAAGATCAGGTTAAGAACACACATCATTGCCCTTTTATTTTGCCTTTGTTAGAAAATTGGACCGTTGGTTGAATGGGATAAGAGAGAGCTAACAGAAACTAGTAGTGTACTAATAACAAAGATTTTAACTCCATATCTGTCAAGTGCAACAAAAGGGCTTACAATACAAAACAACAAAGAAACTGACAACTTGGGTCGGAGAACGCAAAAAGGGGAAACCCAAAAGGTGTTCAAAAAACTGTCAACGAAACGCAAAATAGACAATTTAAAACCGTGGTTTCCAGCAGAAGTCAATACCCGAACCACTTTACCTTTTTTCATCAGCTTGAGATGAAATTAAACGCAAAAGGTGCGTTCTTGACTTCCTTTGGATTTCAAAAAACACAAAATGAGAAACCATAACCGCTCTTAATCCTTCCTTTTCTCTTATTCTTACTTCTTCTGCATAAGGAAAAAACACTTGTTACTTGCTCCACAAGAATCCCATTCGGTTAAGATCTTAGTTGTGGAATCATACCTGAAAAAAAACTACGCTCCTCCTCCAACATCACAAGAAACAGCAGCTTTAATCCTCTCCACCGTACATTTGATCAGACTATTAACCGTAGCCACCGAGCCAAGTGAGAGTTTAGCTGTAGGAACAGAGTCAACAAGAATCTGAAACGCAACGGTTAAAAGCGAACCACCACAACTCCCAGAAGAAGTAGTAGAAACCATTTCCTGATGCTGATTCCCATCTCCTCCTCCAACCGAACCATCCGGTAAAATAGCAAAACCAGACGGCAACAACGCCACGTAATCAGGATCTCCACCGCTTAGAACCACATTCATCGCCACTATATCCACTGGCGCGTAAATCACATACGATCCTGATGCATCTGTACAGCTCTCTTGTAGAATCAACATGTTGCTCTGGCTCGAGTTTCCACTCTGTTTACAACAACAACAAAGTTTCCTCAATCTGAAAACGATAAAACAAAGAGAAAATATCGATAGTTAATAATGTCAAGTCTTACATTGACTCGGAGCAAGGAGACACAGTTTCCAGGTTCATGACCATTGGCTATATGAGCCATTTCCTGAACCATACCTCCATTTGACAGAATATCCCACTGCATCAAAGTTCAAAACCTAAATTAACAAACCTAAATCTACAAATCGTGACTCGCAAGGTTCTAACCCTATTTTCTTTGTTTATTCAATTTGGTCTGAAGTAATAATTTTAAACTTTTGCATTACCTCTTTTCTTGAATTTTCGTCACGGAGGAAATCAAAAACACGTTTGGGAGCAACTGGGATCCAGAATGAAGTAGCTGCACTAAGAACAATACCCGGAGGTCTTCCTGGATCATCCATACTCTTGCGGGTCATGACCCGAACATCATCGGATCCTGTTGTCGACATTGTTGTCCAAGCGTGTGCAGTCGACGCGCCAACACCACTGCAGAAACTCATAACCATTCTCTCAGCTAGCTTCAACATACTCTTCCTTCCTTCAGGACTCGTTATCACTACATATATTAATTACCATAAATTATAAGGACCAAATTAGTAAAAATTAAAACTAACGTTTTCATTTAATTTAGCCCCAACATATTTGAATTGATCAGAATAGCCCCTACCGGAAAGATCACCAGGAATGTTGCTGGCCATGGAGCTAGCAAGCCGCTCGCATTGTCGTTCGAGTGTAGCCACCCAACGTTTCGCACCGAAAGCTAAACCGGACTGAACCAACGGTTTATACATGTTGTGAACTGATCTATCATCTACCTCCATATGCTCTATCCATGTAACCTTTGAACAGAGTAATCATCATCACACAATCAGTTTCATAAAATTTAAATTTCTACCATAAACTTTATAAATACTCAATTTAAACCCTATATACCTTAGAATAACCATTAGGCAATTCTTGAATCAGACAACCTGAAGGCCTTCTTCTAGTTCTTAAGATTGGAGTACTTGGTCTAAGGCTGTCCAAAGAGACATCAACCACAGCCCAAGAGCCGTCACTGTGTTGTTTGCAGTATCTCACAAAGTAGTTCTCACGCGTTGGGACTAGGGGTGATGGAACTTGAAACTCAGCTGTCATCTTCACATACCCAAAATAACATTCAGAAACCGATTATCATAGTATTCAATGTATAGGTTTCTTGAGAAGCAAGTAATTAAACACATGTACATACCACTTGTAAAGCACCGTTGTAGTTCCCAGCAACTCCAGTTGAAAGAACTTCAAGTGTCAAGGCTCTTGACACAATCCCAGAGAAAACACAAGACCATTGATTCTTGAACCCACATCAAAAGATTAAAACTTTAGTTAGTTTATTCAATCATTTTTAGCCCTTAAGTTACTTGAAGAACAAGTAATTACCACATCCATGAGAATCTCAACGAGATTGATGTGATTCATTATAACAACTGCAGATTGTCTTGACGCCTCTGATCTTAATCCTAATGGCTTTGGTCCAATTCCTCTCGGAAACGTTCTGAAATACTCTTCTTCGTTGAGAATCTCGACTGAATTATCGGTTGAAAGCCATAAAGGATCTCCAGTTTGAGCCATTCTCACGAGTTCCTCCATAGCTGCAACCGCTAGCTCCACGATTATAGGCTTATCAGTCTCAGAAGGAATCGAAACTGACCTCAAAATGTCCCCTGTTCCATACATTTCTCCTACAAAGCCTGTCTGGTTCCCAAAGTTTCCAACTTCAAGATCAAGCGAACGAGAAGGCGCGTGGATCGCTAGTGGAGCGAAAGACGATCCTAACGGCTTCCCAACGTATTTCGCAGCAATAGCAGAGATCCTATCAATCTGTAGAATGAAGAGGTAACAGATTTAGAGTTCAAGTTCATCAAACAAAAGTAATATAGACAGATGTATGTATATACCTCTTCGCGGAGCCGAGCATTTTCGATCCTGAGATGTTGTTCGTCAAAAGACATTTCTCCAATAGCAGCTGGACCGCCACAGTTAGGGCATGTAGCATTGCTTAGAGCTTCTTTGTATCTATTGTTCTCTGCTCTGAGCTTGTCATTGTCTGACTTTAGAATCTGGTTCTCATGCCTCTCACTTTGTGCCTATATATATTACACACAATGTATTGTACTGAGAAATCTTTGACTAATATGAAACTAGATTACTTAAAATATTGATATTGGCTTTAAGAAGAATATATATACTAGTTAATGGTTACAAACCTTCATCTGTGTGCGTTTGTTTTGGAACCAAAACTTAACTTGAAGAGGCTCTAAATTGAGATCACGGCTCAACTCTTTTCGTTGCTTATCATCTGGATGAGGACATTCCTTAAAGAATCTGTAAAACTCCAAAAAACTCAAAATATAAGAGAATGTTTTCAATCTGTTGTGACATATATATGAGCTATGAGTTTTCAGTGTGTTTTTCTTACGATTCGAGCTCTTGAATTTGGCGTTGCGTGTGGCGATGGTAACGCTTCTTTTTGTTGGGACGTTGGCTAGGATCTTGAAGCTCTTCACCAGAAGGATTCTCAGTAGTGACTTCGGTACCTGACTTGGTCTCAAAGTCATCTTCTCGGCTACCGGTGATTCCCAAGTCGTTATCAGAGGTACTCTTTGGGGTCATATCGAACATATGATGGCTCTCAAACATGTTTGGATGGTACATTGTTATGGATGATTGACTATGATCACTCAGTTAGATATTAATAACGAAATGGATTTTTGGAGTTGTCAACTTTGGTTTCCTTCAAGGCACTGATCAATATATTTTCGTGATTTGATTTTCTTCTCCAAGTATATCTTCCACTGCCCAAAATCAAAATCACAATCGAATTAGTAAAAGATTATATATGAAACGCTCATATATGTATACAGAATGAAGAAGAAGAAAATCATTATGGAAATGGAAGAAAATAATTATATTAAGGGAAAGTTATTTCTAGCTGTTATGAAACTATATATTAAATTAATAATTTTATCATTTTCACAAGTACTAAACCATTAATTGTTAGGTTTTTGTTTACTCTCCATTTTTTCGGTTGGATATGTATATATTTTTGCATACAATTTATAGATAAATTCATCTAATCATAATTATGTAACTATTAATTAAAACTCTTAATTACGTATGAAAACTATCTAAGATGTTATAGTATAGAAATTTCAGATATAAATAACATAAAATATTTATATAATGTATACATCCCTAAAAAATTATAATGAAACTAAAGATTAACGATAATATTTGTTAAAAATGAGGCACATATACATACAAATTATGTATACGTACATATGTATAAATATATATATTACAAACGTAATATTTACATATATAACTTTTACTTTATAACATAACATATAAACTCTATAATCAATATGATAATGACCTAATATATTAATTTTACAAATAATGAGATGGAAATATGAGGAGAGATTTGAATATAGACCCAAAATGATATTTTTACTTCAAAGTTTTTTTTTTTGGAAAGCGATTTTCTTTACGAAAACGGATAAATTGTTTTAGATTTATAATGACGGCCTTACAAAAACAACAAATGAGATAAGAAACAAACAAAAATGAGATTTGGGTAGTTTTTATTCACACTTAAGATGGATCCATCCATATGCACAGTAACATATATGAGAGTATATCTATCTCCAAGTATGTGTACATATAAACAAACAAACAAAAAGAAAAATCAATCTTGAAAGTCACAAGACTTCTCAAAGCATCAGATCTATCGGACAGATCTAGTGTAGGAAGAAGCGAGAGAGAGAGAGTTATGATCTTTAAGAAACCCTAGTTTGGTGTATGGTCAGAAATGATACAGTAAGAAGAACACTTAAATAATATAAATACTTACTCAATTCGATCTGAAACTCAAGAAAGTTTTGAAACCCTAAAGATAGATCTCTTTGTAGTTATTTTTTCTTTTTTTCCCTTTTGTTGGTTGAAGTTTTGGATTCGAGTTTAATGATCTTTTCTCTCTCTTTTGTCGACTCAAAAGCTAGTAAGAGAAGAGAGAGAGAGAACCAGATTCACAAGCTTCTGATCTCTCAATTGAATTTATTAAAGAATTAAATTGACCTTGGTCTTTGTGCACTAAAGACGAACCGTTTCCAGTAACAAAACTAATGAAAAAGGCTAAGTTTAATTAGTTTAATACAGGATATATAGGGTTGATTAATTAAAAGCGATTAAAAATAGTATATAGTATATAGGGTTAATTAAAGCGTTGACAATAAGTCAATGGTCTTTTTTTTGTGACACAACCACCAAGTAGATTTCGTCAAACCCCTTTTGAAACTGCTAACTCCAAGAAAGTTTTTGGTAACGCTTTATTTATCTTAGATCATAAGTCTCCGCAAAAAGACACAAAAAACATTAAATTAAATTAAACTAAAATAATCTAGAAAAAAAAACAAATCATAGGCATCGAGATCTTGAGAACCAAAAAACACCATAAACAAAAAAATAGAAGATCTAAGAGTCTCAACAACATGCAATATGGATCCGATCTATAAACATAACCTAAGATACATACACACAAATGCATATGCATACATATATGTGTAGAGAGAGAAAGATCTTTTTTGATAATAGAGATCTTACTTTTGGAGACACAGTGAAACCCTAATTCACAATGATCTTTGGTTTATGCCCATTTTTGCCTTTGAAGAACAGAAGATCTGAGACAATGATAAAGAGAAGTAAAAGGGTTGGTTGCTCCGGAAAAACCGACCGGTTACCCGAGAACCGGTGTTATTTTGGGATAATCTCAAACCGGGGAAGAGCTAGCTAGGTATTAAGAACAATGGAAGTTTGTTGTTGAAGAAGAAGAAGGAGAAGAGGACAAGAGAGGAAGGAAAAGAACAGGTGGAGTTGCAATAAGAAATTTAAAAGGAGTTATTGATGAGCGCATAGAGAGGGTGCAATGCATTTATGATGATCTAAAGCTCCATTAATGCTATAGTGAGAGAAACTTACTCATTTCTTTGTATATTTATCTCTATAGAGTGATAGAAAGAGTTTCGGTTTATATAAGTCAAAACCAAAATCACTGTTTTTCTTTTACCTCTATAGGTTAAATAAAAAACGTTTAAGCTTGTAAAGAATAATCAAAAAAATTTACATGCAAGTGTTTCGTTGGCTACTTGGCTTCCACATATACTAATGTGTATAAGAATTCATATTACAACCATTTCGTACCTCATCTATGTCAACAACAACGCATTAGTTAGGTTAACAAAGATTTAGTTACTTGTCATATTGCGTAGTTCTCAAAATTTAGACCTAAGTGCTAGTGTACTACAACATGTATATATTCGTGCGTGTGCGTGTGTGTGTGTGTCTAAATTATGCATGAATACATAAATGATTTTTATTGTTCAAATGCTAATTAAGCGTTTGATATTATTGTTTTTGTATTAATGATAGTAGATTTACTCATATGCGAGAACTATATCCAATATAGAAGCATGGACGACGACATATCAATAAGAGAGAGTTTCTTCTATTAATTTTCTTAGTTATTAGCTAGCTAGGTCTTCCAACTAAGTATTTATAACCTTTTTTCTAATAATCATCAATTTTAATGGCCCTCGACTTGATTTCGAGAGAATATCTAATATCTTCATCATTTTCTAATACGTATTTATTACAGAAAATGACTTTTTTTTAATATGATTTTAAATTATAGTCAAAAGAAAAAGTTACTGGATATTACATATGAATGTAAAAACTTTTCAGAATATATACAAGAAATTAAGAATTCTAGTCATAATCTCTTCTTGTTGCAAACCAAAGTACTATGTCATCTTCGTACTTCGATGTGCCTCCACTCTTGAGCGTGCTAAGCCGGTTTTTAATGTTTTTATCGAACGTCTTGACAAGCGTTGCAGTTGGTAAAGGTTGTTTCCCTTGCCTCCTCCTATTATTGCAGAAAATAGCTTTTAATATACTAAATAGATCGAGTTTAAATTAAAGAAAAATATACATGTCAGAAACTATTGATCTACAGTTTTTTAAAAAGAGGAAATATATGCCACATAACAAGATGAATGTATAATTTGACATTCTACTCAAGTCAGAGCTAAATTGTACCTGTTACTAGTCATAGCCGCATAAATATTGATCTCGTGATATGCAAATGGAAAAATTCTGATGAGATCAATTTTGTTAACGATCAGTTGATCTAGAAAAATATAGGTGAGATGGATTTAGTTGGCTAGATTATGTAATATATGATACAAATATCTTGCGTCTTGTTTTTTTTTTTATCAAATGCACTTTTTAAGTTATGGATATGCATGTTTCCACATTTTCAAATGTTTTGCTTTTTGCATATGCTGTATAATAACAAACATAATACCGCCGTACAGCATCTAAGTCGTGGAGGATACAAATTGCATCGGCACGACGGCACAAAAGCATTTTATTTGGCTAGTATATATGGTTGTTAAGCAGGAAACTCAAGACTAATGAAACGAGGAATACAATATGATCCTATTTGTATTATGTGTGTTGAGAAGGAAGAGACAGTAAAACTTTATGTCTTGCAAAGTTGGACTATATGATCATGATCAATATCACTCCACAAGGTTTCTTTCCAATGACATCAATTAATTCAACTTTGGTTTCTTTTTGGAATCAACATTAAAATGATGATTCAGATCGATGAATATAGTTTTCATGAGTTTGGAGTTTTTTTTTTTTTTTTGATAATTTGCAAGGATCATGAGCCAAATTAGGGGTGTGCATAATATCTAAACCCGAACATAGCGCCCGGAAACGCATACCCAAACGTACCCACAATTTAAATACATAGTAATTATATAATAATATATATTTCTAATAACATAAGTGTTCAAATATTCAGATTATCAGATATTTTAATATTTTTTGGATATTTAATTAATCTATTTTTTGAGTAAATTTGGATAGAAATATTCAAAGCTTTTAGACAATTTGCATATTTTGGAATAGTTTGAATAAATTTAGTTATAAAATTTTTGATTTTGGAAATCTACAGTAATGCGAATCTAAATCTGAAATATAAAAATACCCGAATATATACAATATTTTTAAATTTAAAAATCCAAAATATCTGATTCGAACCCTAACCCAAACTCCCACCTCTGCCAAACATTGAATTTTTTTTTTTTCTTCTGGCCATCTATTATCATATGTCATATGTTCTAGACTAACTATGATATAGTTTATTTATACGAAAATTTTGTTCCATTATTAAACAAACAAAAAAAACTGATGGGATACGTCAAATTCAAACGGCAGACATTGTGAGTATGTGAGATAAACGACAGTAGTTCAACATGAGTTTTAGATGAAAACGTCAGAATATGCAAATTTAGAGCGGTAACTTAACGAATGTGCCAAAGGTAATTAAGTAAATTAAAGAAGATGAAACGCTTGGAGCAATGCGGCAACGTCACCTTCAAATAATTTAGCTAGTGGGAAAGAGTGCTACTGTTACCTACCAACTAACTCATTTATTGACTCTATATATATATTTTTTTTTCTTATAAATTTTTCTTTTCTTATAATTATTTCCTTATTTCAAAATTTCAAATTCTCAGACATTGCGTAAAGTTACAGACAGATTTTGTTTTTCTCTTTCAATGAGAAAAATAACTTTCAGAAATATTATTAACTTATATTTCATTAAAAAAACACATTTGTAAAAAGTAAAAAACATAACTATGTAATTTTATGACAGTTGTTTTTTAATATGAAAAGGTAACCTATGTCTTCAAGTCTATAGTTCTCCTATGGTTTTTGTTATTAACAAATGAGTGGAACAATATAAACTATAAACTTCAAAGTCAATGTATAAAAGAGACTACAAATTAAAATGGGGGTAAAAAAAATGAAAAGCCATATAGTGAGTGATATATACACATGCATGGGACCGAGTCATTTAATTTATTTAGGAACATTTCAGTTTATGTTTTGATTTATTTGGCCCCACATTTTCCAAGTTGAATTTTTGAATTTGTTTTCATTTGAACTTGTATTTTGTTTAATGTAGATTGTTGATAGATTCCATGCACTTTTCTTCTCATTAATTTTCAAAGTGATTTTTGGAGAAAAAATGCTATATTTATAAGAGTTATTACTAGTAAACTATAGTTCAATTAACAAACCTTTTGGCAAATAACAGAGTTTTAAGATATGTGTAATAAGACTATTAAATAAAAGTTCAAAAACTTTCATAATCCTACTAATTTTCTCTTTAAGATATGGTGAAGTAATGTGCCGTAGAGGGACTCAATTTCTAGATATTTTGTTATCTTCTGGAAATTTAGCTATTATAACAAAATTTGTGAGATCATGCAAATCTAACTCCATTGCCAAGTGAATTGCTCAAAGCCTCAAAGTGTTACTCGAGATGACGTTTCAGTCTTTTGTCGCTTTGGAGATATTGTTTGTCTTCACAACTAGTGCGAGAATAATCAACATGCAAATTTACGTTCTTTTTATTTTTTTTAATAATATTTCCTTGCTATGTTTTGAGTTTTGACTTTCTTCCCAAATAACACAAAAGATAATTCCACTCAAATTCACCATCATTTCATACAAATTTTCTTACTTTTTTCTTTCCCTATTTCTAAGTTTACATTAAAATAAATCAAACGCCAAACACTACACGATGTCTACATATGTGAAAAAAAATCCCAAAATGAATCAGCAGAAAATGCAAACAAAATCCCCTTAAGTATGCACAAAGATGACCAAACTTTTGATTTTTTTTTTCTTTCACCTATTATATGTTCTAGATTAATCGTGATACAGTTGATTTATACGAAGATTTGGATAATACAGATGATCTTGAAGATTTTGGAGATGATGATGATGAAGAAGATTTCTTTCTTCTACTGCTTTTCTTCTTGTTATTTTTCGGTAAATTTATCGGAGTAACTGGAGGTATATCTCGTAGTGTATCTGATATTCCTCGTTGACTCGATCCTTGATCAAAATCTATATTTACAAAAAGAACATAATGTGATTAGTAAATTTTGACTAAAAGCCTAAAACTGTAGTAAAAAAGACATTAGGTGAACAAAATGTTTTGATTTAAGAAAATAAAAGGGTGAATAAACCTCAAATCTTTTTGGTAGAATGAATAAACTTCAATATACCAAATTGGGTCCTAATTTTCAAAGATTAAAAACAATTCATAAATCATAACTTAAAGTTTTTCCCATCTTGCAAATTTCATTCTGAAACCTTCGTAAAAAGTTATAATATTTTGGTGCTTATTTCAATAAAGTTCATTTTTGGTTTTAAGTTAAATATATATTACCAAATTCCATCTCTTATCTGCAATGATGATATACAAATCTTCTATTTATTCAATCTATATATAAAATTTGGATAACCCATCTATATTTGTTTACCTATTCAAATTGTAATTTGAAAGTAAGTGGATGGTTAATCACATCAATTTTAAAGAAAAAAAACCAAGGAAATGAAAAAGTTAAAAACAAATAAATAACTTACCAGTGGAAGAAGAAGAAGTGAAGAAAGAAGTAGAAGGTCTTGCATTACTGAAAGATGATGGTCTTGGAGATAAAAGCTCAGCCCCGACCTTAAACTCACTCATCTTCACAAGAAATACAAATATTCACTGATTAGCTATATGAATTTTACTTCTTTTTTAGGTTTTACTTGTTAGAAACTAGAATTTTCACATATAGGCCGAAAAGGCACTAAAGAGCTTACCCAACCAGGAGCACTACCAGATGAACCCTCCCAGCCAATATGAGCCACATGTTTTACATCTGTTGGAAACCCAATTTCTATTTCATCTCTCTCTTTCTCAACGGCTGAAACATAAGATAATATTCTTAAAAGCCAAACAATTACATGAGAACACTCTACAAATATGTGATAGACATTTGGTATAAGTACTCAAATATTCTTGGTACACATCAAAAACATAATGTAGAAGCAAATATCAAAAGATATATGCACTAAATGACTATATATATATATATATATATATGTTGAAAGTTTATTAGCAAGAATAATGCAGTAGTAAAATCGTAAAATCATAAAATGTCTATTAAATAGCATGAAAAACCCCTATTATACATGAATATCACAATAATTTGTCTAAACCACTTTTGAAACCACGCTCATTTACGATTTTATCATCGTGTCATTTTGCAAATTAATAAATCTTCACTGTATCCCTATTTAGCAATTTTCATCAAATATAGGTAAACAATTAATATATTATATGAAGAGAGAAAATGGTAAAGAAAGTATATTACCAAATATTTGAGAGATACATTTGAAGCCTTTATAGATGCCCTTCATTTTCATTGACATGGTGAAGAAGATCACAAAACCTCCAAACTATAATGCTGAATTTGTCTTCGATTATCCTTCGTAAGACTCGATTACCTGAAAACTATGTGTCCTTTCTATTGCCAAGATTGAAGAAGCCAAACAACAATCTCCTCTCTCCGGATGCTACTTCAATGTTCTATGTTTTGTTTACCAAAAGTTCTGGTTTCAGTATTTAGTATTTTACTAATCAACCCACAATATATATACAAAAGGAAACTAGTAGCAAATGATCATAAAGATATAATGCATGTGATAGATGAATAATGTTTCTCCTATGGAACAAGATTGGAATTTATTCGTTTGATAAAAGATCTAATTAAGCTTCAAAATTTAACTTTATAAAAGCACATAATGTGAAAATATTTTAAGTTCAAGATTGGTATACATGACCATTATCATATGATTTTGAGATTTTTGACATTATAAACCCATGAAATTGAATTATTGATGATATATATCATTAAGAAACTTAATTACGATAAAGTTTACCTGTAATTCTATAAACTCGTTGGAAAAAGAATGATATAAACAAGAATAGCAGAATAGAGAAACAGCCTCTCCTTTGATTCTATGCTTCTTTCATCTTTTGGAGAAGCCTCTCTTGATAAATCACAAAGCATATTATGTACAAAAGGAATCTCAATTAACAAAACATAATTTCGTGAATTTCTCACGAAAGTATGAAAAAAAAAGAGTTTCAAAAGATCGAAGATGGTGAAGGCCAAGAGAAGAAGAAGACGAAGAAGAAGACGAAGAAGAAGACGAAGAAGAAGACGAAGAAGAAGACGAAGAAGAAGACGAAGAAGAAGACGAAGAAGAGGGAGACTAAGTCAGGCTTAAGGTAAGAGATAAGTAAGTGGAGCACCATGAAATGGCATCTACACATATATATACTTAAATTTTTAAAAACTAGAAAGGAATATTTCAGGATGGAATATAATCACTAATCAATGATTAGTTTGTCTATATATTTGACACATATTTAGTAAGAGGAGCTGATAATGATATATCACCAGCTATAAATTGATGTGGATATAATTAACCAGCAACTATTTTAGTTTCATAAGAAATTAACCTCAAGTGTTTAAGATTTTATTATCTGGCGTTGGGGATTAATCTAGGGTTTATTATAGACCAAATATTATATGAAGCTAGAGACAACTGTACAAGTTTTTAATGCATGCATATTCAAATATACAAATCTTATATTTCATCATATTTGTTGAACTCACGTTTGTCTAATTGTCTTTCTAGCTTTCTTGCTGGTATAAATCTCCTAACTGGAATATGTATTCCAGAGTGAAATTTTCGATTATGTAAGTTAATAAATAGATTAATATTCATATACATTAACAAAAATTCTGATCTGTCAAGAAAGCAAAGAATTTTGAATGTTGTGCGAAGTGAGAGTCGCTATTAAGACCACGTTGACTTGCATAACACTCAAGTCTTTATAAGCCAATTAGCACGGTTTACATATTTGAGATCGTGGAGATCACAAGTAAGAAGATGAACGAGGCTAGGCAATTGTCAACAATGCAGATCACAATAAGCGTGAAATAGTGCAATTTGATATCGATGTTTCTAGCCATGTACCGACTAGTCCGAAGGGGGACTGAATATACCACTAGTGGTCGAGGTGGTCCTTAAGAAACACAAGGACATGGACCATCATATGAGTTGAAATCAGGAGTCAAACCAAACCACAAATTAATAACTACAATCAAAAGAAATAGTGTTTTAGCCACACAAAAACAAGCAAAAAAAAAAGCAAAATAACATGATCCGAGTAACATAATTGCCCTTCTCAGTTCCACTCCACCACCAAATAACATAACCCGAGTAAAATTTGTATCCAAAAAAACAAGATCACCATGAGAATATCTTTAAAAGGACTAGCCAGTGAAGCGAATGAAGTCTCCTAAGCAATCATAGAAATGATTGATATTGATTTTCTCTCTCCCAGCATAGATAGCTTCTGCAGATCCACCGTTTTCTCCTTGCGCAGCCATTTCTATTAGCATGTAAATCTTCTTGATTGGCATCTGCGCGAGAAAGTAAAAAACCGTTGTTAAGACAAACAAACAAACAAAACAATTTCACGGTTTTTGTCAATTTCCGCCCGGAGAGGACGAAAACTTACGTCATTGAGAGCCTCTGCAGCTGAATCAACATCATCCTCTGAGAAGAGGTTAAGCTGATTTAGCACCTGAAGCAAACGAAAAAAAAACAACTGAGAATTTAACCAGCTCAAGCATTGGATTGTTGGGCAATGTTAGAAAAGACACAGTATTGTCTTGGTTAAGCAAATTCTAATCATGCCACATCGAACAACTAAAAGGAAAAAAGAGAGTGGATGGTGGAGTTTACAAAGAGAGGAGCTGGAAAAACAAATTCGAAAGTCCATATATGAAGAAGATAACTCATTTACCTTCTTTGCGTCCTCTTTTTGCAGTGTCGGAACAGAGTGAGTGACAGAGAAGCAATCAGAGATACCAACAGACTCTAAGAAGGTTACTTCACTTGTTGTCCCAAAGACGAGAAGTTTCTTCCCCTGTGAACAAAGATTTTACCAATTTAAAGATGTTCAACTGTAAGAAATTAACTTATGATGATCAAGCATATATAAATATGGATAAGAAAATAACAAAACGGTAATGGAAGCACCTTAGGAGGAAGTCGTTTGAGAAGGACCATCAGCGTCTGTGAAATTATGTTTGAAAAGCGAGGACCGATTGCTATGAATTCCAACAATCTGTAAATATCAGAAATTTAAGTACTTTCCAGAAGAAACTACAAACGTATGCTATAAGATATTGAGCCAAGGTCTGAAACGTAGAATAAAAATAGCAGGTAATAACCTTTCAATATCGTCAAGGATAATGATGCTCATTGGAGATTTATATGCATCCTCAAAGACCTGGTCTCATTCACACCAAAACCAATTGTCAGTGGATAGAACAGAATAACAAGAAGTAGAATGTTTCCAGAGGACAGACCTTGACAATGTGAGCACATTTTGTGCTCTCAGAAAGACCAATCATAGTTTCCGCAGAAACCTACAAAATAAGAAATCAATATCACACAAAGAGTAAAAGATGGTACGGACTAAATATACTGTACAAAGAAAGATAGACACTTACTATCTTAACATATGGGAAGTCACTATCGATACCAATTGTTGCTGCTAAAGCAGTTTTCCCACTGTCCAGACAAAAAAGTTAAAACAATCAGCAACAGGTTATAAAACAGTAAGCCAAAATAATGTGGCTATAACTACGGAAGATACCTTCCACTGGGCCCCTCCAGAAGGCAAGTGACTAGAGGACTTCTAGTACTAACTTTAACTTGCTCGACTAGAAGCATAGCTCTTTTGTAAATGTGATTATGCCGATGACCACAATCTACCATCCCATTGAGTCTACATACATGTCAGAAATGTAAAAACTAAGGCACTGGCAAATAAAAATCCAAAAGTAATGCAATACATGCATGCGAAATTGTCGCTGGAAATACAATTGGATCAGACGGAAAACAAAAGAAAATATGTATGAGTAGTAGAGTACTGCGTTTTCAGACCATGACTCACGGAAAAGAAGAGAATTAAGTTTGGCTAAATCAGCATATCAATGCTAAAGGCCCATTCGATCAAGAACTATCCCAATTCGTCAAACCACCACACACTTATTAAAGAAAATTACCTGCAGCGCTCTAGGTCATCTGTGGAGGCTCCAAATGCAGGTTGAACTTCATAGATAGCGTGGAGAAAATCCTCCATAGTGATCTTGATATTCTCTTCTTCCACAGGCTTTGTAAGATCATCCATGCTTAGTTGTCTGTTTAATGCATATGATGTAGCACTTTTAACAACACCTTCAAGCTCTGCACCACTGTAATTTTTTGTTCGAGCAGCTGCCAGACAATATTGATATATCACGTCAGAGAAACATTTATGCTAGCAACTAATCCAAAGCTTAAGACTGAATTTCTTAGGTCTTCCTAATACAAATTACTAGACGATATTCAAAAGAGTACATCTGTCATGTAGTGAGGTGGTGATATTTGGAATTACAGAACAGGTCTACCAAACATTCCATGGTTTAAACAATTATAATCTATGAAGACATACCAAGCTCTTGGAGATTGATATCAGTCCCAAGGAAAGAATTTTCCTTCATCTTATTTGTATGAATCTGAAGAATTTGTAGACGCCCAGCTTCATCAGGAAGGCTTATCTCAACCTGAACCTCCAATCTTCCAGGCCTATAGTCCAAGAAAATAAAAGTCTAAATTCGTATGTACTACAACCATTCCAAAATTTCATGTAAGAGCATATACGCTTTGGATGGAATCTTTTCAAATGACCTAAGATAAAACGCAACTTCAAAACCTTCCGTACTGCTTCTGGTGTAACTAGAGTATAAAAGAAAGGGCTGCTATATATTAGCACAATGATAGAGATACCTTAAAAGAGCTTCATCAAGCAAATCCTTTCTGTTTGTCATTCCAATCAGCAAAACATTGTTTAAGGCCTCCACACCATCTATCTATAAAAAAAGGTGTTAGTCACGTCCGTGAAAACTCCGAATAAACTGATAATAGCTTGATCTTTGACTGACCTTTGTCAAAAGCTGGTTTACAATACTATCATGGACACCTGTGCCATCTCTGGTTGAACCTCTTGACTGAAAATCACAAAGCATACAATCGTTAATTTATTGTTTAAACTCATAACCACTAGATCACTTGAAAGTATACCCAAAATCCAGAGAAAAATACAGTCACAACACAGAGTAGCAAGATTTCTTACCCAGAGTTAATGGGACTGGTGGTCAAAACTAAAAGCATATTTATAACTTCAAATAAGCAAAATCATCAAAGATAAGAAAAGATAAAGTTGTGTACCTTGCAAATAGCATCAATCTCATCAAAAATAATGACATGCAACTCACTAGCATCACCTGAGAAAATAAGAATGCCCAATTAGTATATGCACTGGAAAAAGAAAACACAAAAGCACAGATCAGAAAGAACAATGTTTCCTTACCAAGGGTCCTCTGGTCTTGCTCAGCATCAGCAAATAAGTCTCTTACATTCTTTTCTGTCTCACCAACAAACTTGCTCAGCACCTCAGGCCCATTAACGATCTATATAATGCCAGCAAAAGAACAAAGGAAGCATTAAACATGTGGATTTCAGGAATAAAAGGCAGTGAATGAAACATTAAAATGTCGTAAACTATTGATGCAAATAATTAAAATAGGATCTGCGGCTGCCAATGTATGAAGGAAATAGTGAGATAATTAAACAGTCAATAGCATGTTCTCACAGAAGGTGTACATCCAACCAGGGTAACAAATCATGAAGTGATAATATATTTAGGTACATGCAAGTGCAATCCTGGGTAACAAACTTACAAAAAACATACAAATGAAATTAAGGACTACAAGCAAGTAAGTTATCATAATTCTTCTTGATAGACTATTATGAAAATCAGAAATACCTTTGGATCCTTTCCATTAAGCATCTTTCCAATTTGCCGTGCCATAAGGGTTTTGCCAGTACCAGGAGGTCCAAAAAGAAGCATCCCTTTAACATGCTTTATTCCCAGTCTGCAAGATCAACAAAGATAAACTTAGAAGGAATATATATCTACAAATACAGTCTAACACTTGCTTGAAGAATGAGCCAGAAACCTGCTGGTGACATGAGGAGGAAATACACGAGAAGCAAAAGCTCTTCTAAATATATCAGCAAACTCTGCACCAAGACCACCTATTCCCAGCGACTCAAGGTTAAATTCCTTATGTTTGAATATATTGCTGCTAGCAGCTTCCCGTTGGTTGACAATCTGCATAAGAACATACAAGTTTAAAATGAATACAAGCTAGCAATCTACATCTGTTTCCATAAAAGAGAAAGCACCAAATGTGATACTATTTCAAATGTAAGATTGAATCATCATTTGATAGGAATTCTTAGAGTAACTGATTCAATTACACAGATATAGAAAACTTATCAAAATCAGACCTTTATGCCACTTGCATTTGATGCTTCAAACACAATATACGTGTCTTTAGAGAGCAACCCTCTTTCAATGCCGTTCGTGTGATCCTGACCCTCAACATCCGCTCGATTGACCGTAAGAATGTAATTAGTTCCATGATACTCAAATGTCGCTTTCTGGCCTACAGTCAAGACCTGCAGCAGTGTGAATTGGTTCAATAAATTAGGCTACTATGATTTTGTGAGGATCTAAAGGCCAAATAACCATATAAGTGATACCACATATGAAATAAATGAGTAAATATAACTGTAAGCAGAATATTATAAGATTTGCAGAATGGTCAACCAAATGCATTCAATAAAAACCAATGGTTCAGCAGAAAAATAAGGTAAATGACAAGATCCATGTACACATTGCTACAAATGGAAACTATACCAGCTAATCTGTTTTATTTAGACCTTATCTGTTTAGAAATCACAGTTCTCTCGTTTTGCCTCTCAGATGCATGCTTAAACCACAGCACAAGACATGTATATCTTCAGAAACCAAACATGTAACATTGGTTCAATAAATTAGACTAATACGATTTTGTGAGGATCTAAAGGCCAAATAACCATATAAGTGATACCACATAATCAAGAAATACATGAGTAAATATCTGTAAGCATAATATTACAGGATTTGCAGAATGGTCACCAAATGCATTCACTGAAAACCAATGCTTCAGCAGAAAAATAAGGTAAATGACAAGATCCATGTACACATTGCTACAAATGGAAACTATATAAAACAGATTAGCTCGTATAGTTTCCATTTCCCATATAAAACAAATGGAAACCAATGCGTGCCTTATCTGTTTAGAAACCACAGTACTCTCATTTTGCCTCTCAGATGCATGCTTAAACCACAGCACGAGATGCATGTATCTTTGAAAACCAAACATCTAACAATAACAGAGACAGCAGAACAAGAATATCTCTACCTGGTTGGTGTATTTCCTCTTAAGCTGGGTCGAAAGGAGAGCAGCATCAACCTGTAAAGTAATATTGTACAGAGAAGTTGAGTTCAATCACAAAGCCTACAAATATCTCAAGAAACACATCATAGACATCAAACAAACCTGCTCGCTTTTAGTTCCTTTCTTCACAAATTCCAACTCCAGCGTCAGCATAGCCAGATCAAAATTTTCAGGAGGAACAAATCTGCAAGAACAAGACAATATTCAGAAACCAAAAACGTATTCATGCCAGAAAATTAATATAAAAACAAGCTGTATAATCACCTGCTAACAGATACCATATCACCAGTCGAAACTCTAGCGTGTCGCCTTTGAATAGCATTGAGAGCAATATTTCCATCACGGATGCTTCCATGTCCAGTAATCACCAGTTAAGTTCACAAAAATCGAAATAAATGACACAATGAACAAGTTCAACATTGTCACCGACCAAAGGAGCCTAGATTTCTATAATCCATGAAAACCAGAAAAACCTAACTTGTACTACGATCATAGATCAATCAATCATTATAAGAACCATTCATAAGGCCGAGATTCAAATTCGAAGATCGATTTTGGTAAATTTAGCAGTAATTAGCCATATCACATAAACAATCAACTCCTAGGATCGCATTTCGCATTGCAATGTAAGAAATGAATCGTAAAATGGAAATAAGAAAGGATATCAGAGAGAAAGAATGAAGCTATCGGCAACGTTGGCGAGGAAGAGATCGGAACCGGGAACGGAGAATTGACGGAGATCGGAAGAAGAGCAGTAAGCGAGGTTAGTAAAAGCTAGATCTGCGGACGGAGTATTGGTCACAGTCATCGTCATGACTTGCGATCCGTAACGACCCGCCATGGCTGGGGTTTCGATCTCAGGTTTCTTCGAGTCTTTTTGATTTTTGTAACCTTAACGAATAAGAAAATATTTGAGGGAGAAGCAATAAACAGAAGACTACGATTGCTTCCTTGATTTTAATAAGATCTTTTATTTTTCGAGTCCTGATCAATGTTTTGGAAACCAGACCAAACATTCCGGTTCGACCAATAGCCGTCTGAATTAAACCAAAAAGCGGTAAATTAAATCTGGTCATACCCTCTCGGCTCGGTATTAGAATCCGGTTTGCAACACAAATCATAATTCATTTTTTTTGTTGTTCTTTTCTTATTTTTTTTTTTTTTTTTCAGTCTAAATTTTAGAATACTTGCTCACTGATTATTTTGAGCAAGTCATGCATGAGACACATCCTCACAATTCAATTTGAGTTCGGATTAACCACATTTATTTATTTTTCAACAAATAGTTCAAAACTTCAATCGATGATCAATTATGTGAAACTAGAAGGTCAACACATAAAAGCTCAAAAGATCTTGGACTGTCACAGAGCAATGATAGATGATGGATGCTAATGAATGGAATAAACACAATGAGAAGGAAGATGAGGCAAAACAACCTTCACATAGGGAGATTTTTAAATTGAACAACTAGCTCAAGTAAACTTATAAGTAATGTTGTAAACATGGAATGAATAAGTTTGAAATTTGGTGCATTCTTAGATATGAGAAGGTGGTTAAAAGGGTATGGTGCAAAGACATATCCATCCCTAGTATTTAATAGATTGAAAGAAGGAATTTTTTTTTGGTTCTAGTTTAATGAGTGAAAATGAAAAAATAAATAAAAAGGCAAATGAAGATGAAGATGAACTCAAACTTTTGACTCTCTAATGTAATCTTATAAGCAAATAACCAACTTTTCTACTGAAAGTTATAAGAAAATGAGGCAAAAGTTTTATTTATATTAGGGAATTTAATGAAAAAAACCCTCAACTTTGGCCAGATCCATTTTTAAACCCTAAACTATGTTTTTAGTAAAACAAACCCTGAACTAAAACCTGTTAATAAACTTAACCCCACAGTAATTAAACAACGTTTAGGGTTAAGTTTATTAACAGGTTTTAGTTCAGGGTTTGTTTTACTAAAAACATAGTTTAGGGTTTAAAAATGGATCTGGCCAAAGTTGAGGTTTTTTTTCATTAAATTCCCTTTATATTAATTGAAGCCGCAAGCATGAGCTTGACCCGTTTGTGCTCATGGATGGCTCTGCTTGTATCTAGTTAGAAGCCGAAACAACTAGTTTTCAGTACGCTATGCATGTAACTCAAAGAATTTGGTGTAAGCAATAAGTGATTCTCATTCTTGGTCGTGCTACATTGAGGGAGATACAACAACCATGGGAAACACTTATGCCTAAGCCTAACTTTTGATTTGGGAGGAGGCAAATGAACTAATGCCTAAGCCTAATATTTTGCACAACTCTACTCGCGTGGCACCTCTTATCATCTTCAAATTGGTGGATCGTGAGCTTCGCAACCTAATCACTTCTCGACGACATCGCAAGCGTTGGCAGCGGCTAATGCTTTTATGGATTCGTTAAACACACCTAAATCTTTTCTAATTCTATTGTAGCCTTGTTTTTATTTTTTTTGCCTTGGTTACTTTTCTATAGGTTGTACGTTCTTGTATTTTCTGAACTCTCATTGTAATGATATTAACAAATTTAGCAAAAAAAAAAAAAAACTAATGTCAAACAAGGATCCTCAAATGCCAAATGTCAAATTAAGTTAGTACCTTTCCATGTTTACAAATTTGAATTTGAAGATGGTAAATTAGAAGAAAAAATGAAATTATGATCATTTTCCTTAATCAAAAGATTCAAAACTATCATTTAAAATTTACTTCTTCATTTTTTGCTCTTAAAAGAAAAAGTAAAAAATTACAAAAAGAGGGGAAAAAAATTTAGAGAGAAAGTGACCAGACACGACGGCGTTTTTGCATCACTTTCACCGAGATTTTTTTTCTGCATCCCGGCGACGAGACTGTGACTCCACCAAACCCTAAAATCAAAATTGCATTTTTTGTTCGATTTTGATTTTGTGGGGATTTTGGAATTTTCCCCGCACTAAGTCGTCTCGTTAACCCCACTTAACAGTTTCTCACTTTGACACTTTCTCTCTCTCTCAACGCACAGTGCTTTCTGTCGCCTTCAATCGCGACTTTTTGTCACACTTGCCCTCTTTTCTCCGATTTTTCTATAAATTTAGGGTTTTGTTTGCTTTCGTTGACATGAATCAGCAAAACCCAGAAGAAGAAGTTTCTTTGGTTAATAATAGCGGTGGTGGAGGAATCATCGAAGCTCCAGCTATAGTGGAGGAGAAAGAGGAAGAAGGATTACAGCAGAAGCAGGAAGAGACTATTGAGTCTACCGATCCGATTCTCGTCGTCGTTGAGGAGAAATTGTTAGAGAAATCAGTAGACGGAGAGAAAGAAGACGATAATAGTAGTAGTAGTAACATGGAGATTGATCCTGTGAGTCCGGCTACAGTTTTCTGTGTTAAGCTTAAGCAGCCCAATTCCAATTTGCTTCATAAGATGAGTGTTCCTGAATTGTGCCGTAACTTCAGGTTTGACTCTCTCTCCCATCGGAAAATCTTTAAATTTCATCAATTCCTGTAAAGTTTTCTCCTTTTCTTTGTGTTAGTGCTGTTGCGTGGTGTGGCAAATTGAATGCTATTGCTTGTGCTTCCGAGACCTGTGCCAGGATTCCAAGGTATGGTTTTTGTTACTTTTCTATGTCTTGAATGTATGGGCAGTGATGAATTTCTCAATTTTCATCTTTCTCTGTTCTCATCTCTTGCAGCTCCAAGGCAAATACACCTTTTTGGATACCAATACATATCTTGATACCTGAGCGCCCTACTGAGTGTGCGGTGTTTAATGTTGTGGCAGGTATTTTGATATCAGTTAATTATTTATGAACTCGGTTGATCTAGTGGGTGATAAACGATTATGATGCAATTTTTTATATGTAGACTCTCCTCGTGATTCTGTCCAATTTATCGAATGGTCTCCCACTTCTTGTCCTCGTGCGTTACTCATTGCTAATTTTCATGGACGTATAACTATCTGGACGCAGCCTACTCAGGTTTGTGCTCCTGATCACTGGGATTTACCTTTATATTTCTTCTTTGTCTTCTGTGTCAAGATGTTTTATGACACCCTCAGATGATTTTTTTTTTGTGGATTGGTTTTGCAGGGTTCGGCTAATTTAGTGCACGACGCTACCTCCTGGCAGTGTGAGCATGAATGGCGTCAGGACATTGCTGTTGTTACAAAGTGGCTGACAGGGGCTTCCCCAGTATGTAATCTTATGTTTTGCTTATTTGCCATTCTATCAAATGCACAGCATATTTGTCCCTTAATGAGTTCGTTAAATTAGTAATGGAGGGCTTGCATGTGAGAGTGGGCACTGGGATTACTAAATCGTGAGTAATTGAACTGGAAATGTCTCTACGTTTTGGAGGAAATGAGATGGAGAAAACACAACGTCCTGGAAATCCCAACTCTCTGTTTGCAAAATTACTAGACTCCTAAAAGATCTTCCAATTTGCGTTTCTTAGATGCATTTCTTTAATGATCGGCATGAACACATAAGGAAATGAGTAACAGATAGATAATAATGCCATTGCAAAGAACATGTTCTGAAGGACTTAATATCATGTTGTTTCTGGCCACCTAGTTTGCTGCTCTAGTTTTATCCTAGGAAATTTATCCTCTATGTTTTCTTTTTATTGATAATCAGTATAGGTGGTTGTCCTCCAAGCCAAGTTCTGGTACAAATGCAAAGTCAACTTTCGAGGAGAAATTTCTCTCGCAGAGCTCTGAAAGCTCAGGTTTTCTTCTGCGTGCCTCTTGTGACTCATTTTTTGATGATATATTCAGAATTATGCACTTAATTTTAATTATGTCAGTTCCTTTGACATCCAAATATATGTGACAAGATCAATACAACATGTTCTGACGTTAGTGCATTTTCCTCCACTTTATGTGACGGTTCTGATTCTCTACCATTTGTTGCAGCTCGGTGGCCCAACTTTCTCTGTGTATGCTCTGTTTTCTCATCCGGCTCTGTTCAAATTCATTGGTCCCAGTGGCCTTCTAACCAGGGAAGCACTGCACCAAAGTGGTTTAGTACAAAGAAAGGTCTTTTAGGTGCAGGGCCAAGTGGAATTATGGCTGCTGATGCTATTATAACAGACAGTGGTGCCATGCATGTAGCAGGAGTTCCAATTGTAAACCCTTCAACAATTGTAGTATGGGAGGTGACCCCTGGCCCTGGAAATGGACTCCAGGCGACTCCAAAAATCTCTACAGGCAGTCGTGTGCCACCATCCCTTAGTTCTTCTTCTTGGACAGGTTTTGCTCCTTTAGCTGCGTACTTGTTTAGCTGGCAAGAATACTTAATATCCGAGATAAAGCAAGGGAAGAAGCCCTCAGATCAAGATTCCAGTGATGCTATATCGCTAAGTTGCTCACCGGTTTCCAATTTTTCTGCTTATGTAAGTCCAGAGGCTGCAGCTCAGTCTGCAGCAACCACAACATGGGGATCTGGTGTTACCGCTGTTGCTTTTGATCCAACTCGTGGTGGTTCAGTGATAGCAGTTGTTATAGTTGAAGGTACTGTTCTCATCCTTCTCGGAACCTCATACTGTTTCCATGATTGAATAAACATTTTCAGGTTTACGTTTAGTTTTTGGTCAATCATTTAGAAATGCTCATATATTGAAGAGCTGCCAGATGAGAAAATGCTAATTTTGTTTGAGTGATGAAGCGCAACAGCTTCAATCTATTGTTTAAAATAAATGCTAATTGTTTGTGTCTGCAGGGCAGTACATGTCTCCGTATGATCCAGATGAAGGTCCTTCAATCACAGGCTGGAGAGTACAGCGCTGGGAATCAAGTGTTCAACCTGTTGTACTGCATCAGATATTTGGAAACCCAACTTCAAATTTTGGAGGACAGGTCCCCACGCAAACTGTCTGGGTATCCAGAGTGGATATGAGCATACCACCTACTAAAGATTTTAAGAATCATCAAGTAGCTGCAGCAGGACCAAGTGTGGATGCACCAAAGGAGCCTGATTCTGGTGATGAGAAGGCTAACAAGGTTGTATTTGATCCTTTTGATTTGCCAAGTGATATTCGGACACTTGCACGGATTGTCTATTCTGCTCATGGTGGTGAAATTGCGATTGCTTTTCTTCGTGGTGGAGTTCATATCTTTTCTGGTCCAACTTTTTCACCTGTTGAAAACTATCAAATAAATGTTGGATCTGCAATTGCTGCACCCGCATTTTCACCAACAAGCTGTTGTTCGGCTTCTGTATGGCATGATGCTGCTAAGGACTGCGCAATGTTGAAAATCATCCGTGTTCTTCCTCCTGCTCTTCCGCGTAACCAATCAAAGGTTGATCAATCAACATGGGAGCGGGCGATCGCTGAGAGGTATGTAATCTCTGGTATATATTTTCTAGCTTGTCTGCTTGCAAAGGAACTTATATTGTGACTTGAGATATGAATCTGCATTCTTTCTTAACAGATTCTGGTGGAGTCTTTTGGTCGGAGTTGATTGGTGGGATGCAGTTGGCTGCACACAGAGTGCTGCAGAGGATGGGATAGGTATACTTTAGTGCTAAGTTTCTTGATTTAAGTGTTATTTAATATCTGCAGTTGGATTTTTTTGGGTCTTTAGTTGTGGAACAACCACTGGAATTAGTTTTGCTTAGAAATATGACAGTTTGTATTTTAGTTTGGGAATAAGTTCTAGTTTTTAAAGGCTGAGTGTCATTCAAAGAACCTTTTCTCTGTTTTTCTATTTTGCTTTTATACTAAGGTTTGAATGATAGAAACTTTGAATGATAGTGGTTCAAATATTATATTGTATTGTTTGAATAATATACTGCTTAAAGCATTGGATGATGTATTTCTTTTTATGATTACAGTTTCATTGAACAGCGTGATTGCTGTCATGGATGCTGATTTTCACTCCCTTCCTTCAACACAGCACAGACAACAATATGGCCCTGTATGTTTTTACTCAACCCGAATCCAACTCATTATCTTTTTCCTTTTTAAATGTCTGAACTGTTTGCGTTGCGGTACCGTTTATTATGTCTTTGCAAAATATTTATATATATATATATATTTTTTTTTCTGGTTTTATAATGTAAAGCTTCTCTATTCCATGAGCATGCAGAACCTATTTTGTGTTGTTCTTTTATCGGACTATAAGATAGTGTAGCTTTCTCTAATTTAAAAAAAGAAAGAAAAAAGGAACAAACTTCATCTGACTTTAGATTATTTGAGTAGCCAATATACAATGCATCTGATTGACTGATTCTAAGACGCTGAACAAAATCTTGGCAGTCTATTGCCCCCTTGAGATTCTTCGTGTTTTTTTTGCTTTTTTCCTTTTTGGTTGGTTGCGCTTTTTGGTAAAGAACTTGTATTTTTATGGTTTACAGAACCTAGATAGGATCAAATGTCGGTTACTTGAAGGAACCAATGCTCAAGAGGTTCGTGCCATGGTTTTAGATATGCAAGCAAGGTTGTTGTTGGACATGCTTGGAAAAGGTATTGAATCAGCTCTTGTGAATCCTTCGGCGTTGGTTTTTGAGCCATGGCGAGTAGATGGGGAGACAATAACAGGCATCAATCCGGAGGCAATGGCTGTTGATCCTGCTCTTGTTTCCAGTATTCAGGTATCTTGATGCCTTCAAATCTGAGGATAAAGTTGTAGGTTTTCTTTGATGAAAGATGAAAATTCAGGCTCAAACCCTGGGAACGGTTCATGCAGTGTTTTCATTTAAAGAGTAGTTGCTCTTTGCTGATATATCTTAGTTTTTACTTTTAATAATCAGCCAACACATGCTGTATTAGATTTGGTTATTTAGCACAGCTTAAGACATTTTAGATCATATTGTGACATTGCATATTCTATCATGGATCTCATATCATTGTATATGAAACAGACCATATCACTATCCTTTTACAAGTTTGGTTTCCTGTTGCAGATTTTTCTGTACTCTAATTCCTTTTCCGCTTCATTTACAGGCTTATGTGGATGCTGTTCTTGATCTTGCTTCTCATTTCATCACACGTTTAAGGCGTTATGCGAGTTTTTGTCGGACTCTTGCAAGCCATGCTGCTTCTGCTGGAACTGGCAGTAATCGCAACAATGTTACCAGTCCCACACAAAATGCATCATCTCCTGCAACACCTCAGGGTCAGTATACTATTGATTTTGTCATACCTAATTTACTCCAGCATGACAACAAGGGCTTTGAATGGTACATAGCGACAAAAAATTTCATTCCCTTGTCATTCGGTGATGATACGAAGCACTTGTTTGGTCCTAGATTTATTGAATATGAGATGAGTTTCTTAAGTCTAGATATTCTTCATCTCTGTGAACTATAGCGTATTGTCCAGCTCTTTTTTCCACGTAGATTATGGGAGATACAACTGGTTATATTTGTTGTTGGGCTTGGCATCTCTCTTGTAGGGGTGCAATTGGGGGATATTTCAACTCTTTTATGTACAGTTTTTCCTGACAAGTCACTGTATCTTGCAGTAGGTCAACCTACTACTACTACTACTACTACTGCTACGACAAACTCCAGCGGAAGCTCACATGTGCAAGCTTGGATGCAGGGGGCCATAGCGAAAATTAGTAGCTCGAATGATGGATCCAACTCTACTGCAAGCCCAATCAGTGGTTCACCTACCTTCATGCCAATAAGCATCAATACAGGAACATTTCCAGGAACACCTGCTGTTCGGCTCATTGGGGATTGTCATTTCCTTCATCGGTTATGCCAGCTGTTGCTCTTCTGTTTTCTCCAGCGGTCTTCACGATTTCCACAGCGAAATGCTGATGTTAGTTCACAAAAACTTCAAACGGGGGCTACCAGCAAATTGGAAGAAGTCAACTCTGCTAAACCAACCCCTGCCTTGAACAGGATAGAGGACGCCCAGGGATTCCGGGGTGCCCAGTTGGGTACTGGAGTGAAAGGGATTGATGAAAATTCTGCTCGTACAACAAAGATGGGTTCTGGGAATGCCGGTCAAGGATATACTTATGAGGAGGTTGGCACCTATATTCCTGTGTCCTCTTTATTTTGATACAATTATCTGTGGAACCCTTTTGTTGTTACCTCAAGAATAGAGGCTTAGGCTTAATCTGGTCAATATGGGTAAGAATAATGGGAACCCTTGGTAGGTTGGGGAAAAATATGATAGACTTTGTAGATTTTGAAACGAAGAAAGCAATGCCATCTTTGATGGTACAATAATCTAGAAAATTTCTTATAATGACTGGATACTTTCTGATCTTCCAGGTGAGAGTTCTTTTCCATATACTAATGGATCTCTGCAAGCGAACATCTGGTCTTGCGCATCCCTTACCTGGCTCTCAGGTAGGTAGTGGAAACATTCAAGTTCGACTGCATTATATTGATGGAAATTACACTGTGTTACCCGAGGTGGTAGAAGCGGCTCTTGGACCACATATGCAGGTAATCTGTGTTTATAGTAAAGTAGTGAAACTATTTTTTCAATTGTTCTTGTTAGTGATATTTGGTCAAGTACATTATGAAATAATATCTTGTGATCTATATTCTCATAAGATAATTTGTTGTAAAAACTGAATTAACAGAACATGCCTCGCCCAAGAGGAGCTGATGCTGCTGGTCTTCTACTTCGGGAGTTAGAGCTTCATCCGCCTTCCGAAGAATGGCATAGAAGAAATTTATTTGGTGGTCCCGGGTCAGAGCCTGAGGATATGATCTTGACAGACGATGTTTCCAAGCTGAGTAATTCCTTAGATCTGCCTGATACAAACTTTTCCGGAATATGTGATGGATACAACAGAGTCCATAGTCTTTGGCCAAGAAAACGCAGGATGTCTGAAAGAGATGCAGCTTTTGGTTCAAATACTTCTGTGGGTTTGGGTGCATATCTTGGGATCATGGGTTCTCGTAGGGATGTTGTGACCGCGACATGGAAAACTGGTCTTGAAGGAGTTTGGTACAAGGTTGGTTACGCTCATACATTTCCCTTAACATTTCTTTATTGTTGTAATGTGATAAAGAAGTAAAAAGTTCTTCTGTCACACCTTAGTAACATGATTGACTTTCTTATTGCAGTGCATAAGATGCCTAAGGCAGACATCTGCATTTGCTTCACCAGGTGCCACTAAGCAGCCAAATCCGAATGAACGAGAAACCTGGTGGACAAGTCGTTGGGTTTATTGCTGCCCCATGTGTGGTGGAACGTGGGTCCGTGTTGTATAGGCGAACAAATGAACTTCCCATCTACTATATTGGTATTGGATCGAATAGCCAGAAAATCAGTGATTTTGAGGAGCAAAGAGTGCAAACCAAACACACTTCTGCAAGTTTATTCTGTTACTTCTAATCCTTATTCCCGGACTGGTGTGATCTAACCCCTGTCCAATATGGAAATCTTGAATGGAACTGGGAGGGAGACAGTGTCTGCAAAGATTCAAGACACGGTGTAGTGAAACAGGTCTTGGTGTATAGCGATTTATTAGACTTATGGTCTATAGAGTTTACTTCTTGTGGAATGTAAAACTCTTTCAGGCTGCAACATCATTTTTTAAATTTCTTTAAAGGGCTGTAACCTTTAACTTAAGTGGTGTAGTAAAGACTCTAGAAGTCATGGTGGTGATGATGTAAGGGCCCATTGGTAAAGACCGTTATGGACTTTGACCGTAGAAATTTTGGTTGTAGAGAATTTGACTATAAAGATTTTAAGTTTAAAAACTTTGGCCATGATTGGTAACTAAAAAGTAAAAACTTTAGAAACTGTTACTATTATTTTTAATATATATATTTTTTAGAATTATAAATTATGCAAAATTAGTTTTTATGGCAGTATAGTAACAAAATAAATTTTATTATAAATTTTAGAAAAATACAACATAAAATTAAATAGATAGATACTCTCAAATCTCAATAAATAAAAAATAAATTTAATACATATAAAGATTTGATAGGTTTTTGGATGGATGAACTATCACTTTTTTCATCAAAATAAGATTATATTAATGAATTTAAATTGTCAAGATACCATTGTTCACTGAGTCATATTGTGATGCCTTATTACAACTTTTTGTAAACCATAATTGGGTATTCAAAAATATCAAAGAACGGAAATAAAAAAATAATTATTAATTAATTAAAATATTTTTGAGATAAATTACTCATTGATTGAGAAATAGTTTTTCAATCATTGTGGAGGAAATGAAAAGAAAAAAAACAAATTTTATTTTATTGTTTTTTCTTAAAATCTAAAAAATCTCATTTTTGTGACTTTAAAAATTTGAACGTGAATTGAATAAAAAAGAGCAGCTATACTTTTAAAAATAAATAAAATCTTTAAAATATGATTGATAAAATTTTGGCTTTTAATACTTTAAATTAAAACTAAAGTTTTTAAAGTGTCTTCCAATCAACCCCGTATTATAGAGTGCGGCGGCTTGCGGCGACTTGCGGCGGCTTGCGGCGGAAGTTGCTATGCGGCTCGGTGGGTTTCGTCGCGCGACTTGGTGGTTAACGGCGGATCTGTTCGGATCTGCTATGGCTAATCGTGACTCAAGGCTAATTAGGGTTGTCGGAGCCACCGTCCCTGTTAGTCTCGCGATTTGGTTTCCACTAGTCCGGATCGATCTTGACTGGTCTCGGGAAGGGTGCGTTGTTCATCGGACGACGGAAGGGGGTTACATCTTGCATTCATCGATTTGCTAGGTAGGGGAATCGGTGGAGGGCCGCGGTTAGTCGGAGTTTTGACTTATTCCGGGAGGTTTGTTGCAGGTATGGCTCGTCATTGGAAGCGGATCGGCGACGGGAACTGAGTACTCCTGTCAAAGGTTGTTTCCGGCGATGTAGCTGCAACGCAGTGGACCTTGTACTCACCGGATCTAGTAGGTGGGAGATTTTGCTTTCCGGTCGGTCACTCATTTCAGATCTCGGCCATCACCGGTGTTTCCGATTCACTTTTCCGTTTTGTATCCATGAATCTTTGTATGTTCGTGGGCCGAAACCCATTTGGGAAATTAATGAAAAAAAAAAAAAAAAAAAAAACCGTATTGTAGATTTTTTTTTTTCCTCATAAGTGTTGCTCTTTATTTATATCTTAAGTCGTAAGAAATACAACAGTGTAACCTTCCACTTACAGGCCCTGCACACATTAAACTGTAACCAACAAATTCAACTTAAAGGCCTAATATTATGAAAGCTCAATCTAGAAACTAAACCTTTTGAGGAAGTAAACATTAAAACTTCCAACACAGAGCCACATGTGATGCTATGAACTAAAGTTTAACACGTTGAGAGATGAAGTTTATGTTGTCGCCGTTCATCGTATGGTAAGCAACAAACGGAAACTCCAAAACCACCGGAAACCATTAGAACTTCAAACACAGAAGTCTATCGGTTTTTAATTGGAGAAGCTCACTAAACTTCAACATCAAAACTGCAAAGAAAATATCTTCCCAAAGCAATTGATTCCAAATCTCCGAAGAACATCGGTGAAACATTTAAATCGATGGAGCTTTCAGCAACACCTATAAACGAAGAGAAACAAACTCGATTCCATAGATCGGTTAAAGAAATAGCCACAATTGCATAAATTCAATCCAAAGTCACAAAAAAAAAACCTTAACCCCTAACTCCAATTTGTTCTTAAAAATTGAAATTGATAAACTTGGAACACAAATCGAGCTCTTTAAACGCCTGGGATTCAAGGAATTACGATTCCAGTACTCAAATAGAATTGCAAAAGAGTCTAATCAGACCGAAAATAAGGAAATCGAGACAAAGAAAGCATAATTTTGAACCAAAAACAATCTGGCCAAAAGCTAAAAGAAACACCAGAGCTATATGGTGAATTTCTAGAACTTAGCTAGCCCACCGCTACTGTAGAAGCCAACGGAAGCCAGACACAAGCCAACCACCACCGTAAAAGAGAAACAAGATGGTGTCAGAAGAGAGCCGATCAAACGTTGTCGAAAAGACAAACGTTAACGGACAAGAGCCAGACATCTATGCTGAGAAAGCCATAGGATTCTGTTCAGAAGCCATCGTGAACGATCAACAGATGCTGAAGTAGCAATCGTTATCAGATTAAGAAGCTTCGATCGTTTCCTCTCTCTAAAGGATAGAGATGAGAGAAGAGAGAGGAAAAGCAACAAAACAAAAAAAAAAAAATCACAGTATTTGTCTTGTATTATAGAGTTCATAAATCATGATGGTGTTAATTTTTATGCAAGATTGTGTTTGTCATGAAAAGTGGACTGTTGACTCGTGATGCTGCTAAGCTAATAGAAAGGTCAATTTTATACTGCCAATAACGGTACTACTTTATTTAACTTTCCTCTCATTTTTGTCAACTACTAATTATAGTTACAGCTATTTCATAATTTCCTTAACTGAATCAAATCAATTAAAAATAGGTATAAGAAGTTTATATGTACTTGTTATTTACGTCGTGCATGGAGCATACATCGACATGTTCATAGCCAACACAAAAATAATTATTATCAAGGTTATTGACTTTCTCACTAGCTCACTTATTATTTTACCCGATAACACGTTATTTAACATGATCTCACGTCATATGTAACAATTACGTGTGAAAAACAATTTACTTATTTATGATTTTGTCACCACATGTTACATGTATATCATCACGTCATATACACATTTAGCAGATTCATCATTACATATTATAAAAAGCAAAGATTTAATTCAAGCAGATAATAATTATAAGCTAGAGTCTAAAGAAACAAACTTCAAAGCCAAGCTGTGAATAAGTTTTTGGTTCTTAATTCTTCCATTCATAGAAAATTATATAAATCTAAATGAAAAGTGGAAGCTTCCTTGCTCATTGGTTGACCAAGGGTTCATTATTAATACTTCTACACCAAGAGGTCTGGGGTTCGAGTTTTAGATACTGCGATTTATTAACAAATTTACAGATTAATGGAGGCAAGTGTGCATGAGATCTCTAACAATGTACGATTATAGCCGTTTGAAAGGATTATACGCACAGAAGATCAGTGAAGCTCTCCATCAAAAGCATGGAGAAGGAAAATGAGGCGTCGTCTGTCGTGGATCTAATAAGGGTCAAAAGGAATTTTCCATGGTATAATCGTTTATGTAACAGTTCTTATAATTTGTAACAAATAATAAATCTAATACAGAAAAAAAAAAAAAAAAAAAACCCAATAAAAATAAAAGAAAAATTGAAAAATGACTAAATATAGTTAGTTAAGAAAATCCCGCATATTATTGGTTTATATCCTCGCACACACATGCATGTGCACGTGCAACGTCTTCTCTTCTCTTCTCTTCCACCATTGAAAACCTATGCACCATCTCCTAAATTGCACCACTTTAAATTATCTTCGAAACCAAAATCTCTCTCTCGTTTGACTTTCCCTCTCTCCCGTCGTTTCACCGGAAAAAAACAACAGAAAAAAAACCGACGGGAGAGAAGAACAAACAATAATGGGGAAAGGAGGACGTGAGAAGATATCATCAAACGAAGAAGAAAGAGAAGGAGTCATGGCTACAGATTTCTTTTGGTCTTACACCGATGAGCCTCATGCTTCGAGGAGACGTCAGATTCTGTCTTGTTACCCTCAGATTAGACAACTCTTTGGTCCTGATCCATGGGCTTTCCTCAAGGTTCTTATTCTCTACCATTTTTCTCGGATCTTAGATCGATATTTCCATTTTTCTAGGACGTCTAGTTTTGTTCTTTGTCCTCTTTTTAAAAATGTGTTTGATACATAAACGAAGGTTGTCGAAGAAACAAACGAATCTGTTATTTTCTTACGTTTAGAAATTTCGGATTTGTTTTTGATCCTACAACATTTTGAGTTTGTGTAATATCTCAAGAAAAAAGCATTTGAGTTTGTGATTCGTATGTGATCTTGCTAACTCCATTAACCAATTATTAGGGTTTGTGTTTTTTTGAGGTCCGCAAATTTGAGTTTTAGGAGCTGAAAAATAAAACTCATGTTTTAGGGTTTCTCACATTTTGGAGATGATTCCAAGCAACTGAATTTTATTTCAGTTCGAGTTAGGAATTTTTTTTATTTTTTAATAATTTGTTTAGTAGAATTTTTGTATTTTTGTTTTCAATTATATTTTTTTATCATATATTTTAGTTACAAATATTATGTTTCAAAAGATTCTGCTTATTTGGCATAAAAGTTTCTCTATCGTTAGGGCTATTAGCTAAAATTTGGTTAGATTTTGGGTTGATGAATGTCACATTTCACCCAAAATCTTTCAAAATATTAAAATTTGTTTTGATGTTATCTAAACCCAAATGAATAACCAATTTTGTATTTGTTGTCTATACAGATCACATTAGTAGTAATTCTTCAACTCTCAACAGCTGCAATCCTTCACAACTCTGGATGGCTCAAGATTCTATCCATTGCTTACTTCTTTGGATCATTCCTCAACCACAATCTCTTCTTAGCAATCCATGAGCTAAGTCACAACCTTGCCTTTTCAACTCCTGTCTACAATCGTTGTCTCGGTATTTTCGCAAATCTCCCAATCGGTGTACCAATGTCAGTAACTTTCCAAAAATACCATCTCGAGCATCATCGGTTCCAAGGAGTAGATGGTATTGACATGGATGTTCCTACTTACACCGAAGCTCATTTAGTAACCAATATCTTTGCCAAAACAATTTGGGTTTTCTTACAACTCTTCTTTTACGCTCTTCGTCCTATCTTCATCAAACCAAAACCACCTGGCTACTGGGAGTTCATCAACTTCTTGATTCAGATTGTTTTAGATGTATCAGTTGTTCTCTTCTTCGGATGGAGATCTTTCGCGTATCTAATCTTATCGACATTTGTTGGAGGCGGTATGCATCCAATGGCGGGACATTTTATCTCGGAACATTATGTTTTTAACCCGAATCAAGAGACTTATTCGTATTACGGTCCATTGAATCTACTAACATGGAGTGTTGGTTACCATAACGAGCATCACGATTTCCCGAGGATACCGGGAAATAAGCTGCATTTGGTGAAGGAGATTGCAGGAGAGTATTATGAAGGATTGGAGTCGTATAAGTCATGGTCACAAGTGATTTATATGTATATTATGGATACAACAGTTGGTCCTTATAGCAGAATGAAGAGGAAGCTCTCAAAGTCTGACTAATTTTTCTTTGTTTCTTACATCAAACTCTTCTTTTATTCTATTTTAGTATTTTTGTTTTGAGGGTTGATTTTTTCAACTTTATTGGAGGACAAATCTGTGATCTTAGGTTGCAGATTTTATGATTTCTCACGGAATTTAAACCCTATCATCCAATTCAGGATAACGTTGACATGTTCCATTTGATACATGTTAATGCTAAAAGACAGGGCAATATATTAAGCTTCTTCAAAATTGCTATTTTTGTGAAAAAACAGAGCAACATCAAAAACAGAGCAATAAGTTAGTAAGCTTCTTCAAAACTGTGAATTGCTAAGGAAGGTAACTATGCATCTTGTGCTCTGGAAAAGCTTCTCCATTTTCTGCCACACCAAACTCTGAGTTTCTAAAAGCTTCTTCGCCTTCTCTTGTAAACTCGGGTGGCACCTTATGGTCTCACCGTGGATCTGTCAACAGATAAACCGAGTTTTGTTAAGAGTCAAGATTCTTGTAACCTAAAGGTGTCTCTGTAAGAAACTGATTCCTTGGTTATACTGGAAATGAAATTTACATTTACCTTCAGAAATAGTTTCACAACCGCCTGCATAAACTCAAAGTCGTTTTTGCAAGAGACCTCGTTGATGAAGTAATCCAGAAGTTGCCCAATCAATATAAACTCAGGTCTTTTGATAAGCTCTTCTTCAACATCTTCATCTATGATTTCAAGCATCCGAAGCTCCATGTCGAGAGCTGACGGGGATAAACTCTTCATGTAGTTGGTAAAATCTAAAACTGCAAAACATACATGGAGCTAAGAATCGTATTGTACATTGACGAGAAAAGCTTTGATTAACCTGTAAAACTTAAACAAATACCATCACTTACAGTGTTTTGAATCCCATGAAGACTTGAGATGTTTTGAGAATGGAGATTCCAATGCATCAAAGTTCTTCATGCTATTCTGGTCCTTTTTATTATTTTCCTCATTCTCCCCATCAGCCTCAGAGTCATTTGCCTTGAATAATATATCTCCAGACAGCGAGGGAATTGAGGGCAAGAAAAAAGGAGCCTTTTCAGGTTTCTTTGGAGGCTCTATTGGTTTATTGCGGGCCTATGAAACAACATCAAATATAAATTGTAACTGGAAGACGCAACAAAGAAACAAACCATCAATAAAAAGTTGAGAAGAAAAAGAATATGCATACCTTAATAATATCCAAGTTGATCAAACTCTGCCATTGGCTTTTTGGCAATAGAGACAGAGTAACAAGTTCTGGGATCTGCTTTTGGGAAATTGAGAAACTGCTAGCTTGTAGAGCTTCAGAATTTTCTAACACTTGCCTGTCCATATCATCATCAGCTTCAGAAGATGTCAATGCAGAGACTGAAGGCAACTTGACATTTACGACATCTTTCCCACTAGCATAAGATTCAACACTTGGAAGCCCAGAGAACATGGATTGGTTAACCCTGAGAGGTCACAAGAGGAGAGAGTGAACTCATCAAACAATCACAGAGAAATTGTAATAGTAAATGAGAGAACTGAAGATTGATTTGAGAATTTACCACAAGTAGACCCCGTTCTGATCAGAGTGGGCAGTTGCCAAAACGTCCATATTTGGTGATAAAGACAATGCTGTTATTGGCACATCGACATGCACACCATCAATCTGCTTAGCCAATATGACATCCCATATTCTAAGACTTCCATCCATGCTAGATGAGATGACCCATTTGCCATCCTCACTAAAGCACAAATCCGTTATACGGTCTGTATGACCTCTAAATTCACGAACCATCTTTAGTGTCACAACATCATATAAACGGATAACAAAATCATCCGCCACTGTAGCCAAAAGACCTACCAATTGATAAGAAATTAGCAAAGTCAGAGTCAATACGGTGGTACCCTAGGAGAAAATGACGGAAAATGATACATTTGTGAGATCGTACAAGTGAAAATGTAGGGTTAGATTAGGAAAATTTACCATTTACACGGTGGTAGACAATTTTAACCAACGAACATCCGACATCCCACTGGGACTTTAATTCCCGCTTTTTGAAATCCCAAACCTGTATTACACAAATGAAATATTAGAGTCTATTTGACTCATAAACTAGAGTTAATGTTGAAGGTAACCATATCAACTAAGTAATTAATAACTTAAAGAAAGAACAAGAAAACATTCCAAACCTTTAAGTCCCCATGATATCCTGCACTAATCATGAGTGTGTTTGTGGAGTCGCAAGCAACTCCAATAACTTCTCCATCATGGGCGTACCTTCTTTTCTCTGACATATCGAAGTAACTACCCCGGCTGATTCCAGATTGGAGGTTGAATCTCTCAATCCATCCACCAGCTGTTCCGACTACTGCAAAGTTTCCACAGGCACTGATTGCACATGCCTATCAGACAAGCAATTTTTTAAGAGATCAACAACCACTAGAGAGAAGAAAAAGACCAGTATTGCTAAAAGAAGATGGTTCCTAGATACAAAGACCCCCTGAACATGCTATAAGGAACTGTAACTAAACTCATTTTTTGTAGAATTGGTTATTCAAGGGGGGTCAATAATCCAAATTCCAAGTTCTCACAGTAATCAATTCCCACCTATAAGGACTAAAGCACGTCTACTTTTCTTGTTCAGAAGAGTGTCAGAAGTAAATATAATTTCAATTTTGAACCTTAATTGGTGTTGGATTCTCAGGGCATGGTTTGAGGATATGCTCTCCAAGTACAAAGTTCTGAAGTCTCCATACATATGCTTCTGCTGTATCCATATGGCAAGTAACAACATTGCACCAATCACGCTCCCTAATTTCAGCTTCAATTTTTGGAAAAAAAATAATAACAGTCAGTAGGATGTATAACTAGACAATAATATAAGTTGTGGGAGATGCAGTTTTCTCGTCATCAACATGCAAATTCATAGGACAACATAAAGTAAGATGTAAGCTTCACTTCACAAAATGTAATTTCTCTATGGGGTTCAACCAATAAACGTTTTCACTATTGAGAGCCAACCATTTTGGACCTAATTACTGCTCAACACATTTTGTAGAAATCAATTGGTTTCTACTTTTTAGTCTTGTTTGTTCAGACATCATAATATTAAGAATGTGACTGAAAGAAACCAAGCAACATAATTACATGAAAAGTAAAGATCAAGTTATATAGATACGTACCGCAATCAAATGAAACAACAGGCTTCAATTTCAACTCTTCCTCCTACATATAGAGGAAAAAGAATATAAGCGAAAAAGATATAATTTCCAAGCACACATATTACTACGGACACATAAAATATCAAAACACAGTATACATAAGGTATAACATTTGTTAAATTGAATCAGAACCACTTGAAGCATGCTAACTGGCCATGGAAAACTTGAATAAAATTAAAAGAAATCCTTTGGCTATACCTTCAGTCGGAGTTTTTTGGCTCGCCTAGAAATGTGTCTTTGAGAAAGCTCTCTACTTTGTTGCTCCTGATGAAGTAATTAATGTAAATTAAAAACTGTTATCGTCAATGGACATCAGATCTTTAGTAACAATACAGACCACAAATTAAGAAACAATAACTCAACATTTAAGAGAACAATCAGATTCATGAAAAAATCAAACAAACAGGTCGGTGAAAAAATACCCATCAAAATAACAGTAAGATATGGCGAATGAAAGACGGAATAAGAAAAACTAAACTTTGCGTCTAAACAGTACATGATGAGGAAAATGATTGCTAATTAATTAATTAATATGACAAAAATGAACTCAACAATCTTTTATGATTATCTGTTCAATGCCCAAGGAAGACTAATTTCCTAACATTTGTGATTGTAAAGTGACAAATGAATAGTCAATGTCTACAATATAGCTCAAAAGTTACAGACTATCAATATGCTAGTTAGTTGTATTAAATCTCGATATAGAATTGGTTACTAAATCTGTATCGTATCTTACCTGGATGACAGAGAACAGGCGGAAGGCACGATCCTGGCCAGCAGACAAAATGTGCCGTCCATTAGAGTAGAACCTACCACAAGTAGAAGTCAGATATGATTAAGAGACCCTTTATTGGCATGCCCTCGATATAGCCACCATGAAGTAAATACTCTTATTAAGAAACACAAATATTCATCACTACACAGATAGTCAACTGGCAGGGATCATAAATGGAATTACTTTAACAACGAATAGGGATCATAAATGCTACTTACACACCAAAATGTATAAAGTCTCACAATAACGAAAGAAAAGCTAAATGGAAGCAATCAGATAATTCAGTATGATGTGGACGTCAAGCTAATTACCTGATACATAGAGGAGGAGCACTATGCCCAGATCGGAAGCGTAATAGGCGAGGATCACCATCATTTGTGTCAAAAATCCACATCTACAGGAACGAGGCATAAAACAAATATTATATGTGGCAAAGTGGATGCAAATAGGTTCAACGGGTAAGAGGAATCTTAGCTTACTTTAAGTGAGTTATCTGCTGATGCACTCATTAGCACCGGCTCATTGGCTAAAAAGTTCAATGAGATTATAGAACTGTCATGTGCATCCCTAATGACTGACTGAAGCCTTTTTTTGTTAAGATTCCAGATGCTTATGACACCAAAGGAACCTCCAGACGCAAGAAGGGGACGTCCATCTAACATGACAGGATAAACAACACATGTTAGAACTGGAAAGTATCGAACTTCCATTAGCTATAGAACGGTTACTACCAAAAGTTACTAGTAAAATTACAACCTACACTAATGGATCTCTTGAGCCTGAAACATGTATGGACAATTCTAATTCATGAAACAATGGGTGCATAGATGGTAAAGCTATGTAATGGAAAAATAAATATTTAGCTCCACTTAAAGACAAATGGACGAAATTATTTTTGGTCACTACACTCATAGGATATCTATCAGCAAGAAAAGATTGATAAACTATTATCCGCTACGAAATTAGATTTAAAAGGTAATAAAACCAAGAAGCGCTCAAAGATTTTACAAATAGAACTACAGGGCTTAGGTGTTTACCTGTACTGAAAGACAAAGCAGTAACAGCACCTCGCGAGGCATGTTCAAATGTTACGATCTCTTCGTCCAATTTTATGTTATGTACATGGATCTTTCCATCAGCACAACCAATTGCAACAACATCCAGGGCAGGGGATGAAACACAACTGGTGACAGATGAACCCCAACCCTTAAACTGATAGAGCATCTTCTTAGTATTAATATTCCATAGCTGCAGCGGACCCTCTTGGCTCCCTACAAGAACCTACCAATGTGGTTCCAAGTAAGAGAAACATGCAAAGAGTTAGAAAGGCTTGTCAACAGAAGACACCAGGGGAAAAAAAACTGAAATCCTGAACCAAGTATGACTCACCTTGTTGAGATAGGTATCTGGGTGAACAATAGAGGTAGGGGTAAACTTTCCAGTAAGCTGAAGATTTCCAATTGGAGCTAGATGTTCTTCGATTCCTTTGAATGCCCATATGAACATATTTCCTTCCACGTCAAGACTAAGCACATGTTCTCCAAACACCAGTAGAAGATCAACTTTAGCAACATGTTTGCTCCAAGTTGCTACCTATAGATATACCCACAAGAATTCCAACTATAAACAAAGTACTCATAGATATAAAAAAAGCAGCAACTTAACTATAGTTACAATGAGATATACCTGATGAGCACGCCTAAAGACAGCGATTTCATTGCCAAACGCAACAAATGTGTAGTCTCGGTAAGAAGCTAAAGCTCTAATTTTCTTTGGAAGCTGAGGACCTTTAAGATAACACAAATTAGATTATAAGAAAATTTACACTGCATAGACAAAACCCAATTCTAAATGCATGAATTTGAGTAAGAGAATGATTGAAAGGACAAAACTTTAGGTTTCAGAAGAAGGAAAAACTTACTGATTATGACTAGATTGAGCTTGGCACACTGCAACAAGAGAACCAAATTAACAACAGAATCGAATGAATAAAGAACACGCAAGTGAAACTATGAAGATTGGGAGCGTTACATTATAAATCTGGAAAGCTTTGCCGACGCTGACGGTGACGAAAGTCTCGGTACCCAATCGCTGGACGGAGAACGGAACCGTACTCGTTATGTAACCTATTGCTCTAAACGGTTCGAAAATTCCCATCTTTCGAGTTCGAACAAGAAATTAGGGTTTCCTCGGAAAAACGATTTTAGGATTATCAAATCAAAGAAAGGTTTTTTAAGAGCTTGAGAGAGAAAACGCGGCGCAGGAGCGATGGAGGAGATACAGCAAACAAGACCTTTGGGGTTTAGGGTTTAACGAAATTTCTTTGTCCGAATTTTAATTTTATTTTCCGGTTTAAGTGTCCGCTCGGTTTATACAGGTTCTTTATTTGGTTTGGAGAATGTTAAATTTGGTTTGGTAAAATTATGGTTCGGTTTTGGCTAAAAGTCATTGAAATGTAAAACCAAAACCATTTTAGTTTAATATTTAACTAATTGTCAATATCAGTATCAATTTTAAAATTATGATGACTTTTGGTTTAAATCTTGTTTAAATGTACAAAGTCTCGGTTAATGCTCGATTGCAGTTTGGTCTAAACTCTAAACAAATGATTTCCATTCGGTTTGATTCTAAGAAATTTGAGTTTAATCACACAAAATCCCAGCCGTCGGATCTTAAGAAACTCTGTAACATAGAAAGATTGGTGTTAATCCTAGCCGTCGGATCAAGCTTTCTTTGTTTAAACCACTCTTTGTTTTGTTACTCAGTCTAAAAGCAAATGTGGTCAAGATAACCATAAATAAAGATTATGTTGATACAAAGAGAGAAAAATAGTTATGAATCTAATAGACTCAGCAATAGAAATAACAAGACAAAGCTTGAGAAGCAACAATATCAATGTTTGTAACACCTAAAACATATTATTACCATAACTGAAATGTTCTCTCTCACCAAGGCAAACCAGCAGACAGAGACTTGTATATATTACTTACTCGGATAGAGTTGCTTTGAGATCACCACTCTCACTTAGCTCCATAATGATATCACATCCTCCAATTAACTCACCTTTGTAGTATAGCTGAGGAAAAGTTGGCCAGTTTGAGAAATTCTTAATCCCTTGCCTTACTTCTTCATCAGTCAAGATATCAAACGATCCGAAACTCACGTTTTCTCCTCTCAATGCTTTCACAACTTTGGAGCTAAATCCGCATTTCGGTTCATCTGGTGAACCTTTCATGAATAGCATTACTTCCGAGGAATTGATCAGTGCCTTCAATCTATCTTCAAGACTCTGTTCTCCAGTGATCCCTTTCTCGGTCAAGACCTTTTTCAGCTCACCGCTCTTTTGCATCTCCAAGACAATGTCTGATCCACCCATAAGCTCGCCTTTCACGTAAAGCTGAGGATAGCTTGACCAGTTTGAATACACTTTAAGGCCTTGGCGAACTTCGTCATCTAAGAGGATATCGAAACTCCCAAACTCGATTTTTTCTTGGTTGAGGATTTCAACCACTTTCCCACTGAACCCACACTTTGGTTCTTCTGGTCTTCCTTTCATGAACAGCATAACTGGTTTGGAATTGACCAGACCTTCGAGCCGAGCTCGGAGGGTCTCACTTAAGCCTGTGTTTCCTGAACTAACCCCTCCTCCTTTTCCAGCTTCATCCTGACTTTCTTTTGAACCAACTGTCGTGATCCCAAGATCTTTGAAAGCATCTTTTAGTTCACCGCTCTCGTGCATCGCTATTGCGATATCAGCTCCACCAAGAAGCTCTCCGTTGCAGTACAGCTGAGGAAACGTTGGCCAGTTAGAGAATTTCTTCAAACCCTCTCGCACTTCGTTATCCGATAGTATGTCAAAACTTCCAAAATCAACGTTAACCTCTTTCAAAATGTCAACTACTTTCCTGCTAAACCCACACCTAGGCTCTTCAGGAATACCTTTCATGAATAACATGACAGGGTGAGAATTAGTGAGCTTTTCCAAACGGCTCTTGAGAGCATCGGCGGTAGATACAGGCTGAGCTCGGTCTTGTAAAGAAGCTTTCGCATTCTCCTTCACAGTTTCAAGAATCGTTGGCCCAGCAGCCAACCCTAAGCTTGCAGGAGCAGCAGGCTCCGCAGAAGTACTAGAACCAGCAACTTTGCCAACCTTATTAGCTAAACTTGATGGATCTGCACCCTCAAGTGTATCCACAGTTTTACCATCCTTCAATAAGAAAACGAATTCACAGTCAGAAGAAAGTAACAACTTTCAGAACAATCATTACAGTGCAGTGACAAAGATTCAAGCTTTGAACACACTCTCAATCCTATAAAGACAGAAAATTGCAACCAACCAATTAAAACAAAGAATCAATAAGTCTGGAGCTAAATGGATAGGCGAACCATCTTCTTCTACTACCTGATTAGATAAACAGCTTTCAGTAATCTAACAGAGACGCAAACTAATCAAAACAAAAACCCTAAATCCTAAACTTTCGATCAAAACATAGGGACAAAGATTCAAACTTTTGAACACACTCTCAATGCTATAAAGACAGAAAATTGCAACCAAACAAAGCAACATAAAGAATCAATAAGTATGACTTCATCAATGTCTTCTTCTTCTACCAAATTAGACAAACAACTTTAAGCAAAAACAAAAACCCTAAATCCTAAGTTTTGATCAAATCATAGGGAACAAAAAAAACGTAACTTTACCTTGAAGAAGACGAAATAAGGCACAGCAGCAACAGAGTAAGCCTCAGATATCTCAGGATGTTCCTCAGCTTCAACCTAAGAAGATAAAACCAATAACAGTCAAAAACCTCATTGAAAGTGATAAAATTTTGAATTGGTCAAGAGAACAGAGACGAACCCTAAAGAAGTGAGCACGAGGGAAATCAGTAGCGAGATGAGAGAAAACTTGATCCATCTGCTTCGAAGCATCACACCAAGAAGCCCAGAAGTGAAGCACGACTGGTGCGCCGCTCTGGCGCAAGTTATCAAGCTCCGCCTTTGAAACGATATCCTTCACCGTACCGCTCATCTTCGAAGAGGGAGAAGGATCTCTTAACACTTTTTTTTTGTGTTGTGATTTACCAATTTATTATCGAGCAGAATACACTCTGTTGCTGGAGAAAGAAAGGAGATTTATGTAAATATAACAAAATAAAAGGACCTAACGATACAATTAGGGTTTTTGTGTGCCCAATGTGATGCTAAAATTGCTCACTTATGTAATTTCTTTTTATAAAAATAGTAAAATTATATATGTCAGCGGAAGGAAAAAAAAATTGGAAATTAAGTAAGGTAAAAATGTTAAAATTCTAGGTGATAACAATCTTTAAAAATAAAATAATTTTGAAAAATATTAGATACATTTAAATTAAAACTACTAAAAGTAAGTTTGACTAATAAAATCTTAATCCTATTTTTTTCTTTCTAAAATTAATACTAATTAGAGGAATTGTATATATCAATCCTCATCGAATTGGATTCTCATAAAACAGTCTAAGAATTAGGTTACAATTCTTTTTTTCTCCTTTGTTTTGTATGTGTGGAATTGTTTAATTCTGTTATATTAAAAATCCACAATTATTTTAGCATTTGTATTTTTAGTTATTTTATTATACTATCTTTTTTTTTAAATGATATAATATATAAGCTTACATCATTTAGATAATTGATGCATCTATTAATTTTTGTGTAACATCACTATTTAAAATGATACAAAATTTACATCAATGGAAACTGATACTAGTTAACGACTAATCATCGACTATAAAATGTGATGTAAATGTTTACTTAATTTGTCAAAATCCTACATTTCTCCCACAAAAAAAGAGGTTTCATAGTTTTCTTACATATAGTGACCTTGGTTTTTTGGTGGTGTAAAAAAATATAAAACTTAGTATGCAAAGTTTGCCTTCATATTAATTAATGAAATTACATAATACTTTTTAAAAACAATTAATTGAAAGTCATTTTATTTAATTAACATCGATTATCCTACTATATTATTTGGGAAGTACATTTTAAATGTAACCTTTATTTTTGTAATTAATTACATGATAATGCCATTAGAAAAATTTAATCAAAAACAAAACTCTTTAATGACGTCATTAAGGTTACCAAAACTTTGATAAATATAACGTGGTCTTACCTAGATATTCCTCTGGGTATTCTTGTGATTCAATTATGTTCACGTCTGATCGGCGAAGACGTTTAATAAGGGGTTTGTTCTCGGTGAGAAACCTTTTCCGAACATAAGCATCTACAGATCGGATGTAGAACCCACGTTGAGCCATAGTTTGTTTCATATTGTCAAGAACCGTTTTCAAGCTCAATTTCTTAGGGATGTGAACATATTCTACATCCCACAATTCCTTAAGAAAAAAGAAAAAAAAGTATACTGATCCGAAAACAATTAACAAAAAGCGAACAATATACTACTACATTACCTTCATAGGCTGCAATCCACCTCTATTAGTGACCACGTTGGTGCTTAGATCTTGCATTGGAGGAAATCCTTTTGGATGAGGAGTTTTTGATTTTGATAAAAACTCATCTCTACCACGTTCAACTTCTTTCTCTTCCTGTTTCTTCACACTGCGTCTTCCCTTTCCTCCAGGTTTTCCTCTTCCTCCAACCATTGTTGACAGAATCGGCGCAAAATGAGGGTTCAGACGAAATGATGGAGGTTTGTACGTATTCTACACCCTCGGTGATTTATTATATAAATATCAATTTAAGAGAATAACCTACTCAAATCACTAACTAATCCATGATTATTATATACTCATACTTTGAGTTTGGATTACAAAAAAAATATTCGAGTATGAAAAAACTATTAAAATGGTTTTATTGAAAAATCATGTAATATTAAAATAAATTTAGTAATAGTACATTAAATATGTAAAATAAAATAATATAAAAATAAATAATAAATGTATCATTAACCTATAAATTAGAAGTTGAAGAGCTTACATTAATTATTTAATAGACACATGACAAATATATATGATTTTGACCAACTTTCATATATATGATTTTGATAAACTGATGCAAATACTTAGAACACTTACAAAAAGTGATTTAAAAAGATAACATCTTTTTTTTTAGTTGACTCAAATTAACATTAGTTACAACAAGCAATGCAAATATTATGTATACTTTTAAATTATTTGCATCAACAATATATACATCATTTACTTAAGCGATATAAATTATTTGCATCAACAATATATACATGAGTCCACTAACCTTAAAGCCAACAACAAGATTTAGAGAGTCTTAAACTTACAATTGGCAAAAAAGACTCACTCATTACATCAACCATCTTGCAACATGAGAGCAACTCTTAATCGCATATTTACATTTGTTTAAATGGTGCAGATCAAGATCTTTTAAATCCCTTTTTAAGTTAAGTAGTTGCAAGTTGCAGAGACCCGCAAGCATCAGAAGCATGCTTGCCTTCTCCAAAAACCAAGTTCCCTCTCACAAATGTCGAAACCACTTTGCCTGATAATCTTCTTCCCAAATAAGCTGAGATACTCTATTGTACACCACAAGAAGCAAACATAACATAAAGATTACACATTCGTGTTATTCGAGCTTAACCATTAGCTATCTTTCTAGAAAAAACTGTGTACTTACAGGGTGTTTGAAGTGAATTGGATGATCTTCATCTACATCAAATTCGGCTTCAGGTTCCCACACAACAAGATCTGCGTGTTTTCCAACCGTAACCGCTCCCTATAATTAAACCATTACTTATAAGCTGCGATAAATGGACCCCGAATCCTAATAAAAACACGTCTATATTATGCCAGTGTGCTGTGTATGGACAAAAAAGAGAATACTGAAGCTGCGTTTTTTTTTATAATAACGAACCTTAGAGTGTAGTCCAGCGAGTTTGGAAGGCCTATCACTCCACCAAGAAGTTACCTGCTCGAGCGTTACTCCATACTTTTTTCCATAAGACCATGTGATAGGAAGAACAAACTGCAATTGGCTCTTCCATGAGTTTTTTTGTGCTCTCACAGTTTCTACATATTACATTTTTAAGACTAAACGAACCTGTAAAGAAGATATCCCACCCCAAGCTTTCAAGAAGTTGCCATCACTCATAAGTTTGAGTTCAGGCTTTGTAGGTGAATGATCAGAGCTCAGCATATCAATGTCTCCTTCCTAATCAAATCAAAACCTCAGAATCAACGAGTAAGGTATCACAACAAAGATTGCGTAAAATATATATTATACCATCAAAGCTTCCCACAATTTTTCTCTATTTGCCGCATCACGTATAGGAGGGGAGCATTTGAAACGAGTATCACCTTCTGGAATCTCTTCGGCTGAGAAAGCTAGGTAATGTGGACATGTTTCAACAGTAACACTGTCTCCTTTGCCTTTTGCTTCCTTTACTCCATCCAAAGACAAAAAAAATATGTAATGAGATACAACCAAATTCTAGTGCTTCTACTGCTTGAACTCTTGAATACCTTTATCAAATCCAAGGAAGAACTGGCATCAGATAAATGTACAATATGAAGATGAGCTCCTTCTGCAGAACCACCAATTCTTGTGTTTTCAGTAACCGATAATAGGTTTCTGATTGCTCCCTCCTCCCTAATTGCTCAAATAAATATTCCTTTCAGGTACAATGATGACTCTGTAGGAACTTATATATATAGAGTGAAAAGATGCAATATCTCACCATGAAGTAGGCCTGGTTTTTAAATAAGTCAGATAAGAACGAGGATCATTTTCACTACCATCTTCAATCTCTAAGTCTCTCTCGATCTCTGCGTGTACAAGCAATGGTCGTTTGTATTTAGCTAATACAGATAGTCCTTCCTGCATAAACAAACAGTATCAGCGAGACAAGGGCCAATGAGGTTTTTGTAATAACTATTGAATCATGAGAGAAGGATCATAAGACTCAAGAAACAAAACCTTTATATGAGTGATGTTTGTCATTGGAAAATCGTTGATTCCTGAAGGGCACATAAAGGACTGAACAAAGATTGAGACAAGTCATTATAGACAGAAAAGCAAGCCACAGCTTTATAGGACACATGATAGATTGATATCTACCTTGAGACCAAGAACTCCAGCATCTAAGAGAGACTCAAGAGCACTTGAGTTGAGTGCATTGTCAGGTACCAGACCTCCCCAGAACCCTGGAGAAAAATGGAAACAAAGATTTAGGGCACACCATGTGTTGTCTTGAATCAACAGATGTGGTAAGGTTTGATAGCAAAAAGTGTTTACCAACATCAACATGTATTCTGTTTTTCGCAGCTTCAATCTGTAAAGGCAAAAAGCTGTAAGAATAGTGTCGAGCTTACCAACTGGAAAACTAAAGTGGATGGCTTTACCTTGAGTTTCAAAGTTTCAGGAGATACAGTTGAAGGGAAACTGTTTAAGGGCATGTCAACCAATGTAGTTATTCCCCCTGCCAGACAAAGACATTCTTAAGAAGCTGAATAAAGCACGTAAGCGAAGAGACAAAGCAGAACACACTCATGCAACTAGAACAGTCTCAGTAAGAGAAACAGATTTGATTACCAGCAGCAGCAGCCTTAGTTCCAGAAGGAAAACCTTCCCATTCACTTCTTCCAGGATCATCAAGATGAACATGCCTTTTAAAAAAGTTGCAAGATTTTAGGCGGAAACTAGACAAAAATCTGAATCATACGATGGTTTTAAAGATGACATACACATCAATGAGACCAGGCATGAGGACAGCTTCTCCATAATCAATCACTTTCACTCGACTCCTTTGACTCTTATGCCAATCAACTTCCTTCACCACCGACACAATAATTCCTCCCTTCACCTCCACTGATCAACAAAATAACAAACAGTAGAGCAGAGCTTAGCACCGGATCTTCAAAGCTACTAAAGCAACATGGTTCCATGGATTTCCAAAGATTTGATGTTCCATTAGAACTCAATAATAAATCAGTGTCAACTTTAGCTAATAAACCAGTGGCTTGGAGAACAAGTGACCTAAGTTCGAATCATGAGTGTGTACAAGTTGATGAAGCAACAGATGGATTCTGATTCTGATTCAAAAGAAAAAAACGTACCAGAACCAGAGATGAGACCATTAGGTGTGACGATGCGTTTACTTGAGATCCAGTAATGATCATGAGGAAGAAGACTACACTTATTATTCCCCTGCAACAACCAAAAACAACGGAATCAGTAAAACAGAGCCGCCATATTCGCCGGCGAATCAGATTACAGAGAAAACGGTTTCGAGAAATCAAATCAAAAACCTGTAAAGAGCGAGGAGAAGCGAAGAAGAAGGAGAAAAGAGCAACGATGAGTGCGAGAAGAGGCAATAGTCTCCATTGAAGCAAAGTTCTCTCCATATCTCTCTCTTGATCTCTTCTGCGATTATTTGGAGAGAGCTTCTCTTATTGGCTATGAAGCGGGGCCTACTAAGGATTAAAGATTCTTTAAAAGATTCGGTTATAGAACAAGCCAGGAGTCTCTAAGGACCGTTAGATCGTGTCAACAATCGTGAAGATCGACGGTTGTGGTGAGATATTAAGCACAACTTGGACTGTGCCAGATAAGATTCCTCTCCTTCATGGTTTACTTGTGCATTCAACAAGTCCAACTAAGTTTTGTCTTTTCCTTACTTGAAATAGTATATTTTGTATTCTTCTATAGACTGATCACTTTTTAAATGTTGTTTCTGATCACAGTAATGGGCCGGATCTTTATTATTTTTAAGGCCCATGCACATAAGAGGTCCACTTATTATGTGAATTAAATGATATTAAACCAAATTACCCAAAACAACTCACCTTTTTTCCCCAATAGTTAGGACTTAGGATCATTGATAACTGTTTATTTTATAGACATTTTAGTACGCTTTTTTTTTGCAATTGTAAAAATATCATATTGAATTTCAATTGAACCAAGATAATCATTTTAAAAAAAAATCTATGTAAACATATGGTCTTAACAATATCATAAATTAATAATTATATAAACTTATCATAAAATAAAATATATATATATATAAGAATATTTAATGTAAGATGACTCTAATGTTGTTTACTTTTTTGTAGTGAAGTATTACTTTATCCAAAACTTATTGTATTATCTTCTAATAATTAAAGTTGGTGTTTGGTATGAAAAATTCTAACAATTTTTTTTTAAAAATAGAATGATTTAGAAACAAGTTCAAAATTTGTATCATCTAAAAATTAAATGTATATGTTGTTTGTATTATTGATTTAGGATGAGAAAAGAGTAATTCAAAGGCTTTGTCACGACGACAAAGTCTGGGAAGAGGATGAGAAACACATGCAGATTCACCACATTGATCATAACTCATTCATTTTTGAAAACTCACCTTTATTATATATCTGATTTTGATTTTCTTGCGTTTTTGGAATCGAAGTAGAGAAATTCAAGGTTTCAAAACTAAATATATAGTAAAATTTATAGTTGTTTTTTTTATCCAAATGTATCATTTTTTTTTACATTTTTCTGACTCGTAACCGAAAAATTTATTGATTTAAAGAGATTATTATTTTCTCGATTATTAATATATAGAAGTTTTACATAAACTCACCTAAGATAGATCACTAACTCTTTGTCCAATAATTGGGCAAAGGACAAGAGAAGAGATACTAATCTCTTAGGATAAATCATTTATTGATGGAAAAAAATTATGTACAAATTTTGTAAATATTTAATATTTTAGATGATTGTTGTCGTGCAGTATATTTATGAGACTGTCGCATTTGGTTTTATACTATCCAAAAGATATTCGATAAAAGCAAAAATAACAAAAAATGGAAGTAAAAACAAATAATCTAACATAATAAAAAAATATAAACCAAAAAACAAACATATATACCGTGGCTAACACATACACTCTTTTACCTGGGTCATAAAAACTAACAAAAGTATATCATAGATATACTCATTTATTAATTACCTATTGATGGGCGGCGTACTTTATTTAAGATTTTATAATATTACATTGATTGCCATAATTGCATACATAGTGACTATGTGATTGAGTAGTATAGTAAATATATAAATGAATTATATGGGGTTTTACTTGGGACATAGAACAAAGCTCCAGTCTTTTCTGATGATCATCGAACTTCTTGGATTCCAGCTTCTTTACTATCTAGGTATCATCAATCTCATTTACATTCTCTCCAATCAATTCATCCCAATTTTTAGTTCTTTTTCGTCTAATTTCTGAGGAATCTCAGGAATTTTAGAACCAATAAAGATCTTATACCTTTGAATATCGTAGGAATAGAGGTACCAAAGAAGACAGTTCTTCGAGGTAGGTCCCATATCAATTCCCTTGGGACATCTATTGGGTTTAGGCTGGATGCATGATCCGCAAACATAGCAACCGAGAACTCTTGAATTGAAAATCTGATAGGCGCTTCACCAAAATCCATCCAAATCTCGTGCTTTTTCGCCGTCACTAACATGTAATGAGCGAACTGGACCGAAAAAGCTACTTCTCGACCGTGCTCAAGCAGATACCCGAACTGAGAATTACAAAGCTGTGACCATTCTTTCTCTTGCTTATTCAACGCATACTTCACAGTGTCCTGATATTTCAATTAACACAATAATTAAACTTAAAAAGTAAAAAAATTATCTTTTAAGAAAGATAATTTTAAAATATATACATATAAATAAATAACCATTCATTAACTTATCTAGATATATATTTGATATGATCTGATATACATTTTATTTTGATATAAGTGTTTTAACATTTATTCTTTAAGATGAAGGGTCTAGAATCAAAATCCAGTTTGTCATTAATAAATAATAGTTAAATTGTATATGAATATAAATGGAATGTGTAAGATTTGAATATTTTTCAATAAAAGTACTAAATTAAATATAGGAAAAGTGTACGAAATACTATTTAGAATTCAAATATCATCAATAAGATGGAGTGTCTAGAATTAAAATGCCCTTTTTTATTATTAAATAAATAGTTAAAGTGTATGATTGAAATTTTGTTTGAAACAAAATATGAAATTAAATAATAAGAAAAATATAGATTATTATTTAGAATTTAAATATTATCGATATGAAATTATATTTATTTTTTACACTCGCATATTTAGGCGGGCATTACCTAGTTTTTATATGTAAAATAATAATTTTGTCCATATTTAAATCAAAAGGTGTATTTTTAGTAAAATCAAAACTAAATTAAAAAAATTGAGAGAAAAAGAACAAATAAATTTGAAACATTTTTAGGTATCCCTTATATATTAATTGAGAAGCATGTTTTAAAAAGAACCTTACACTTACGTGTGATTAACGACAATGCCATGATGACATGTCACGTTTATAGAGCTCGTCAACCCATTTAATTAACTATCCATCTTTTACTAGAATATTTACATCAATTTGGTATTGGTATTAATAACATTTGTTTTACTCATTGGTTAATCCAAAATAAGTATTTTTTTTAAATGTACTCTCAACAAATCTACAGGTTGAATTGTAATCAATTTAAAATGATTAATATCTACTAAATATCTAAATATATGGAATCTAACAATATTTGATAATTGATTTGTAATTCCAATTTTTCCACCGATTATGGTACTTTAAGTTAATAATAATCAAATTTTAATTACCTCAAACATGTCATATATGGACTTATATAATGTTAGCATACTTGTTTAAGTTTACCATGTATCCTAACAAAAGAATATTGAGATATATTAATTGACTTATTAAAAAAATACTAACAAAAATAAAATATTAAGAAATTATGATCTAGAAAATATACATGTAAGAAATAAATTTTGAAGGTACTTTATATGAAATATCGATTTTAAAATATTTAAGAAATCAGAAAATGTAGGAATGATGTATTTGCCATAAATGATAATATTTCATCAATACTTTCTTCACATGGAAGTTTTTACCATGCTCAAATATTTTACGGGTGAAAACAAATTCTTATACAAATTTGAACAGAACAAAAAACTTTTTATTATACGTTTCATTTTATACGGAATTTGAATAATCCCGTATACTAATTTTACTTCAATTATTTTATATTGCACATAGTGCGGGTTGTTATCTAGTTCTTATAATTATTTTTGAGACAATAATAATCTAATTATTTTCTATATTAAACAAGATCAAATCTAGAAAAAAATATAAAATCTATCCCTTAATATTGTCATGTTATGTAAACAAAAATATCTCAACGTAACAAGCCAATTCTTCAACTCCAAAGTCTGCCTCTATTGTAAGATTAACGTAGATTATGATTTTTTAACATTGATAGAATGATTTAATATACATGTTTATTGATTAAGATCAACGTACGACTTATAGCTGTAACATAATATTTTTTGTTTTATTTACATGTGTTATTGATTAGAGATAGAGTATCCAAAAACCAATGGAAATCTAATCAAAAGTAATTTTAGTCAAGAGATTTTGTAAGTAATAATGAGCTATTTAATTTTAATCAAACGTAGGAACGTGAATCACTTGATAGGTGAATTCACAATTATTCTATATTGTTTAAAAGAAATTTTAAGATAAAAATTATCTTTAAAATTGTTAGTTACTTCAAATATTAATTGAAAAACTAAATTAATGGATTTTCTGTTTTACGTGTAAATTATTTTTAATTATTATTTACGGAAATATTTTTAGTAAATTAATATATTAAAATATAGTTTTTAAAAGAAAAACAAGGATAGGGTAGTTTTCAAACAATAACTCATTTTTGTTTCTTTCTCATTTCTCTCTTTCTCTTACTCGACTTTTGGCGACAATAACGAAGCTTTGCGAATCTCTTCGATTTCGGTGGATTTAAATACAAACTACAAAATCCTAGTCTAATTTTCAAGACCTATGTAGAAATATCGATGTATATGTTAAATATAATCAACTAAATGACATAACTATATCCACTTACTTGATATTTAGTGGTGTAACAGAGATATTAGTTTCAAAACTGAAAATATTGAATATTAAGCATATAGATGAGGCATGTAATTGAATACATCAGATAGATATATTCAGTTTCTAGATAAAAGTAGATAACATCTCATAAGTATTGACTCTTTTGAACAAGACAAATAAGATGTCATAGATTTGTATAAATTACAAGCTTGAAGAAGTTGTTAGCACTGATTTACAACTGTGTAATTCTTACTCTTACTATATCCTTCCGTATATTATATATCATCTATTTAAAACTACTTTATCTAATAAGTAGCAATCTGCATAATACAAATGATCATAAAACAAATATAATTAATTTTGTACTGAAATAATAAATATCAAATAAACTTGTAAGACATAGGGCATAGCCATTAGTTACTTAAGTACCTCATTAAAATTTTTGTTCTAAAATGTCCGATTTATTATATTTTTAAGTCAAAAACATGAATAACTATATATATAACGCATGTAATATAAATTTAAAACTAAAATACATCTCGTGCACCGCGCGAGCCTACTTCAAGTAAATTATCTAATATATTAGTAAGAGGTAAGTGGATATTACTTTTAATGTGTGAAAAATTCTTAAACAACACTTCAAATGAAATAAAGATAGTGTATGTTACTCCACCATTGAAATCAAAATTCAAGAAAGGATAACAAAAATGGTAGGACCATATTCCAGCAATCCACAAGTGACAAGTGCTTCTGCTGGTTATGTTTTACCCAATTTTGTGGATTTCATCAATTGATTGGATGATAATGGAAGAATATGCATAGTCTTTTCTCAGTACTACTTTAAACCCACCTATCTAGGTTAGGCCCGTCTAGATAGGCGGGTTTAAAAAATATTTATAAATTTTTATCGATGATATTTGAATTTTAAATAGTAAATGATAATTATTTTTAAATATTTAATTTAGTAAATTTGTTTTAAATTAAATTTTAATCTTACAATAATCTTACATTGCAGAAAATTGTAATATTGAAATTCGATTTAAAACAAATTTACTAAATTAAATATTTAAAAGTAGGGATTATCATTTACTATTTAGAATTCAAATTTTTGGTTAATGGGATCTCACCGCTATAGATTCAAATATTTTTATAAATTTGTTTTGATTAGAACCTTGGCTATAATAAAACAATAATAAAATATTAAATATAGATGATAATATAGAAGAAAAACATATGAAATCGTAATATTTTTAAAAAAAACAGATGACTTAAATAACGTAAGTAGATCAAAGGAAATTGATGCATTTGATGCTCCTGATATAAATTTTTTGGACCGTTCTTTCAGGTTTGTTTAATGAATTGATCCATATATTTGTGAACATAAATGTTGGCATGGATCAAGCGGCGATCTTGCGAAATTTGACATCGAAAATTTCGTATAAACGTATCAAGAAATTTACTCTTGTTAATAAGATATTAGTTTTAGTTAAATATAACTAATTGTGGTAATAATCTAATAGTTGAATAAATTATCATCAAATTGAGAGATTAAGGTTTGACCGTTTGAGTTCTCTTTTATATGATAAAAAAATATCTAACATTCTATATATCTCAAAGATTGATTGGGTTGGGATTATATCCGGTTATATTAAAAATATTATCAACAGTGATTGGTCTGTAAACCAGGATTAACTTCAGTTTTTTTATATACAAACAAAGGCCAAGTCAACGAACGTACTAAATTAATAATTATGTTTTCTTTTGGTATTGACGACTTTGCATAAACAAATAGAGGTAGGAAGAAAATTCGGCAGACGATATGTTATGGTGACTTTCATGTCGATTTCGAGTTTGTGAAAATATAATGTTTAAAATTGGGTCCACCCACACTATTCAAAGGTGGTTTTCATGTTTTGCTATGATCCTTGACATTTATAAAAATTCTAACGTATCTCGATATAAATAGCTGCCATATTTTGATTTTTCTATTAGTCAAACTCACATTTGATCCTTATCTAAAATTTCCAACATAACTCGAGATTAGTCCAACTGACTCAAGCCAAAGGTTTGAATTCTTTGTACTTAGTTCAGATTCATTCAGCACTAATTTCACTATCTTTGATGAGTATTGGTCTAGTTTACTTGCTTCATTTGAGTTTCCAAAATCTTTGACTACTTCTCATACTAGTTTCATTCATCTTTTCGTACTAATCTGTAACTTTCAAATGATGTCCAATTTGGAAGAAGGAAAAAAAAGCTTGAGTCCTTAAAATTTCTAAATTAAGATTCCGAATGGAGACGTGCGGTTCAACTGCGGATAAAGTGCGGTGCGGTTCAAATAGTAACAAATTATATACATATATATATGCAAAGAATTTCGTTATTATTTAAAACACACTGCACTGCGGTTCGGTCACCATTCGAAACCTAAGATCCAAAATTATTTCAAAAATATCGCATACTAAAAAAATGTGGAAAATAATCAGCATAAAGTCGCAGGGATTAGCGATTAAAAACCAACCTTCATCTCTTTTTAATCTTTTCTTCATCTCTTTCATTTTCTGTCGATACCACTTTTTTTGGTGATTCCGTAAACAGTGCAAATAACATCGATAACCTTGGAAACTCTTTTATAATATAGCGACAATCAATGGTGTATAGATCTTCAATCTAAATACACTACACACATCACAATTGATATTTTTTTAGCAAGAAACTCTCAAATCTTCCCTCTGTATTAAACTTTACTAGTTTGACAACGAGACCAAAGAATACATATTACAAATCCAAATCCAAAATGTCATAAAGTTGACTAAAAAATAGTAATTGTATAATAATTAAATCAAACCTTTCATGAAAGCTTTTAACAACTGTCATTATTTCTCAAAGCTTTATCAACCCCCACTTATAATAATTAATTTTTAAAAGATTTTCTTAAATAACTTGTACAAATATAGTATCAAATTTTAAACCTATGTTAAGTACTACAATAACACGCTTTCCTCTGTATTATTAAATCATTAATACGTATATGTGACGAGACCAAAAGTACAAAAAGTCCAAAGTACAAAACTCTCAATCCCCAAAAAGTCTCAAACTTTGACAAGAAAAAAACAGTAAACAGAGAATAAAATGAAAAAATCAAACCTTTGCATCAAGCTTGCAACTTTCCTTTTCAACATCTGTCTTCATTGCCTCTTAAGCCCCAATTATGACAACAAACCTCACGCGTACTGTCTTCTTCGTCTTGTTCTTCTTCATCTACCATGAAAGCTCTTCTCTTTCTTCTTACCCTTTTCCTCATCCTCCCAAACCCAATCTCAGCCATTGATTTCATCTTCAACGGCTTCAATGACTCATCATCTAATGTCTCCCTCTTCGGGATCGCAACAATCGAATCAAAAATCCTAACTTTAACAAACCAAACATCGTTTGCAACTGGTCGTGCTCTATACAACAGAACCATCCGTACAAAAGATCCAATCACATCCTCTGTTTTACCTTTCTCTACTTCTTTCATCTTCACCATGGCTCCTTACAAGAACACACTTCCTGGTCACGGAATCGTCTTCCTCTTTGCACCATCCACTGGAATCAACGGTTCTAGCTCTGCTCAACACTTAGGTCTCTTCAATTTGACTAACAATGGTAACCCTAGTAATCACATCTTTGGAGTTGAGTTTGATGTCTTTGCTAATCAAGAATTTAGTGACATCGATGCTAATCATGTCGGAATTGATGTTAATTCACTTCATTCAGTATATTCTAACACTTCTGGTTATTGGTCTGATGATGGAGTGGTGTTTAAGCCATTGAAGCTTAACGATGGAAGAAACTATCAAGTTTGGATTGATTATAGAGATTTTGTAGTTAATGTTACTATGCAAGTCGCTGGTAAGATTCGACCTAAGATTCCTTTGCTTAGTACGTCTTTGAATCTCTCTGATGTTGTGGAAGATGAGATGTTTGTTGGATTCACTGCTGCTACAGGGAGATTGGTTCAGAGTCATAAGATCTTAGCTTGGAGTTTTAGTAATTCGAATTTCTCGTTGAGTAATAGTTTGATCACTACTGGTTTACCTTCGTTTGTTTTACCTAAGGACTCGATTGTTAAAGCGAAATGGTTTGTTTTTGTGTTGGTGTTGATCTGTTTCTTGGTTGTTGCTTTGGTTGGTTTGGTGTTGTTTGCTGTGGTGAGAAAGAGATTAGAGAGGGCAAGGAAGAGAGCGTTGATGGAGGATTGGGAGATGGAGTATTGGCCTCATCGGATTCCGTATGAGGAGATTGAATCCGGCACTAAGGGGTTTGATGAGAAGAATGTGATTGGGATTGGCGGGAATGGGAAAGTTTATAAAGGTTTGTTACAAGGAGGGGTTGTGGAAGTTGCGGTTAAGCGGATTTCGCAGGAGAGTAGCGACGGGATGAGAGAGTTTGTGGCTGAGATATCGAGTCTTGGGCGGTTAAAGCACCGGAATTTAGTTTCTTTAAGAGGATGGTGCAAGAAGGAGGTTGGTAGTTTCATGTTGGTTTATGATTACATGGAGAATGGAAGTTTAGATCGATGGATATTCGAAAACGATGAGAAGATTACTACCCTTAGTTGCGAAGAGAGAATTCGTATTTTGAAAGGTGTAGCTTCAGGAATATTGTATTTGCATGAAGGATGGGAGTCTAAGGTTTTACATAGAGATATTAAAGCTAGTAATGTTTTACTTGACCGAGATATGATACCGAGGCTTAGTGATTTTGGGTTAGCTCGGGTTCATGGACACGAGCAACCGGTTAGGACCACGAGGGTGGTTGGTACAGCTGGCTATTTGGCTCCTGAAGTGGTTAAGACGGGGCGTGCATCGACACAGACCGATGTTTTTGCTTACGGGATATTGGTTCTTGAAGTAATGTGTGGGAGAAGACCTATTGAAGAAGGGAAGAAACCGTTGATGGATTGGGTTTGGGGATTAATGGAAAGAGGTGAGATTCTAAATGGGCTTGATCCACAGATGATGATGACACAAGGCGTAACAGAAGTCATTGATGAAGCTGAAAGAGTTTTGCAGCTTGGATTGCTTTGTGCACATCCTGATCCGGCCAAAAGACCGTCGATGAGACAAGTGGTTCAAGTGTTTGAAGGTGATAAGGCTGAGATCTTTGAAGCAGAAAGTAGTGAAGATGTCGAGTCATGGATGTTGATGAAGATGGGATCTCGTGGAAGCTCGCGAGAGTTTTGGTATGGAAGCTCATCACATCCGACGATAGAGCAGATTAGACTTCAGTCTTTGTCTGTGTCTCTTTCGTCTTGGAACAGCTCAATTTTAGAAGGGAGGTGATGATGATGAAGAAATGGCTTGAGGAACCTAAAGAATGTAGTTATTTTTGTGGCTTTACTTTGTTACTTGTTTTGTACATATACGTATTTGTAAACGCATTTCATTATACATGTATTTTTTTATTTTAATTTTTTTGTTGTGAATTGAAACTAGTTTTCAATTTATTATATTTTGATGTGTATATAAACAAGTTTTGCATCCGAAGTTAAATGATAAATAATTTAAGAGAAGTACTTATAATAATGCTAACAAAGTAAATGTGTAGATTACTATAAAACATACTTTTTTACTAAAATAGGATTTATGTTCTTAAGTATTGAACATGAGAAACATGTTTTATGGTTTTTTTTTTTTTTTTTTTTTGTCATCATGTTTTATGTTCTTAAGTATTGAAAAAAGTAGTACTAGTATCTGGTTGATGAATAAAAGATTACTCTAAAACATGTTTTTACTAAAAGAGGATTTATATCAATAAAGCTTGGTTATATATATATGAAAATATATATATATTTTTTTAAAAACCTTATTCCTAACTACACCCTTATTTATTTATCTAAATTTTTATTTATTTCAAAAAAGAAAAATACAATACAAGGCTTTGTACATCATTCTCTTATTAAAAAGTTTAGATCTCACATAAGAAGTTCTATCGAAATTTACAATTTTAATATACAAGATTACAATAAAAACTACCAGGTTTCCGATCATAAATTTCAGATAATACTAACAGAAAGAACGACAATCACATCCGTCGATCAAAGTTTTTGTAAAAGATCCTTCGATTTTTTTGTATACATAATGATATTATTTAAAATTCAAATATCATATACATATTTACAATTTTTGTATGTCCGCCTATCTATGGGGATCTTATCTAGTTAATCAATGAAATTTGGTTTTATATATACCAAAAAACAAACATTCTGACAAGGTCTAATTTGCATATTAATGTAAACACATCATATAAAAATTCCTAATTGTCACGAGTTCCAGGTAATCATTCATATACTATAATGCATATGGTTGCCAGAGAGGTATATTTAAAAAGCTTTTCATCTTTGGAAAAAGCATAAAGTTATGTTCATGAATCTTATAAAATGTTTTAAAGATAGTCCTTCACAAAACAAGACAAATCAAACGACACAAAGATTCGATGCTGCGGTGTCCTAAAAAGTTCTCTTTATTTGGAGTCTCAAAATCTAATTCTTATTTGTTTTCCTCAAAACACTTTCTGTGAAAATTTCGAAATGTCACTACACTGTGAGTTTAGCAAAAGAGTTTTTGTTCATTACGTTCTAATTCTATGATTATCTAATAGATTAAGTGCCATCACTTTCATTCATGAGCACACCATCACTAGTTAAAAAGATCAAGTGCCTTTCTCAGTTAATCCTAAATCCTAGTTAATGTGGTGTCGTTTTGACCAATCCATTAATACGTTGCCGTTTTAAAATCCCACCACGAGCATAATATAACGGATATAATGCTATCTTGTCTTGTTTCTCTCTAGATTTCAGAGATTCTCTCGAGTTTCTGACACGCGCGTACTCGCACGTGTCTCATCACTACACTAACCCTACACGTCTCCCTTTCGTGGACGCTCCGTTTACTTAATCTCCACCATCAGATCACATCTTAGATAAAAGCCTAAAATCAATCTAACGGTCACTAGCTCAAGGAGTATGTATTATTGTACGACGAGACACACATCGTTATCTCTCTTTATTATTTGGTAATATCATAATTATTATCTCTATGCACAGTTTTTGTTTCGTCACTGTCTTTGAAACTTAAAAGAAAAGAGAAGAAATAGAAAGAAAGAAAAAAAGATGAAATAATTTTGAAAAAAAAAGATTCGAAGCAAAGAAACCGTTAGCCGGCGATGAGAAGGCAGCGGCCATCGGTAGCCACCGCGCGTGATGCGCCGTCACTAGAGGTATACAATATCATTCCGATTCATGATTTCTTAACGGAACATCCGTCGCTGCGTTATCCGGAGGTTAGAGCGGCGGCGGCGGCGCTTAGAATAGTCGGAGATCTTCCGAAACCTCCGTTTGCTGATTTCACACCTCGCATGGACTTGATGGACTGGCTTGGTCTTCTCTTTGGTTTTCAAATCGATAACGTTCGGAATCAGCGAGAGAATCTCGTTCTTCACTTAGCTAACTCTCAAATGCGGCTGCAACCTCCGCCACGTCATCCCGACGGTCTCGATCCGACTGTTCTCCGGAGATTTCGGAAGAAGCTGCTTCGTAATTATACAAATTGGTGCTCGTTTCTCGGAGTGAGGTGCCACGTCACCAGCCCTATCCAAAGCCGTCACCAAACGAACGCCGTTTTGAATCTCCGCCGTGAGCTTCTCTATGTTGCTCTCTATCTATTGATTTGGGGAGAATCTGCGAATCTTCGTTTTATGCCTGAGTGTCTGTGTTACATTTTTCATCATATGGCTATGGAACTTAATAAAGTCCTCGCCGGAGAGTTTGATGATATGACTGGAATGCCTTACTGGCCTTCCTTCTCAGGTGATTGTGCTTTCCTCAAGAGTGTGGTCATGCCTATTTACAAGACGGTTAAGACGGAGGTTGAGAGTAGCAACAATGGGACGAAGCCACACTCTGCTTGGAGAAATTACGACGACATCAATGAGTATTTCTGGAGTAAGAGAGCCTTGAAGAGCCTTAAATGGCCTCTTGACTACACCAGTAATTTCTTTGATACTACACCTAAAAGCAGTAGAGTGGGGAAGACAGGATTTGTGGAGCAGAGATCATTTTGGAATGTGTATCGAAGCTTTGATCGGTTATGGATTTTATTGCTTCTGTACTTGCAGGCAGCTATTATTGTTGCTACTAGTGATGTTAAGTTTCCTTGGCAAGACCGTGATGTAGAGGTCTAAAAGCTTCTCCTTTGTTTGATCTAATTACGGTAATATGTGTTTTGAGTTGGATATAAAGACATTTTCTGTTCTTCTACTTGCAGGTTGCTTTGTTGACTGTTTTCATCTCCTGGGCGGGATTGAGGTTGCTCCAATCTGTGCTCGATGCTAGTACTCAGTACAGTTTGGTGAGCAGAGAAACTTATTGGCTTTTCATCAGATTGACTTTGAAGTTCGTGGTGGCTGTGGCATGGACAGTTTTGTTTTCGGTCTTCTATGCAAGGATTTGGAGCCAGAAAAATAAGGATGGTGTATGGTCTCGGGCTGCAAACGAGAGGGTTGTCACGTTTCTCAAGGTTGTGTTCGTTTATGTTATACCTGAGTTATTAGCTCTTGTACTCTTTATTGTTCCTTGTATAAGGAACTGGGTTGAGGAGTTGAATCTTGGAGTTGTGTACTTTCTGACATGGTGGTTCTATAGCAAGACTTTTGTTGGTCGTGGGATGAGGGAAGGTTTAGTGGACAATGTTAAGTATACACTCTTTTGGATTATTGTATTGGCCACTAAATTCATATTTAGTTACTTCTTACAAATTAGGCCTCTAATTGCTCCGACCAGGGCACTACTGAACCTTAAGGATGCGACGTACAATTGGCATGAGTTTTTTGGTAGCACTCACAGGATAGCAGTAGGGATGCTCTGGCTCCCTGTTATTTTGGTTTACCTGATGGATTTGCAAATTTGGTACTCGATCTACTCATCCCTTGTAGGTGCAACAATTGGTCTGTTTTCTCACTTGGGGGAGATCCGGAACATTGATCAGTTGAGACTTAGATTTCAGTTTTTCTCAAGTGCTATGCAGTTTAATCTTAAACCTGAAGAGCATCTTCTGAGCCCTAAAGCAACAATGCTTAAGAAGGCTCGTGATGCTATTCACCGGCTGAAATTGCGATATGGAATTGGTCAGCCTTTCAACAAGATCGAATCCAGTCAGGTTGAAGCAACTTGGTTTGCCCTGATTTGGAATGAGATAATCCTCACATTTAGGGAGGAAGACCTTATCAGTGATAGGGAGGTTGAGCTACTCGAGTTGCCGCCTAATTGTTGGAATATTCGGGTTATCCGTTGGCCGTGTTTCCTCCTTTGCAATGAGCTCCTACTTGCGCTAAGTCAGGCAAACGAGCTCTGTGACGCTCCTGATCACTGGCTTTGGTCAAAAATCTGTAGCAGTGAGTACAGGCGTTGTGCTGTTATGGAAGCTTTTGATAGCATCAAATTTGTGATTCTTAAAATTGTTAAAAATGGCACAGAAGAAGAATCCATACTGAACAGGTTGTTTATGGAGATTGATGAAAATGTGGAAAACGAAAAGATAACTGAAGTATATAAGCTGACAGTACTACTCCGGATTCATGAGAAGCTAATATCACTTCTTGAGCGTCTGATGGACCCAGAAAAGAAAGTATTCAGGATCGTGAATATACTGCAAGCTCTGTATGAACTTTGTGCATGGGAATTCCCAAAAACTAGGAGGAGCACTCCGCAGTTAAGGCAGCTTGGCTTGGCGCCCATTAGTTTGGAAGCAGATACTGAATTGCTGTTTGTCAATGCCATTAATCTCCCTCCTCTTGATGATGTTGTCTTTTATAGGCAGATACGGCGGGTCCATACAATTCTTACTTCTAGAGATCCAATGCATAATGTGCCCAAGAATATTGAGGCCAGAGAGCGTCTTGCTTTCTTTAGCAACTCTCTCTTTATGACTATGCCCCAGGCTCCCAGTGTAGAAAAGATGATGGCTTTCAGCGTGTTGACTCCTTACTATGACGAAGAAGTGATGTATCGACAAGAAATGCTCCGAGCTGAGAATGAGGATGGAATTTCCACCCTATTCTACCTTCAAAGAATTTATGAAGATGAATGGGTGAATTTTCTGGAGCGGATGCGTAGAGAGGGAGCAGAGAATGAGAATGATATCTGGTCAAAGAAGGTTAGAGATCTTCGCCTCTGGGCTTCATATAGGGGACAAACATTGTCCAGAACAGTGCGAGGGATGATGTATTATTATAGTGCCTTGAAGAAACTTGCCTTTCTTGATTCTGCTTCTGAAATGGACATCAGGATGGGAACTCAGATTGCCCCTGAGGCACGCCGTTCGTACTACACAAATGATGGTGGGGATAACACACTGCAACCAACACCTTCTCAGGAAATTAGCAGAATGGCTAGTGGTATAACCCACTTGCTTAAAGGGTCTGAGTATGGGAGTGCAATGATGAAATTCACATATGTTGTGGCATGCCAAGTTTATGGGCAACATAAAGCAAGAGGGGACCATAGAGCTGAGGAGATTCTGTTCCTGATGAAGAATCATGACGCCCTTCGTATTGCATATGTTGATGAGGTTGACCTGGGAAGGGGTGAGGTCGAGTACTATTCAGTTCTTGTGAAATTTGATCAACAACTTCAGAGAGAGGTGGAGATCTATCGTATCAGACTGCCAGGCCCCTTGAAGCTTGGTGAGGGAAAACCAGAAAACCAAAACCATGCTCTAATCTTTACACGAGGAGATGCGATTCAGACCATTGATATGAATCAAGATAACCATTTTGAGGAGGCTCTTAAGATGAGGAACTTGTTGGAATCATTCAAGACTTACTATGGCATTAGGAAGCCTACTATTCTTGGAGTCCGTGAGAAAGTTTTCACTGGTTCAGTATCTTCACTCGCATGGTTTATGTCCGCTCAGGAAACAAGTTTTGTAACCTTAGGACAGCGTGTTCTTGCCAACCCACTGAAAGTGAGGATGCATTATGGTCATCCGGATGTATTTGATCGGTTTTGGTTTGTGCCTCGGGGTGGAATTAGCAAAGCCTCAAGAGTTATAAACATCAGTGAGGATATATTTGCTGGATTCAATTGTACTTTAAGAGGTGGGAACGTTACACACCATGAATACATTCAGGTAGGCAAAGGAAGGGATGTGGGTTTGAATCAGATCTCTATGTTTGAAGCCAAGGTAGCGAGTGGTAACGGTGAGCAAGCATTGAGCAGAGACGTTTACAGGTTAGGTCACAGGCTGGACTTCTTTAGAATGCTCTCTTTCTTCTACACAACGGTTGGCTACTATTTCAACACAATGTTGATAGTATTTACTGTTTATGCATTCTTGTGGGGTCGGCTTTATCTAGCACTTAGTGGTGTTGAGAAAATAGCAAAGGATAGGAGTAGCAGCAATGAAGCTCTTGGTGCAATCTTGAATCAGCAATTTATTATTCAGCTAGGACTTTTCACTGCACTTCCAATGATTCTTGAAAATTCTCTCGAGCGTGGGTTTCTTCCAGCGGTTTGGGACTTCATAACAATGCAGCTGCAACTTGCATCGTTTTTCTACACTTTCTCCATGGGAACTCGAACCCATTACTTTGGCCGGACTATACTCCATGGTGGAGCCAAGTATCGTGCCACTGGAAGAGGGTTCGTGGTGGAGCATAAGAAATTTGCTGAGAACTACAGATTGTATGCTCGAACTCATTTCATTAAAGCTATTGAGCTCGCGATTATTCTGTTGGTATATGCGGCTTATAGCCCGTTGGCTAAGAGTTCGTTTGTTTACATACTGATGACGATTTCGAGCTGGTTCCTTATTACATCTTGGATTATTTCTCCATTTCTGTTTAACCCTTCTGGCTTCGATTGGCTCAAAACAGTAAATGATTTTGATGATTTCATTGCATGGCTATGGTCTAGAGGCGGGTTGTTTACGAAAGCAGATCAGAGTTGGTTTACGTGGTGGAATGAGGAACAAGAGCATCTGAAAACAACCGGAGTGTGGGGAAAACTGCTTGAGATTATACTTGATCTTCGGTTCTTCTTTTTCCAGTACAGTATTGTGTACCATCTTCGCATTGCAGAGAATCGAACCAGCATTGGTGTATACTTAATTTCTTGGGGATGCATCATCGGGATTGTTGCGATATACATCACAACAATCTATGCTCAGAAAAGATATTCTGTCAAGGAGCATATAAAATATCGATTCATTCAGTTCTTAGTAATTCTCCTTACGGTTCTTGTGGTCGTGATGATGCTGCAGTTCACTAAACTTACAGTAGTTGATTTGTTGATAAGTCTCTTGGCTTTTGTTCCCACAGGCTGGGGATTGATTTCTATAGCTCAAGTACTGAAACCGTTTCTGTTATCAACAGTGGTTTGGGACACAGTAATCTCTGTGGCTCGCTTTTACGACCTTTTCTTTGGGCTGATAGTTATGGCTCCAGTTGCATTGCTTTCATGGTTGCCCGGTTTTCAGAATATGCAAACACGGATTTTGTTCAATGAAGCTTTTAGCAGAGGGTTACAGATTTCTATCATTCTCGCTGGCAAAAAATCCACTTGAAGCAAATATTGGGTATGGTTCAGAATAAGATCTTCTTTATATGTTACACTGATTACTATTAACTAAACATCCATTAATAAGACTGATTTCATCATATTTGCAGGGTTCTTAAAGTTTTTGAAATGAGTTGGTCTGAGAAGGTTGGGCGATATCCTTTTCTCTAGCAAAAAAAGTTTTGCTTGAAGCAGCTTATGGTAGCCTGGTTTAATATCATCCTCCACCGTTTTGTGGCATTGCTCCAGGTTAAGCCTGGTTTTTCCTCATGGTGGTTAGCATTTTGGAGTTGATTGTTTGACCTTGGTTTGGCTTGTTTATAAACATATAAGGTATGTATCTATCTTCATTTGCTTTGGTGACTGATTTTATTTGTCAAGACCTTACGATTAAATACATAATTTTGTCATATTTGCAGGGTTCTTGATTTGTTGAGAGATGGTAATATGAGGGAGCTTAGAAAAATGACGGTATGCTTCACACTGCACCAGTTGTTTTGGTCGTGTACAGATTTGACCCTTTTGCATTTGTTAGGAGACTCTTGCTTTTAACAACTCTTATGCACATAGTTTGCTTGTGGAGACGATTTTTACGTGCTCTTAGACTCTTCACACTGCAAATGCGTGTCCAACCGCATCATATCACTTATGTAAACAACATTTCTCAGAAAATGGCTCATTTGAGCTCTAATTAATTTCAGATGACAAAAAAAAAAAAGTTTGCTTTTGGAGAGAGATCTTTTGACGTCTTTCACTCTTTTTTTTCTTAAGCGTTTCTCGAATCATTTTGTCATTTCTTGATTCAAGTTTATTGCAAGAGAATCATACTGGAATCTTACGTGATTATAAAGCATTGTAAAGCAAGAATGGTTTTTTACTTTTAACAACTCCGAAAAAGTGATAACTTTGACAAATAGTCAATAGATATACGATCATGGTATTATACTTTAGACCGGGATATTTAAGTAATTTGAAAGTCCTTTAAACAAATGTTCCATAATATATACTTGATAACCAAAGTTCGTTATTGGAAATATCCACTAGGCTTTTGTATTTTTGTGTAAAGAGATATGTTCATCTCGAAATGTCGAAAGACAACATGATAATGTTTTCCTATGAACTCTCTAGCTCTTCTCTCATGGAAGTAAACAAAGAAGAGATCCCACAAGTACAAAATCCTTTTCAATTTGAAGAAGATAAAGAAGAAACTTCTTTAGGAAAGAGAAAGATAGGTAAGTTGTTCTATTACAAAACCCATCAACTCAAGTTTTAGAGTTGTGCTCTGTCTGATAAATTCGACTTTAATAGATCATAATGATTTGATATCGGCAGATACGATTATTAAGACTGAAGATGAAAGGGAAGTAAAAAGAATAGCCTTCTTCTCTCAAGAACCTCTAGAAGAAGAAGAAGAAGAAGAAGAAGACATTGATATGATCGAAGAAGATACAGAGAGAGAGGATCATAGAGATAATAGCGACAAGATCATGGAAGATAATGTTCTTGAAGAAGAGTCTGTCGTTGACTTTTATGGATTCTTTTGAAACTTGTCTTCTCTAAGATAGCCTCTCGTTGACTTTTTCGTTTCTTAAGCTCTTTGCTTGATTGCTTCTTTGTCATGTAATTATATATATAGGAAATGAAAAAATGTTCTCTGTCTCTTTGCATTGGTCCAAAATCAAAACTAGAGACACAAAAATGTAAGTATTGTAAATCATCTTCAAGCATCAACCTCTTCTTGATTTGAGTGAGTAAAACATGTGATGAAGCTTTTTCTGGTTTTCAAGACATGATCGATGATTCGGATTGATCAGGATCTGTTTGAATCTCATGTGCAAGTTGTCTCGTTAAACAATCTGCTCGTTCATCGTGACCTCCTGCAAATGTATAAACTTTGAAAGCAAACTGAAAAGCCCTCCATAGCCTCTTAGCTCTCTCTTCCTTCATCTTGCTTTCTTCACCGTTCTTCGCTTCCTCGTTCGCTTCTCTCCTCTCCTAGAAAACAAAACGAGTCAGTCTTTCACCGCCGAGAATCAATTTGTGTAATTTATGTGTATATATTTTTACCTTTAGTGCTAACTCCATGCAATTTGATGAAACATCAACCATAGTTTCTTTGACTTGAACAAGAACTTCGAAATCAATGTTAATGTTGTATCTCTTAAACATTTTAGCGTCTTCGTCTTTTGTTCGCTCAACCGTTTCAATCTCGCCTTTAAATTTGTTGAAGTAACGCTCTATCTTGTCGAGAAGATCGTTTAATGGAGGCTCAATTTTCCAGTTCTTGAGCTCAACTAGAATCCCATCTAACTTCTTGTACAAGGCACCAGCTGTTCTTATTACTTCTAGTTTCTTCTCAGGGAAACCTTCAAACCTCGCGAGAACCTAAACAATCAAACGACAGATTCATATTTCGAGAGTGAAAATAGCGACTCGATTCAAAAAACACTAGGAGAATTCATACTTGAGTTTCATCAGTTAGTTTCTCAAGAATAGATTCTACTTTGCTATGAAATTCAAGCAACTCTTTCATGTCTTTTGTCTGGAAACTATGTATTGAGGATTTCAGTTCTTCGATCGATTTAGCGTATTTCTGAACATCTTCTTCGATTTGCTGGAAATAACTTGACCTATGACACAAATGAAAGACAGTGTCAAACTCAAGACATATAGGTTTAACTTGTGGCGCAAGTCATCTACCTCTTTGTCATCTCTGCAAGTGCATCAGCCATTCCTGATCTTGCAACTTTAACAGGAGATTTCTCTGCAACACTATTTTGCCCTTTACTTGCTTTTTTTGTTTTCCCTTCTACGCCACGGCCTTCAAGCTTCCCTTTGAGAGCCCAATAGAGATTTGCGATTTGTGCTGATCTTCTTAATTTGCTAGTTGCTTTCTTTAAGGATCTTCCGCTACCCGGTGGTGCTGGAGGTGCCGGCATCGACGGAGCATTGTCTCCATTTGTAGAATGCGTTTTCGAAAATTGACAAAACTCTCCACTTTCAGATGCTTTTGACATAGGAGGCGGCGGTGGAGGAGCTGGAGCTTTGTGTTCCGGTGATGGAGGTGGTGGTGGTGGTTGTGAGCGAAGACTAGATTTTGTGTTGAACGTTGAGACCGTTGGTGACGGCGTTTGCGGTGATGTAAGTGGTGGAGGTGGAGGCACATCTTCTTTTGGAGAAGATTCTGTTGAATCAGTCTCTGAAGTCGTGGTTTCACTATGATCCTCTGTTTCATTCTCATGCTCTGTTTCGAAACCTTCAATATGATGATGCTCTGTTTCAAAATCTTCGATATGATCATTTGCATCAATCTCATGCTCTGTTTCTAAACCTTCAATATGATGATGCTCTGTTTCAAAATCTTCGATATGATCATCTGCATCAATCTCATGCTCAGTTTCGAAACATTCAATACGATGATGCTCTGTTTCAAAACCTTCGCTATGATCCTTTGCTTCAGTCTCATGCTCTGTTCCAGAACTTTCCCTATGATGTTCTGTTTTAATCTCTTGCTCTGTTCCCTCTGTTTCTAAAACAGAGAAATCATTATCTTCTTCTTCTTTTTCTTCTGCTAATATCTCACTCTCTTCATTTTCTTCTTCGATACCAATCTTTGTTTCACTAACACTCTCTGAATCTCTCTGTGACAAGATCTGCATAGCAAACCGCTTCAAATCAACAGGACTTAACCTATCCAAAGCTTGAGCTCTTAAGTTCCATAGACTTGGAGATGTAGAGTTACTAGACATCATCATTGTCCCTGGAAGTACTGATCTCGGTGTTAATGGAGATGGATAAAAAGAGTTGTTACTTTCTGAATAAGAAGCAGATCTTGTAAAGCTTCTTCTTGCTTCTGATGAAACACCTTTTGGTGTTGTAAAACTCTTTCTTCCTTCAGATTCAAGATCCATCATACCAAATCTTTCTCTCGTCGTTTTGATTAGTCCATCAAGAGCTGCTAATACATGCTCCACTGAAACAAACAAACAAACAAAAATAGTCTATTAAGAGTTCTGTTTCACATTCTAGGGTTCAAAAAAGTGTTCAAGTAAACAAACCTAGACGATCTGATTTATTCTTCCCAACTCCACTGTTTTTGTACTTAGATCGATAAATCCAGTCACTATCCATAATCCAAGAATCCCCAATAGCTCTGAGATCTTCGTAGAAGAAAATTAACATCTGTTTTTGGGGCATTTCTGGGGTTCATCAATCAGATTAACAAGACTCATCAAGTAAACAAACTCAAGAGTTTTTCTATTTTATTCTTTTTTGTTGGAGTGTTTGTCAAGTAACTCAAAATCTGTTTAAACTCTTATGTGTACCTTATCCATGTCAGCTCCTTCCATTTCAAAAGATTGATTAATGGTTACAATCTCAGGAGATAGCTTTTGTAGATCCTTCATTGTTTGTGTTATAATCTATAACAACTCGAAAGCAAACAAGACATTAGGGTCTTTAGCTCTTTTAGATCTTTGTGTTATAATTTATCTTTAGCTACTGACCTCGGTGACAGATAGAGAACCATCAAGAGAAGGTAAATCAATCATATCTCTAAAAGCGAATATGTTTTTCCTTAACTCAACCATCAAAATGAAATTTGCTGAGCATTTCGGCGAAGAACCCTCCAAAGTGTTCTTTCTAGGTGTATTCGCTTTCGTCTTTGAGTTCTTTACTGACAAAGGAGACGCGGTCGCGGTGGGAGTAGAAACATGTTTTGTAGAATTGAAACTCTTTGGAGAAGAAGCTTGTGCAACAGAAGAAGAGATCTGTGAAACTGTGCGTCTGATCTCTTTATTTTTCTTTTTTTCGACATTGTTCTTTGATGTTGTTGTGCGTCTAAAATCGTGTTTTCCTTTGATAAGCCTTTTTAGAGCAAGCCCTCTTGCGACCTAAACACAACATCATAAAGAATAATATTTTAACATGTTAATGCAAACATAAATGTAGATGTGAGTCAAAAACACATTAAGTTCTGTAAAAATAAAATTTTTTTTTCAGTTTAACTTTTTGATAAAATAAGTGTGTAAAATACAAACACAAATGCCAAACATATGTCCTTCCGTTCGTTAGTTTGTTTTTTTCATCTTTTAGTATTAGATTTCTTCTTTGGAGTCTTAAAACCCGAGCAGACTATTTAGCGAAGAAAGCTAAAGCTCATAATAGCATTTTCTCCCATGTAAGTATATCGGTTTATGAATGACTCTCCGCTCTCTTTTCGATAACTTAATATAAATGGTGATTAGAGTAAAAAAAAAATACCAAACATATAGAGTAAGCATAATTCTCGTTTGCATATAGCGTTTGTGCTCTTAATTCATTTAGAGAAGAAGACAAAACCATAAAATGTAAAGACACACGTAAATATAAACACAAAGGAACAATGATGTTTAAAAGAACCTGCAATCTTGAGATTTTGCGACAGAAGGTTATCGGCGTGAAGCCGCAAAGCCTCCCGCTTGACATCGCGAGTTTTGAAATCGAAAAATCGATTTCTCAACCAAAATATTATTCAATCAGGAGAATCCATTAGAAAGAGAGTCTGATCTCTTTCTTAATGAATATTTTTTCAGGTGATTCTGTTAAACAAAGGCGTGCCAAGAAAGAAAGATTTGTGTTTTTCTTCAACAATGAATGAAAGAAAATCTCGGAAACAAAATCAGTCCGGAAATTCTAGAAAGATTGAATCCATCTCTATCTCTTTCTCTATCTCTAACTCATATGGTTATTATTAGAAAAGTTTTAAATGATAGAAATCTTTGACTATAATTATCACTGCTCTTAATTCTATTAAAACACTTTGGATTCTCCTGAAGGTTATGCTAAATATTGTAGAAGTAGAGACTATATATTATCGTTAGAGGTTAGCCGTTATTCTTAGGTTTACAAAGAGTTCTTTTTTTCAACGGATGAAAATAGTTAGAGTCCTTAAATTAGGTTTACTAAGTCCAGTTATCAAATCGACTTAACAAGCTGAAGGAATATAAGAAGAGAAATAGGGGAATGGAGGACAATTGGTATAAACCTAAATCAGTTTCTTGAGAAAGAAGCAACCAGTTCAAGTGTGTGGATTGAGTAATAAACCCTAACTAATGCTTTTTATTAACAGGCCAGCTCAGTAATATTGACTCCAAAATATTATGGGTTAATATATATATATAGTTATCAACAAATAAAATTGGGTCATAATATAGATTTTTTTTTATCTTAATATATAATTGTCTTTTTATAGTATATGTAGTAATGGATGTTGTGATCTTAATATTTTGCATAAGTAGAAATTCATCAAAATCTTTAATAACAAAATCATGAAATGTAGAATTATGACTTTAGTACCTTTACCTCTGTTTATAATTTTGGAAAAAGCATGAAATGAAAACACATGTTTACATCTTTTAGATTATCGTGATTAAGAAAGCTCACATGTATATTTTTTTATAATATTGTGATTTAAGAAAGCAATGTTGCATAAATAGAAAAAGAAAGCTCAGCTCTTATTACAAACTTAAAATTTCTTACAAATCATATTAAACATGATCTTATGTCTCGTACAAAATGCAATTGAATCTAGTAAAGCAAATCACACGAGATTTTCTCAAAGTAGATAGTTTCATCTTCAAGATCAAATCCGATGTTGTACATTTGAAATACGGTTGTCCAGATGATGTTAAGATTGATTCCCGGGGTCATCATCACAGCTAAACAGAAATACTCTTCTTCGATTTGTTGGAATAAGCTGGTTAGATCCAAATCTAAAGAGACTCCCTTGTAGAATGTCAATGTTACCGTAGGCAATGAAGCTAGCTCGCGTTGAACTGTTCCATTGTAACACTCTAGTTGGCCATCACTAAAGTTGTTTAGCTTTTCGTCAATGAAGTTGTCGATATGACTTTTGAGCTCACCGTACGATTCCCCAGCCGAGTTTAATATTGTGGTCCATGTGTCGATGATTGTGTTTCCTTTGATGGGTGTCAAGTGATTAGGAATAGTTATTCCATTAACGCTAATCATCTCAAGGTCGACATGATAATGACCATACCTCATATATTAGAATTTATATTTTAATCACATTTTAAGAAATGATAATGATTTTAAACACTAAACAAAATAAACAATATTAACAAAACAGAAAAATTAATTTAAATTATTTTGTTATAATCTAGATTTTAACTCAATGAACTATATATTAATGCTAGTAATTATTTTTTTATAATCAAGATTGCCAATGGCATTAATTCTTATCAAATAAATCTTTAAGTTATTTTTTTATTATCAAATATTGATGGAGATATATTAGATAAGAAAATGCTAGTAATCAAGAATATTAATTAATTGATAAGAAATGATAATGATCTTAAAAACTAAACAAAATAAACAATATTAACAAAAAATAAATAAATTATTTTGTTATAATCTAGATTTTAACTCAATAAACTGTATATTAATGATAGTAATTATTATTTTATAATCTAGATTGGCATTGGCATTAATTCTTATCAAAAAAATCCTTAAGTTATTTTTTTTTATCAAATATTGATGGAGATATATTAGATAAGAAAATGTTAGTAATCAAGAATATTAATTATAAGAAAAATGATAATGATCTTAAACACTAAACAAAATAAATAATATTAACAAAAAAAAATTAAAATTATTTTGGTATAATCTAGATTTTAACTCATTGAACTGTATATTAATGCTAGTAATTAATTTGTTATAATCTAGATTGCCATTGGCATTAATTCTTATCAAATAAATCTTTAAGTTAGTTTTTTTTAATCAAATATTGATGGAGATATATTAGATAAGAAAATGTTAGTAATCAGGAATATTAATTAATTGATAAGAATTAATGCCAACGACATTTATTGTAAATAAGTTCTAACTTGAAAATTTATTTGATAAAAGTGTTCCAAAAATGTATATGTGGATATGTTCATTAAAAATTTATAGATATTTTTTTATAAGAATTATTATTTGTATATAAATAATATATTTTTAATACATAATTTTTATCTAGGATAATTCATGATTTATGTTCTCATATTTGTTAGTTTAATATTAAAATTCAGTATTTGTTTTTATGGTTTGGATTTTTTAGAGGTAATAAAGATCAAAAACATGTATTATTTTTTATATTTTGTTATTTTATTTTTAACTTGTATTATTTAGAGATTGACCCGCGTTATACCGGAGGTTGATTTGTTTTGTTAGAAAATTAGATATTTTTATTTTGATTAATATTATTTGTATATATATAACATATTCAAGAGATACATCAAACGCCTATATTTTTATTAAATAAAAAATAGTATTTTGATTTTAGGATGATCTATAGATACATGCTATTGTTTTTTTATGTATTATACTATGATACACCTCTTTATGATTTTTATAACTAATTGTTTTTTTGAAAATTTTAGTTTTTGTTTTAGTGTTTAAAATTGTATAATTGTATTTTGATTGTTAATTTTAGGATTTCATCCATGGTATATCATCCCATATTAATATCGATCCAAACTCATCCCACCATATAACCTCGTCCTGTGAAATTAAATATTATTTTATCATTTTCTTATGAAGTTCGAATATTTATAATATTGGAAACTTCAAAAAAGTTTTAATATGGACCAAACTTCATAATTGTATATTGATTGTTACATATATGATTTCACCCGTAATCAGTATTAATATCTTTTTAATATTTATAATATTTAAACTTTTTATAAAGTTCATAAAATTTTAAAATCATTAATATTTAAATTTATTTTATAGAGTTTAACTTTTTAAAAAGTGTTAAAAATTGTAATATTTAAATTTTAATAAAGTTTAAATAAATATAATATTTTAAAACTTTTAAACTTGTAGTTATTTAAAATAAAGAACCGGAGTAAACCGAACAACACTTTTAATTTTGGATGTTTGATATATCAAGGTTCTTTCTCATTTGTATTCAGAAACACTTTGGTCTTTTTTATAGTATGACTTTTAACGATTTCCCAATTTTTTAAGCAATGTGGGATCTTTAAAACTTATTTGTTTTCATCGATGGAGTATTATATGTCTGTTTTAAAAAATTTGAATTTCATCAGATGCAAAAAAATCTAATATTTTATTAAATATATGTATTTTATATATAAAGTAAAAAAACTATATATAAAAACAAAAAATTATATATTTATAATGTTGATATATAGATTTAGGAAATTAGCTTTAATCGAATATAGTTCAATAAAGAAAGATTCAATTAAGGATAAAAATTTAGGAAAGAGTTAATTCAACTAATTAATACAATTCAACTAATTGTAAGTTTTTAGTTATAAAGTATTTGATTGAAATTAAATTTGTAAGGACTAATATTGAAAATAGTACATAGGTGAAGGATTTTTGGGCAAAAAACCTACGAAAAATATAAATAAGTTCTACTAGGGTTAATTATTTCGAGAATTATACAGCCAGTTGATTCTTGCTTAGAAATTTTGAGCATAACTCAAAACGAGTTTCATGAATTCGTACTAAATAATTGAGTATATCAGTGAACAACGAATACTATTCTTTTGACCTTCCACATGAAAATTATAGTCAAAATTCAAATTGTAATGTATTAATGTAAATTATTTTCACTCGACCTTGGATTTGACTGGTCAACGTCAAATGACTCATATTCATGCACTTTGATTTATGGCTTCTGTCAATGTAATGACTCATGATGATGCGTGTGTGACCGATTGAGATCTTTAGGTGATGGAAATCCAATCTACGCTCTAGTGGTAAGAAGAGCCCTCGAAACTTCATGAGAATATATTAAAAATGAAATTAGCTATATTGATACAATTCTTTCACGCTATACATAAAATACACTTTCTGACTGCCAATTATGATACAGTCAAATAGAACACATATCCTAATTGATGAGCCAAAAAACTTATGTATGCATAATTACATGCATGCATGATACATTAATGGGTTTCATTAGTAACACAAAACTATATAAAGTTTTTAGCTGTTAGCTGAATCTGTAAGTTTTTTCGAAATAGTGCATAATTGTAAGAAAAAACTGTACAAAAAAACTGTACATAAGAACTGAAAGTAAAATTTTAAATAATTTTTTTGATAAATTTTTTTGATTAATAACTGTTAAAATTATACAAAATATATTGTTTTGATAATAGGTTACCATGCAAAGCAATTGAATTTAAATTAGAAGAGTTTGTTATTTTAGTTGAAGATCGATATCATTGATAATATTTATAAATTTTGACTTTCGTTTACGATCGATATCAGATTGCTTAAAAATGTTAGATTATTGACTTTCGTTTAAGTATTATATTGATAGGTTTCTTCAGTTCGTTTCAACAAAATAAGTTACAAAAGTTTATACAAATATTAAAATATATTTGAACTAAATTTGATTTTAATATGAATTTCAGTTCTAGCTATGTTCGATTTGGTTGACTGGTGTACAAAAAAAGATATGTTGGATTGTGTAGACATATTTTTTGGTTCGATCGGTTTTAGAGTGTATATATTAATTGTTTCAAATTCGGTATGATTTATATAATTCTGTATATATGTGTAAACCAATGTATCCGCTAATTATACATGTGTATACATTTAGTATCATGATTCATGTATCGATATACATTATTACACAGTCGACATTACTGCCATGCCCATGCAACGTCAGGAATGTAAATAATGTATATTTACTTGACTTCATAGGCATGTCTATTATATACACACACTAGAATAGTAGCTAGCTAGATACATCTAAGCGTGGTGAAATTTTCATTGGCCCTTTTGTCTTTTAAATATTCCGAAAATAAGTTTCTCAAAGGCCATAATATTGACCAAGCTGGTCTATTTTAAAATTAGTTAAACAATGAATAGCAAGTATCATTTAGGTCGCCATCTAAACTTACGTTGCTCATATAATCAACATTAAACATATCAAACAGTTGTAAAATGCAACAAGATATTTATAAGTTACTCTCATTTAATATTCAAAAGTACATGTAGTATTATTATATGCATACAGTCTTCGATGAACTTCCATGAGTTCTTGGAAATTCTATCCACGGTCGGGATTTTTAATAGTTGGGGACCAAATTTGAAACGATATCTACATATACATTTTTGCAACTATTTTGTGAAATAAATCTTGTAGTTGAGATTTATTTACAATGGCTGCCACTAGATTTTCATTGCTTTTCTCCATAACTATAACAATTCGATTATAACCATCAAACTGCAGAAATATTTGATAGCATTTAATTACTACAAAATTACAAAATATTTAGACAATAATTCATAAACATATCATAAATAAGATCAATATTAATAAAACTAATGTTTTTTTACGGGACAGGTTGGCGGGACGGGTTTGGCAGAACGTTACTTAATAACAATTGTAAACTATAAAATAAAAGTATTTTATAGATAGATATAATTTGTAAACTTTTATGTATATTAACTTTAAAAAATAAATTGTTCCCGCGGTGTACCGCGGATTAAAATCTAATAATCCTTAAAAGGACAAAGGATTTCAAAATAATAATTCTTATTCATCTCTTAAAAAATACTTCTCATCCCTATCTAGCTCGTTATACTTCAATCAAGAATCATAAACTAATATAAAATATCTTGACCTTGTCAAATAATCAATAATGTCGACATGCATGTGTTACATATATAATTTCCATACCTAAATCCAATTTCCTTGCATTAGTTTATATTCCAATTATAGGGACTAGTTTTCGTTGTAGGCATAGCAAAGATAGTTTTAACAGTGCTGCAAAAAAATGGTAATCCTTTGATAACTTTAGTCAGTGGTATTTTAAAATTTTGAATAATGGTCTAGAATAAATTTATTAAAACAAACCAACTTTTTATTCATTGTAGAATATCAAAACAAAAAATTTGTTTACGACAAAACAATTTCATTGAATACACACCTTTGGAATATCAAAATTTTGCACATTAATTGGAGACTCATCAACCGTGGGAGCTGCCGTAGAAGTATTTCTCTACTCCATACAGAAGTCAAAGCTCTACTTTGGGCGATGAAGTGTATGATTGGCACCGACAACAAAAAAGTAGTATTTTTTACAGACTGTTCAGACCTGGTGAAGATGGTGTATTCTCTAACCGAATGACCAGTGTTTTTAACTTATTTGGAGAAATTCCAGACCGATAAGGAAGAATTCACAAGATTTTTCTTATTTTTAATTTCTCGTACTGCAAATGTTAAAGCGGACAAATTGACACGAAAAATTCATACCAAATCGCTTCATATCACTTTTTGTAAATAATTTTTCTAAGAATTAGCTCTTTTGAACTCTAAAAAAAATCTCATGACAAAAAGAAAAGAGCAAATATCAAAATTTTATTAAATGTTTTTGGGTCAAGTAAATATATACAACAAAAGAAAACCCGAAGTTTTCAAGTCTCTAGCTATGGGTGAAAAAACAAATTAACGAAACAATATATATATATATATATATATATATATCAATTAAATAAATTTCAGTTTTTCACTCATGACCTTTGGGTTTATATATATGCAAACCATGCAAAGACTTTAAACTGGGACAAATATGGCTATATATATGTAAGGGCAAAAAAACACAAAAGAGAGACGACAATTTAGAGAAAACAAATTAATGTTAACCTCAAGGACATGGATCATCTCTTCAGGCTTAGTCGGAGCCATATCACTGATGCTTCGATCGGTTTTTAACTTCTCCTTCACCGGAGCTCGCTTCCTTCTCCCTACTAATTTACACCCTATTTTCATCATCAACGGCATCATCTTTGCCCTCGCAGCCTCTACTTCACTCTTCGGAAACGGACCAGACTCTCCGGCCACAAACCATCACCATGATGATGATACGTATGATTACGAACAGGACCATCATCACGACCATGATCGTGACCGTTCTTCTAATAACTCATCCACTTCTTCGTTTGATCAAAACAATAATAAGGTTCACGAGAAAGAAAATTTTCCAGTGAGATCAGAGAGTGGAGGATCTTATGGGGTTTCTTCTCCGGAGGTTCGTTTTTTTCCAACGGCGCCGGAGAAGCCCGTCGGTCTCCGACGTCCACCTACTGTTCCTGTAAAGACTTTTCCACAAGGTATCTATCTATTACGTGCCGTCTCAAAATCTTTGTAGAGTCCTCAGCAAAATCCTTTATTAAAATTATATTGATATTTTAATTTATATGTATATCCACAATTTTCTTATAGAGAATTATTTTTGAATCGTATTTTTGTTCCAAAGTTTCAGTTTTTGTTTTTTTTAATTTTTTTGGTCAAACTTTAAAGATATAACCCAAACTTGTATTGAAAGTGGAATTTTAAGAGATTTGTATAGAATTTATAAATCCTATGTTATTTAAACATAAATTTTAAAAAGTTTCATAAAATTCAGTGTTATTGAACTAATAATTTCAAAATCCACCTGAAAATCCACTGTTATTGAAAACAATTTGTGGATTTGAATTTAATGATTTTGGAGGATTTGAGAGGATTTTCTTAGTTAAAAATACAGAAATCCAAATCTCATAGTTTTGGGTGAGATTTGAATGGATTTTACAAAAATCATATGAACTTCTCCTAGACTAAAATCATCAAAATCATTTAAAAACTCAAGAAAACTCAAATCACTTTAAATTCTAATTTGAATACACCCTCCTTTATTTGTTAAAGATTTAGAAAAACATAAACCAAACTGAAAATCTTGTAGGAAAACAAAATAACAATAAGAAGATTATAAAAAATTCTATAAATAATACTTCCTCTGTTCTGTAATACTTGATAATCTAGAAAACCATATATATGAAGAAAACATATTAAAAGCTGATTCTAAATGTATTTTTTTTTGTGATTTACATTTTTTTATAATTCTACATCAATTATATGTTATATTTAATTATATATAAAATATTATATAAAAAAAATCAATATTTTAGAAACAATATTTTTTCTAGAAAATCAAATAATAAGGAACAGATAGATTCCAGTATCATTTTGTCCAACGAAAAGTATGAGACTTAGAGAAATAAAAAGGATAAGTTGAGTTGTGTGATTTTCGTTATGAACAATGAATATTACGTTTAATTACTTTGATTTAGTTCCAGTAAAAACTCCAACTTCGTATATATATAACTATATCATCAGACAATACATCGGGGGACGAGAGCGAGACCATGGAGGAGATGTGGGAGAGAGTCAAAGCCGAAAAGCAACCAAAGAAACCTAACTCGTTGCAAGACCACGTCATATCCAGGGGAGACACAAAAATGTCAACATCTTCATGGCCGTTGCCGTCACGTTCACCGTCACGAGCGAGGAGGCCTACTCCTTCGTTGTCTTCGCTATCACCGTCATCGTCGCGAGCAAGGAGGCCTCCTTCATCTCCCGCGCGGCCGGGAAAGAAGTTGATGGAGAGGATTCCGTCGTGGGTGAAGTTGAAAAAAGAGTTATCAATGGGAAGAGAGGAGCTCAATTCACGAGTGGAAGCCTTCATTACAAAATTCAAGGATGAGATGAAGTTGCAAAGGTTGGAGTCTGTAAGACGTTACAAGTCTTTCCGTGGTCACAACGATGAAAAGTAAGAAAGTTGATATAATTATGTAACGGAGACTTGTCTTCATTTTGTATCATATATGGTTAGATGTGTATGTCTTTAGATTTAATTATGTAAATCTTGTGACCAAATCTGCATATTACTACATTCATCTTGATTTTACATTTTTTACTTGATCCCATTATCCAAAGTGAGTATGTATCTCAATCTATAATCATATTGGAAGTTCAAGATTGATTTGAATTAGTTCCAATCCACGTGTGTTCACAATGATATTGGGCCTAAGGTTAATGGCGACCTGATCACCTTCCAAATTAATGCTTCATTAACCAAACACATACACTAAAATGAACTAAATAATGAGTTTGAGCATAAAAGAACTATTATGTTGATAACATTTAACATATAACTTCTATATTGATGACTAAAAAGAGAAGGAAATAAAAACATCTAACTTTTTAAGTCAAAACTCAGTGGAAATTTGTAAGTTATATGCCTTTGGTTTCAATTTTGCTATGACATGTAAAATAATGCAACAACAACCCAACCCGACCCGTAAAATAACCGCAATGATAATCCCAAATAGGCAAATCTATTGCTATGTTGACACGTAAATTAGCAACGACTTACCGTTTTTTTGGAATGACCAAATTCATACCTATGTTATTTTGTTGGAAAGTTTAGAATTAATTTAATTAACAACAAATTCTTTTCAATGAATTAATTATTAGGGTTCACAACTAAAGCAAGCCCAAGCCCAATGTAATGTCCATGTAACTAGGGTTTTAGCAAATTAGAAAATTCATATATATAGTTATTTAATGAGAATTATGATTGTAACTTTGAGAGTTGGAAACAACTCTCCTCCTTCATCTTATAAAATATCAATTTAAAATCGTTTTGTTATTGGTGACAAGCCTAAAGCTCCTTCCATTCTCTGTTCTTTACATTGATCTTGGTCTTGCTTTAGTTGTAATCAACTTACGACGAATTAAACATGTGTTTTTGTATTGAGAAAGCTACATCTAAACTAAAATTCACAGAAAAAACTGTATTGAAAAACTAACTTAGATTGGTCGTTTTAACAAGCAAAGACATCAAGGTTGTAAGGAAAGCATGGAGGATGACTGTTCAATGTGTCATCCAATATCCTCTTTGCCTCATACTTCATCCAACGATTAATTTTTTCTTCTAGTTTCCTTTATGATGCTTTCCACTATGGATATGTCTATTTGCATCATTTTTTCGTAGAAACAGTACCACCACATCCTTTTATCTCTCTTAATTCAGTATCTACAAGATACATAAAGAGTAATCATAAAACATATTAAACAAGGTTACAAACTCAAAAACATGATGAACATAGCAAATGCTGCTTAAAGAAAAACTTTCTAACTATTTTAGAATGCTAAATATTAATATCAATGGAAATCATCACTGGAAAATTGTCGTCGGAGTCACCAACGTCGGAGTCACTACCACCACCTCAATCTTTGGCCATTTTTACTTACCCCTTTTCTTAGTTTCTTATTTTTTCTTATTTCAATTAAATTATCAAAAATATTACAAATCACCCTCGTGGGAATGCAGATTATTATTTTTTAATATCACAAACAACAAATATATGATTGCAACTATTATCCTCAAAAGGAACAAATTAGATTATAAATTTTAAATAGTTTCAACATTAGAATATTCAAGAAAAAGGCTGAATCTAAATTTGAACATTTATACTATAGAAAAGTCGAGGTTATTTGCTTCTCAAAGCGTCTACATAAGATTTAAAACAACCAATCGAGATTAACCATCTCGCTAATTAACATTTATGAAATTATTCTTATTTTTTTATTTTTTTAGATTTTTGTAAAATAGGAAAAACCAATATATGAAATAAAAAAAAGTATTTGAAAATATGGAAAGTTTTCTAAACATTTTGTTACCAAATAATATAAAATGTATCAACATGTAAATTTCTATTTTATTAAATTTATAAACGAAAATAAATAATTTATTATTAGTCTCTCTAAATTTATTAGTATTTCATCTTTAGTTACAATAGCAAATTATAATAACTATCTCATTAAATGTATTTTCAAATTTCTCTTCCTTCTGATCTGCAAAACTTTCATATCTTTAAAATAACAATCTTGTGTAGTCTTTGTTTTAAGTTACAAATTTAACATGTTCTGTGATTAAGAAACCAATATCTAAAATTATTTCTATGAGTCGGAACAAAAAACAAACTAAATTTATAATTTAAAATAGCTGGAAAACCAAATGACGGTTTCTTTAATCAAAAAACATGAGCAGCTTGATATGTTTCGCTATAGGCTTTAATCGTTTCATCCATTTATCTCTATTCTTTTTTTGTGAATGGTTTTGGAACCTCCATCCAAACCATCTTCCTCCTCATATTCATCAGCATGATCGATAGCTCAAAAGATCTTTTTATAATTGTTGTTGTGTATGGAGTTGAGGATTTGGTTATGAGCAATCGTCTTCACGATATTAACTTTTGTTCAATCATTCATTGGCCATGAAAACATTGTTCGTGTGAATTTTTTGCTGACTCGTTACAATCACAATCTACGCATATCATCTCTTTATATTTGTGATGAATTTGAATAATCAGTCTTTGCTTTAGTTCAGAATCTCATTCGATACGCTTGTTAAACAAATGCTAATCGAAACAAGTAAGCAAACCAAAAAGGTGTGGACAAGTTTTTCGTATGGTTGATTCTAGCGACGTAGGGAAAGCGGCAATTTGGAGTGAATATGTCTTACTTCCATCCATTCATGGCAGTAATATTATGTTCTAATTGACTAGTTGATACCCTTAAAATATGTATAATCTCTAATAAGCTTTCTTCTTTATTTCTCTACATAATGAATGAATTTCATGATGTTCACATTGCTAAGCATGTTTTAGGTGATATGATTTGCACATAAAATTTTTTCATATGCATATGTTTTGCTCATGTTTTGCATAGTTATGTTATGCATAATGGACGCATCTATATATTTATAATTTACAATTCATTATCATGTAAAAGATAAGTTTAAACCATGATTTTTTTTGTAAGAAATGTTTTACCTTTTCTCTTCCTAGTGATTTTCAAAACTTCCATATCTTTTTTTTTAAAAAAAATCTTGTGTAGTTTATATTTAAATTTACAAATTGAAATTGTTATGTGATTAAGAAATCAATATCTAAAATTATTTCTATGAGTCGGAACAAAGAATAAATTAAATTTGTAATTTAAAATAGGTGGAAAACCATATGACGGTTTCTTTAATCAAAGAACATGAGCAGCTTGATATGGTTTCGCTATAGGCTTTCATCGTTTCATCCATTTAGCTCTATTCTTTTTTTGTGAATGGTTTTGGAACCTCCATCCAAACCATCTTCCTCCTCATATTCATCAGCATGACCGATAGCTTAAAAGATCGTTTTATAATTGTTGTTGTGTATGGAGTTGAGGTTTTGGTTATGAGGGTAATCGCCTTCACGACATTAACTTTTGTTCAATCATTCATTGGCCATGAGAACATTGTTCGTGTGAACTTTTTGCTGCCTCGTTACAATCTCAATTTACACACATCATCTCTTTATCTTTGTGGTGAATTTGAATAATCAGTATTTGTTTTAATTTAGAATCTCATTTGATATGTTTGTTAAAACAAATGCTACTAAAAAAAAGTAAGAAAACCAAAAGGTGTGGACAAGTTTTCCATATGGTTGATTCTAGCGACGTAAGGAAATGCGGTAATTTTGAGTGAATATGCCTTACTTCAATTCATTCATGGCAGTATGTTATGTTCTAATAGACTAGTTGATACCCTTAAAATATGTATAATCTCTAATAAGTTTTTTTCTTTATTTCTCTATATAATGAATTAATTTCATGATATTCACATTGGTAAACATGTTTTAGGTGATGTGATTTGCACATAAAGGTTTTTTCATATGTATATGTTTTGCTCATGTTTTGCATAGTTATGTTATACATAATAAATAATTCATTATCATGTAAAAGATAAAACCATGATTTTTTTTGTAAGAAAGGTTTTACTTTTTCTCTTCCTTGTGATTTTCAAAACTTCCAATCTATTATAAAAAAAAACTTGTGTAGGTTTTATTTTAATTTACAAATTTAACTTGTTCTTTGATTAGAAACCAATTTCTAAAATCTATCTTATTATATAAAGTACAGTTTTGAAGGTTAGTAACTCACGAGATCATGACAAGTCTCTATTTTAGCGATTTTAGATTTTGATACGTGTAAAACTTAATATTAAAATTTTTGAAATTAGAAAAAGATTGAAAAAAATTAGAAATTTTAAACAAGAACATACATATAAGATCATAGTAGCAAGTTCTCTTGAGAAATATATATATATATATATATATATATATATATATATGCAAATATAATTAAAATTGGTTATGTCAAACGACAATTGGATGAACCTATGGATAATGAGATAACTTCATACGTGGTTCTTTTTTTGAACTTCGGTTGTATATACTTCGGTTTGATGGTATCTAACCAGTTAAAAGTATGACGATTTGTGTTGAAATTGTGGAAATAGTTGTTCTTTTTAAAAATATCAATTTCAATAAAAAGAAGGAAATTGACAAGGCGTAAGAAATGTAATAAATTTAATTAATGAAAAGTTTTTTGTATTACGAACAAATTGATACCAAAATTTAGGTCAGAAAGAGGGTTGATTTCCATCTAAAATGATGGAGAAAGAGAAACTCGGTTGATAGCATAACACAAACTTGGATTCTCAAATATGACAAAGAAAAGTGAGAAAACAGTTATGACAAGACTTTTTTATGGCAACGTTTGGTTCATATGTAGCTAGACTTGATGACGAGGTGTCTGGTATTACTGTTTTGAGGTTGAATGGTGGGATATAGATTTAAACGTCTTTTTGTGTGTAATTTATCTAAGCTTTTTCAATTGGTTCGAGAAGATTTATTCTAAAGTTTTAGATCTTATCAGATATGTGGAGAAAAAAACCGAACATCCGAATAAACTCGAAATGTCTGAAATTTGGTAGAGTATTCCGGAGACATGGAACTAAGGGATCGAATTTCGAGTTCATAGGAATAAACCAAGTCGTTTCGATATTTAATTCATATGCTTATGGAATTAAGTTTGGTTAAGGTTATTAAGTTTAAATTTAATTTTTTTACAGAAAAGAAGATGAAAAAAATGAGAAAGAGTGAGGAACATAACGAAGAAGAGGAAAATGAAGAGTATAACGAAGAAACGGATAATGAAAGTAATAATAACAACGATCATAAGAAAATCGACAATAAAGATGACGAAAAAAATATGAAAAGTAAGAAACGATGAATGTGAAAAGAAATACGAAGATGGTATTGGCATCCCATTAAATATGATATAAGATTATTTATAATTCTTTTGATCTAATTTGACTCGTACACACTATTAAGTTTTATAATTTCTAATATGGTGTATTTGAAATGAAATTTTTATTTTAGAAATAATTTAAAAACTCTAAACAATTGTATATAATTTTCACCAAAATATATTAAAACAATATCTACGGATAGCGTGGGTTCAATACCTAATATATAAAAAATTAAAACAAAAAAATTTATCTACAACCAAAATTTGTATTATAGTATTATATTTTATCAGCTAAACCGGTATCAAATCATTTAAATTAGATATCTTTTATTTTTGTCCACAAAAAACAAAGGTATGTATTATAATGAATATTAATATTTATAAATAGACCGAAATAAAAAACCAAAATCTAACTTCATAGATAGTTCATACTTCATACCAAACAAAAAATTACAATATTTAAATAAAAAGTAAATTCGAGTTTCGAATTGATTATGTTGGTTTGATTCGGATTAGATCGGAAAATCAATTTTTGGTAGTAGTATTTAATAGACCCGATCTGATCCGGTAGTACCGGTTCGACCAACCGGTTCAATATTTATTAGATTAAAACCAATTGTCATCTTCTTCTTCACCAATCCTCTTTCTCAATTCAACTTCTCCGATCAGATTTTTTTTTGCTTTCACCGTTCATAACTTCTCAGGTCAGTTTTCTTCCTCTTTCACTTTCAAATTCGTATGGTTTACGAATCTTCTTCGCTATTTTTTATTCAGATATTCCCCTCCATATGTTAGATCTCGAATTTTTCTCGAATCTCCCATAATTTACTTGAATTTAGGGTTTTTGAATCGACGGCTCATCACTAAGTTTTGCTTAACTTTGTTGATCCGTGTTTTTGTTCATCGTTTTCATACGCAATCATCTCTTGACAGACCTTCGTGTAAGTAACATCTCCATTTGTTGTCTCATCTTTGAAGAAATCTGGGATTATTGCTTCTAGTGAGTGAGATATAGGAATCTAGTGAAAAATTACTTAGCTTCTTCATAGCTTTTGTTCCATGTTGTCTGCTAAATGTGAGATTCTATTACTGACTTGTGAGATTAGAGTTTTAACTTGGCTCTGTTGGATGAAGAAATCTGATTGCTTTAAGCAAGTTATGGGAAGCTTAGTGAAGAAATTAGCTTCTTGATAGGTTAGAGATACTTCGATTCTGTTTTTTAATTTTCTTCTTAGTTTGAGCTTTTGTGGTAAACTCTCAAACTCATATTACTGTGTTTGGGGGTATTAGAATTGAGTCTGTTGGATGAAGAAAGCTGGGATTTTGATTACTTCTAATAGATTTAGAAAGCTTTAGTGAAGAACTGTTAGCCTCTTGATAGGTTATGAGTTTCTTTGGACAATTCTAGTTGCTTTTCATTTCTTCTCGATTTGAAGTTTTCTTCTATTGAGATATTAGGATCTTGACTTTGGTCTGTGTGGTCATTGATACAGAAAGGAAGAGCTTGTGCGTGTACCGTTCTCTTCTCCGTAGATTGACTTGCTCTAATGATGGAGGTCAAATTATGGAACGACAAACGCGAAAGAGAGATGTATGAGAATTTTGCAGAGCTTTTTGCAATCATCAAAGCCACAGAGAAGCTAGAGAAAGCTTATATAAGAGACCTAATCAATCCTTCAGAGTACGAATCTGAATGCCAGAAACTCATTGTCCACTTCAAAACTTTATCCGCTACACTCAAAGACACGGTGCCAAACATTGAAAGATTTGCAGACACATACAAAATGGACTGTCCAGCTGCTCTATACCGCCTGGTGACATCAGGTCTTCCTGCCACAGTGGAACACCGAGCTACCGTTGCAGCATCTACGTCGAACTCTGCATCCATTGTTGCTGAATGTGTACAGAATTTCATCACTTCAATGGATTCTTTGAAACTAAACATGGTGGCTGTCGATCAGGTTTATCCTCTCTTGTCTGATCTATCTGCTTCTCTCAACAAACTGAGTATTCTACCGCCCGATTTCGAAGGGAAGACGAAGATGAAAGAATGGCTTTCGAGGTTGTCTAAGATGGGAGCAGCCGATGAGCTTACGGAACAACAGTCAAGGCAACTTCACTTTGATCTCGAGTCATCATACAACTCTTTCATGGCAGCTTTGCCTAAAGCTGGTAATTAAGATCAATGTAGGTTACGTTTCTTGTTTTTGTTTTTGTGTAAAAGTCTTTGGTTTAGTCTGGTTTAGTGGTAATTCCAAGAGAATTTTACACGTTTGAGGAGTTGAATGTGCTTATGTGTACCATATTTTGGTTATATGAAAGTTTTATCTAAACCAAATTACTATTGATTCATTACTCTCACGGGACTATATATAATTGCAGATTTGTTTGAGTGAATTAAGATACTGTGGTGGACTATCTAACTTCGAGGTCGTTGTGCTAAGTTCAAACAAAAAGAGAGATAGTTAAAAAATGTGAAATTACATGGATACAAAGTTCAGTAAAATCTCTATAAATGAGTAATGTAAGGACCGTGAAATTTTATTAATTTGAAGAGGTATTAATATATCGATAAATTAATATTATATATATAGAGATTTTTATAATTTAGTAACTTTTTAATTATAGAAAATATTGTTCTAAAACCAATTACAAGTAAAAAATAATTATAATATCTTGAAAATAACATCAAAATTTTTTTGATACAGTAAAATATTAGAACTAAATTTAAATAAGAACAAATATGAATTTAAGCAAAAAAAAATATTATAAATATATTTCAAATAAATTTCTTACATATAATTTATATATATAATTGATACATTTATATAATTATTAACTTATGATATTGATGGACCATATATATACATAGGACTTTCAAAAAAAAATATTATCTTAATTTTTTTTTGTTAATTTATATCTTCAAATTGTAGGTGACATTGAAGGTACAACATCGATAGCAACCAGCTCTCGAGTATGAGAAAAAGTTGTTTAGATTTTTTTTACTACTTTTGTATTTCTGTTTCAAATTAGAAACTTTGATGAAACTCTCTTTTGTATAATCTTTTAAATTATTAATGTTTGAGTGGAATTTGGGTTTATAAATTTGTTAGAAACTTTGATGAAAGTAAAGAATTAAATCAATTAAGGATAACAAATAAAGTTGTTTATACAAAATATAAAATACATATAACATTGAATATATATATATAATACAAACAATAAATACAATTTAAATATATCTATATAAATTTTGGGTTCCCAAAGGTTGTTCTAGAACACATGGATTTTTCTAAGTTTTACCCACAAATACCAAAACTCATTCGGGTTTTTTGAATCTGGGTTTTTTTATGGGCATGCTTGTTTTGGGTTTGTCCTGAGCTGAGTTTTTTTTACCCACCACAACATCCCTAATCACAAGTCATTATTTTAGATATTTTAAGTTTGAGAGCTAATCTATTAGTTATAAGTACTGGAAATCAATTACAATCCAATTGAGAAGTATAAAATTCATTTTCAATGGGTAAAACCATCATTGGATAATTTTATTTTGAAACCTAAATAGATTAAGAACATTTAGTTTAAAAACTTATGTAACATCTTGTACATGATTTGATTTTTTTACATATATTTGGTCTAAAACATGTAAAAAAAAAAAACTATTCAAAGAATCTATCTCTCTATTAGTTCAAATCATTGCAAAATATGGTTACTTAACATATTAATCATTCTATTTAATCAAATTGCAATTCTAAAATCACGAGTAGTCGCTAAAGACAGGCAAAGTAGTCGTAAAGCACCATTCCCTTGTGACGTTTTTTTATGAGTCACAACCCAATATTTATGATTTCTGAACTTTAAGATCTAAATACATTAGTAATAAGTATTTTGAATATTCCAGGGTCCAATTTTGAAGCATATCATTCATTTTAAGAGGTAAAATAATCATTTAGTCTTAAACATGTTCAATTAAAATGTTGTGAAATAATCTATCAATGTATTATTGTCAAATCAATGCAAAAATGGTTAATTGACATATGAATAATTCTTTTTGATCAAATTGCAAATTTTAAATTCCGTGGAGTCCTTAATGAGAGGCAAAGTAGTAATAAATTTAAGACTCTTTTGCGACTATAGTGAAATTTTAAGAAAAAAGAATTTGTATTTTTACGTTGCAAAATTATCGTAAGTGAGTCGCTAATTATTGACCATTCTCCGACTTAATGCAAGTGTCGTACATTGGCGACAAAATTGCGTCTATAAGTTTGTTAGTCGTTAAGTAGTCACAACCTAATAACAAAAACATCGTAAATATGTACGACCATGATAAAAGTCACAAAAAATAGTCCTTAAATACACGTGATATCGCCACTAGTAAGACTTTTTTATTCACCGTCTAACCCAAAAACAAATATGGAAGATTTATAAATAAGCTGATCATTTTTTTTTTCTTCTTCCTTAATTCATTTTTTTTTCTTATTTCCTAATTTATAATTCATTTATAAATATGAAATATTTCCACACTTTTTCAAAAACTTTAAAATTTAACTGTTATTCCCACGTGGAGAATCAAGTAATCGCCGTCATCCTTCATTTTAACGGAATCCAATGAGTACACTGCACAAGTCAACCTTCCTCACTAAGTTACAAAATCTTACCGTTCAATATCCACGTGTCGCACGATCATAATCAAAACACACCGATTAAACCGTGATCTTTATTTCACATGATTCTCCACTTCACCGTATATAAAGAAGAAAAAGAAGCCGTGTTAAAACCCGACACTACCCTTTTTAAAAGCCAGCCGAAAACGACCGACCGACCACGATCACCACTTCATCATTTAACCAATCAAATAACGCCACGTGTTATTTGCTTTTTTTTTCTTCTTCTTCTTCCTTAATTTTTTTTTTCTTGTTTCCTAATTTATAATTCATATCAAATCTTCAGTCTCAGATTCTCTCTCCCCAAAAAACGATTCACATAATCTTTTTGTTTTCTACTTCTGTTATCTTCTCTTGGATTTTGCTTTATACTTCCATTAGCTTCTGAAAATTCAGTTTAAGTTATGGCGTATTTGAGTGATGGATTTGAAATGAAGTCGACTCGTGAGTATGAGAGATTAGGGTTAGGGTTTGTGAGGTTTACTAGAGGATTAGGGAGGAAAAGGATTCTCATATCTAAACGAGCTCCGGAAAATGATTCGCCGCCGGTGAAGAGACCAAGTCATGAAACGACGGAATCTTGTAGGTCTCTGCTTGAAACTCTGCATCAAGATATTTTGGTAAGTTCATTTATTAATAAATCTCTTTTTTCTCCTTAATTGTGATTAGTTTTGGGGATTTGATTTTGATCTGATAAGCAGATTCGAGTACTTTGTCATGTGGATCACGAGGACCTAGCCACACTAAAACGTGTATCTAAAACAATAAGAAAAGCTGTAAGTTTTTTTTCAAGATTTTGAATCAAGAAAATGATCGATCATTGAATTCTTTCTAATTAAGCAATAATAATTTAATGTTTTTTTTAATTGAATTTTATGATTTTTTTTAGGTAATTGAAGCAAAGAAGTCGCATTTTGATTATAGCACACCTAAAAAGAGATTGCCATTTCGAGACGCAATACTAATCCTTGATTCAAATTCGAATTCCAGTAGTCAAGATGATGAAATGGAGCCTCCTAATGCACCAATTCGAAGGAGGTTTATTAATCGAGAATCGGATTTGTCGAAGATCTCTATGGTATTGTTTAAATGAAGAAGAAAGGTAAAAAAAAAGAATCAGCTAATTGTGCAGAAGATGAGGAAAGAACAAGACATAGAAGAGTTTGCTTTTGCTTCAATTCTTTATCATTGAAGCTTTTTATTATATTTACTGACCATGTGAATATAACCAATTATTTGCAGACTTTGGAAGGTTATTTATTATTTGTGAATAATTTATTTGTTTTGTGATCAGAGTATCCTAAGTATTGATTTTGTCCTTTTCAATTAAATATTGTTAAGATTCTTTTTTAATACTGCTATTTCTTGACTTTCTTCTCCTATTTGTTTTTAATGCAAGTGAATGAATCTAAAAGTATTGCTTATATGAACAAATCAAGAGTAATAAAATTGGTCAAATAATTAAGAAGTTAAAAATCAACTCTTGTACATATTGGGTTTTTCATTTTAAATGAGTAAAAATACAATGTAATGACAATTTATTAAATGTATATTGTTGCAAAATGGACATATCGGGGATGCAAAAAAGTACGGTACGGTTCTAATAATAACAAACATATATAATTTCGTTACTATCCGAGTTGTTTTGCACTGTATGAAACAGTTTTTATTCAAGATCATTATGTTTTCTTTATCAACCCGTCACATTTCAACATAACAAGATCCTGCTAATAAAAATCATGTGAACAGATTTTATAGCATTGTTACGTTTGTAAGTCAACCATGTTTCAACATACCATGTTTTATCGACATCACACACCGAATAAACAACTTACATGTTACTTTCTTTTTAATCTAATGTAAGTAAACATATTGAATGAATCTAAAAAAGTACTTATATATGAATAAATCAATTGTGTGTCAGATTAAATTATTATGCAGACTTTATGTCATATAATGCATATTCACTCCGATCAACAGCTCAAAATGGATTGTTTTTTATTTAATACATTGCTCTCCACATGTGGTTGTAGAAAGTAAAGAAGAGAAAAGAGAGGCAAATTCTATAAATTAGCTAAAAAGTAGCTTCACTTCACGAAAGTTCTCTCTTATATATATTACAAACCTCACCGACAGCTATTTTTTGTTATCTGGAAAGTTGTAAATAATCGACCCCATGATCCATTCTTTTTTTCATGTTAAAAAAATGCAACTAAAGGGGCTTTAACCCGAACTACGTGGATCGAACCTAAACCATACAATCTTGTAAATTTAAAGTTTTGATCATTTCGTGTGGAGGTTCAAACAAACTGATGACACATGGTCGGTCGAAAATAGTTCTAACGTCTCATGTGGTTTTTACATTTTTGTGGCATCTTTATCTTATACATCCAAATTCCAATGTTGGTCACCGATCATCTGCATTTGTCTTTACGTCTTATGACCCAAAAATGGTCAATCATAGAAACATAGTCAACCAACTCCTTGCCGTTGAGCAACTCAAACTCATCTTTTTCGTGCCGGCGAAAACCTCGGTTATGAAATTATTTTCAACGTCACCTCATCTTTTTACCGTGTCCAATTTGTTTTCCATTGATTTGTTTATGGAAGATCATTTGACTAGTCTTAACCTCACATGTTTCAGAATGCTCAATAGTATTTGTTTTAAAGCTCTCATTGATTTACCGTCGTTTCACCTTATCTATCATGTTTTGATATGGGGGAATGTCTCTTTTATTTGCATTTTAAACTTTATAATCTTTGTGTTATTTTTTATATATTTGGTTTGATTTAAATGAATAAAAACAAGTCTTTATCTAAACACAAAAGGACCCAAAAATGGTCAAATTTGGGTAGGTCTAAGAGTGGGTTGTCAATCTCCAACTAACCATGTTTTGATGTCCCAACAAGCTCTTGCCTTCAGATTTGCTAGTCCTAATTATTCTTTGAAATTATAATTCATAATAACTAATGACCTACCAACTTCATCATCTTCCACTAATCTACCGAGTAACATGTTAGGATTTAGCCAAATGTCATTTCCTTAGTTTTGGTTACAACCACAATAAAAATTATTATAGTACCCTATATATATATTATCATTCAACCGTAGAACATGCACAACGTTGACAAAATACCCCAAAAATGTCATTTCCTTTGTTTTACTCTTATTTTCTAAACAGGTGATTTTGGATTAAAGGTTACTTAATTTTGGATTTTATTATAATCGTCATGTAAATTTTCTAATGGTCAAGAGAAGAAGACTTCAACGAGAAACGACTTTTTTGGCATTGACCAACAAAAAAGTGCCACTAAACTACCATCATGGGAGTAATTACAAAAGCTTTGCGTAGTCAAACATTCGGACATCAAAGACAAAAAGTACACAATATAACAATTTTAGGTGGAAAAAACAACCAAAAACAAAAATTTGACGCGTTTTCTTGTTAACAGGAGTATTGGTTAATACTTAATAGCTTTAACTATGCATTGTAAAAATAAATCATAAAAGGATCAATGACGATCTTGATTGTTTAGAAAAAAAAATTATTTCAAAAAGATTTATTTTTTAGGTTTTCAATGCAATAGTTATTAGTTATAATTGATAAATTGTAAACTTTAATACAAATTATTGAATATCATTGGTTTAGAGTTATTGAAAATTGTAAATCACAAAGAACAATACATTTAAAAACAACATTTAATATGTTTTCTTAATATTTGTGTTTTTCCTAAAAGATTAAACAAAAAAGAACAGAAAGAATATGAAATAAGAAAAAATGCACTAGCTTTTTTTGTTTGAGTTAAAAAGGACTATATTTATTAAGAGGTAAATAGTATATCATTTTTACATGTTTTAACGCTATGTAAACGTGATTAAGTTACTTGTTATCAAATAATCAAAATTTTATGATTTTCATGTTTTTGAAAAATGATATTGCCGTATACTGTGAATGTGTAAAAATATAGGTGAAAAAAACAAACGCCAACAATCTATTATGCTTAATAATGACTCATATATAAGAATAGTTTGCTCATTTCTTATGCTTTGTTAATTGTTGTTGTATGCTAAGAGAGGATTGATGTTTCTAGTGATGTGCTAGGAATGTTCTCATGTATAGGATGTATCGGATCTTGAGGTTAAGAAATAGAGATTCACATTTCCATTCTTAACACAACATAAATAAGGATTAAGGCTAATGAAAAAGAGTTCACATATTACACATTTTACTAATTAATCATGGTGATTAGATAAAGGTAACAACTAAAAGTCATTTTAACCGCACTCAATATTACGAGCTTGTTAGAACACTGTAACACAAGTGTTCTCTTCCAGTTTATCAATGGAGGAAACTGGTAAAATCCCATGGACGATCTTCTTCTCTCATCCTCTGTTCTCTTGTTTCATTTCACTCTACACTATATTTCTTCTTTATTTCCCTCAAGATTCTCTTCGAATTCTTATTTCCCATGTCCCTCTCCTCATCGGAGCTTTCTTAATCTCCTGCCTCCATCTCGGGTCGACCCGGAAATCCATTGCCCGACCCGGAAGCAATGAGGATTCGATAGGACCTGAACTCAAAACGGGTCTCGGTTTAAACCCGGATTTTATGGAATGGAACTTTAAATTGGGAGCTCCATTGGAAGTTATTCACAAAGAAGAAGAAGAACAGTCGATGACGGGTGTAAAAGATCCGACCCGGTTCGTGATGATCAAGAGGTTTCCATCGTTATCGATGTTTAACCCGGAATCTGATTCCGAATTGGACCGCGATTTCCCGGTTATGAGTGAAAATGATCCAACCCGGTTCGTGAGGCTGGAAAGGTCAATTAAACCGGAATCTGATATGGATTACGACTCCGAATTGGACAACAATTTGGTTATTGATGTAAAAGATCGAACTCGGTTCGTGAAGGTGGAGATATTCCCATCGTTGTCAATCTTTAAACCGGATTCGAATTCCGGTTCGCCGGAGAAATTGCGTTGTATATACGAAATCAAAACGGAAACGCTTTTTGTAGTTTTATATTCCTGGAGAACAATATTCTAACAACTTGTTTTGGCAGCAATATTCTGATTTCTGAGTATAATTTGATTCGTCAAGTAAAATCTAATTTTATAATTCTCAACAAACAAACTCGAATTTGATTTCTCTAATGTGTAATGTCGTCACGATTTACGTATAACATATTAAAAGTTGTCGACAAAGAAAATGAAATACATTTCCACCAAATATAATAAGTAACAACATGGTCAGATTCAGAGAGGACGATCTGGCTTGGCCACCAAGATTGTTTGACAAGTATTTATTTAACTACTATACTTTCTCTTCCACAATATTAATAATGTTTTAAATGTCATTATTAATACGTGACGAAACTGTAGCTCTGAAATAAATATATTAACAAAACAAATAAATATTCTCAACCAATCATAACCTCGTATTTGTTTTTGTTTCCATTTAAATTTTATTTTGACTCGACTTTTACACGCATGCCACGTGGTCAACCAAAACGTATGACAAACTCTACTTCTCCACCGTCACAATCATCTCCTGGCCCCCTCTAGATCTCTCTCTCTTTTCCTCCTTAGATTAAAATTTCTCCAGGTTTCTTGGCGTTACTGTGTGAAAAATTCTTCTTCTTCTTCTTCTCAGCGATTGAATCGAACCAAGAGCGAAAATGAGAAATTTCAGTGTCTTCGAGAGATTCTCTAAAGCTTTTAAAGATCATCCTTCTCTCACCAGGATTCTCGTCGTCTCCACGATCAGGTCTTCATCTTCTTCAAAAACGATTCTCGTAGCTCTCTGTTTTTTTCTTGTTTCTCTGTTGTTGAAACCTTTCAATTCTCTACCTGGAAACGTACGAACAACAAATTCTCCAGGGAAAACTATCTGTTGAATAGATTCTTTAGGTTGTATCATTTACGCAACACTTGCTTTTGTTAAATTCTGAATCTCCCAGTTTATTTCAGGAAGAACGCGTTTCATAATCTGATTCGATGAAACTCAATCATCTGGATTTTGCAAATTTCGTTTTACTGTTTTTGCTTATATGTCCTGGATCTTAGAGTACTGGATCTCTGATTATTTGATTGTGTAGTTTTTAAGGTTTTGTTGTGATCTGTGTTGACTGATGTGAGATTCTGTGTATTGTTATAGTGGTGGTGGACTTATAGCGTATTCTGAGGCAAACGCATCTTATGGAGCAAATGGTGGTGCTGTTGTTGAAACTGGAACCAAGAAGAAGAAGGTGGTGCTGCTCGGAACTGGATGGGCTGGAACTAGTTTCTTGAAGAATTTGAACAATTCTCAATATGAGGTTCAGATTATATCGCCTCGGAACTACTTTGCTTTCACTCCTTTACTACCTAGTGTTACTTGTGGAACTGTTGAAGCTCGTAGTGTTGTTGAGCCTATTCGAAACATTGGAAGAAAGGTAATTCTGCTGTAAATATGGCTAACTCTAAATGGAAATTTTGGTTGAAAAAATAGCTAATGCACATTCGTTTTCCTGCCTTGACAAATAGAAGAATGTTGATACTTCTTACTTGGAGGCAGAATGTTTCAAAATTGATCCAGCTAGCAAGAAGGTTTACTGCCGATCCAAACAAGGCCTTAGTTCAAATGGAAAGAAAGAATTTTCTGTTGACTATGACTACCTTGTAATTGCTACTGGAGCTCAGTCTAACACCTTTAACATACCCGGAGTGGAGGAGAACTGTCATTTTCTGAAAGTATGTTCTCTTGGCTCTTAATTCCTTTTCCTGCTCTACTTGGTATGCATTGATAGTTTAAAGCTGAAAAGCATGTGAAAGTAGAGTGATCATTTGTAGGATGTTAACTTTCTGTGGCTTTAATTGGTTTCATTATGTGCTTATAGGAGGTTGAAGATGCTCAGAGAATCCGTAAAACTGTAATTGATTCCTTTGAGAAGGCAAGTCTACCAGAACTAAGCGATGAAGAGAGAAAGAGAATCCTGCATTTTGTGGTTGTTGGTGGTGGGCCAACAGGTGTTGAGTTTGCCGCTGAGCTACATGATTTTGTTACTGAGGATCTAGTCAGTCTCTATCCTAGAGCCAAGGGTTCAGTGCGAATCACGCTTCTGGAGGCCGCAGACCACATCCTGACCATGTGAAATTTCTTTACTCTAAAATTTTTGATCAATCGTCTCCCTATAATTTTTGGTCAGACGATTAGAAGTTTCAGGTTTCCATAAAAACCTCGTTACTAATTCATGGAAAGCTTTTCTTTCACAGGTTTGACAAGAGAATCACTGAGTTTGCCGAAGAAAAGTTTAGCAGAGATGGAATTGATGTGAAACTTGGCTCGATGGTAACTAAAGTGAATGAGAAAGATATATCTGCTAAAACCAAAGGAGGAGAGGTTTCCTCGATTCCTTATGGAATGATTGTCTGGTCAACTGGTATTGGAACTCGTCCTGTGATAAAAGATTTTATGAAACAAATTGGTCAGGTAAAGTAATGCGCTTTAGATTTAAACTCACACTTTACAATTTTCAACATCTCCTAGCAAACAAATTTCAACAACTCGCTCTAAGAAATTGTCTTTGTAATTTCAGGGTAATAGACGAGCTCTGGCAACTGATGAATGGCTTCGCGTAGAAGGAACTGATAATATATATGCCCTTGGTGATTGCGCAACCATTAACCAGCGCAAAGTCATGGTAATTTGACGCTTCTATTGCTTCCCAAACTCTGGAATAATGTTTTTGGATTATAAAACAAAATTATTAGTGGTTTCTTGTTGCAGGAAGATGTTTCTGCTATTTTTAGCAAAGCAGACAAAGACAAGTCTGGGACACTGACTCTCAAAGAGTTCCAAGAAGCAATGGATGACATTTGTGTTAGATACCCTCAAGTGGAGCTCTACTTGAAGAGTAAACGTATGCGTGGCATTGCAGATCTTCTTAAAGAAGCCGAAACTGATGATGTATCTAAGAATAACATTGAACTGAAGATCGAAGAGTTCAAATCGGCTCTATCTCAGGTTGACTCACAAGTGAAGTTTCTTCCAGCTACTGCACAGGTAATTCGGTGGAAGTTTAGGAATTTAAGTCTTCGTTCATCTTCAATAAATCTCATTTTTGCTGGATTCTTATCAATTAGTTATATGTGGATTTTTAAGGTTGCTGCGCAGCAAGGTGCTTACCTAGCTAAATGCTTTGACCGTATGGAAGAGTGTGAGAAGAGTCCAGAAGGTCCCATTAGGATGAGAGGAGAAGGTCGTCACCGTTTCCGCCCCTTCAGGTTAGTCCTCCCTAAAAATTTGAACCAATATCTTTGTCTTATTGTTGATTAAACCAAACCAAAACTGTGACGTAGTAGATATAGTGTGTAAGCATTGATCCTTAATGTTACATAGTTTTTGAGAATATGGAAGTTGAGAGGAATTTCCAAAACTCTGTCTCAAGATACTACTGAGTCATGTGCATTGGACCATAAGGGTGTAGGAAAGATGGAGTTAATTCCTTATATTATTAGGTAAGAATGAAAAAGATAAAGAGGACGTTAGGAAGCACATTTAGTGAGTTTATGTAGTTTAATCCTAATTTTGATTTGGTTGGGGTTCAGATTATATATATATATATATATATATATATATATATATATATATATTTTTTGTTGGTTTAGAACCAACTTGAAACCGTCTTGATCCGTTTGGTACAAGTTTAATTTGAAGGATTTTAAAAGAGATCAAAGTTTTTGACTGCCGAAATTGTGGTTTGAAGGTCCTTTGGATATAGAAACACAATAAAAAAATTGTGAAATCCGGTTTTGGTGTTTGGACTCAAATAATATTTGGGTATGGTTTGGTATGGTGACAGGTATAGGCATCTGGGACAATTTGCACCACTGGGAGGGGAGCAAACGGCAGCACAACTTCCAGGAGATTGGGTTTCTATTGGACACAGCAGCCAGTGGCTCTGGTACTCCGTCTACGCCAGGTTAAAATGCTTCCTTGTTCTGAAAATTTTAAAATGAAATCCACAAAGGAATGTTTTCAATTTTTACTTAAGGTAGAAAATGTTTGGATTTGGAACAGTAAGCAAGTGAGCTGGCGTACGAGAGTGCTTGTGGTTTCAGATTGGATGAGGCGTTTCATCTTTGGTAGAGATTCCAGTAGCATCTGATTTTCAACCTCCAAGGCTCCAATACACATATCTCTCTCTCTCACGAGTTACACTAACTTTCTCATGAGGAAAAAGTTTTGATTCACTTTAAAAAATGGAAATCCAAATCGGCTTTTATATTTTGTAATAAAATAATGACCACAAGTAACGAGGAGAGATTGCCTCGTTTCGTTGGCCATATCGTTGCTGATCCCGAGGATTGTACTCTCTGTTTTTCTCTGCAAATATTCTTCAGGTTGGCTTTTTACCTTTATATCCTCTTTTTTTGTAAGCTTTTTCCTCAAATTTTGTTTAGTACGATGACTAAAACTGAGTTTTGTTATTTCTTGCTCTCTGTTTTTCTCCTTCAATATCATGGTCTTTTTTTCTTTTCAAAATATTGGTATTTTTAATATCGTGGATTAGCTTAAAATGGTTTTAACTTGTTATTTATTAAAGATATGGAGTGACTAAAAAATTTTCAATTGTTTTATTTATATTAAAGTGGCTAGGAAAACAGAGAAATTACATAATCAATTGTTGAAAAGTTGAATTTGAAAAAGTGAATCTAGAATAAGACTTGTTTTTTTAAGTGTCGTCAACATCTGTGACGCTGATAATATCAGCGAAACCAACTTTCTTGCGAAGCCGGACAACTAAACATGCGGCGTCGACACCTTCTCCGATCACCACCACTTTGTCTTTCTCTTCTCCTTCTATTCCCACAAACGTCACTCCTGCTCCGTTATTTAAACATGAGAATATGAGATCATTCCATCAAGCGAATTAGAACGAATATAATTTGCTATCCATAGCATCAGTGCCGGCTCTAGGGGGGTGCCAGAGGAGCAAAAGCACAGGGTCATTAAATTTTTTTCCAATTTTACTTGAGGTTTTAGGGTCCAAAATTTTCAGTAATTAAAAAACAGTATTAACTAAAGCCAATTTCTATAAATCAGCACAAGGTCTTTAAGAAGTTTGAGCCGGCCCTGCATAGCATAGTCAAATGCCGGTTCGATATATATATTTGGATTCTAATTGATATCTTACCAGTGGTTTTGGCTCCGATCTTGAGGGCTTCTGAACGACATTTGTCGCACCTCATACTTACCGACATCAAGATTTTCTGCTCATGAAAATTCCAATATTACAAATAATAATACTGCTACGTATATACTTCATCCTAAAACCTTCCGTATATATGTTAGACTTTTAGAATACAAATGTTTTTAGCGTACCTTGGCCATTTTGGAACCTCTTGGAGAAAATGAAACCTTATTTTTTTTGTCCTTTTGGTATAAATGATTACTATAATTTACGTGTGTAAATATAGAAGTGCTTCTGTCTTTGTCTCATTTTCTTATGGCACATTGCTTAACATGTATTAATATGCATATTTTATTTGTACTATTATTTGCTACGAAATCGCAGAGTAATTTTCATGCAACTGCTTCGTAGTTAATATTAGTATAAATGTTGACGTTTAAGTGGACAATATAAGGTATTGCTTGACTCATAAGGGTTAGATTTGGTTAGGTAAAGGTTAGATTTTTATCATGCACATCTAAAAAGTCAGTACCGTGAGGACCACGACCGGTCCTGAATTATAAAAGGCCCGAAAGGAAACTAGTCCCTTATTTCGTGTTTCTGAATAAAACAAATTATTAACCTTAAAACCAAATAAAATTTAGCAAACTGAAAATTGTAAACAAAGAAACGGCACTACATCCTACTTGCAAAGAGGTGTCGAACGGACCGGCCCACAATGGCCATTAGTTTTAGATGGACTGCAACGGAGCAGTCCGCTAGGACCGCAGACAAAATAACTTTCTCCAGGTTCGCCCTGCTAAACCCAACAAGTTTATGGACCGATCCGTAGGCTTAGTTTTTATATTTAAAAAATAATAAATATATATATTTTAAATATTAATTTTAGTTATTTTTAATTTAATTTAATTTTTAATAAATACTTTTTGTAAATATTACAATTTAAAAAATTTAATTTCTTCATATTGTTACATATTTTACATATTATAATAGGATTCATAATTAAGTAAAATTAATTATTCTTACAAATTATTTATTTATTTTTATTGAATATTTGTAGTCTGCAGGTCAATCCGCCAAACCGTGGGTCAAGTCCACTAAAATCCGTAATCCGTTTTGGCCGATCCGCAAGACCCGTTATTTTTCGGATATATAATATAGTGTCCAAACCCGCTCCATCATGGTACTAGCCCGTGAGTCTTTGGCCCGCTTGACACTGATACATACATAGTTTAAAAAAAAAAAAGTATATTCGGGTAGGTCCAAAAACGGGTTGATCAGTTCGCGGGTAAAACCGGTTCAACCACCGGTTAATGGTTTAACCGTCGTTTTAAGTTGGTTTTGTTTTTCCTCCTGAAACGACGTCGTGTCTCTCTCTCTCCCTCTATCTTTTGCGACTCTCCTCGTCTTCTCTGTTCGTCTGCCATATGAGTCCTTCCCAAGCCCAACTTTTCTGAAATTGAAGTGAGTTTCTTCCCGAATCCCTTAAAGTTTCAAACTTTTCAATTAACTTATTCCTCTTTCTCTTGTTTCTATCCGAATCGTGTGAGGGTTTTCATTTTCTATGCTCTGATTTGGTCTCAATCGATGTACGTTTATAATGAATGTGTGTTCTAAATTGTAATAAAAAATGACTAGTAGGTACTAGTTGACAGCTCTCCACAGTTGAAAATCTCTCTTTTGTATGAGGTACCAATTGACAGTCTTTGAGTCTTTCCTTGTTGTTTTGTTATCAAGGGTTCTGAGCTTTGTGTCTTTAGGTTAATTTTCTATGTTGTGTTATGGAAAATTGGTCAGTGAATAGCCAAACCAAAGATTGTGAAATCTGCATTTTGATTTTGGTGAAAAAAACTGTATAGAAATGTCTTACCCTCAAGAAACTTTTATATTGCATAAATGAATAGCTTAGTTGTTATAGGGTTTGGTTGTTTCAATAACAAAGAATAGAATTTGGTTTCTTATACTTTATAAACTTCCTTCTTTCAGTCTTTTGGGACAGAGATGGCATTAATTCAGAAACCAGTGGTGTGCAAAGACACTAATAAGATCTTCATGAAGCAAATACTTGCGTTTACTGAACAGGTATAATATAGAAGTGTTCATGTATATCTTTCTAATAGTGTGCTTTATAACTTGTAAATCAGGTCTTTTCTGAATCTCTCGCTTTCCATATGAAACCTCTTTGTGAATTACATTTCTAGTTTGAGACAATGTCATGTTTGAGGTGGTTAAGACGATAAGAACGTTGACATTTTCTGATTGAAAATAAAAGACCTGGCTTCCATTAACTCTGCATTGGATGCTTACTCTAATTATTTTCTGATTAAAGAAAGACATTCCCTTAATTTATAGGTGACCATTACACAGAACAGTAAGCTCTCGCCACGCACATGGCACAAGGAAGTGATATAAACGGACTAACTTGTAGTCTCTTTCCCCTGTCAAGAATTAGCAAATCATCCTTCTTTTACTTGGTATCATTGACTTTTTTTTTTGGTGGTTGGGGAACTTAAATATGTGTTTTTTGGTATCTCTCTCTCTGCCCCCTCTTCTTGGTATCATTGACTTTTTTTTTTGGTGGTTGGGGAACTTAAATATGTGTTTTCAAACGATTTTTGTGTGATGATTTTAGGATTGTGATGGACAGTTCTGAAGCACATCTAGATAGAATTGAGGCACAGAGGTCAACGGATGTGTCTCATGACCAACAGAAAAAAAGATACTTCCCAATGAATCTGATAAACAAAGTCGCAAGCAAACTCTGTTCACGAGGAGGAGATGGCGCCACGCCACCTATGGGAGACAATGAATCTGGGCTAGAGTTCCTCAACAACCTCAAATTATCGGATCTTTTCCATCTCCCGGGTGAAAATGTCCAGATGAATACGGAAGTTTTTAGCGGACTGAGTGATGGGGACAAAGAGTGTCTGGAGATGTTGAAAGGCGTTGGAACGCCAATGGCATGTCTCAAGAGCGATAGAGGAGATTCAGTTCTTCATCTTGCTGCTAGATGGGGTCATCTAGAACTAGTGAAGAACATTATCTCTGAATGCCCATGCCTTGTATTGGAGTTAAACTTCAAGGATCAGCTTCCGCTTCATGTGGCAGCTCATGCCGGTCATTCGGCTATTGTTGAGGCTCTTGTTGCGTCGGTAACATTTTTTTCAGATAGACTGGCTGAAGAAGATAGAGAGAGACTAAATCCATATGTTCTCAGAGACAAATATGGAAATACTGCTCTGCACTTGGCCATTGAAGGACGCTATATGGAGATGGCTGCCTCTCTGGTGAACGAGAACCAGAATGCTTCTTTTCTTGAAAATAATGAGGGAATATCTTCCTTGTACATGGCAGTAGAAGCTGGAGATGTGACTCTTGTGAAAGAAATTTTGAAAACCGCAGGTAACAATGACCTTGAAGGGAGGAACTCTAACTTAGATTCAAAGTTGGAAGGGAGAAAACATCTTGTACATGTTGCTTTGAATGCCAGAAGTATAGGTTTATCTCTCGCTTTGGCATTTAGTCTGTTCAAATTTCTTATGTAAAACCAGCTGCGTTATGCTAATTGTTGTTCCCAATTGTTTGAGCAGGTGTCCTTGATGTTATTCTTAACGAATATCCAAGTCTTGAGGACGAGCGAGATGAAGAAGGAAGGACTTGTCTATCCTTTGCAGCATCCATAGGGTTTTATAAAGGAGTATGCAACCTGTTAGACCGATCAACAAAGAATGTTTATGTCTGTGACGAAGATGGTTCTTTTCCAATACATACGGCTGCAGAGAACGGCCATATCAGAATTGTCAAAGAGATTCTAAAACGTTGTCCACATTCAAAACACATGCTCAACAAACTTGGCCAGAACGTTCTCCACATTGCAGCAAAGATTGGGGAACATAATCTTGTAAAATCGTTGATGCGAAGTGATGATACAAAACATTTGGGTGTTGGTCAAGATGTGGATGGTAATACACCTTTGCACCTTGCTGTCCTAAATTGGCGCTACCGATCAATTAGAACGCTAGCTTCGGATGTAAAGATACTGCAACTACGAAACGATAACGGCTTAACAGCTAGGGGTATTGCCGAGTCAGTGCTGAAACCCAACTACATCTTTCATGAGGTATGCCTGATTCCCTATATCATACCATTTGATCACACATTAATGATTTTATAGCTTGGCCATTTTTGGATTACAGAGGTTGACACTGGCATTCTTATTAGACGCTCACGCGTTTAGGGGTTGTGGATCTGTTAAGTCGTTAACAAAACCATCAGAACCACTAGACCATGAAAAGAGCAGAGATTACGTCAACACTCTTCTACTGGTAGCAGCACTTGTAGCCACAATGACGTTTGCTGCAGGTTTTACAATACCAGGTGGCTTTAATAGCTCTGCTCCACACTTAGGAAGAGCAACTTTGACCACTGACCCAAATCTCTTCTTTTTTCTGCTATTTGACATATTGGCAATGCAAACATCAGTTGCATCAATATGTACTCTTATATATATGGGCGCAGTTGGGTGATCCATCACTCGTTTCATCATCCTTAAATGTGGCCTTGCCCTTACTGCTTTTTTCTCTACTCTGCATGCCATTGGCATTCCTTTGTGGTGTGGTTACTGCGGTTGGGCATGTGAAATGGTTTGTAGTCATCATTTCCTTAATATCGGCGTTCTTCTTCTATTGGGCGACCAGTATCCTTGCCCCCCACGTCATGCTACAGCTATCAAACGTTTCTCCCGCGTCATGTGTTTATCTCGATCTTTGTATGTGTTATCAAGAGTTGGTGTCAGGATCTCGATCGGGCCGTTTAATTCCTAGACTCCGTCATTTGATGAGGCCGAAGAAAGATTAAGCTCCTTAACTTATGAATGGCCAAAAGAGTCAAATAGTCAATGATCAACTTTAATTTGTGTCAAAAAAAAAAAGAATGGCAAATTAATAGAGGGAAAATAAACTATTTTTGTTTCACACAAAGATTCTGTTCTATAATTTCATTTGGAGAAATTAAATTTAAATAATATCTACAAAAAAATTGTCCATCTATTCTTTTTTTTTGGGGTTTTCTGCAAAATAACTCTCTAAGTCAATTTTGTTTGCAAGTTTACCATTCAAGTCTGAATTATGCAAGTCAATCCTACCATTTTTAAAGTCACCCGCAATACAACCCTCCCGTGTATCGATGACGTGACATCGATAACTCCGTTTGAAAACAAAAGGATTTTGTGCAAAAAAAACCTCAATTTTTTTTTTTTGCAAGATAAACCTTCATGTCAAATAAATACAGGTCAAACCATAATATGAAAAATCTCCTGCAACATAGCCCTTCCGTGTATCGAAACGTGACAGTCAAAGGAAACAAAAAAAAGACCCACCTCTTTCGCCGGCAATTCAGTCCTATTTCACATCAGCGATTCAGTCCATTCCTCCCGCCGGCGATTAACTCGAGTCCTCTCACCCTTGGTTTAGCCTCTGGCGATTTAACTCGAGTTATCTCACTCTAATCATCAATTGCTCTCGAACCCTTCTCGCCGGCGATTAACTCGAGTCCTCTCACCCTTGGTTTAGCCTCTGGCGATTTAACTCGAGTCATCTCACTCTAATCATCAATTGCTCTCGAACCCTTCTGCCGGCGATTAACTCGAGTCCTCTCACCCTTGGTTTAGCCTCTGGCGATTTAACTCGAGTCCTCTCACTCTAATCATCAATTGCTCTCGAACCCTTCTCGCCGGCGATTCACTAGTTTCCTTCCGCCGGCAATTTCAGTCGACTCCTCCCACCGGTGATTGCATGGTTCCTTGTTTGTCTCCCTCTATTTTTTTTTTCTTTTCGGTTCCATGCATCTACCTTTTCAATTTTCAATTCATGAGAGATACAATTTTCAATTGAAGTTTGGTTTGATTTTGCTTAAATGTGGGAAATTGATAATTGAATTGTATGTATATTGCAAGAGAAGTTTAGAAATTTTGTTTTCGGGTTTGTGTTCTTGTTTATGATTTGTGGTGTTTGAGTTTTGTTTTGTTTTTAGGTTGATTTACTATTACAATTTAGATATGTACTAGATTAAATTGCTAAGTAGATTCAATCTGTAGGGTTTATGTTATTCGATTTGCTTTGTTCTTTAATTGCTTTGTGATGATTCTTTTGTAGATGTGGAATAATTATTGGATTCATTAGTGACGATATGTATTTGAAAATATTAGAGAGCATTACTTGAGCAACTACATAATTTCTTGAGCAGCTACATAGTTTCTCTTGTTAGGGTTTTGGTTAGTCATAATGTTAGGGAGCATTTGGGTGTTTTAGTTTTGTTTTAAGTTTAGCTAGATTCTTTGTTGGAATATAGACAATTTGAAGGTTAAAGTGTTCGGGTTCATAACGTAATTATTGGATTCATCGTCCTTTGTGCTGTTTTTTGCAGTTGTAGTTATGACTTTTTCGGTTGTTTGTTGTGTAGTATTTGCATATTCGGTCTTTGATAACTTTCAGACAAATGTGTTCGATCTCTGTTTTTTTTTTATCCCCTAAACTTTGATTTTGATGCATCAAAGAAATGGTTTCTATTGAGTTTGTGTACAATGGGTATGTTTAGTTTTGTCGTTGTCCATTCTGTTTCTATGGAGAAGACTAATCCAATTCTCATATTTGGCTTCTTGTTTTGTCTTTCCTCTTCTTGATTGGATCAAATCCCAAGCCTTACGAATCCATGAACCCATCTTCTGTTGACTCTGGTTTTTAGATTTAGCTTAGGTTTATGAGAATCCATAAAAAAAGGTGGCGGTGGTAGGTTTTGTTCTTATCGAGGAGTTGAACTTGATTTGGATAAAAAGTCTTCCTTTTTCTTATTGATTAGTTACTAGTTTCCCTTTTCATCGAGAACAGATTCATATCTTCACGTACTTTGATGGTTTTGATGAGGTGTTTAATTTGACTTCTGGAGAAACTAAAGTAGCGGTTCTTGTCGGATCTACATGTTAACTTTTACACTTTATGGTCTCAAAACACCAAACATTTGGTTAATGAAGCTATATCGTGTTCATCCTCTAACTTGCTAAGTGTGTTGTCTATTACATTCAATATTTTGCTGAAGCTAAAGTGTGTACTTTGTTTTTTCAGGCTTTTGATCTATATTACGTCTGTGGTTTATCTTCTTAATGGAAACCGATGAAGGCATCACGAGTATGAGTTCAAGTACTTTAAGATACAATTTATTTTTGTTTCTCATGAGAGCTATTTACTAATAACTCTGCAGCTATTATCTCTTGTTTTATTAATATATAAGTGATTGTTATGTGCACACATTGATAAGGAGTATCCGAAGCGCTTATTCAGACATGGTAGAGAGCCTTTTGTTGGAAAAATCAACAACTTCTACAAAACAGCATCCTTCAGAGAATCAAGAAAGCTTTGCCATTAGAGTATAAAGAAGTGAAGAGTGATCCTCAGTTTGCACACGTCTTTGCCATATTTGAAAGCCGTTTAGGATACTCTGCTCGTACGGTGCATAGCTTAATGTGTAGACAGTTGGTAACTAGGAAGAAACATGAACTCTGGTTTGTGTTTGGAAACAAGCCTCTTCGATTTTCTATGCAAGAATTCTATGCAGTGACTGGTTTGAAATACGAAGATGATTTTAGGCATGATTTAGATTCTTAGAGAGATGACAAGGGGTTTTGGAGCAAGTTGCTTAAGAAAGGGAACACTATATGCATTAAGACCTTCATGGATAAGCAATTATCAGAAGTTCACATGTGGGATGAAGTAGACCGGGTAAGGTTTGTTTATCTGTGTGTGATTGCTGAATAGTGGTTGCTAGGGATGAGAAGAAAAATATCAAAGTAAAATACATCAAGTTGGTGATGGACCTTGAGAAGTTGAGAGCATATCATTGGGGTTTACATTCGTTTGAAAGTTGTAGTCAATTCCAAAAACAGCAATCTCCCACGATTTTTTCATCAAAAATAAATCTCCACTCCTTGTTATCCTACAATCTCCACATACTACTCCTCACATAGATATGCATAATGAAAAACAGAATACGAGATGGAAAAGGAAGAACGTGAAGAAGAAGAGATCAATAATATGGCACAAATCGACTAGGGCACAAATCGTTTGTTTACAATTTATTTTTGGGCGTTTTTTTTTTGTATTCTAAAAAAATTAGAATTTGTTTTCTAAATCCAGTAAAAATCGTAATCTTAACAGAAAATATACTATTAAAACGTAATATTTAATAAATATTTACTTTCCTTTTTCAAAGATTCACTTTCTATATCTAGGAATTCTAAATAGTTTAGAAACAAAATTCTAAATTTGGTTAGAATATAAATTCTAAAAGTGAAAATTTCTTAGAAAACGTTTTCTACTGTTTTCAGAAACTATAAAAATTCTTAGAATACAATTTCACACATAGTTTAGAACATGAAGGAAATTTTAGAATACATGTTCTACAATTTTTAGATATTGAATATCCTATTTTCTAAGTTAGAAAGAAAAATTGTCTAAATATCGTAGAATATGTACAAAATATTAGAATAGAAATTATAAACTAAGTAGATCACTAGAAATCGTTTTTTAAGAAATTTAGACAAAACTTTATCTATCAAAAAAATAACTTTTTCAACTAAATAACAATTTTTTTTTTTCAAATCAACTATATTTTTTTTTCTAGAAGATGTTATCAAGATTAAACTTTTTCAAAAATGCTTAAAATATAGAGTAGAGGTATTTTGATCCAAATTGGCATTCTCCAAAAAAAAAAGATATATATGGACAAATTTTTTATAGAAGTCCTTTAGATTTCTATTTTCTATGTGATGTAAAACTAATTTCCTAATTACTTTTAACTCAAAGCTATTTTTATCAAATTTAAGTCACTAATCACTTTAGATCCACAATATTCTAGACTTCTAGTAAAAGACCACAGGGACGATGCTTCCAGGAGTTGATATTTTCTCTGCAGTAACTTTTGGTGTGTGTTTTTAGGGGTTTTCGTAACTCTTTCTCAGGAATTTTGATACCATAACACAATGCTTTGTCCAAAGAAAGACAGAGAAGGGCTTTTTTTTGTTTGTTTGTTAAAGTGTGAGGCATGGCTTGGTGGGTCAAGTTTAGATCATTCAGAGGAGATAACCATGAAGAGTTCTACACTTCGTCCATTAACAAAATCATCAGATTATTCCTTCCTAATTACTAGTCATACCCTAAATATTCACTTACATTAATTTCTGGTATTCTCTTTTGGTAGTGGTCGCTAGATTTTTTTGGGTCAAAATTAAACTTCATCTACTTTATTTCAGTAAGATCATGTTTCATTGTGAGAATGCCAGTTCAATAACCATTAACACAATCTCTTGACCATTTTTTTTTTGGTTTAATTGATACTTAAACAAAACTCGAATTGGTTCAAAGCTCAAATTGGTACATGATTATAAGCCAAACTCAAAACTGAAATACTTGCCTAAAACACACAGATTAGCAAAAATCATCATCGGTAATCTCCCCAATAACCAAATCAAAACTAGTTTTTTCAACAAAAAAGAAAATTGTAATCGCTATGGCTCCGTAGATCGTAAAACAAGATCCACAGGTTCCTATCAGTAAGCGAAACACGTACATTTGTTTATGTCTAATATAGCGTCGAGTTAGGATCATTGCCCCAAAAAAAAGAGCTACCTTCGACGTGGCATCAGACAATTTCTACAATTTAGAAGAAAACAAAAAGAAAAAACCCTCAGCGGACCCTTGTCAAATCAACCACACAGCAGACACAGAACGAATTCAGTCACGCTAGCTGTTGTGTAAAGTGTCATACGGCACTTCCTATCTTTTGGGATTGCTTCTTCATCGGGTTTATAACAATCAAAACTCGTAACCAAACATTAAACGATTTCAAGTAAACAGAGAACCAAAAGAAGAAAAAACTAAGATAGAAGAAAACGTTGTTGAAGATATGAGAAAGAGGGAGAAGAGAATCTGTATTTATATAGAGGGTATTTGTGGCGGCATAACTTAAAGCCCTAGCGTGTACGAGGCGGCATATAACTTGAAACCCTAACGTGTACGAGGCGGCATAACTTCAAACCCAAGCGTTTGATCGAGTTACCATATAGCCCATTAAGAGCCTATATGTATTTTGGGCTGAATAAAATATTATTGGGCCAGTAGATTGTGGTAGTAGAAAGAGAAGAGCTCTAACTACAAAGACTACTAGTCTTTGTTCCTTCTACGATGATTGGGACAGAAACCAAACCATTGGTTCAACAAATGTGGTCCCACGTGTGGATCTCATGGCTCTAGGGAAACCACTTGGATGACGCTGCAAGGAGTTGATCTTTATGCTGCGGTTCCGTTTTGTGTTGTGCATATAATCTTAGAGAAAGGTACTGTCTTCTCATGTACTCTTGTTTTATAGGTTTTTCCTCTCTTTTTTAAGAAAAGTGTGTATAATTGTGTTACAAATGTTGCAGATGGAGAGGAAATTGAGTTTGAATCAAACAAATCAGAGTTTAGTGAAGGAGAAGGCTCTGTTCATATCAGAACTTGGGGATCTTGCTGATAGACTCAGCATCTTGCAGTCTCCTCTACATCTCATTGTATTGTCCCCTGTTTTTGCTTGCACATGTTTTTGAAAGTGCTTAAAACATTGTTTCAAATTCGCACTGCACTTTACTGGCACACTTATAAGGTGATATTGTTTATCACACACTGTCAAGAAGTTAAAACCATTAGATGTTGACAGGACTGAACATTAGATAGAGACTCTGTACTTCTCACACTCATCAAACTAAGCACATCATATAAAGAGACAACGATGACAAAAGTGAATCGAAAGAGATAATTGCAATAGAGAATAAGTTCGATTTGTTGTTTGAAAGAAAAGAGAGATGAAAGAAACGGAAACATAGTCGATCAATTATTTATCAGAGGCTGTACATGGCCCCAAAACATAAACCACCAAAGTACTAGATGAAACGATACATGAACTTGGTTCAGTAACCATAAGAGAGAGAGACAAGGTTTAGAAACCACCACGGAGACGGAGGACCAAGTGAAGAGTAGACTCCTTCTGGATGTTGTAGTCGGCCAAAGTACGTCCATCCTCAAGCTGCTTTCCAGCGAAGATGAGACGCTGCTGGTCCGGAGGAATGCCTTCCTTGTCCTGGATCTTAGCCTTCACGTTATCAATGGTGTCGGAGCTCTCAACTTCAAGAGTGATGGTCTTTCCGGTCAAAGTCTTTACGAAGATCTGCATACCTCCACGCAGACGCAAGACCAAATGAAGCGTAGACTCCTTCTGGATGTTGTAATCCGCCAAAGTTCTGCCGTCCTCAAGTTGCTTTCCGGCGAAGATCAACCTCTGCTGGTCCGGAGGAATACCCTCCTTATCTTGGATCTTGGCCTTGACGTTGTCAATGGTGTCAGAGCTCTCCACCTCAAGAGTAATCGTCTTTCCCGTTAGGGTTTTAACGAAAATCTGCATACCACCACGGAGCCTGAGAACCAAGTGGAGGGTGGATTCCTTCTGGATATTGTAATCCGCCAACGTGCGGCCATCCTCCAACTGCTTTCCGGCGAAGATAAGCCTCTGCTGATCCGGAGGAATACCTTCCTTATCCTGGATCTTGGCCTTAACGTTGTCGATGGTGTCAGAGCTTTCCACCTCGAGGGTGATAGTCTTTCCGGTGAGAGTCTTAACGAAGATCTGCATCTGTTAATCAGAAAAACCGAGATTAATCGACAAATTCGATCGCACAAACAAGAAACTAACACCAAATCTAGATAAAAATCACAGATCAAAGCGTAAATAATCGAGAACACACAAATTCTTTCAACAAATCGGATCAAATACAAGGAAACAACAAGAAAATAAACAGATCTGCGAAAAATACGAACCCTAATCGAGAAATAAGAAGAGATCTAACGATGAAACTATGTAATTTGCCTCCGATCAGAGATTAACGAGATCAAAATCAAAGAACAGAGCCTAAATTGCGATCGAACGAAACAAATCGAAGAAATACAATAAGAACTCAGAAATCTACCTTGATCACGGTTGAGAGATTTGAGAGATTGATTTTAGAGTTTGAGAAAATTGGAATCTGAATTGTGAAGAAGAAGAGCTCTTTGGGTATTTGATTTATAGAAGCAAAAAAGACGAGGACGACTCGGTCGGTCACGAGAAAGCTAAGGCGTGGAAGCAATAGCCAATTATAAATTGACACGTATGTGTAGGGACGTGTACGCGTTGTTCACACGCAAAGTTGTTTTTGGCTAATTGCCTTATTTTTAGGTTGAGGAAAAGTATTTTGTGCATTGAGTTGTTAAAAATTTGATGTAAAGATAGTTTGCTGCGAGACATATACTGAAAGTTGAATTACCATTAGATGAGATCATTAGATAATCTGGATAAGTATGCCAAGAAGTTCTCTGAGTTGAAATTTGAATTAAGCACAACTGAGAGACATATACTGAAAGAGATGGGTTTTGTTTGTCATGTTGAACACTAGAAACACCTCCGGAATTGAGGCAAGAAGCTTGGAATTTGGCTAATGATAGTCTGCGTACAACCCTTTGTGTAAGGTTCACAAGTGAGGTTGTGGCTTGTGGGGTCGTGTATGCTGCTGCACGTAGGTTTCAAGTACCTCTCCCAGAGAATCCACCCTGGTGGAAAGCATTTGATGCAGATAAATCTAGTATTGACCAAGTGTGTAGAGTTCTAGCTCATCTATACACTCTTCCAAAGGCTTAGTATATCTCCTCTGTTTGCAAGGATTCAGGTGGACATTCAGATAAATCAAGACATCACTCTTTTGCAAATATCCTTTTCATTTACCAAACACGATGATCTCCTCTGCAAATAATTTTGGGATTACTAAGATAATTGATCATAAATACAATCTTCTATCTCGTCACACAACACATTTTGACTCGGCACAAAATTAAAAAAAAAAAACACATACACACACTTTTTGGTCTTGGTGGTCTTTAAGTTTCAAGCAGCGTCTACTCCTCCTTGTTGTTGTGCAAGATATCTCTCTCGGCGTTGCTTCTGGTCATTAGTACAGAAGATAAACACAGTTAACATCAGTATCACACTTTCTTTGTTGTCTTATAAAACAAAACATAAAAAGAAGACGAGAGTAAGGCATGAAAAGAATGGCATTCGTCTCTCACCCATTCATCGATCACAAGCCCTTCTCCAATTGGCTTTGGACCAACAATACCCTCTGATGCTTTTTTCCGTGCTTCATCTGCAGCATCCGCTTCAGCCAATTGACTCTTCAATTTCTCCATCATCTGTAAAGAGAGAGGTAACAAAGTTTAAAGAATCAGTGATATCTAGGATTGCTTAAAGCAGTAAATGATCCCAATCAAGTTCACAAATGATGGCGATAAGAACCAGAAAAAGAAGAAGAAGCGGACGGACTCACGGAGTTAGGGTTTTCGGGATCCAAGAATACCACACGCATTACTTGCTCCTCAGAGACATGATCTTTTTGCTCCTCAAACTGCAAAACACAAGAGCATCCACACTTCTTAGAATCCAAGAACAAAAGTCTTATTTTATCTTATCTTCTCTGTTTCTTTCTGACCAGTAGTTACTACAAGTTTCACATACCAGCTCAGGCATATAGTCTGTTGGAACTTTCATCTTCAAGCTCATGATTTTAAACTTAACCCCGCTCTTTTGTTCCATTGGCTTTTCATTATTCTCAGGAGGCTCAACAAACTTGAAAACTAAAGAATTCAACAAGACATAGAAACAAACAGTCACCACATAATCATCGAGGCCAATGATAAAAAGTACCCTAATCAAACAGTATAAAGAAACATATATACAAGAGAAGCAAATACCAGTTGCGATAATTTCTTCCCCGGGAGCAAGAATAGCACCAGCCGGGCGCATGAAGCAACTCTTTGGTACTGTTGTTTGAAACTGAGTAAACCAAGATAATCAGCAGAGATAAACACCAATGACAACAACAACAACCATAATCAAAACGTTTTTGAATCCATTACAAACCTTAAACGCTACATGTGACTTGCTCGTATTCTTAATCTTAATGGCACTCCTGACTTGCTTCCCAGGCTCATCTACATACAAAGTTCATAAACTAAATCACTAATCTTTGATCATCAATAAAGAGTGAATCTTGAAATTGACAAGACTCCACATTTTATTCCTAAATTTGCTCAATGGCTTTATACAGTTTATAGTAACGTATCAATAAGTCAAATTACAAGTCAACATCATCATCACCTTCAATATATATCCAATTTCATGATTCCCAAAGATAAAGCTAAACCAGTTAAGTCAATATCAACACTATGATCCAAAAAAAAATTCGAAATTTTATAGAATTGATCAGTCAAAGTCTTCGATGAGATCCGATTAAGAGTAGAAGAAACTCACAAGGGAAGTAAAGTTTTGCTGAAGGATCAAGCTTTAATCGGCGTTTTGTTGGAAGAAGCGATCTCGCGACAGATGACATAGAAGGGATCGTGGCGGCGGATTGATGATGGTTTTGACCCAATCCTTCGACGACAGGAGGACCGTGATATTGAAAATGGCGAGATTGATGAATGTAATTTTGATTTAGATGAGAAGATGTTACAGAAGAAGAAGAAGTAGCCATGGAAGAGGACGAGGAGGCTGAAGGAGCTTGGGAATTAGAGTTTCGAAATGGAAGTTTGAATTTGCCCCAACGTCGACCATCGGAATCTGATTTGTCCTCCGTTAAAGCCATCGGAGAATCGGACGCGAGAGAGGGAAGGATTAAAGTGGATTTGATTGGGTTAGTGTTTTTTTATTAAGCGAGAAAGTCATCTGAAGTGGAGAAGAAGATGAAGAGCTAAAACGCAGATAGTAATAGCGTTTAATACGATAGCGTTTGGATTCGCTTAAAGCTTACTTTTTGGTTGTTGTAGTGATTGCGTTCTGAAAAGCAATAAAAACGGTTGAGTTACACTCAAAAAATAAGGCTTGGGTTTTTGGGTATTCGGATTGGGGTCGGATCAGGTTCGAGTCGAGTTTTTTGGGTTCGGGTATTCCAAATTTAGAAATCTAAGATCCATTCGGATATTGTAAGGGGGTGTTATTCGTTAATGGATTTTAATAGAATTGAAATCCACACTAATCCACTGTTATTTAACTAATGATTCTAAATCCAGCTTTAAAATCTAGTGTTATTGGAACTCATATTTGTAAATCATGCTTAATAGATTCTAAAGTTTGGTGTTATTCAATTAAGATTTGAAATATTTCATTAAAATCCAATGTTATTCAAAACTAAAAGACTTTTAAAATCTTTGTATATTAATTGATTTGAAATGAAAGCTCTTTGGAGTTTCATGAGTAAATCATTAAAATCAAAATCCAAGACATATTGCAGAGATTTTGAAATTCATACAAACATATTCTTAAAAGCAATATCAGAAAACAAATCTAAAGCTTAAATAATTGACTTTAACACCATAATTGAATAACACCACCTAAGACTCTAAGTTAGATTCGGATCTGTTTTTCGGATTCACCCGAGTATCCAAAATCAAAATTTTGTATCAAAATATTTAAATTACTTAAAAATATATAAAATTTTCTAACAAAATTTGAGTATTTTCTATCCAAATCTATTGAAAAGTAGGTTAAGTATCCAAAATATACAAAATATTTTAAAATTCAAATATTTTAGGAACTTAAGTTGTGTAAATATTATTAAATTATTTTTATGTATATATTTTGGATATGTTCGGATACTTGATCGGGTTCATATTCGGATCGGTTTCGAATTCGGATTTTTGAGTTTTGAAATTTGTGATCCGTTCGGATATTTTAAAGTTTTGAATTCAAGTTTGGATCAAAAATTTTTATCGAATTTGATTCGGTTCTTCAGATTTAGATATTTTGCCCAGACCTATCAAAAACGATTAAAAATGCGTCAAAAATCCGCTGTAAATCTTCGCTTAGCTTGATAAATAATTGTACCATTTTAACGTTATAGCTTGACAACTCCAAACTATATGACCATCTCACATCTTACAAAATATCTTGTTATCCATTATTATAATCGTAAATGTAGACTTCAAACAATTCTAGTATCAACCAAAATGGACCAAATCTACCTATTTCAGCATTTTTATTTAGGCATGGTATGACAATTTGCTGAGTTTAGAATACAACTTTTATATATCGATTTATTTAACGATTTACCAATTATACATTATCTAAAAATCGACTTATTAAAATCCAAAATAACATACTTATTACATTTTGAGTCATCGTCTTTATCAAACTAATTTTTTTGTATAATCTATAGTTCAAATCCACATGTAAATACATGATTTGGTGAAGACAAACCATTATCTTCATTGATTTACTTTTCATTTTATACATGATTTACATAAAACACAAAGTACAAAGAAAACGAAAAAAAAAAAAAACTATTCACAGAGAAAACAAAAATCCAAAACTCAAAAACACAAACAGAAACGTTTTGGTTTCGTTTTCTCATCTATTATTTTCTCAACCAGATCTAACAAGATCCCCAACAGCTCAGAAACATCACCGTCCTCAAAGATTCCTCCGCTTGCCTCAGCCTCTCACTCGCCGCCGCACCAAATCGACTCGATTCCAGATCTCCTTTAAGCCTCCTCACCGACGACGACGACGACGCACTCTGTGGAGACGAGACCGATTCTTTGACGGCAGATCTTAAAGTCGTATCTCCGCCGCTTACACCGGTAACACTCTTCTCCTTCATCAACTTACCGGAAAACTGACTAATCACTCTATTCATCCGATTATAAAATTTCCGATCCTTAAGATTTTTTTCTGCTGATTTATGGCTTTTCAGATTCCGAAGAGAGTTTTTTCTTTTGTGAAGAGTAAGAGATGTTTTGTTTATATAGACGGAGAAGTGAGTGAGCCATATGATTTGGGAGGAGCTACCGGTTTAGACGGTAATAAACCGGAGGCTTGACGAATAATTGGATTACTGTTGGATAAGTGACTGACACGTGGCGGTTTTAGGAACTTTCGCGACATGTTGGTGTGGGAACTGTGGATATGATCGAAGAGGAATGGATATTTTATTACTTTAATTCATTTTTGTTTATTTGGAAAAGTTATTTATAATATCTGTGTCGTTTTCCGTTGGATAATTATGAATCATAAGATGTTTTTTACTTTGACGAAGAAATTAGGTTGTGATGTTTCATTTAATCGTTTTCTAGATAACGTTTTCTGTTTTTGCTTCACTTTGTCGTCTAATTTATAAATTCTTTTTTTGATAAGGTTGTCTACTCGAATTTGACCAAGATTTTTTTACTATTTATAAAAATATGTCAATCGTGCTTTTTCTTCAACGTGCATTTTATACTAATTTTTCAATTCTAAATCATCTCGAAAGTGTTAGGGTTTATTAGATTGTGTATAGTTTCTATACTAAGTATATTTGTACATAATAGAAGTCATTAAGGGTTCGGTATAGTCCCGGTTTATTCATTCTAATTAAAGTGAATCTCTGGTTTATTTTTGGTTTAGTTGGTTTGTTGTCTATACATTGATGTAACAAACTTTCTGATTCATTAATGAGAAATTGAGTTTTTGCCATGTTCTCTCTCGGATTCATGGTTCCTATTAGGGTTCAATGTTATAAACTACAATCGTTTTCATGTCATTTTCTTGTATTGTAAACAACGTGGTGGTAGTCTAGTAGTAAATTTCCCATATGGAGGTGTTGGGTTCAAGGTATGTTGGGAAGGATCTATTTTTCAAAGGAGATGTATTTAATCTAGACTTATTAGAAGTGTTGGGTTCGAAGCATGCTGGAAAAGATCTCTTGTCTAAAAAAGATGAATTTAACCTGGTATAGGTCTCTGTCTTTGGAAGATATAAGGCCTTTGAACTTAAATTTTCAGATATTAAAAAAAAAAAAAAACCAGAATACGTAGAAATGGGATATTAAATGAAAAGACCAATAAAAAAAAGAATTTGGGGTCCAAGCTTGTCTGCCACTGAGTTGTTTTCCTTTTATGTATATTTGTTGTTGTATGCATATTGTTGATCAATTTTATAGGTTGTTTAGAATTTATCACCATGATTATCTATCGGATTCTCTACACCATAAGTGTTCTACGTACAGAGCCAAAAGCTTATAATAAGCAGATAATAACCTCTTTCATCTCATACAATAAAACCCGAGCTTATATGTAGACCACCACGATGGAAAATGCCATCGTATAATTAGATTTGTATCATCCATTTGATGGTGTTTGGTCGTGACTCGTGATGGTGATGGTAGTTTAGGTAAAGTATGCAAGTTGTCACATATTCGAGTAGCTTGCAACTATTGTATTTACTCTTGTGGATTTAATCCAAAAGGTTCCCATATTTTACGGTTTATAATTAGATCATTCTTTATTTGCAAACTCTCCATTGCTAGCTAGAAATGTAGTCATGTATCACCATCCTAAATAAATATGTTTTTGGCCGAGATTTGCAGAGTCTCTCCATGTAATACCGACTTCGCAACACTCTTGAGAGGAAATGATTCGGATTATGGAGGAATTGTGTAGGTCCCTAAATCCCCAACCCTTTCCGTTTCTGGATCCGACCGATGTTTCCATCTAAGCCACATAATTTCAGTTTTGCTTTTAGTTTGAACCCACAAGATTAAAAACGAGGACAAGATTCCATATATAACAAGTGGTCGTAGCAATTTGAATTATGGCATAATATAGACCGACATAGTCAAAGAAGCGAAACAACATAACCATAGCCACAAACAAATAATATTTTCTTTATTTATTATATATGGCTTTTTCGTCAAAAGAATCAAAACCACGAAATTAATAAGCTATAGAACTTATATATAAGCCAACAAAAATTATATCACCTTCTTAAAAACAATTTACGCTAAAATATTTGATAAAATAGATCACTTAAATGGACTAGTTTTGCTTTGATGAAAATTTGCTGTGTTGGCCAAAGCCAAAGAACAAATCTTCTAAATATTTAGAAAATTAGTTTAGATTTTGGTTAGGTGCACAAAAAAGAAAATGTTTAGATTTTGGTTTAGGATAATCTCAATTGAAAAAATAACTTCCAAAATGTGTATATATATATGTTAAAAAAATTAACATTTTTTTCTTTTCAAAATAGAATAACAAAAAAACGAATATGAACACATTGAGAGGAAAAAGTTTTTTTAGGCTTATGTTGACACATTGAAAAGTCTCAATGAATTCATTTTATTAGTAATAGATTTAATTTTAAACAAAAAATAGCACAAATCTAGTGTGTAACCCTTAGTAATAGTTAAAAAACAGTAAATGTAATGCAATGCAATAAAAAGGGTTCTAAGTAATCATCAATATAAGCTAAGCAAGCAAATGATCTGTTCTTATATTCACCAATGTCAATTTCACCAACTTCCATTACAATTTTCAAACATTAGATTATATCTAGGACCTATAAACATCAAAGGGTGCTAAGTGTAGCGTAGCGGTTTTTTAAAAATAAATGTAATATCAATTCGATTTTTTTTTTTTCAAACAGAGTGCAACGTTTTAGTAAATGTTTTTATGATATTATGCAAATCAAAACTACTCTGCCGATTTCTTTGTCTCCAAGCAAACCAAGCTTCCATACATCTATTATATCTTCTATCTCCATGTTCCCATATAGAAGAGATGTGATTTCGAACCTGTTTGTCCAGATTTCGAAGCAATTGCGCTGGTGGAGTTGGTTCTTCTCCATGCTTCTATGTGAGCATCGAACCCTCAAGAACACTAACGAAATCGATCGGACACTCGTGTGAGATTGAACACAAAGAACTTTTAAAAGAGACACATATGATTTTACGAGTTCAGGCTCCGATAAGGAACCCTACGTCTCGCCGGAGATGTCTCCGGAATTCACTAAAAGCACTTAGCTCAAAACGAGCTTTCTCTCTCTACAATCGTTCTGTTTTCTCTCTCTCACTTCTCTTGATTCAACAAACTTCTGAATCAATTGAATCTACAAAGAAACAAAATACTTAAAGGAAACAGAAGAAGACGAGTAAAGGATAAGAAAATGCCGTTGAGAGTAAACGGATTGGATCGCTCCACATGTCACGATCTCCTTAGCTCGTCAACCAGTTGACCCTGAAACCTTCTGAAACACTTAGAGAGTCTCTGATACTTAGCGTATAGATCAATACTTCTTCAAATCTCCACCTTGATCTTTATGCTCTGCTGCCTTTAGCTTTTGAATTCCTCTCCGGTACCTGAACTAACTTGTTCAGCTTCTTTTTCCTGAGTAAACCCACTCAGCTTCTTCTCCCTGAGTAAACCCACTCAGCTTCTTCTCCCTGAGTAAACCCACTCAGCTTAAAACCCGGAGCAAAGCTCCACCTTAACTTTGAGATACTCTGAGCAAGTCAAGAGCGTCTTGAAACTTGCTCACTGGTAGCACTTTGGTGAATATATCTGCTGGATTGTCTTCAGTGTCAATCTTCAATATCTGCACCACACCATCGTTCACCAATTCTCTGATGAAGTGATATTTAACATCAATATGTTTGGTCCTTTCGTGGTAGACTGCGTTCTTAGTCAAGGCAATAGCACTCTGTGAGTCACAATGGATGTTTACTGATCCTTGTGCAAAACCTAACTCACTTACAAGACCTTTCAGCCAAACTGCTTCATTTGCTGCATCAGTTAGAGCCATATACTCAGCTTCAGTGCTTGATAGAGCTACTACTTTCTGTAAGCTTGACTTCCAGCTTATCGTGTTTCCACCAAAGGTAAACACCACTCCTGAAGTGGATCTCCTTGTTTCCTTATCTGCAGCATAGTCCGAGTCACAATAACCTTCTAAGACTAGCTCTCCTTCATTCTTATAGCACAGCTTTCGGTCTAAAGTACCACCAATGTATCTTAATATCCACTTTACTGCCTGCCAGTGTTCCTTCAATGGTTTACTCATGAATCTGCATACTACACCAACTGAATGAGCTAGGTCTGGCCTTGTACCAATCATTGAGTACATCAAGCTCCCAACTGCACTTTGATAAGGGATTGTTCTCATGACTTCTGACTGTTTCTGAATCTCTTCATCAGTTGCAGGTTTCAGTTTAAAATGGATCCCCAGGGTGTGTTGACTGTCTTGGCTCGATCCATGCCAAAATCTCCAAGAACTTTCAGGAGATAGCCCTCTTGAGAAATGGAGAGAGTTCCAGCTTGTCTATCTCTGACGATCTCCATACCTAAGATTTTCTTAGCATCCCCCAAGTCTTTCATTTCGAATTCAGAGTTTAGAAGAACCTTTAACTCACATACCTCCTTTTTATCCTTAGATGCTATTAGTATATCATCAACGTATAGAAGCAAGTAGATGTACTCTCCACTCTGCAACATCTTGAAGTAAACACAGCTATCATACTTGTTTCTTTCATATCCAATCTTCTGCATAAACTCATTGAACCTGTTGTTCCATTGTCTAGGAGACTGCTTCAGTCCATACAGCGACTTCTTCAGTAAGCAAACTTTGTCTGGATATCTTTCATGAGTATATCACTCTGGTTGCTCCATATAGATCGTCTCATCCAGGTAGCCGTGTAAAAAGGCTGTCTTTACATCCATCTGTTGTAACTCCATGTCTAGGTGAGCAACGATTGATAGCAGGAGGCGAATAGAGACATGTTTCACCACTGGTGAAAATATTTCTTGAAAGTCTATTCCCTCTTTCTGTGAGTATCCCTTAGCTACAAGCCTAGCCTTAAACCTTGGTTTCTCCACTCCTGCAATTCCAGCTTTCCTTTTGAATATCCACTTACATCCAATAGGCTTCTGTAGACTGTTTCTCTCTACAAGAACCCATGTCTTATTCTTTATCAGAGATTCTATCTCCTCATCAGCTGCTTCTAACCATTTCTCACTATCAGGGTCTTGAACTGCTTCCTGATAGCACTCAGGTTCAGAATTTCCCCCATCCTCTGTTATGAGGTAAGCATAGCCTGCAATCTCATCTAATACTTCCTCATCCATCTCATAATCCTTGAGTCTTGATGGGATAATCACTTGTCTTTTAGGTCGATCTCGAGCTATCTGTCTTGTTCTCTGATTTCCTTCTGGTGTAGTGTCTACCTGATCAATGTCAATGATTTCTGTAGTCTCATCAGAAATACTCTCTGTAGCTCCACCATGATCTGAACTGTCTCTGGTTTTACTGGCACCTGCACATTCGAAGATGGGAACTTTATTAGTAGTCAAAGGGAGTTCAAGACTTATACATGAGGTTGTGGCGTTCATGATGTCCTTGTACATCACATCTTCTCTGAACACAACGTTTCGACTTATGGTGCACTTCTCTTCCTCAATCATCCAGACTCTAAAACCCTTAACTCCACTTGGATAACCCACAAACACTCCTTTCTTGGCTCTAGGATCCAGTTTTCCTTCTTGAGAATGAACGTATACAATGCAGCCAAATCTTCTTAGTCTTGACAGATTGGAAATCACTGAGGTCCACAGTTCTTCAGGGATTTTATTCTCCATTGTAGATGATGGTGATTTGTTAATCAAGTATACTGAGGTTGAAACTGCTTCAGCCCAAAATTTCTTGTCTAAGCCACTTTCACTCAGCATACTTCTAACCTTGTTCATGATTGTTCTATTTAATCTTTCTGCAACTCCGTTTTGCTGTGGAGTGTAAGTACATGTTCTATGTCTTACTCTCCCTTCCTTCTTGCAGAAACAATCAAACTTTTGATTACAGAATTCTAACCCGTTGTCTGTTCTTAATTTCTTGAGTTTTCTGTCACTTTGAGTCTCCACCATCTTTTTCCATTCAGTGAATGAAGCAAAGGCTTCATCTTTAGACTTGAGAAAGTACACCCAAACCTTTCTTGACCAGTCATCTGTAAATGATATGAAGTACTGATATTTTCCAAGACTGTGCGGTACGTTAGGAGATCCCCATAGATCAGAATGAACATAGTCAAGTTTCTCATTAGTTACATGTTGTGCTGATCCGAAACTAGCTCTGTGAGTCTTCCCTATTATGAGTCTTCACAAAACTTTATCTCTGATATCTTGTCATTACCAAAGCAACCTTTCTTACTCAAAACTTCCATAGCCTGCTGTCCTATATGTCCCATTCTGCTATGCCATAACTGAGTCTGATCTGATTCACCTGAGACTGTTGTAAGAGAGTCTGCATCTGACTTTCTCGCTTCCGCTTGTAAAATGTATAACGAGGCTCTTCTGACTCCTTTCATGAACACTTATGATCCCTGAATTACCTTTAAGACACCGTTACCTCCTCTAAACTCATATCCCTCTGACTCAAGAGTTCCCATAGAGATCAGATTTCTAGATATCTCTGGGATGTACCTCACTCCATGAAGGATGATCTGTCTTCCATCCTCATTTGTGAACTTAACCTTTCCAATTCCTTTTACTTCAGAGAATGAATTATTAGCCATTCTAACCTTTCCTGCTTTGCCTTCTACAAAGTCTACAAGATAGTCTCTCCTAGGTGTCATGTGGAAAGAGCACCCAGTGTCCATTATCCATTCTTCTTGATCTCTCTTATCCTCACTTAGGTTAGCTTCTGATGCTACTAGCCCGACCAAGTCTTGAGCATCGTCCTTTACCAATGTTGTTTCCCCTGCACCATTTCCCTTATTCTTCTCAAGCCACTTGTAACATTGTCTCTTGAAGTGACCTTCCTTTTCACATATCCAACAGACTTTCTTTCCTTCTGTTGAGTTATTCCCTTTGTTGTTATCACTTCCTTTGGCCTGAAACTTTCCCTTTACATAGAGACCTTCACCAACCGGTCTTGATCCTCCTAAACCATCTCTTAGTTCTAGTTCCTTTGATTTTGCAGCACTCACAACGTCATCAAGTTTTATGCCTTCTCTTCCATATTTCAAGGTTTCCTTAAGCATATCATAGCCTTCTGGTAAAGCACTTAGAATCAAGATTGCTTGGACTTCTTCTGGAACTTGAATCTAAAGATTACTTAGATCTGATATCATCTTTAGAAACTCATCTATGTTCTCTTCAAGAGTTTTTGAATCTTGCATTCTATAGTTGTAAACCTTGAGTTGAAGGTAAACACGGTTTGGTAGAGTCTTTACCAAATACAATTTATCAAGAGTTGCCCATGCTTCTGCGGCTGTCTTTGAATGTTCTATGTTTCTCAGAACTTTATCTCCGACATTTATGAAGATCATATCCATCGCTTTCTCATCTCGATCAATTCTTGCTTTTTCCTCTTCGAGAATCTTTTTTTTCTTTGCTGGATCGTCTTCTTCTTCATCTGTCAATGAAGATGACTTAGTTTGTTCCACCAGCGCATCTTTTAATCCCATCTTCCATAGTGAGAAGTCGCCTGATCCGTCGAACTGAGAAATCTTCAGTTTCGTGTTCGACATCCTTGAATCGATCTGAAATTCTTGAGCTCAGAACCTGGGCTCTGATACCAATTTGTGATCCTCGAACCCTCAAGAACACTAACGAAATCGATCGGACACTCGTGTGAGATTGAACACAAAGAACCTTTAAAAGAGACACACAAGATTTTACGAGTTCAGGCTCCGATGAGGAACCCTACGTCTCACCGGAGATGTCTCCGGAATTCACTAAAAGCACTTAGCTCAAAACGAGCTTTCTCTCTCTACAATCGTTCTGTTTTCTCTCTCTCACTTCTCTTATTCAACAAATTTCTAAATCAATCAAATCTACAGAGAAACAACAATACTGAAAGGAAACAGAATAAGACGAGTAAAGGATAAGAAAATGCCGTTGAGAGTAAACGGATTGGATCGCTCCACGTGTCACGATCTCCTTAGCTCGTCAACCAGTTGACCCTGAAACCTTCTGAAACACTTAGAGAGTCTCTTATACTTAGCATATAGATCAATACTTCTTCACTCTAACTGTTTCGTTCTCTCCAAATTGAATAGAGCTGAAAGTTGTACCATGTTAAGAATAGGCAATGCATCCCCAAAGACATGTCTATGAGGACTGTTTGAATATCATTCCATCTTGTTGAGAATTTAATTATGACCCATAACCTTCTTGCTTAGCCCTAACCAAATCTCGTTAGCATATCCACATGTAAAGAATAGGTGTTCTCGGTCTTCTACCTGCTCACTACAGAAAATACAAGATATGTCTACTCCAACTTGTCATTTGATCATTCTGTTCCCCGTCGTTAACCGGTTTCGTGTCGTTAACCATGTCAAAAATGAGTATTTAAAATTTAAGAGTGGTCGTGTGATAACCATATGCCCTAATCCCATTCGGCGGTATCGGTATGTATTAATGTTTCCGCAGGGACTTGAAGCAGTTTCACTGACAGTTACAGCGGTTTTACCTCCTTAATTTTTATGTTTTAGACTTTGTTCATGTGGTAGTTGTGTCGTAGAAAGTTAATAATAGAAATATAGAGCAGGTTTTGATCCAAAATAAAAAACTAAATACAGAAAGAGAATACTTTCACATACGGAATTTCCATTAGTGAGGAAACATGTCCTTTTTATTTTTTTGTATATTTAACATTTCCCGAAGATTAGAAACCGCATATTATTTATCTTAGTGAAAGTTATTAAAAAGGGCCCGACACTTGTTTACGTTAATTACTACCAAAAAAAATAAAATAATAACTTGTAGAAACCTATATTAATAATCGTAGAAAAGAGTGGGCTAGCTAAAGAGTTGAAAACCCTAATTTCTACATACTAAGAAAATAATGACGATGATGTTCGATCTTACGCAGGATTTGGTGAAAGAGATATTGTCTAGGGTTCCGATAACTTCCCTAGGAGCAGTGAGATCCACTTGCAAAGGATGGAACGCTTTATCCAAAGATCGGATTCTATGTAAAGCAAAACCAAAACAGCAGTTTCATCAAGGGTTCATGCTGTCTGATTATAGGCTTCGTTCAATGAGGTTCAATATCTCTGGAACCTTCAAGGAAAATGGTGAAGAATTCGTTAACTTATCAGTAAAGGAGATTGGTAATTTTCTTAATAAAGTTGAGATATCTCATATGTATTACTGCGGCGGTATATTGTTATGTGTCACCACGGATACTAGGCTCGTGATTTGGAACCCGTATTTGGGGCAAATCAGGTGGATCCAACTCAAAACAGAAACTATGTATTCCACGTTTTGTCTCAGATATGACAACAACAAAAACCACAAGATATTGAGGTTTCTCGATAATAAACAGGGCTCATACGAAATTTACGATTTGAAGTCTTATTCATGGAGGGCTTTTGATGTCATTCCCAAGTGGGATATAGATGATGATGGGCAGAGTGCATCGGTAAAGGGAAATACTTACTTTAGGACGATAGATGAAACCCCAAATTTACTAATCTGTTTTGATTTTACGGCAGAAAGATTTGGAAAGCTTCTTGATCCACCTTTTCAGCATGGTTGGATGAGTCTATCCTGGGTTAGAGAAGAGAAACTCGTAGCCTTATATCAGCACTTGGATACATCTATGATAGAGATTTGGATTACTACTAAGATAGAGCCCAATGCACTATCGTGGACCTCCTTCTTAAAATGTTATATTGAGCAACTCATTGCTCTTGATTTTTGGTTTGATATAGATTACAACAATTTCTTCATTGACGAGGAGAAGAAACTCGCGGTGGTTATTGATAAAGTCGAATCTGAAGACTGCAAAAGATCTAATTCTCACATCAATTCTTACATCATTGGAGATGATGGCTACTTGAAAAAAATGAATAGTCTTGGAAACACTGCAAGATCTTATACCGCAATTATGTTATCTAGCTGTTACGTTTCAAGTTTAGTGCAAATTGATGATCCCATTGCAAGACGCAGAAGAAGAGAGAGGAACAGCAAACGAAAAGAGAAGAAGAGGAAGGGAACCACCAACAACAAGGTGTAATCATCACTACCACTCAAAAGGAAACAAGAAGACTATCGCTTCTCATTCGTTTTTTCTTAGAGTACTATCTACTTGATTATTATTTGACACTTTTTGTTGAAACAAACATTTTTAGCAGGTCAGCAATTTTATTAGAATACTTCTTTGCTCTTTAGCTTCAATTTCACCGCAAAAGTCAACATATTTTGAGACTAATGGTGTTCTCTGATTTCAGCAAATAAACAAATTGATGATTGAAGATCAAACATATATATCATATAAAGTGATGTCGAAGATGCATATTACTTTTAGACTTCCTTCATTTCATTAATTTAGGCATGATTTACAAAAAGTTCTTCTCCAGCTGCATAAATTTCTTCTTTATCCCAATAAAAATAAATTTCTCAAAACAAAACAACATCTTCTTCTTCTCGATTAAGTAAATATCCAGTTTATTTAAGTATTTTACTAAGGGAAAAATGTCATTTAATTCCCCAATTTTCAAAAAATGGTCATTGTATACATCAACTTCGTATGTGGCTGTTTAAAACATGAACTAAACGTTGACTAACTTTTAAAACATGATCATTCGTTGACCAGACCAAAATAGACATGCCGTTATCAGTCATTAACGGAACTTCTAACGTCTGTTATCATCTGTTAACTTTATTAGTCAAGTTTCAAATTGTAGCCATTTTAAACATCAACTTCATATGTGGCCATTTAAAACATGAACTAAACGTTGATTACCATTTAAGACATGAAAAATCCGTTGACGAGGCCAAAATAGACATGTCTTTATCAGTAGAACCTAGAAACCCGTTATTACCCGTTAATGACTGTTAATCTGTTCAAAACGACGTCGTTTGAGAATAATCTAAAGAACAGAAAGATTTTTTCCATATGAAATCTTCATATCAAAAAGTTTTAAGCAGAACCCAAGAACATAGTTTGATATAGAGATAATCGTAGTACCAGTAATCGGAAGCAAATAAAGGTGTTTTCGTTTATATATTTGTTTTAAATTTTAAAAGGAATCATGGAAGCAAATTGAAAACCCATTATAAGATTGTTCGTCTTGTTTGGGCGGTTGTAGAAATAGATTTGGAGAACTGGAGTTTTCATTTAGAAAACAATCCTGATTTTCTTTTGATTATTCTCAAAACAAAGTCGTTTTAGGAATACTAATAGAGTCGTTAACAAGTGATAACGAATGTTATAAGTTCTTTTAATGAATGATGACAACATGTTTATTTTGGCTTGGTCAACGAATTTCTCATGTTTTAAATGGTAGTCAACGCTTAATTCATGTTTAAAATGGCCACATATAAAGTCGATGTTTAAAATGACCATAATTTAAAACTTGACTAATAAAGTCGTTAACAGATGATAACGGACGTTAGAAGTTCCGTTAATGACTGATAACGGCATGTCTATTTTGGCCTGGTCAACGAATGATCATGTTGTAAAAGTTAGTCAACGTTTAGTTTATGTTTTAGACGGCCGCATACGAAGTTGATGTATAAAATGGCCATTTTTTGAAAGTTGGGAGATTAATTGACATTTTTCCCATTTTACTAATCACACGTTTCCGTTTCATACAGTATTCATTTGTGTAAAAGTTTGTATGAACGGTTAGTTCCTTCTTCTATTTAAGAAACCAAAAGAAAAACGAAGACTATCTTTGCCTATTGGAAATGATTTTGTCATTTTAAGCTTAGTGTGGAACTTAGCAGAAGGTGAGTTGAACACAATAATGTGATATATTCAAGGGAAATTTGGAAAACTAACCTACAAAAAAACTATAATTAAGAAAGTAACACTAACAAAAAAATGAGATGATATTCTTTATATTTTATATATTAATCACAACTTTACCCTCTTTCCTTCTCTCTCTCTCCTTCTCTCTCCCTTCTCCGCTTGTCTCCCTACTTCTTTTTTTTCTCTCTCCTTCTCTCCCTCTCTCCTTCTCTCTCTTCTTCTCTCTCTCCTCTCCGCCTTTCTCCTTACTTCTTTTTCTCTTTCTCTCCAAATGACCTCTTTGCTTTTTTTTGTTTTTAGTTACAGTTCATTAATTACCTTTTTGTGAGATTTATTTAGGTTCTAAGCTTTGTTTTTTCTTTTTTGTCTTTTTTGAAACATAATTTTAACATCAAAATGCATTTATGGTCTGAAACTAATTTATCACTTAATTTTTTTGTTCTTCATAGTTACAGGCTCACCACATATCTACAATAAATTATGGATCATTCTTAAATATTGATAAATTAGGGATCATTCTTAGATCTAGAAGCGATGAAGGGTTTACGATGGTAGAAATTCTAAAGGGAAATAGCCAATAAATCGATTTTGATTTTGAAAGATTTTTGACAGATAATATTCTATTTTGTAAATATACTATTTACGTATACCTTGTACTATATACGTTTTAAAATGAATTGTTTGTTTTGATTAAGGATGTTAAGTGATTTGATTAGTGTTTTATATTAAAAGCTTTGGGTTCCCTATATATTATCTTAGGGTTTAGTATTCTTCCATCAAAAAGTATTTAATTGATTATTTGGATTCATCAGAACAAACGTTTCTATTTGAACAAATATATACTATTCTATTTTCTGTGATGATATGTATAGAACTTGGTACTACTATTCACTTTTTAAAAAATTTGTTTCCGATTTTTAAAATTCAAATCATGTTAGATAAACAAAAAAAAATCTGTTTTTTTAATAGTATTATTAGTTTTAACCAAATAATAATTTTAAACTTACATAGCAAACAAAATTGAATGGGATGAATATATTTTGGTCACTTTTTTGGTTGCTCCACGCGCTATCACCTCTTTCTTGATAAGTTGAAGGAGTCTGTGGTCTTTTTAACACATACATGTGTTACTTACTATATTATACAGTTTATGGTGCTATATTCTTTATTTCATCTTCCAAATAGGTTATTTTTGCAATTCACCCTATATTCAAACTAAGGAAAAAAAAAAACAATTGACATGATGCTTCAATGAACACATTAAAAGTTCTTGTACTCGTAGTAATATTTTAAAGTGTAACAAACGGTAATATAAGACAAGTTCTAGTACTTGAAGTACTTACTAGTTCGATTACATTCTTAAATTTTATGTAAGAGAATGAGAAACAAGTAATACAAAAACATTGAAAATTTCTTCTCATCTGTTGTTTATTTTTCAAATTTTCGTTCTTCTCATTTTATCTGTTATTACTCACATGGAGTCTGCAGAGCTCAATGGAAGGAGCAATCGAGCTATCATTTTCCTTTTCCACCAATATCAATGGATGTCAACTCTTTTCGGAAAACATAACTTGATGATAATGACTCTTTAAGTGCACTTCTTTTGGTTCGAACCAGAGATCTTGAAGTGCACTTCTTTTCAAAAATGACATATATATTCACTATAGTTTATTGACGCTGGATATGTTAGTACACAAATCTGCATTTCTATATTTTAAATTTATTGTAACATTAATTCCAATAATATACTAAAGTTAAATTAAAAATAACCAAAACATTTGACAAATATTTATAATAATTATTATTACAAAATCTAAAATAATTTGATTTCGCAATCTCATTGGAGATAATTGTTTTTGGGATATTAATCCCTCTCTCTCTCTGGTTGGATTTGGAGAAACCTATGTAAACTTAAGAGTATCGCTAAGGTCAACTCCATTGCACAAATAATATAAGGGTCTTTAGATACTAAATGAATAAAATAATAAGGTAAATATCTTTAAATTGGTGCACAGAAATAAATTATGTCTTTGGGGAGACATTAAAGATATTTTTTAGAAACATCTTTGCTTAGGTGGCAATATGTCATTGGTTCTTCTTTTGTTCTTTTATTTTAATCACAACTAAAGATATCCACTTAAATTTGTGCAATGTAGATGCTCTAAACCTTTCATTGTTTGTCAGGTGGATTCTGAGATTACTTGTAACTTTTGTAACTTAGGATCTTCTCTTAGATTTGACTGGTCCTACAGATCCTATAATTTCTAGTCTCTCGTTAGGTTCTGTGGTTGTGGAAGCTATTAAGTGTGGAGAATGGTGGCTCTCTAATAGCAGAAGTAGGAACCCGATCATTCAGATTCTTCGTCAATGCCTCCCTAATCCACATGCGATTAATCCTCTAGCGAAGAGGACATTTATCAGTAGAACATCAGAGATAATGTCCCTCCAGGGAGCAGCGTTGCCTTAGCTCCTCTGTTTCTTTCTTGTTTACTTGTTTCAAGTGTTCAAGGGTAATAGTGTTGTAATAGTTTTTATTCTCTCGTGCAGGTTTTTGCCTTCTGTAATCGTTCTCTATCTTAGGTACGTTAATGAAATGGTACTTCTTAAAAAAAAAAAAAATGATTTTGCAATCTCAGCCAAAAATATAATTTCTCAACTTCTTCCGAAAATGTTTTACATGCAAACTTTTAGTCAAACCATCATCTTATTTACATCTATTTAGTATCTACTTTACCACTAAAAAAATGTTTTTACATCGAACATAGTTTAGTGTTGCCTACAAAATGTCTCTTTGACTACATTAAACCAAATTATATGTTTCTGTAGTTTCACTTTTGCATTGTTTTTCTAACCACTAAAATTGTTGACTCAAATAATTTTGAATGCAATTTATTAGTATATAAAAATATTGTAGATGTATTTATAAAAAAAAATTAAGATAATGAGTCTCTCACCAACCAATAAAGATAACTATAAACACTATGATATATATTATTGTCTTGAATAATTCAAAGATGAAAATAAAATTTTAAATAAATAATCTGAGAATATTAAAATTTATATTAATCAAAATTTGAAAATAAATCTTACTATATTCTTAGAAACTTTAATGTTTTATATAATTAAAAGATCTTAGTTTCCAGATTGGATCGGGACTTAGTTGACCAAAAATTGCCAAAAAAAAAAGAAGAACATGTTAAGAGACAATTTCTCCAGTTCACTAGTAACTGATAAAGTGATAACGGAGTTGGTTGGAACGTGAAACGCTTATAAAAATAAACCGGTTTAATTTCACCGGTTTACCTTCCGCCGTAGATATCAGCCGCAATGTACATTCTCGACACCGGAGCTCGATTCTCCGCCGTCAGATTCTCACCGGTATTCAATCCTCCTCCAACATCTCTCCGTAGACGATACTTCATCGTAAGGTCTCTCTCTTCTACCACACGAATTGATTACTTCTCCATCTCTGTAACACAATCTCTGATCTCTCCAATCGTTTTCCGATTTTTGTATCTCCAGAGCTAATCTTCCATTCCCAAAGCATCAAGCTAAGTATCATAAAGAGCTTGAGGTCGCCATTGATGCTGTTGATCGAGCTTGTCGTCTCTGTGTTGATGTAAGTTAATATCTCACCTCTGTGGTTCGTCAATTTCAGATTTGGTGTCTATTAAAGTTTGGTTTTTGATAACTGTTTAGGTCAAAAGATCTCTTTTTTCTTCTAAAGAGAAGATTGTTGAGAAGAATGATCAAACTCCAGTTACAATTGCAGATTTTGGAGTTCAAGCTTTAGTCAGCTTGGGTAAGTAAATTTGAGTCCACTACTCGTTGAGTTCAAGCTTATCTTTGTATATTTGTGATTGCAGAGCTTTCGAAATTGTTTCCTTCAATACCATTAGTGGCTGAGGAAGACTCTCATTTTGTGCGTGCTAATAACCTTGTAAGCTCTGTGGTAAGTGAAGTCAAATCAAAAGCAAGCATTGGAGACAATCACTTGTCTGATGCTGATGTACTTGAAGCAATTGATAGAGGTGGCAAAGATGCTTACACGTTTTGCAACAAACCAGCTACTTATTGGGTATGTTGCATTTTAGCATTGTATGATGGTTTCTCTGAGTTCCATTTGTTACGGTCTTACTGTTATAAGCTGTATGTTGTCAATGCTCCACCCTGTTAATCTTAATACATAAGACATTTACCATCCACAGTAGATTGTCCATTTTGAAGTTTGTAAATCGTGGTATGTATACTCGATTTTTGTGTCTCCTGCAACAGAAGAAATGGCACTAAGATAGAAAATGATACTCATATCCTTTGTGTCTAGATGATATGATACATTTCATCGAAAAGTTTTCAATATACTTTCGATGCTTTCTACAACTCGTGCATTGATTTTTCTATAGGTTTTGGATCCAATTGATGGCACCAGGGGATTTCTTAAAGGAGATGAGGCTTTATATGTGGTATGTTAACCATGCGATTTACTTATTTCCTTTTTGTGTCATGAAATGTTTCTTGTAAGGGTCACTGAAACTATATATCTTTTGGGATTGATATATCCTCAAAAACCTCCTTGCTTAGCTCTATTGGTTCTTAGAATTACTTCCAAGCCATGAACAAGAAAAAAGATTTTGACATGTATGAGGTTTCATGGTTTTTATATCTGATATTTACTTCTTCGTCATATATTCATATGTAAAAATCTCAGGTAGGATTGGCCCTTGTTGTAGATAATGAAATTGTGCTAGGAGTCATGGGTTGTCCAAACTGGCCAGGAGATTCTTCAGATGGATCTACTGGAACCCTAATGCTCTCGCATATAGGCTGTGGAACGTGGACCAAGAAGTTACAAAATGTCTCTGGCAATGTAGCCGGTGATTGGATAAGGTGTTTCGTTGATGCTTGTGTTTTAATGAACAAAGCAAGATTTTGTATACAAGAAAGCCAAACCTGGGAATCACTTCCTCTCTCTGGTTTCTTCGACGCAAGTACTGTTTCAGAGGACTTAAAACATAAAGAGATTCTTCTTTTGCCCACATGTTGTGGAAGGTATCTCTACTAAAGGAACAATTTTATCTCTTTAGAGAAACTATCACCTTATAATACTACTCTATTATGCCTGTATGCAAATTATGATATTTCTACTCAGTTCAGTTTCCTAATCTGTGTGTACAGTTTGTGCAAGTATCTGATGGTAGCTTCTGGCAGAGCATCAGTTTTTCTTCTCCGAGCCAAAACTCAGAGAACAATAAAGGTACGCGATTGTTTGATCTGGATCTATCTTTTTCTTACTTTGTGGTAGCGAGGATTCTCAAGAGATTGTCTTAAATAACATGTAGTCGTGGGATCATGCTGTTGGGATCATATGTGTACATGAAGCTGGAGGAAAGGTTGGTGAAATCATATTACATATATTTCCAAATCATTTAATCAATACGAGGTTTATGGTCTTTCCTCATGATAGTTTTATGAACTTAGGAATCTACACAGAGCCTGAAAAGGAACAAAACTTTTTTCATTCTGAGGATCATGATCTCTTTCTTGCTCTCTAATCTCATCAGGTAACAGATTGGGAAGGAGATGAAATAAATTTGGAGGAAGATCAATCAGAAAGGAGGCTCATTTTTCCGGCGGGCGGTGTTGTAGTAAGCAACGGAAGTTTACATAATCAGATTCTTGAGATGATCTCTTCTGCTTCACCAACTCTTTGATTTATGACACTACTACTCTCTATACACTTGTTAATGTTTACCGTTACTATTTATTTATCATAATCCTTTTCTAACAATAAGCTTAAAAGGAAAAGGAAAACATTAACCTCATGATATCAACCTCCTTGATTTGGTACTGTGTTTTTCTACGTCATGATATCAACCTCAATCCCTACCGTAGCCACGACGGAATTATCATCGTTAGGAAAGAGAGGCACTTGCGACAATGAGGAGGATGAATCAAAGATGGCTCTAAGGAGGTTGAAGGAAGATGGCGGAGTAGTCTCTCTCATTGCCGTCGTACAAGCCCAATTACTAAAACGGAGTTCCACTTACCTAACATGTAAAGCCTAAAGACGACAGAGCTCATTAAGATACTGCTCAATATTCATTGTCCTCGCTTTACCCAAACTGTCTATCGCATACAGGTCAAATTTCTCATCTTTATCTAGCTTTCTTTTTTAACTCAACAAAAGTTTTTAATTTAATTTGTTTGTGTTTTATAATTTTGATACAAAATTCACATAACGATATAGATTCCCCACAGAAGCCAGTAGCTAGAGAGGATAGGATGTGGTCGAAGCCGCTGGTAATACCCCCTAAACTAGCTGGATTTTGGATCTTAACATTTGTCCTAACCATTTGATCGTTAGAGATTTCACTAAATTCACATAACGATATAGAAACTAGCTGGTTTTTGGTATACAAATTTTTTTATTTTTTACTCTTAAAATTATTAAATTTTACAACTAAATCTTAAAATTTATTTCCTTCAAACTTTTAAAATGATTTTAAAAATTTTTGCAATCGAGTTTTAGTTTTGATATTTTTCAAAATTTTATACTATTTTCCAATTTTAATACTAAATTTACTAAACAATGTTAAAAGTAACATGACCTTGAATCGTATCATTTGACACAATCATATGATCGTTAGAGATTTCACCAGTTTACTTTGATTTCTCACCGTTATGTAAATTTGAAATTCAAATTTTTGTTCTAAATTCAAGTTGCTAATTATATGTAAAATATTATTAAACATGTCTGGAAGGTGAACCAGACTACTTTAGATCATCGGGTTATGGATCATGAACTAGGTTCCAACACGGTTTAATTAAATAAAAATTTATTAAGGTATTTTTCATTTATAAAAATTAATATAGTTTTTTATCGAATGTCCCCAAAAGAACAAAGATTAATATAGGTTTATAAATGTAAATATAAAAATAATCATACATTAACAAAATATGAAGCCTAACGATTATAATAAAGTGACTAAATTTTTTAAATCTAACTAAAACCGAAAAAATACTAGAAAATCATTAGTAACTAAACTAAACTAGTAAAACATTAATTGCACGTTCCAAACTACCAGTATTAAGTTTCTACCAAAAAAAAAAAAAAAAAACCAAGATTGGTTGTTTCTCACCATTTTATCACTGATAGAAGTTCTTAAACTAATTAAATACACTAGAACCCTATATTTTATCCCAACCGGTCCATCGGATCACGTGGGGGTTAATGGCAAGTTATAATGGGTTGTCCGGTTTTAAATTGCCGAATATTAGCACTAAACCCAATCCGCGAACAGATTATTAACATTGACGAAATTGCCTATGCTCCTTATAGCATTCCAGCTCCTTTAAGCTAAGCGATGCCTTTTGCATTTGGTTAGCAACGAGAAGTTAATCTCTTTATCTTTCTTTCTATACTTCCAAATATTTCTATTCAAAGTGGCATATATTATAAACAAAGTTGTTTTGTTTGAAGAAAATTTATACATTCAGAAGAAAGAATAACAAGGTAAGGATAGTGTTTTTTAGGTTGTCCAGTCTCTGAGATTTCAGGTCTAGGGGATTCACCGTATCTCGTCCAGAAGCAGGTGAATTCGGACGCCGGACTTCCCGTCAACCGTTGTATCCACGTCTTTGTCATTATTTTAAATTCTTTTTCTTTTTTTTCTTTTTTTCTTTTTTTTTTTAATTTTAAATTTCCATTAGATAAAAAAGAACTTACAAGACACAAAATTCCAAACTAGGCACGCAGGCCAAAAAACATACACGGCCCAAAGGCCCAAAAAGGCACGCAGGTCCGAAAACTAACCCTGAGGCCCAAGAAGGAATAAGAGGGCCCAACAGAACATAAGAAACGCAAAGGAGGAAAAATTTACCTTAGTTGAAGTAGCGAAACCAAGTAGAAAGGAGAGAGTTGTCGGGGGCATCAAATTCAGAACGCCTAGAGAGAGGATCCAGCTTAGCTGTAAGGATGACCTTGATTTCCTTGATGATTGCAGTAGAAGAGCGGGAAGCGTGATCATGCAATCTACGGTTACGCTCTTTCCAAAGGAAGTAGATAGAAGCTTGAAACACTAGCTTGATGATGAGAGAAATGTTAGGATCACGAGAAGGAGATAAGACCCAAGTGAGGCAGTCCATAAAGAGAAGCGGAGGAGTTAAGCTTGCTCTAAACATGAAGTTACCCCAAACCGCAAAACTGACACCACATCCAAAGAACAAGTGCTCTCTAAATTCAGCATTTCCAGAGCAAAGGACACAATCCGAAGGAATAGAGAGACCCCACCTCCTCATGCAGTCTCTAGTATGAAGCCGATTCTAAGCAGTAACCCAAGTAATGAATGCGTGCTTTGGAATATGGTCCTTAAACCAAACCGACTTATGCCACACAACAGGACGGCCAGAAGGGTGAAGCGCTTGCCAAGTCAGAGCAGAGGAGAAAGAGTGAGAAGGAGGTCTTTGATCGACTTCATAGGTAATGATATCATTGCAACTAGGCAGGGCGTGCTTTGATCAAGGAGATGATGGGATTACGACTTCTAGAACCCATAACCCTCCACCTATCACCAGAAATTGCGTCTCTTACCACCGCCTTTTTTGGCAGACCTATCACCTGAAGACCCAAAGGACTCGTGAGATTTAAAAGAGAACCCAAACCAGTCTAATTATCGTACCAGAAACTAGCCGTAATAGCCAAACCCACTTCACACACCAAAAAAAGTCTCGCCAGACTACGAAGCTTACTCAACCGCTTCCAAATCCAACTCCCAGAGTTGTACGGATTCAAATCCAACTACCAGAGCTAAATTCTATTTCGTTATTTTAATATCATTAACACACCTCTATTATGAAACCTCCAAGAATAGAAACCACTAAGTTTAATAATTCAAATATTCTATATAGATATAGCTACTTTACTATGTGGCACATCAACTCCACAACTATTAATTCCGATATCGTATCGCACTCGCATATGTATTGTAATTTTCTATACATAAATAAATGTTATATACATAATTACGTATGTGTGTGTGGACTCTTGGTCTTTGTCTTTCAACTATTTAGAATTCAAATGGCTCGTTTCTGACGTATCAAAATCTGGAATAATGCGACGATAATCTCTACGTACGTGACTCGATTTATTTTAACATACATACTAATCAATCATATTTTATATTAAGAAAAATTAGGCAAGTATCGTGTATATATATATATATAGTATGTGGCTACATACTATTATTGCCCACATACAGTAAAACCTCTATAAATTAATACTCGATAAATTAATAACCTCTATAAATTAATAAATTCTTCCGGTCCCGAGTTGGGACCACTATAAAAATTGATACAAATCGATAAATTAATAAGATAATAATTATTTTGAAAATTTTATGTAAATATATGGTCCCATCAATATTATAAATTAATAATTGTATAAATTTATGAATATATATATATATATATATATTTATATTTATGAATATATATTATGTAAAACTTAGTAAAATATGACTTTAGTATTGTTTTTCTTCAATTTATATTAATTCTTTGTAAAATTCAATTCTAATAATTTTACTACGTATAAAAAAGATTTTTTTTTTAAACCTAATAATGGTTTTATACTTGTAATTGATTTTTAGAAAAATTATTGATTGTAGAGAGGAACTACCTTTTGGATTAAATTTTTGTAAAAAATTACAAATTTTTTAAAATCTCTCCATAAATTAATAATTATTAATTTATCGATAAATTAATACCTCTCTAAATTAATAAATTTTTGTACTATTATTACCTAGAAAGTGAAAATTGACCTACAAATATATCTTCAATTTGATTCACATATACGAAGTCACGTATGTTTCTATAAATTTAGATCCAAAATGTGTGAAAACCCATCTGTTTTTGCAAATTCTTGCAATTGCAATTGCACATGTTTCTATTACGTTTAAATCAATCGAGCTCTAAGTGATTTATCCATAGTGATATACAGATCCAATATCCATGAAACATATTTAATTCATGAAAAGGCTCAAACATTATCAACAAATAAGATATGGTCAACTATGTAGTAACTAGTAACACGTAGGCTGCTGCTCTTTGTGGCAAATTCATGCGCAAGCAAAGCCTCTAGATGTTTGACAAGTTACTACCCTAATATAGCATCACTAGCTATCTTCTAATTTTTTTTTTTAGTTATTTTAATCCTGTATTCTTTTATTTATTTATTTGATAAAGTGATGAAATTTTATTCTCCTTTTTCTTATCAACTAATATACTTATTCATTCACATAATTTCGCACTTTGCGGAGTTTTCATTTGTCGTTAAACCCGACAGATTCTTGAACCGCAAGGAACGAGACATTAACCTAATGTACTTATATTTAACTATAGTATTATAATAGCATAAATGTGACAATGATTCGATCACTACTAATATATTAATCACCAATCTATATCGTCGTCCTTCCTGATTATTTGAAGATTTTGTCTATAAACTAGCTGCTTTTGTTTATGTATTTTTATTACTTGGATGCTTTTGTTTGTTGGAATATTCGAATGAATTTTTGTTTGCCTGAAACTATGCATATATAATAAGGCCATATGCGCCAATAATATAGAATCCAAATATTCATTAACTATAATTAGTTTGTTCTAGAGTTTTAGCTACTCATATATTCAAATTCTTAGGAGATCAAAAAAGTACTTAATTAGTTAATAAAATCCATTTTTATTAGTTGTAATTAAATGTAAAGTGTCGAAACACGAAAGGGAAGATGAGTTGCACAACTCGTGGTTCCTATAAGAGTGATAATCTATCTGACGTCACGCCATGCAAAATGTATCAATCAATTTTCTTCTCACATTTATATTTACTTCAAAATGATTATAAAGCCACCCAATGAATAATAAGATATATATATATATATATATAACTCAAAATCAAAAATTTCAAATGGAATTTGGAAGCATCACAAATTCACAATCATGTATTCAAAATCTCACGTAGAAAAAGCTAATAAGTCCAAAAGATTGGTCTTCATTTTTTTCTTGAGAAAGTTTGATGGGATAGAGAGAGAGACAGAGAGGAACAGCTAAATTTGCTGTGTATGTATTTAATACTTGAACATTTATTTATCTATTTTCTTATACATCAAACTCACGAATTTATAGGTTGGTAATGTCGTTTTTATAACATTAATAAAAATTGCAATTGTAGTTTTTATTGAAATTTACCCAAAAAAAACTATTATACGAAAATATGTTATTTATTTAAAATTTGATATTAGATGAATCCAGAATCTTTTATAAAACTTGGTGTGTGTGAACCTGCGTTAATTTGTTAAATACTTTTCACGTAAAAATCAAAATTAATTTTAAAAGTTATGTTACCAAACAGTATTCTGATAGTTTTACAAATTTTATCCATTGTATATGTTTTGTTTTTGCAAAAAAGTCCAAAGGAAAAAACAAAGCAGAAGGGTTGAATTGTGAGGAAAGAGAGAGTACGTGGCATCATAACTTTGGCGACAGCTAATGTGAAAACAGCCAAAAGCTACGGAGAGCGACACTCCTCGACGACGTCCATGTCTCTTTAGATTGTGATTGCATTGTTAATTATCATATTTATCAATTGATTAGTTAAGTCTTAAGTATCATCACACAAGTTTATACATTAATCTATACAGTGTTTAACACTACAAAACTCCCCAAAATCACGTGTTTCATATCATACGTACATTTGTCTACCGTCTTTATTAACAATATTAAAACAGAATTTATCAATTTTCTAGTTGAATAGACTATATACTATTATAGAGACTCTTATAAATTATGAAACTCCTAATCAATTAAAAATAGTTAATTTGAAACATATCACTCGAAACTAGGGTATTAGTTGGATTGACGATATTTTTCTTATTAATATCAACGAGAAGAATCAAGTGTCGTTAGCTCAATTGGTAAAAAATTTAGGCAAAGCTTAGAGATGTCTATTTGAGTGACGCTTGGAACAAAAATTACATGCTATGGTTTCAGGCCTAGAGAAATGCTTCGATCCAGAATCTCTTGATATTCAAAAAAAAAAAAAAAATCAACAAGAAGAATGTATAAATGGTTTCTATACTATCTAAGTTATGAAAAATATTTTTGGTTACCCAAATTACAAGATTTGTACCGAAGTGTCACACTAGATTCACATGCATGCATAGTTATAATTAACTTAAAACATAAATGACTTACAAAAATACTTACAAACAAAAACCAAATTAAGTTATTTAGTGGCCAGCTTTGTTACTAGAGTTTTAGCCATTATCATAATTCACAATAAGGTGTAGGAAAAAACATTAATATATAGTATGTATACATCCAAAAAAAACTTTTTGGAAAAAACAAATTTTGGGATTATAAAGGACACGTAGCCCAATCGATGAACAGAGGACGGCACCGAATCAATTTGACTTCACCTTTTTTCCCCATATGATAAGAGTCTCATCTCTTTCCTATATATATTTCGTACCTCTCTTTAAGGACCCTACGTCTCTCTCTTTCTCTCTACTCTCTGTTTCCTCATAATTCAATCACTATATTTTTTTAAAAACATTTGACTTCATCGATCGGTTAACAATTAATCAAAAAGATGGGACGATCACCATGTTGTGAGAAGAAGAATGGTCTCAAGAAAGGACCATGGACTCCTGAGGAGGATCAAAAGCTCATTGATTATATCAATATACATGGTTATGGAAATTGGAGAACTCTTCCCAAGAATGCTGGTTAGTATACGTATCTTCATTATTACATTTTAATCATACTTTTTTTATTCGTGAATTGTCTTTTTAAAGTTTTGCTTGAATCTTGACTATAGGGTTACAAAGATGTGGTAAGAGTTGTCGTCTCCGGTGGACCAACTATCTCCGACCAGATATTAAGCGTGGAAGATTCTCTTTTGAAGAAGAAGAAACCATTATTCAACTTCACAGCATCATGGGAAACAAGTGAGTTTGAACTTTTCAATAATTTTATATTTTTGCCATTACGTAGTTTATACGAAAACTACTAATCTTGTAGATTAGTCTTAGAGTCATAGCTTTGAATGATGTTACTAGTGATTTATGTTAAATCTACAATGCATCAGATTCTAACTTTGTTTGCTTTCGTATAGGTGGTCTGCGATTGCGGCTCGTTTGCCTGGAAGAACAGACAACGAGATCAAAAACTATTGGAACACTCACATCAGAAAAAGACTTCTAAAGATGGGAATCGACCCGGTTACACACACTCCACGTCTTGATCTTCTCGATATCTCCTCCATTCTCAGCTCATCTATCTACAACTCTTCGCATCATCATCATCATCATCATCAACAACATATGAACATGTCGAGGCTCATGATGAGTGATGGTAATCATCAACCATTGGTTAACCCCGAGATACTCAAACTCGCAACCTCTCTCTTTTCAAACCAAAACCACCCCAACAACACACACGAGAACAACACGGTTAACCAAACCGAAGTAAACCAATACCAAACCGGTTACAACATGCCTGGTAATGAAGAATTACAATCTTGGTTCCCTATCATGGATCAATTCACGAATTTCCAAGACCTCATGCCAATGAAGACGACGGTCCAAAATTCATTGTCATACGATGATGATTGTTCGAAGTCCAATTTTGTATTAGAACCTTATTACTCCGACTTTGCTTCAGTCTTGACCACACCTTCTTCAAGCCCGACTCCGTTAAACTCAAGTTCCTCAACTTACATCAATAGTAGCACTTGCAGCACCGAGGATGAAAAAGAGAGTTATTACAGTGATAATATCACTAATTATTCGTTTGATGTTAATGGTTTTCTCCAATTCCAATAAACAAAACGCCATTGGAATAGAGTTATGTAAACATGCAATCATTGTATTTGTTATATAGATTTTGTTACATATCCAAAATCCAAAATACTATAGTTTTAAAATATTTATTACTAAAGTATATTCGTCAAGGGGAAAGCAACATCCCACCAGTAAACAATATAAAGCTCAGCTCATAACATTGTTTTAATGATGGAGTTTCTATTATTGGTATCTATCTACTCTTTTGTTTAATATTTGTGGTCGGCTTTTCTTCTACATAAATGCATGGAGATCGTATCAACGATCATATTAAAATATGATTCGAAGATATATACTATAATTGATATCATACATGGTGCTGAAATGTTATCGAAATAGAAAGGTAGATAAATAATTGATAGTGAATAATTATATCATTGACTTATTATCTCTTGTTTCTCTGAAGAAATAAACTAATGATAATTTATGAACCAAAACAATACTAATAACAAATGTTTTGAAATGGAAGTGGGCCATTAAGTCAATCAAAAATTTGCACAATTTCACTAGAACCAATCAAAATGCACGAAAAACTTTCTATTTTGACCACCAGAGAAGTCTTACGAATTTACTAACCGGAATCCGGCGAGACTGGCCGGAGCGTGAACTAGAAGTACACGTGGTATGGTAGCGTACGTGTGCAATTGGGGTCAGATCACGGGACACAATCTAATGACCAGACGCCACTTGTACGACACGAAAGCAATAAGTGGAAAACGTAAGGAAAAAGTTGAAAGAAAAAGCTCGTTTTAATTGAAATCACGGTTTGTGTTAATTAATCACCTTTAACACGTGTTGTACGGAGAGCCAACTGAGAGTGGGGACGCGTGGGGACAAAGCAGCATGTGTAAACACGAACGTCGGCATTTTTTGGGATGAGCTGTTTGTTTTGACCCCTTGTTCGGTTTTTCCAGTGGATCTTTTATTACGTATAGAGTCAACATTTTTTATAAGAATAAATTATTGTGGTAATTAAATAAACCTTGTTTTTTTCATTAAATAAAAACTTGTTTAGTAAGAGAAATTTCATATTATTTTCTTTGGTTTTAATGCTAAGAGTCTTAACGAAATTAAACAATTACATATCTTGCCAATTTTGAATGCTTAATTTGCAACTAGAATAAATTGTATATATCTAGTTTTACTTTTTTTTTTCTTTACTTTTTTTTGGTAAAATATATAGTTTTATTTTTGAATTGACGGAAACGTAAGTGGGTTAGTTGAGTTGTTTCTTTTTTATATATACGTAATTAGATATAAACGTGCGGTATACCGTAGATACTCTTATATTTTAGTTAAACTAAAATTTTTTATTGTAAAAGTGATTTATAAATATATAATATTATTTTATGGATTTTAAATGTATAGTAAACTGCTAGTTGTATATTTTTGTTGATATTATTTATATTGTTCAGTATTTAAGATTATACACTTGTATTTAATTGTTAATTTTAGAGTTTCACCTATAATTACCATCTTGTATTAATATTGATTTAAACCCGTCAATTCTAAGATTTTCAAGCTTGTATTAAAAATTGAATCACATCATACACATAAAAAAATCTAATATGTTATTAATTATTATAGTATATAAGATTATAAATTTTCAAAATAATATGTATGAAATTGAATATAAATATTTAAATTATAACCCGTTACTTAGTAGAAAGTTTTCTAAAATCTATTTTTGACCTGTTATAATATTTTTTCATGTATTGAACAGTTTATATTCGTTTTTAAAAATATAAATCATGGCACATGCGAAAAGCTAATTATTCTTTTATAACAATAATATTATTTTTTCGCAAAAATAGAATCATATAAAGATGAGAGATGAACTATAATAATTAATAAAAAATTAATATGATAATTTAGATATCAAATCTAATTTGTTGATTTTAATTAGTTATTTTTTTTGGAAATTAATAATGTATTTCGTTTGTCTAATTAAATTAAATTAATTAAAATTTGGATATCAAATCTTATATGTTGATTTTGATTGGTTACTTTTTTAGAAATTAAAAATGTATTTTGTTTTTTAATTAAATTTAATTAATTAAATTAGTATTTGACTTTTTAATATTTAAAAAGATGAATTATTTTACTCTTTGAAATTTTATTTTTAATTGCATACCTATGTAATTACTTACAAAAAATATGGTTATTTTATTATGTATTTCCCAATAATAGTATAGGATTATGTTAGCATATATTTACAATGTTACCACATTTGATTTTATTTTTAATATCTTTTGTTAGCAATTTTTACTGAATGTTGAAACTTGTCAAATGTCACTATTCATCACGATTTTCAGTTTGAGCGAGATTTTTATCGATTTTTTTGGAAACTTTAAAACACTGTCGTCATAGTATACTTTTTTCTAAACATCAAATTTCCAGGACTATAATAAGAGACTATAATAAAAGCTTATAACAATAAATTATTAGCAAGTTTTAACAAGAAAAATTAAAATCTTTCATATGTTTTAGGCACCCTTAAAAATAATTTCCTTAATTGTTATTGGCCAACTTTTAATATTATACAGTATAACCTCTATAAATTAATACTCTATAAATTAATAACTTCTATAAATTAATAAATTTTTCCGGTCTTAAGTTGGAACCAGTGTAAAAAGTGACACAAACGATAAATTAATATGATAATAATTGTTTTGAAAGTTTTATGTAAATATATGGTCCCATCAATATCGTAAATTAATAATTGTATAAATGTATCAACTACATATATATTATATGTAAAACATAAAACATTTCCTTATAATATATTTTTAATATTTTTTTGCTTAAATTCATATTTGTTCTTTGTTTGAATATAATTATCATAGTTTACTGTATCAAAACTGTTGGTGTTGTTTGTAGACATTATTATTATATTTTCAATAATGAAAGAAATTTTATAGAAATTTTTAAAAAGTTACCAAAATTTTGAAAATCTTTTTATAAATTAATAAATATTAATTTATCGATAAATTAATACCTTTCTAAATTAATAAAATTTTGTAGTCCCAATATTATTAATTTATAGAGATTTTACTGTATATATAAACTCTAAAGTTTTAAATCTAAAGTCTAACTTCGACACCATAAATAGTTGGCTTAAACTACACCACAACTTGTTTCGTGGCAAGTCTATTACCGAAAAAAAGAACTGGCCACATTATAGGCACAAGAACATTTTTCTACATAACACAAATCCAGTTTTAACCATTAGAAAGAAAAAGAAAAACATATGAAACACAAAATAAAGCAAAAATATGATAAGAAAGTGATTATCATATTTTTCTAATAATAGACAGATTGTTTCAAAAAGAAAAATATACTTAAAAAGTAGAGAAACTAAAAACTGAGAAATAATTGACAAAAAGATTGAGAAATAAAAAGAATAAATGTAAATTTATTTATTTGATTTTTATTTTGATTTAAATTAAATGAGGTTTTTATTTGTTACATTAACTGTTTAAATTTTATAATTAAAAGGTAATTTTTCGAAAATTCACAGATTAACAAGTAAATTTAATTTAGACAATCACCTCATACCAACTTCATTTTTGTTTAGGTTGTTTTTTGTCATTTCAGTTGGTTGATCAAATATTTTCTTAATTGGCAATATTCTCTGTCAATCAAACCTACAAAGTCTCTAAGACATGTAAGTACTTTGGGCGGTGGCATATGAATCAGTTGGACTAAAAAGGCAAATCTTGTTTTACATGATCCCAAAAGTTGTTTTCATTATTCCATACAAAAAACACGTTTTGTCCTCGATATACACTTGTGTTGTGTATTTGTATGACCAAGATTTTCAATATCAGAGTTTTCTTATACATCACCGTGCCAAACTCTAATTCAAACACCAAGATTTCGTCGTTTATATACGGCTGTATTTTTCCATTTCATTTATTGTTTGTTACACTATAATATCTACGTACTAAAGATTTTATAGTAGGAATGGATCAAGTTTACTATACTAAATGACTTTGAGTAATTTATATAGATAGTTATCTTTTGAATTTCTTGTGTAGGAGAAATGTTAATGATCTTAATCGACCAAGAGACTAATCAATTTAATGTCGCCAAAACCGAAAGTAGACTTTATACAATGTTTGATAATTTAGTAATGTGGAAATAAGCTTCTATAATCACATGGGTTATATAAATGTGGTCCTAACAGTACGTCATTTATACGTCATATGAGGTATAACAATATATAATAAGTTGGATATATTAGCATAGAGGACATTTTTAAAAATGCTATTTAGCTAAGAAAAACACACTTAACTATTCCATTAAACGAATAAAACCCTTAGATCCAACATTAATCAACTGTAACCACGCTAAACTGTGTTGAGTGACTAACATTGGCTTTTAAATGACTTGGTTAATTCAGTAATATTGGATCTAGCTAAAACAGTTTGATCAACTTACATTTGAAGATATAATTAATGTATATTCGATTAACGAAGTAATTAGAGTTTTTCTTTTTCTTTTTTTTCAAATCGGATAAGGTATTATGTTTATATTGTTGTCTACTTATAGCATAATCATTAGTGTCATTAAATGATCATATAAAGTCTTCGTTTATCTTTTGTATTTAGTCAACATATGCTTATGTTATTTTAGTTTGAGCTAAAAGTCAGAACTTTTAGGAAGACATCAGCTATACATGTAAGAATTGAATTTTCAATCTAAAAATGTCCTGTTTAATACAACTAGCTCGAAACCTAATAAAATTTGATTTTACTATTGGAAAAAAATTCTACAATCTTACTAAACAATAGACCTAAACTAGCATTGCATGAAACTTTTCCAGATCAAAAGCAAACCAAATTTGATATCATTTCATATCTTTCGATAATTGAAAACCATTAAAGCCAAATCGAACTGAATTTTGTATAAATAAAACCATATAAACCGAAAACCCTATCCTTTCAACCTTTTATCTTTTATTCACTTGCATATCGATTTCATACATGAGCTATTTAGCTACATAAGTGATATTATTCTTGAAATTACAAGTTTAAAGAAGAATGGCATTATAATCTTGTCTCCAATGAGCGGTGGTTCCAAACTTCTTCAACCTTTTATATCTTTTTCTCTTAAATCTTAAGATTAAACCCGTACCCAAAAAAGCCATTATCTTCTGTGATATCTTACCATTAGTCCCGACGTCTTCATTGCGCTTCGTACCGGTGAGCGAAAAGGCAAATGACACTTTCTCAACGTCACAAGATCAAGTTCTCTCGATCATGACTAATTCAAAATTCCCCGACTTATTCGCGGAAGTATCTATGTCAATGACACACCTTGAGGTTGCATGTGGCTTGTTGCTTGATTGCTTTGATCTCCTATCCTCTATGACTTATCAAACTTATCTATCCTTCTATGTTGTTAGTTTCTGGTCTTTGAAGTTTATTGTAATCCTTTTAATGCTTGATAATCTTGTAATCTTTGCTTTTATGGGATTGACTGAATGAAACACAAGGCTTATTTGATAAAAAAATAAAAATAAAAAAAAAACAAAAAACAAAACGAAAACCAATTATATGAGAAAGATCGAACCAAACCGTATAATTGTACAATCTTGTGAATGTTCCATGAAGGAAGCTGGTGTTCATGAATCATGATCCTAGAGAATATTTGCTTCGAATTCACTTTAGTAGTTAAAGCTACTTATGATTGATCCCAAAAAGCAAAAAAAGGGCCTGAACAAAGAACGACGTCGTTGACGTAGAGAAGATCTCGTGTAGTACATAAAGTTGGTGTTTTGCTGCAGTACACACGAACACCGATCGTTAGTACATTACAAACACTTGGACTATTCTAAAATTTTTAACTAATAATTTTCTTAACAATGTTGTTTTTAAATTTTAATTACTATCACATGAAAACCAAAGAAAAATTTAGTTTCATTAGTTATAATTTTGAATACGAAAAGAAACTCGGAACCTCAAAATATATATTCTAGTATGGTTTGTAAGTAGTACACAGTACAAACAACAAGCATTGTACTGCTTCTAAACCAACACAAGCATTGCAATGTCAGCTACTCCTCAAGTATAAAATCATGTTTATGTTCATTTCTAAGATGATAGAAAAAAGCATGAGGATATTTTTTCCTGGGTTTGAATGAACATCATTGAGTGCAGCGTTGATGTAATTTCGTTTTGTTTTTCATTGTTGAATGGATTAAAAGAATTTATACCAGCGTTGCGCTCAATTATGTTTTTCTAATTTTCAGGAACACTTAAACAGGTATGCGGATCGTTTTTTATGGTTAAGTTTATTTTTTATCCTCTATTGAGTTATCTTTTTTTTTGTCATCAGATATTATTTAGGGCTCAAACGAGTCAAAAATGTGGAAAATTATTTACATAAGTAACGTGAAGCGGTTCTTTCACGTAATCAATCTCTTGAAATTTTGTGATTTTTGTGATCCGTTTCATTTCGCATGGATTGATATACTTTTTGGATATATATTTTTTTGGGACAAAAATAAGTGCTGTTATATATTCAAATGTATAATTAGGACTAAATGTAATATCATAATCTTATTTTTTTTTCTTCTATTTATTTTGTTTCTATTAATTTATTATTGGTTTTACATATTTACTTACTTTCTGTAATTTTACATAACAAATTAACCTCCAATTTAACTTAAAGTGAAACACTGGTTTTGGAGTGATTAAAACTCAAAAGGCATTCTTCTTACCAATAAGCCATAACCAATCCAAAGCAACTCCTGCAAATATCCCTCCTAACAGAAATATCACCAGCAAGTTCCCTAACGCATTCTGCTCCGGACCCTTCACCAAATCAAAACCAAAGTTTGATTTTTTGTTACAATATAGAACAAATGTGAGATTACTTGTCTTAAACGCAAAGATTGTACTCGTTTGTATTTGCCTTTAAATATTCAAACTTGTATGCTTTATCTTTCTTAAAAATAAACAATCAAATCTGACACCTTTAATTAGTAAAAGGTGAAAATAGATTACCTTGTATCCTTTAGGAGCTATAGTCATAATGCAAACAGTGAGATGTCCATTAGTCAATCCCAAAACAGAAACGAGCATAATCATCCATCCTTGATCACCATATTTCGCAGTGAAGTAGAACGCCGGAATGAGGAGATAACGTGACAAAACCGCAATTGTGATCAATTTTCTATTCTCAATATTGAGCCATTTAACCAGTGGTGTGTACCTCCCGACCAAATCCCAACAATTGTACATCGCTACTAAGACAAGTGCGTACCAAGCACCTAGCCCGTGTTGTCCTGTGTTTTCATACAAGAACCCGGGAAAAATGGATAATGTACAAACGTAGATGAGGAATAAATTTACTGCATGGTCTATGTTTTGAAACAACAGCTCTTTTTTGCTTAGCCTTTGATTCTTGGAATCATCATCACTCTGCATAGGAAAATCATGAAGCTAAATAATGATGAAGAGTGGGAAAGTTTTAGAACAAAGAAAGAATCTTGAGGAATCAAAAACAAAAAGAAAAAATCAAGAAACATAGATTCTTTAGGAATCTCTTGAAAAAATGTTTAGTGGTGAAGAATCTTATAAAAATAAAATACAAAATTAAGAAAGATAGATTCTTGACAACAAAGGGAAGATCTTGAGAAATCTGAAGTTACCAAGTCTGATTGATTTTGGATACCCGCAGCAGCAAGATCAGCAGAAACAGTTTTGGATCCTTGAGAAGCGGCTTTTCTTCGGTAATACATAACAATCGGGAGTTTCGGTAACACATAAGCATATAGCATCACAGATAGTAACTCTATGCATGTGGAGATAGCTAAGAACATCACTGCCAAAAAGAAAAAAAACTTATAAACACTTTGGTGATTGGGGTTCTATCGGTTTTCGAAATTTGAAACCTTCAAAAATATGAACTCACTTGCCCCTTTTCGTAGACCATTGTTTGATTTCTCAAAAGCTGCTTTGGTTATTAGCCTAAGCGCTGATGTTAGCGCACCAGCTACAGCCATACCTCCCATGTATGACTACAAGGAAGTAGGAATATGTTAGCTAGTAAATTCCTCTTGTATATGTTAGCTAGTCTAAAAGGATATATTGTATCTCCTAAAATGTATAACCTGAACTAGTTCAGGGCACATCAGTGATAAATCACCGAACATTCCTCCTTGAACGGTAGCATCCGCGAGGCCAAAAGCAGCAACGACTGCGCATAAACCGGTATAAGGTCCGAATCCACCACGTCCTTTTGTTGCCAAATCCAACTGTTTTTTTTTTTTAATTTAAATTCTTGCGTCTATAATTAAAATCCATTTACATATGAAAGATTAATGTAAGATTAAGACTTGAATTAAGAAACTTACAACTATGAGCAAGAATGTGGATATTGTGTATAGAATGTAACCAATCAGGTTACGTTTTCGAGTACTGGTTTTCGATTCGTGGTATGCGAGGATCACGATTGCTCCAAACGCAAACGGTTGGTATACAAGTGTGAGTACTCTTGAAGGATGATAATCCTACATGCAAGAAACGTTATGTCTTTTTTCCAACTTTTTGATGACTAAAACACAACATCAGAATTCAAAAACTAATTTTCGAATCTTAGAATAGTCAGAACCGAAACCGAACCGGGAAAACTTTGTAGTAGTAATCTGCTGTAGTGAGCATACTGTTCCAAGAAATAAGAGAACCAAATCCAAGAATACAGTAGACAATCATTGCTTGATACTTCCCCTGTTTTTTTCAGAGATAAACAAGAATTTTAGGGTTTGAAATTTACAAAAACATTGAAAGATTTTGGTTCTGAGTTTTGGATATTGTGGAAACTCACGCGAAGCTTCTCAGGAACTTGGTGCTCGTATATATCCGCCATTTTCGAAATTGTTACAGAGAGATCAAAAGAACATAACCCTTTTACAAGATTCAAGAAATGGATCAAACACTGGATGATGTTATTCTTTTTCTTTTTGTTGTTGGAGCAGAAAGCTATAGACACTTACTTGGAACTTAGCACATGCATGAGGGTTTTGCAGAGCCAACGAGTTTGTTGATTATTTAAAGAGTAACGCTTTCACAAAAACTCAAAACAAGATTCTTAATACAAGGAGATGAGCAAGTAAAATAATAATAAGACTTTTAAAAGGTTTTTGACAGCAAATATGGAAGGATATAATATGAGACACAGAAGAAAAAGAAACAGAACCAAATAGATTAAAGTAAGGGCGTGAATGTACGACGCGTTCCAGCTTTTTATGTGTGGTTCTACTTATTTCTCACCATTAAGTTTGTTTCAAACTCTTTTTTTGAAGAAAAAAAGAAAAGAAAAAGCAGTGCGATACGTATTTCTTCGTCACAGATATAGAAACGCACTTGAAAGAAAAAAGCACTCTATAAGGTGTGGTTAGAAGAAAAATGTAGTTTTGTCTAATTAATTTGGCTTTTCTGACGAAATTAAAAAGCATTATGCTATGAGTTTGTTTTTTCTCTATATAAAACACAACATCATCAAACAATATATATACACTAGAAGTAGCCTCGCGTGATGTGCAAAATAAAATTAGTTTTAATTTTTTTTAATAGTTTTGATATATTTTAATTTTATAAATATACTTGAAATTTTTATATTTTTGTTTGAAAAATTACCTTATATATGTTAATTGATTTTTACATGTAGAAAAAGTATCATCAAACACTTAAAATAAATAAGTATTGTGCCGCTAGTTAAGAATTGAAGTAGAAAATTTTGTTAAAGTGAAAAGTTTATGTTTAAAATACTATTTTACTCTGTATTCTTTTATATATACTTTTTTTGATGCAAAATAAAAAAAAACGGGACATTTTTTATTGACAAGAAAACTCAAAAAAAAAACTTGATTGAAGTAATTAAGTAACTAAATATTATGCACTATTAAAAGAGTAATTATTGAGGTATGACTAATCCATATGTTTATTTGGAATTTAAACTTTACATGAATAATAATTAATAATTATCATAAAGCAAAAATATATTTATACATTAGTAACTGAGTAGATTATTCAGTTACTAAGACCATAATGAGGTTTAATTGCATAGTGTTTAATCGCAATTTCTTTGCATTCTTTTACTTCATTCGTATATGTTGATCAAACCCCACAAGATGCTGCTCTATTTTCACCAATTTAGAAATCTTCCGAACAAAAACCACCAAATGTTATTGTTCAGTAATCAAACATCTCATTGCCAAAATAAGTTATTCCATTTCCAAATGAAGTGAAGAGAGACTTCAGGAAATATGTTCTCACTATCAGTGTTTTTTCACTATATTATCCCTTGTATTTTCTTACTATTTTTTAATGTTAGCTGTATAACCTAACAAAAAAACTTAAAATAAAATGTTCACCAGATACTTATGAACCACATAATCGGTGCACATAATAATAAGATTAACCTAAATGAAGAAATCTACAATAAGCAATATAAATCATCATCATTTAACTATCAAATTATCCTAATCTATCATAACTCATGATCAAACAAAAGACTACTCATTAAACATGGTGAAAGATATAAGAAAAATGCATAAACAAAAATATAAATGATAGAATTGAAGAATCCTTCACAAAACAAATTTCAGTTAAAAAATGTCTAAAAATTGCTTAAATACAAATTCGTTTAGACCTGGTCGACCCAAGATAAAACGGGTCAAATCTTGGATAATGATATCATGAAAAAGTCTCTAGTGGTCTCACTGTATTAAAAATGTCTAAAAATTGTTGATCTCACTATATTAAAAAATGTCTAAAAAATCCTTGAATATAAATTTGTTTGGACCGGATTATTCCAAAATAAAGTGGATCATATCTTAGATGATTACATCATTAAAAAGTCTCTAATTGTATGTTGATCCTACTGCACTAAGTTAATATAACCTCTGGCATTGAAGGAAAATTTCTGGATGAGCTTTTCTTAAGCATGAAAATGATATGTGTCTACTAAATCGATGATAATTCTTAAACCTCTGTTCCGTTTGGCTTGAAATCACCATCAGTGGAAAGCTAACTAAATTTCTGAATCTAAATTCGAAAGTAAGGCCTTCATCCGAATTGATATTTCTGACACTTTGGACTTGTTCATGATCATCATTTCTCTTCTTAGCATCTACATGTGTGTATTCCATTATTTTAACTTCACATAACTAAAAACACACACACAAAGACACTATAGGATTTCTAAAACACAAGAAAAATCACGTGGATACTAAATGCAACAAAAAACAATGAAAACACTAATAAAATTTAACAAAAAGAATATTTACAACCTTGATAAAGTGCTAAATATGGAGTAAATCAGGTCTCATAATCATGCCCATATTTTTTGAACAGATCAGCAAAAATAAGAAAAGCCCAAGCAAATCAAAAACAAAAATGACTGTAAACCCTCATCACTTAATAAAAATGGTGGATGAATAGATCCTTTGTGTGATGTATCTTCATATAAAAAAAAAACCTGAAAATATATATTTTGATGATAAGAATAATTATTTTATAACATGCTAAATAAAATAAAAATCAATGTAAAACTGTAAACTACTATTTATAAGCTTTTCTTATAATTCATACCTTATGTATATCATTTCTTTTCAAGTGAGAATGAAAATGGAAATAAAACATAGAAAAATATGCCACATGTCATAAAGTTTGTATAAAATCGCTTATGTAGTTTGAACTAATTTTTGAATTAAAAACAATTCATAAAAGTTTATAAAATTTAATGTTATTTATTTCCTATATTTATCCTTATGTCTATTGACGTCACAATAATAGAGAGCACCAAATTTGATTATTAGGTAAAGTTAGAAAAAAAAACTTATCATATGCTCCCTTCCTAATGTATCATATAGAGTTTATAAATTCTGAACTATGAAACTTCTTATCTTCCATCAATATTGATATGTGTAAATCAAATAAACTTTCATACAAAACTTGACACTCAATCTCACCGTTACTTTCTATACTTTTAAAACATTTATGCATTTTCTTAATTCTTATATGTCAACGTTAATACAAAAAACAGGGAAAGATAAAAATTTTAATATATTTTTTTGGTTAGAGAAAAGAAATATAATGAAGAATTACACATAACAGGGAACAATGCAAGATTACGATATAAAACAAATCTTACAATTGGAGTATAATGTAGTTGCTATTGAAATAACATACTATAATTTAAGAACATATTGACAAAAAAAAAATGCTATCATTGAGGGAGAAGTTCTGTCTTAGGATTCAATGTTGAAGGATAAATTTTGTGCATTTGGATTTTAGCTTTGGGCTTGTCTCATATATATAAAATTAAAAAGTCACACTCATGATTTGGCCAACTAAATTCATGTGCAGAACTCTTTAAACTGTAATTACTTATTTTGCAATATACGTTAAAAATATAAGTGGAGACCCGTTTGACAAATATACATTGCGGTTTTTTTTAATTAATTAACATTATTTAATGAGACAAATTTAATGGGAGAGGTGGGAGAGTAAAAGTGAATAGTATTTCTAGAACAAATGTTTTTGAATATATTCTAAATGTAGAAAAACTAAATTAGTTGTTAAAAAAAACTTAATGACCAATTGTTTTTCATTTTCTGCTCAGCTGCTTCTTTTTTATCAACTAATTTTCTTCAATTCAAATATCAAAATGGTTACAGCAAATATATGCACCATCTGATATACCCTGAGGCAATTAGCCAATTAGCTAGAGCATTAGAGCAAACAAAGCGATAAAAAGAATATACACAAACTCATCCAAGTTTGCTAATATGCGAAAGAAGTTGTCGAAAAGAACAAATACGAAAAATATCGGGGAAAGAGGTCACTCTCAATCCTATTCTTACAATCGACTTGAAGATTGTCACCTTAACTTGTGGCTTAATGACATGTGTCAGTTATAGGAATAATCATTCTTTAACACCCCATATACATAGAAAATGTAATTAAACATCCTCTGTTTTTACAGGTTACAAGCAAAGAATATGAAAGCAACTTAACCTCCAAATTAACTTAAAGTGAACCACTGTTTTGGAGTGATTAAAACTCAAAAGGCATTCTTCTTACCAATAAGCCATAACCAATCCAAAGCAACTCCTGCAAATATCCCTCCTAACAGAAATATCACCAGTAAGTTCCCTAACGCATTCTGCTCCGGACCCTTCACCAAATCAAAAACCCCCACATTTTTTTTGGTGAGATTACTTGTCTCAAACGCAAAGATTGTATTCGTTTGCATATGCAAATTGTAAAATAAATAGATTACCTTGTATCCTTTAGGAGCTATAGTCATAATGCAAACAGTGAGATGTCCATTAGTCAACCCCAAAACAGAAATGAGCATAATCATCCATCCCTGATCACCATATTTCGCAGTGAAGTAGAACGCCGGAATGAGAAGATAACGTGACAATACCGCGATTGTGATCAACTTTCTATTCTCAATCTTGAGCCATTTCACCAGTGGTGTGTACCTCCCGACCAAGTCCCAACAATTGTACATCGCTACTAAGACAAGTGCGTACCAATCGCCTAGCCCGTGTTGTCCTGTGTTTTCATATAAAAACCCCGGGAAAATGGATAACGTGCAAACGTAGATGAGGAATAAATTCACTGCATAGTCTATGTTTTGAATCAATAGCTCTTTGTTGCTTAGCCTTTGATTCTTGGAATCATCATCAGTCTGCATAGAAGAATCAAGAAGCTAAAGAATCTTAAAAACGAAAATAATAATAAAAATCAAGAAACATAGATTCTTGAGGAATGTGAAGTTACCAAGTCTGATTGATTTTGGATACCAGCAGCAGCAAGATCAGCAGAAACAGTTTTGGATCCTTCAGAAGCGGCTTTTCTTCGGTAATACTTAACAATCGGGAGTTTCGGGAACACATAAGCATATAGAAACACACAGAGTAACTCTATGCATGTGGAGATAGCTAAGAACATCACTGCAGAAAAATATCACTTTGATGATTGGAGTTTAATTCTAACGGTTTTCAAAATTTGAAACCTTCAAAAACATTAACTCACTTGCTCCTTTTCGTGGACCGTCGTTTGTTTTCTCAAAGGCTGCTTTAGTTATTAGCCGAAGTGCTGATGTTAGCGCACCAGATACAGCCAAACCTCCCATGAATGACTACAAACAAGTAGGAATATGTTAGCTAGTAAATTCAGGTTAATCTAAACCGGTTAGTCTAAAACAATATTCTCTAAAATGTATAACCTGAACTAGTTCAGGGCACATCAATGATAAATCACCGATCATTCCTCCTTGAACTGTAGCATCCGCGAGGCCAAAAGAAGCAACAACAGCGCATAAACCGATATAAGGACCGATTCCACCACGTCCTTTTGTTGCCAAATCCAACTGTTTTTTATTCATTCAAATTCTTGAGTCAATAATTAAAATCCATTTACATATGAAAGATTAATGTAAGAGCAAGACATGTAATACAAAAACTTACAACTATGAGCAAGAATGTGGATATTGTGAATAGAATGTAACCAATGAGGTTACGTTTTCGAGTATTGATTTTCGATTCGTGGTATGCGAGAATCAAGATTGTTCCAAGCGCAAACGGTTGGTATACAAGTGTGAGTACCCTTGAAGGATGATAATCCTACAAGAAACGTAAAGTTTTGTTTCTTTCAACTTCTTGATAACTAAACACACAACATCAGAATTCAATAAACCAATTTGGAATCTGAGAATCATCCGAACCGAAACCGAACCGGAAAAACTTTGTAGTAGTAATCTGCTATAGTGAGCATACTGTTCCAAGAAACGAGAGATCCAATTCCAAGAATACAGCAAACAACCATTGCTTGATACTTCCCCTGTTTTTAAAAGTCAAGAGAGAAAACACGAATTTGTTTTGTTTTTAAATCAGAAAAACAATGAGAGATTTTTGGATCTGAGTATTGAGTTCTTTGGAAACTCTCACCTGAAGCTTCTCAGGAGGTTGGTTCTCATATCTATCCGCCATTGAGCTCAAAAGAACATAAACCTGTTTTCAAGATTCAAGAATTGGATCAAACACAAGATGATGCTATGTTCCTTTTTTTTTGCTGGGGAGCAAATAAAGGAGCTAGAGATACTTACTTGAAACTTAGCACATGAGGGTTTTGCAGAGTCAACGAGTTTGTTGATTTTTTAACGAGCAAAGCTTTCATGAAGATTCAAAACAAGATTCTTAAAAAGAGGAGATGAGCGAGTAAAATAATAGACCTTTTCAAGGTGTGACAGCAAATATGAAAGGATAAAGTAAGACTCAAAAAGAAAAAGAAAAGATTATAGAATTTAAAGAATTCAAAGTGTGAAAGCTTTTTTTATGTTCCTATTTTTAGACAACTTGTTGACGATATAGTATGAAAGCAAAACTTTCTTTAAAATCCTTAATCATTAAATATCCACATATCTGTGAGATCGGTCTAAACGTAATAAATGAAAATAAAAACTATGTATGAAATAGACTCGATGAGAATCGGTGAAGTTGGATAAGTGAAGCATTTGAAGTAGTTGACTTAGTTTTTGGACATTTCTAGAATTATAAAATTTTAATATTTTAAAACCTAACTTTTATCGTTTTTCTTTATCTTTTTATTTTACGTTTAAACAATATTGGTATTAATTGCCTCGCCGAAAAAGAAAAAGCACAAAGTTTTATCTTTTTTTCATATAAAATCTTTTATTATGAACTGGTTTTCTCCTAAAAAAAATCATCCGTTTCTAATTTAAATGGATGAACTAATTTTGTTGTAAAAAAGAAAAAGGATAAGTGAAGCATTTATCAAAATAACACTTCACCTCAAATATTTAGCAAAATAAATAAATAAACACTTCACCTCAAATTGATTATTACGTGTTAGTATTCTCCTCTTCTTTTTTGGGGAATTAGTTGCACACAAGGATTTTGTGATCAATGTTTTGATCGGTTAGTTTGAAAGGAAATATGGGTCTAAATTACACACTACATTTTGTATTTGTAAATTACACGAAAATGCCTGAAATCTTATTTTAGCAAAATATTTAAAATCTTAACTAAATAACACCTACTTCTTTTTTGGATCGTAACCGAAACTAGTTCTCAATATTTGTAGATACCTAAGAAAAAACTTTTGCCACTTTAAAATGTTTACATAAAGGAAACAATGAGTTAAGTTTTCATGATTAAAAGAAGTGTTCTCTAGTCTGGACCAACATGACGAAAGCACTTGGCCATGAACACTTGGTTAATAAGACCAAATTTTAAAACTCTTAAATATAATTTACAAATATCTGTTGAGGCTCTCTTATGGGCAATACGATTTCTTATATTTTTATCCATTTTCGACATTATTTTATAGACAGATAGTAAGGAGTCGACACAACTTTTGAACACTCCTGATGAGTAGTCCGCTTTTTCTTCGGAGTGAAAAGATTTTAATGCTTCAAAGCCTAGTTTTTCTCGTTTTTCTTTATCTTTTATTACATACTTAAACAATGTCTCTGCTGATTGTCTTGCTAAGAAGAAAAGAGCACGAGGTTCTATGTTTTCCCATGTAAGCTCTTCTACTCCGGACTGGTTTTCTCTCGAAGAAAACCGTCCGTTACTAGCTTAAATGAATGACTTTATTTTGCTATTAATTTTGTTTTACAAATATCTGATGGAACAATGCTAAACTTTAATGCATAAAATTATAATCAGTGATCAAACAAAAGTAGACTGTTAGGATTTAGTTTCTATAAAAATCTATGGTTAAATAACACCATATAAGATTTTAGAAAATAGTTAATAAAATGATCAAATGGGTCTAAAATATTAACTAAAATAGATACAGCAAATTGTGGAGTTGAAAAAGTGAAATTTTATAATTTGGTGAAGCATCGAAATAAGAATTCATCACTTCAAGCTTTCGAAAGTTTTACGTGTTAGTATTCTCTTCTTCTTCTTTTTTCATGAATAAACAGTTAGGTTCGAGCGAGGCACCAAGCTTCTCATTTTTTGCCATAAAGAGTCAGATTCATCGGAATTAATTGCACAAAATGATGAGAACTCAGAAAGCATATTTCTTGCCAATAAGCCATAACCAACCCAAAGAAATTCCTACAACTGCTCCTCCTAAAATAAAAACCACCAGCAAATTCCCTAATGCATTCTTCTCCGGACCCTTCACAAAATACAAAATCAGATTAAATATGAAGGTAGAGGTCGTTTGTTTATTATAGTGTTTGTATTTATATGTCAAAAAAAACTTGTGTTATATTTTCAAATCGTAAAAGCAAAGGGTATAACACAAAAAAATTGTAAAGATAATGTGTTTTGTTTTCTAAATATGAACTAATCTAAGTTTCTAGATATATTCAAATTAATTTGGTTAACAGCATAGGGAGAGTAGATAGATTACCTTGTACCCGTTAGGGGCTATAGTCATAATGCAAACAGTGAGATGTCCAGTAGTTAATCCCAAAATAGAAACGAGCATAATCATCCATCCTTTATCACCATATTTTGCAGTGAAATAGAATGCCGGAACGAGGAAATAACGGGTCAAGACCGCAATCGTTAGGGCCTTTCTATTCTCAAGCTTCAGCCATTTCACCAGCGGTGCGTACCTCCCGAACAAATCCCAAAAATTGTATGTCGCTACTAGGATAAGTGCATACCAATCACCTAGTCCGTGTTGTCCCGTGTTTTCGTATAAGAATCCAGGAAAAATGGATAATGTCAAAACGTAGATGAGGAATAGATTCACTGCATGGTCTATGTTTTGAAGCAACAACTCTTTCTTTCTTAGCATTTGATTCTTGGAATCATCATCACTCTGCGTAGAAAAATCATGAAGCTAAATAATGTTTAAAGAGTGGGAAAGTTGTAGAAAAAAAGAATGAATCAAGAAACATATTCTTGATGATTTTTTTTAAAGAAACCAAGAAAGGAAAGAATTCTTGAGGAGTTTGATGTTACCAAATCTGATAAATTTTGGATACCAGCAGCAGCAAGATCAGCAACAACAGTTTTAGATCCTTCAGAAGCGGCTTTTCTTCGGTAATACTTAACGATGGGGAGTTTTGGGAACACATATGCATATAAAATCACGCAGAGTAGTTCTATGAAGGTTGAGATTGCTAAGAATATCACTGTAACAGGGAAAACACAAACAAAGCAAGAAATGGAACTTTAAACACTTTGAAAATGTTGGATTTGGGATTAAGATGCTAAACTCACTTGCTCCTTTTCGTAAACTATTGTTTGATTTCTCAAATGCTGCTTTAGTTATTAGCCTAAGCACTGAGGTTAGAGCACCAGCCATACCCGAACCGGCCATATATGACTACAAGGAAGGAGTTTTATATAAGCTGACTTATCTAAACTGATTTTTGTATACCAGAGACCTTGAATATGCTAAACTTGATGTACCTGGATAAGTTCAGGGCACATCAAAGATAAATCACCGACCAATCCTCCTTTAACGGTCGCATCCGCAAGGCCAAAAGAAGCAACAATTGTGCATAAGACAATATAATGTCCGATTCCACCGTGTCCTTTTGTTGTCAAATCCAACTGTTTTAAAGTTTTTTAGAGTCTTGAGTCCATAATAAAAATCCATGCAGTTCCATAAGAAAGATTAATTCTGAGAGTAAGACTTAAACTGATACTTACGACTATCAGCAAGAATGTGGATATCGTGAATAGGATGTAACCGGTAAGGATACGTTTCCTAGTACTGATTTTCGATTCGCGGTATGCGAGAATCATGATTGTTCCAAGGGCAATTGGTTGGTATATAAGTGTGAATACCCTTGAAGGATGATAATCCTACATGAAACACAAATTTTTCAAAATTTAAATTTAAATTGATAACTAAAACGAAATAGCAGAATTGAAACTCGAACCAAAACCGAAACCGAACCGGGAAAACTTGATAGTAGTAATCTGCGATAGTGAGCATACTATTCCAAGAAAAGAGAGATCCAATTCCAAGAATACAACAAACAACCATTGCTTGATATTTCCCCTGTTTTTTAATACATACATAAACAAACAACTGAACAAGAATTTGATCAAAACACAATGAAAGATTTTGGGTTTTTTGGATACTTACCTGAAGGTTTTCAGGAGCATGGTTCTCGTATCCATCCGCCATTTTTTAAATAGTTATAGAGAGCTCAAAAGAATGTTTCAAGATTCAAGAATTGGATCAAACACAAGATGATGTTTTGTTCTTATTTTTTTTTGTTATTTCGAGCAAAAAACTACATATACTTACTTGAAAGTTAGCACATGAGGGTTTTGGTTGTAGAGTCAACGAATTTGTTGAAATTATTACGAGCAAAGCTTTCATGTAGAATCAGAACAAGATTCTCACAACATGGAGATGATTGAGTAAAATCATTATAGAGTTTTAAGGTTTGACAGCAAATTTGAGAAGATAAAATAAGACTCAAAAGGTTGGCATACCCTAAGGTCTGATCTTTGTTGTCACCTTTTCTTTTATTTCCACTATGTGAACGTCCCTTTAGGTCAATTTAATACAAAAAAAAAAAAAAAAAAGTTTGAGATGAGGACTCAAAAGAAAAAGATTAAAGAATTAAAAGTTTGAAAGCTTTAGTTACTTCTTCTATATATGGTCGACTAGATTATAGTGTAATCCGAATGTATGACTTTCCCTGAGAAAGTTATTGGAAAAGTGGCCAATGCATGCATGAAGTCATCTTCTACGATATATACATCAACTAATAAGCTGTGCCAATTGATATACTATAGGGAAATTTACTAGAGTAACCCATATTTTATACATAATGACCCAAAAGGAATGCTAAAAATATGAGTTATTTGAGTAATAATTATACCTAAATTATCCTTGTTTTCCTTTGCAGAGAAAAACAATATTACAGAAATGCCATTACTATTTAATTCCAGCAAGGCAATAAAACCACATTTATTTACGAAAATGCCATCGTCGTTTTTGGTAAATCTGTGGCTCTTGTTGCGACGGATTTGTTATCGATCACAGATTTGTTGGTCAACCACAGATTTTTTACAACAGACTTGTTTTGTACCACAGACTTTACTGTGTTATGTTACGCCAGATTTTTTTTTTTTCGCAGATTTTTTAATCGTGACTGATTTGTTTCATACAGTCTCCACAGATTTTATTTAAATTTCAAAAGTAAGAATGTTGAAACCAAATCTGTCACTGATTTGTTTTCCGGACCACAGATTTTTCTTTATGGTGGCAACAGATTTTCTATTTGCACCCAAAAATCTGTTGTGTTATAACAGATTTGTTAACCTCGAAAAATGTTATATAGGCATGACAGAGTTGTTTTGTGTAATCACAGATTTAATTAACTTGTTAACAAATCTGGTGTTTTACAACAGATTTTTGTTAAAAAATAAAATTACTACACAGTCACATAGTGATAACAGATTTGTTTTTAGTGATGACAGTTTTGTTTTTCAGTGTCAAAGCATAACAGATTTACTCATGTCAATGTTATGGCCGATTTGTTTATGACTAGAATAACCTTTTTAGTAATAACAGACTTTTTTTGGCAGATTTATTTTTAAAATTTCGAAATTTTTTGTTATATGAGATTTATTAGCTAGCCCTCAATTAAATTATTTCCGGTCTGATTGTATGTTAAATCGGGTTTGACTGGATTTTTTTTTTTTTTAAAAAGAAATTTTCATAACGTCACGACAGACTTTTATTAATGTCGGCAGATTTTTACATAATATTGTCATATTTGAATTTTAATGAATTTTATTAGTCATGATAAATTCTCCAAGGGTTTTCATAACCGTTTTTTTCTTCTTCTATTCCTACCATCAAATCAATTATTTGTGAATTGATACATGTCAAAATATTATTGGTAAGCTAAAACAAGTCAATTTATAATATGCAATAAAATTAAATTGTTTTTCTTTAGTATTTTTAACATCAAAAACGAAATATGTGAAGAAGATTCTTCTTTATCTAAATTTTGTTCAAAATTATTATTTTAAAAAAAGTTTGTTCTCACGTTAACTGGATTTTCGTTTTTGTTTTAATTATGTAATATAGGTTTTGGTTTTCTTTTTTGATTTTATAATTCTGTTGAAAAATAATTTGGTTTTGCTGATTTGTCAAAATTTTATTGGTGGAGTGACTTGTGCTTTAAAATATAAAAGATTTGTTTTATTTTTTATTTTTTGTTTTAATTTGATTACAATTAATCATTAAGGTTATTTCGTTTTTTTACCAAAGATATGGATTACTACAGTTTTTGAAACAAACGTGTGTCATTTAAGTTATTTATGTTAAGAGTTGAGTCAATCTAAGCAAATCTTACTATACTTAATTGCTACATAAATTAACAATTATTTGTTTAAACCATGCAACATTAAATCTGGCGTGTTAGTCAAATATCAAAATTTACTAGTACTAGATTAGATGATACTAGTCAAAATAACAAAACGATGTCTTAATTGTTATTTTCCACTTAATAGTACTATTGTTAGTCTAATGCATTCATTCTATTAGCTAGCTACAGCTTCGTAGACTTCCTACAAACACATTTCCACGTCATACTTCTCAAGCCATTTAAATGCAAGTGGGTTAGAATTGTACCCCAAACTAGGTTTACAGTATTATTATTTTTAGATTTAAACTAATTATTATCTTTGATTATAAAATTCTGGTTTAGTAAAGTGGAAATATATTTATTTTCAAATCATAAACTCTCTTTTGCTTAAAATATTATTTTTTAAAACTTTAAAAAACATTTTCATAAAAAATGATGTTTTGGATTTGATTTGTATGAAAAAATGGTCGAAGCAAACTTAGTAAGTTTCATATTTTTATAGTACGTACTATTGATACATACCTTTTTGATTATTTTTTTCTTATAGTTCTTCACATTGGTAATTGCTTCACAATATGAATTAGTAATTTTTTTTGCTGTTTGTGTTCACCTTTTTTCTTTACTTGTTAGAGCTAGACTATGTGATTTTATTTATATTAATATTATATGTAGTTTTTCTTTTATGATATACGAAAAGGTATGTTTTAAATTTGGGATTATTGTTAAAATAGGAACAATTTTATCAAAATCTTTGATTTTAAGGCTTTTACGATTATATCCTTGCATACCCCTGCAACATCAGCTTTTCTTTCTCCTTCTTTCTTCCTTCTTCCTTCATTTTCACAGCTTCTCCTCAATCCTCGTTTCTTATAAAATGGAAAATCTAACATCCCAAAAATCTTTATTATACAATCTTCCATTGATTCAAGAACACTAAACCCTAAGATGATACTATATAGACAACCCAATAAAAAAAAATTAAACAAATTTTTTGAGATTTAGATGTATACATAGTGAACCGGCTTCTTTCATCTTCGACTGCGTTTACAAAAACTAAACCCTAAGAAAACTAGTACATAATGAACCCAAAAGGAAAATTAAAGGAATTGTGAAGATTCATTTTCTTCCTCCTTTATTTCCATCAAATTGTGAATCTCGTGTCGTCTTCATGTAACATTTGAGCATTAACAAATCTGAAGCAAACTTGAAGATGTCGTAGCAATTCATAGCTTCCAGATCGATGAGAAATTCATGAAAACTGTAGATGTTATGGCTTGGAGAAGCCACATCAATTGAAGAAGAAGAAATCATATTTGTCTACTCAATCGGAGAAGATAATATAATATGGACCAATTAACACTAACCCAACACAAAAGCTTGAAAACCCTTTTGATTACTTTGTAATAGTTTAACAATTCGAAATTGAGAAGGTTAAAATCTGTATTTTTTCTTCCAAAGACTTTTAGAATTGGAGATTTTGATAAAGTATATGGAAGTAGTTTCTGTGTATCAAATCTCTACCAGATTTGCAAGACAAAAGTATGAAAAAATATGAGAAAAATCTAAAATTATCTTTATATTTAGCCACCACTCGGTCACCCACGATTCTCACCACCGTCTAAAAACAGTCATAGACGCATAGTCGCCGACCGAAGCTCATCATCGTCACTGTCTTTGGCACTAAAAAAATCATGTCTCATTAACAAATTATTAACAAGGGTAACATCGTCATTTTACAAGAGGAAAAGTGCCTGTTTCTGTAAACACTTGCGAAAGTGCTGGATCTTATAAGATTCTAGTTTTTTAGTCCTTTTCTTACAATTAATTCTTTAAATTTTTTGCCTAGGGTACTCAAAATTGTCGGACCACACTGGCCAACGTCCTACCGTATCTGAGATGGGTTAGATTTTTGTCTTCCTTGGTTTGCTCCTCTTGAGATGGGTTAGATTTTTGTCTTCCTTGGTTTGCTCCTCTAATCTGAGATGAGTTAGATGTTTGTATAACCTTTTGAATTTTACATATGTTTACTTGTTTTTGACTTTTTGCCTCAAAAAATCAAGAAATGGGGTATGATTAGTAACCTCTTTTATTCGCAATGGCAAGAGTGTAGACTTTTTCGGTTTAAAGGTTACTATACATTTTGAAGAGATAAACACATATGTTTAATTAATATAATGTGAGGCTTAGAACGTTCTCGAGTTGTACTTTGTCTAATCTCAGACCTCTCAACTCACTCTGTTGTTCACTCATTTGTAAAAAGCGGAACTTGAAAGTAAGAACACACATGAATTAACGAGTTCAGGATTCAAACTTGAATCCCTACGTCTCGCCGAGATCTTCTCGGAAATCCACTAAGAACTTGCTCTTATCTTGAGCCTTTAGGGTTCTACAACTTTCTCTCTCTGTTACAAACTTCTCTCACACCTTACAAAGCAACACAACACAACCAACTCCTTTAAAGAGACAAAAAGAAGGATCTAGAGTTGCCCGACACGCTCGTGCTTGAATCTTACACAAGTCAGGTGCTCCAGCTGCAATTACGGGCCTGAATTGCTGCAATCTCTTAGGCGGCTTGATTGAATAAACCATTCTGGTTGTCTGCTCTTGTTGCTTGGACGAACTCGACAATGTGATGTCATGAGAGAGAGCTAAAGAGATCTCCTTTTGTTTCTCAAACTTGGCGCATAAAGTGAACCCTCTAAGCGACCCAGAAACTCTTATATCTTCCTTGCTTTTCATTTGAACTTAGAACCCTCTATACCGAATAGAGTCTTTCTCATACTTTGTGAATTTAGACCAAAACGCACAAAACTCCTCCTTGGTATAAAGTTCACTGAACTCATCTTCTTACTGTTACTTGACTTCCAATCTCGGATCTGTGGTCTCCCTAGTTACTTGAGACCCTGAGTCGCTTCAGCGCTTCTTGAAGCTTACTCACTGGAACTGTTTTTGTGAAGATGTCTGCAGGATTCCATGTTGTTGAAACCTTAACAACCTGAATCTCTCCGTCTGCTATCTTCTCCCTTATGAAGTGATACCTCACGTCTATATTCTTTGTCCTCTCATGGTGGACTGAGTTCTTGGACAAAGCAATGGCATTGTGTGAATCACACATAACTTCTACTGCATCTTGTTCAAACCCCATCTCTGCAGCTAACCCTCTTAGCCAAATGGCTTCTTTAACTGCGTCTGCAAGGGCCATATATTCAGCTTCTGTTGTTGACAGAGCCACCAGTCTCTGTAAACCCGACTTCCAGCTTATTGTATTCCCACCAGCTGTGAATACAAATCCTGTAATCGATCTCCTTCTGTCTAAATCAGTTGCATAATCTGAATCGCAGTAGCCTATGATTTCAAATTTGTCATCTTTCTTGAACCTTAGACAGGTATCTTGTGTTCCCTTCATGTACCTCATGACCCACTTAACAGCTTGCCAGTGTTCTTTTGAGGGTTTACTCATAAACCGGCTTACAACCCCCACATGATATGCCAAGTCTGGCCTTGATCCTATCATAGAGTACATGATACTTCCAATTGCATTAGGGTAGGGAACCGACTTCATATACTCAGCATCTCTTGCAAGAGTTTTCTCATTTACGGCTCTTAACTTGAAGTGTGCACCAAGTGGCGTCTGAGAGACCTTACTTTGATCCATCCCAAAAGCTCTCAACACTCTAGCCACATACTCACTCTGAGACAGTTCCAAAGTGCCTTGTTCTCTGTCTCTTGTGATTTCCATTCCCAGTATCTTTCTTGCTGGCCCTAAATCCTTCATCTCAAATTCTCTGTTGAGTGACTCTTTTAACTTCTGGATTTGGTCCTTGTTTTGTGATGCAATTAGCATATCATCTACATACAACAGTAGATAGATGTATGATCCATCATTAAGATGTTGTGTGTAGACACATGGATCATACTTGCTTCTTTGATAACCTGAGTTGATCATGAATGAGTCAAATCTCTGGTTCCACTGTCTTGGAGACTACTTCAGCCCATACAGAGATTTCTTCAACAAACAGACTTTTTATGTGTTGTCCTCATCTTCATATCCTTCAGGCTGACTCATCAATATATACTCATCCAGATTCCCATGTAAAAACGCAGTCTTAACATCAAGCTGTTCTAATTCTATGTCAAATTGAACCACAATGGATAAAAGATACCTGATTGACACGTGCTTGACTACACGTGAGAAAATCTCTTGATAGTGTATGCCTTCTCTTTGTGAAAATCCTTTGGCGACAAGCCTAGCTTTGTATCTTGGTGGTTCTACTCCGGAAATTCCTGCTTTTCTCTTGAATATCCACTTACAGCCTATAACTCTCTTTCCTTCAGGCTTATCAATGACATCCCATGTGTCATTCTTTTTCATGGAGTCCATTTCTTCTATGGTAGCTTGCTTCCATTTCTCACATTCTGGACTTCTCATGGCTTCTTCATAGGTTTCTGGTTCATAAACTTCTCCATCTTCTGTCATTGTTAATGCAAACCCAACAAGGCTGTCATCTTCCTCAACGAACCTATGTGGAGCTCTGATCTGTCTTCGAGTTCTATCCCTGGCCAGTAGATAGTTCTCTAGACAATCATCATCAGAATCACTTTCCTCTACTTGTTTGTCTTTACTTGCAGATCTTGTTGTTGAAGCTTGTTCTTGGTTTGACTTTTCTCCTCCTTCACTCTGATTTTCATCATCTGCAAACAAATTCTTTAGCTCTATGAGAGTCCTTTCTACTTCAGTGAGCTGTTTTTCTTCCTCAGACATATCATTCTTCTGCAGTTCCTTGTACATCTGATTTTCTTGAAAAACAATGTCTCGAGAGACTACACATTTCCTGTCTTCTAGCAGCCACACTTTGAATCCCTTTACACCATCTGGATATCCGAGAAAAATCCCCTTCTTTGCTCTAGGATTCAGCTTTCCTTGATCTGAATGAATATAAGCGACTGATCCAAACTTCTAGAGTATCTTGTAATCTGGTGGATGACCAGTCCACTTCTCTTCAGGAATATCAAACTCTATTGAAGAGCTTGGGCTTTTGTTGATGAGGAACACGGCAGTAGACGATGCTTCTGCCCAGAACTGCTTCCCCAACCCTGATTCACTTAACATGCATTTAACCTTGTTCATGATGGTCCTATTCATCCTTTCAGCAACACCATTCTGCTGTGGTGTGTAAGCACATGTCATGTGCCTTCTAACTCCTTCTTTTCTGCAGAATGAATCAAACTCCTGGTTGCAGAACTCCAGCCCATTATCTGTTCTGAGAATCTTGAGCTTCTTGTCCTGTTGGTTTTCAATCTGTGTTTTCCATTCTACAAACTTGCTGAAAGCTTCATCTTTGGTTCTAATGAAATAGATCCAAGTTCTCCTCGTAAAATCATCAATGAAAGTGATGAAATACTGACACTTACCAATGGAGAATGGTACATTCGGTGATCCCCATAGATCAGAATGCACATAGTCGAGTTTATCCTTTGTGACATGCTTTGCAGCTCCAAAGCTAACCCTGTGTGTTTTTCCATACACACAATCTTCACAAAACTGCAAATCTTTAATCATGTTCTTATCCAGATGACCTTTACTGACCAAAACCTGCAGCCCTTTTGCACCAATGTGACCAAGCCTGCTGTGCCATAAACTTGTTTCATCCTTTTCTTTGTCTATGACATTGGCTTCACCTGCAAGTGTCGTTCCCTGGAGAAAATACAAAGTACTCTCTTTCTTTCCAGTTAGTACAGTAAGATCATTCTTAAAAATAGTCAAAATACCTTTCTTTGATTCAAACCAGCAGCCTTTATCTTCAAGAGTTCCAAGTAAGATGAGGTTCTTTAACATTTCTGGTATGTACCTGACCTCAGTGAGCAAGATAGTAGATCCATCCTCATTCTTGATTCTGACATCCCCAATTCCTTTCACTTCACAATAAGTATCATTGCCCATCCTTACTTTCCCGCTTGCAGTCTCCTTGAAGTCTATGATCCAATCCTTTCTGCAGGCCATATGGAAGGAGCACCCTGTGTCTAGAATCCATGTATCTGGGGTGACTTCAGCAAAGCCAAGTAAAGCTCTTGAAACTACTAGTGCAGCTGCATCAGTGACTTGAGCAGTTACAGTAGAAGCCTCTCCTCTTTCAGATGTGGAACCTTGCTTATTCCTCTCCTTCCATACATAACATTGCTTCTTGAAATGACCCTCCTTGCCACAAATCCAACACGTTTTTCCTGCTCCCTTTGACTTAGATCTGCTCTTGTTCTTGTTTGGTCCTTTCCCCCTGGTTTCTGATCTGCCTTTTTCTTGAACAAACAACCCATCTGAGTTATTCTTGAGAAGCTTACCACTATCTCCCAACTCCAAGATCTTAGACCTTATGGCACTTGTGATTTCTTCGAGATGAAGTGTAGTCTTGCAGTACTTCAATGTCTCCTTCAGTTGACCAAACTGTCTTGGTAAAGACATGAGCAAGACTATGGCTTGATCTTCATCTGGGACTACAACCTTTACGTTTTCCAAGTCCGATATTAACTTGAAGAAATCATTAACATTCTCCTCCATCGTCATATTCTCACTCATCTTGTAGCCATACAGCCTCTGCTTCAAGTAAATGCGATTTGGAAGAGATTTTGCCATAAATAACTGATCCAGGACCTTTATCATACATGCTGCTGTCTTCTGTTTGATGACCTTTCTCAGAACATTGTTTCACAGGCTCAAGATGATGGTAGATCTGGCTTTTCCTCTTTTTTCTTTGAGGATCTTGTCTTCCAGTTTAGAAGTTGCAGTTTCTGGGTCTTGGTTTCCTCCATCACTAATCTCAGTGGTAGAATCTTCAACCTCTGCTTCCTCTTCTTCCCCGAGACCCTCCAGAAGTCCCAACATCTCCATATGAGCCAGTAACTTTTCTTTCCACAGGATGTAATCCCCATCTCCGTCGAACTTCTCCACCTCTGCTCTGCCCGAAGACATCTTGAGCAGATCTTCTTGCTCCTAGGTAGTAACCTGGAAGCTCTAATACCAAACTGTGAGGATTATAACGTTCTCGAGTTGTACTTTGTCTAATCTCAGACCTCTCAACTCACTCTGTTGTTCACTCATTTGTAAAATGCGGAACTTGAAAGTAAGAACACACAGGAATTAACGAGTTCAGGATTCAAACTTGAATCCCTACGTCTCGCCGAGATCTTCTCGGAAATCCACTAAGAACTTGCTCTTATCTTGAGCCTTTAGGGTTCTACAACTTTCTCTCTTTGTTACAAACTTCTCTCACACCTTACAAAGCAACACAACACAACCAACTCCTTTAAAGAGACAAAAAGAAGGATCTAGAGTTGCCCGACACGCTCATGCTTGAATCTTACACAAGTCAGGTGCTCCAGCTGCAATTACGGGCCTGAATTGCTGCAATCTCTTAGGCGGCTTGATTGAAGAAACCATTCTGGTTGTCTGCTCTTGTTGCTTGTACGAAATCGACAATGTGATGTCATGAGAGAGAGCTTAAGAGATCTCCTTTTGTTTCTCAAACTTGGCGCATAAAGTGAACCCTCTAAGCGACCCAAAAACTCTTATCTCTTCCTTGCTTTTCATTTGAACTTAGAACCCTTTATACTGAATAGAGTCTTTCTCATACTTTGTGAATTTAGACCAAAACTCACATATAGATTCTTATATAATGCATATTCACTAATTTGATCTTAAACAAGTTGTGTTAGTGTAAGCTAGCTTATAAAGTACTTTTATTCATTCTAGGGCGAAACCGGCGCCAAGTCGCAGGCTTTTTTCTTTTAAATGTAATTTTGTTAAGTTGTATGTAGGTATTAATGTTATTTGTCATGATTCATGATATATGTAGAACAAAAGAATTCATTAGAAAGTGATTAAGAGCTCAATGCATTTGTTAATTTTTTTTAAGTAAGATCTATATAGCTTTTATAAGTTTTGGAAGCTAATTTTTTTGCATTACGAACATCTTTTTAGAAGAGTCATTACAAAACAAAAGTGAAAAGAGTTAAAAATCATCAGGTGTTAATTCTGGTAAGGTTAAAGTCATTGTAGATTTATAAGAATATGTTATATGGAGTTATCATCTTTGATTTTAATGTTCCACATGCATACTTGATTCATATGTTGAAGAAGAATAAAAAGCTAAAAGCTATGTTTGTTTGTTTTTCAAAACTTAAAAATTGAAACTTAGATTATTGGAGAATCGAATAACCATACCATAGAGTTAAATTTAATTAGAGTTTAAAGAACAAAAATGACATCTTAAGTGTACCAAAATCTCTAAACCGATTGAATATAATCAATCTTTTTCCAAATGGCTTCATCAACCCATCAATTTATTCATTATCAACACAATATCATCATCATCATTACCCTCTCATAATATTATACTACCATCACCATCATCATCATACTATCTTCTTCATCATCATATCAACATACCATAGTCATGATAGATATCATCATGATAATAACATTATCATAAACTCGTAATTTTGTGCCAAAAACATAAACTCTTATTTTTTTTGCCAAAAAGGTAATTTCGTAATTTTCCCGCCAAAAAAAGAAACCCGTAATTTTTCCGCCAAAAAACCTAAACCTTTAATTTTCCCGCCAAAAAACGTAAATCCGTAATTTTGTCGCCAAAAAAATGTAAACCCGAAATTTTCCCGCCAAAAACGTAAACCCCTAATTAGCTTGCCAAAAACATAAACCCGTAATTTTTCTACCATAAACGTAAATCCGTTAACCAATCATAAAGCTTCCGAAAATGCACCAACTTTTAACCGCTAAACCAGTCGTTCAAAAAGTTTTATAATGCTTAAAACTGCAACCATCTTATTCCGTAAACTCATGTTGTCACAAATGTAGGCACTGCGTTTCAACCAGTCAAGCCTTTAGATAAGTTTTCTTAGTCATGGGCATTCGATTATCCATTCAGTATCGGTTCGTATCCATTCGGTTATTGTTTTTTTCGGTTATAAAGTTTAGTATCCATTCGGTTATTTTAAAATTTTTGTTCGGTTTCAGTTTGGATTCGGTTCAGTTCCGGTTCTTTCGGTTTTAAAAATCAATATCTATTCGGTTATTTTTCTTTAAATATTATTTGGATAGTTTAGTTATTTTTTATATTTTCATATATTTTTGGTTACTTTCGAGTATTTTTACTATTATATATCTATTTTTAATTATTAGGTTTAGAAATAACTAATATTTTTAAAAATATAATTATATTTTGGATATTTTTGGTTATCCAAAATATTTTGGTTTGTATCCATTCGGTTTCGGTTATAGAATTTAATATCCATTCGGTTATTTTCAAATTTTTTGTTTCGTTCGGTTTAGTTTTTTTCATCGGTTTTGGTTCGGTACATTCGCTGCGGTTTATTTTCCGAGGCCTAAGTTTTCTAAATTATGAAGTTTAGGCCCATGTTTTTATATAATGTAGATTTTAGTTTTGAAAATAGTTTAGTTGGGCTATGCCCATGTCTTAATTTTAATTTTGTTAAATTGATGGAATGACATGGAAAAATAGTAAGTTTTTATTGGTCAACGTAAATGAGGTGTATTAATCGAAATGTTCTGATTGGCTGTTGATTTTAATGAGGTGTCAAGCTGTGGTTAACTGAAAAAGCTGAGGTGTCAGCACAGGAAAGACTTGTAGTGTTTTAATGGTGTTGATTGTAAGCGCACTTTTACATACTTTGAAAATTACTTCTCAAATAGGGAATAACATAACACTAGATTTTATGAAGAAGATAAGAATCCTATACCAATAAAAATGTAATATGATCCCCTTCTTCCCCCAAAAATAATGTTGTGACTGTGAAACTATTGCTGATGAGAACTCAGAAGGCATTTTTCTTACCAATAAGCCATAACCAACCCAAAGCACATCCTACAAATGCTCCCCATAATATAAATAGCACCAGCAAATTTCCTAACGCATTCTTCTCCGGGCCCTTCATAAAAACAAAGCCAAAATTTATACAAAATCAAAATAACTGTATATGTAGGCAGAGTTAAAATGTTTATAATTGTTTTGGTATCTAATGTTAATTAAAAACATTTCCTTACATTTCACAACATTGATATACCTTTTTCAAATTATAACACTGTGTTTGTTAAAAATAAAGATATATATAATCATTTACCTAAACCTAGTTTAACTAGTGGTCAATGTTCATGGTCATTTAGTCCAATTAACCTAAATACAAACGCAATCTCAAAGAAACTATCAAACATGGAGTAGATAGATTACCGTGTATCCTCTAGGAGCTTTGGCAAGAATGCAAACAGTGAGATGTCCATTAGTTAATCCCAAAATGGAAACGAGCAAAATCATCCATCCTTGATCACCATATTTTGCAGTGAAGTAGAAAGCCGGAACGAGGAGAAACCGGGTTAAAACCGCGACGGTTAGTCCTTTTCTGTTCTCAACATTTAGCCATTTCACCATCGGTATGTACCTCCCAACTAAATCCCACCAATTGTACATTGCTATTAGGACAAGCGCATACCACGAGCCTAGCCCGTGTTGTCCCGTGTTCTCGTATAAGAACCCGGGCAAAATGGATAGTGTCAAAACATAGATGAGAAATAAATTCACTACATAATCTACATTTTCAAGCAACAGCTCTTTGTTGTTTAGCCGTTTATCCTTGGAAACATCATCAGCAGTCTGGATATATAGAAGAATATAATCAAGAAGCAAACAATGTTTAAGACTTAAGAATGAAGGAGTCTTTAAAAATGAATAGAATCTGAAGAAATAGAAAATGGTGAAGGTTTTTAAAAGAATATTTTAAAATAACCACAAAGGGACAGATCTTGAGGGATTTAAACTTACCAAAACTGATTGGTTTTGGATACCAGCAGCAGCAAGATCAGCATAAACAGTTTTGGATCCTTCAGAAGCAGCTTTACTTCGGTAGTATTTAACAATTGGAAGTTTCGGGAACACATATGCGTATAGCAGAACACATAGAAACTCTACCAATGTGGAGATAGCTAAAAAGATCACTGCATGAATAAATAAAATGTAAGCAAAACATGAAGTTTTCAACACTAATTAGCTTTATAGTTGTCAGATTTGAGATCTTAAGAAAACGTTAAACTCACTTGCTCCTTTTCTTAGACCGTCATGTGTTTTCTCAAAAGCTGCTTTAGTTATCAGCCTAAATGCTGATGTTAGAGCTCCAGCTACAGCCAAACCCGCTACGAATGACTACAAAGAAGCAAGAAGTTATATATACTACAAGGTAGTCAACCTAAACCGATATCTTATATCTTTATAATTTATAAACCTGAATGAGTTCAGGGCACATCAACGATAAGTCTCCGATCATTCCTCCTCGTACAGAAGCATCCGCGAAGCCAAATGAACCAACGATTGCGCATAAAACAATATAAGGTCCGATCCCACCGTGTCCTTTTGTTGCCAAATCCAACTGTTTCGAGTTTTAGAATCAGAATCCAGTTTCATAAAAAATAACAATAAAACAAAATATGAGAGATTAGACTTGAACTTACAATGATGAGCAAGAATATGGATGTTGTAAATACAATGTAACCAATCAGGTTACGTTTTCGAGTATTGATTTTCGATTCATTGTAAGCGAAAATCACGATTGTTCCAATCGAAAATGGTTGGTATACGAATGTGAGTACTCTTGAAGGATGGTAATCCTATGAAGATGCAAGACATTCAAGTTTTCAACTGTAAATATTTACTATAAAACCAAAACATCATATTTCAAAAAAACACAATTTCTAATCTGAGAATTGTGTGAACCAAACCGGAAAAACTTGGTAGTAGTAATCTCCGACACTGAGCAGGCTGTTCCAAGAAACAAGAGATCCGATTCCAAGAATACAGCAAACAACCATTGCTTGATACTTCCCCTGTTGTTTTTGTTTAGACATAAATCAACAAGAACTTGAGGAAAAACGATTATGAAAGATTTTCTGATATAAGTTTTGAGTTTTGTGGATACTTACGTGAAGATTTTCAGGAGCTTGATTCTCGAACCTAGCCACCATTGTTACTCTTCGCAAATAATTACGATGTTTGTTTTTATATATCAACGTGTTTGGAAACTTAGTATTATGATCTTGAAGTGTCAACGTGTTTGTGGATTTATGATCTTGATGAACAATAAACGTGTTTGTTGATTTCTTAATTCTAGTTCAAAGCTTCAAGGTTTGACGTTTAGAATGTTAGAATAAGACTCAATCGTGTTAAGTGCTACAATGTTAAAATACGACTTACAAGCTAGTTAGCTCACAAGTCATAATTTTTAAATGGTTTATTAAAAAAAATCACAAGTGTTAAATTGTCACATTGTTTTGTTTTTGATCATTAAATGCATATTCTTCCATATTAAGAGAACAACACCATTACAGCAACACTAGTAATACAAAGAAAATTAGTATACATAGTTTGGTCAATGGTATCGTTCATTAGATGGTTTTTAACATTTAACATAAAAGACATAAACCATTAATTACATTGGAAAAATTATGATATTAATTTAAATTTTATTTGAAAACTCAGAAAATAGTATAGGTTTTTAAAAATTAATAAAATAGTCTAAACCACCCTTAAACTGTACAGTAAACCTAAATACTAACACCAATCCAGAAGACCTAAATCGTCAACCATAAAACAAAACAAAATAGTCTATATAGTTTTAGAAAAATTCATCATATTTTGTTTATTTAGCTTTTCGTTTTTCCGAAAAAATCTCTTGAATTTATTGACAATTGGTTATTTACAATAAACAAAACAAACATAAGAATCTAAGGAGGGGTTATTGGTTTATAGATTTATAAGGAATTGGAAATCCAAACAAAATTATTTGTTATTCAATCATTGATTTTAAAATTCTAACTAAAATCATGTGTTATTGATTCGATGATTTATAAATACTAGTTAAAATCCTTTGTTATTCGCATAGTCATTTATTTTTGGATTTGAGAACCCAAATTATGTTTTAAATGTAATTGAATGGATTTGAAAGAGAAAAATAGAAGGATTCAAATCCATGGGTAAATACATGTTATTTAAAAATCCATATATCTTGATTTCATAATTAATAGAGATTTTCAAATTCTATATAGATTTACAAATCAATAAACCAATAACACCCCCTAAAATTTGAAGGCTTTTAATTATTTTCTATTTCTGGTTATCTGGAAACAGTTTTGTATGAAAAAGAAAACTTTTCCTAATAAAATTCATTACTGTTAATATAGCTAGGCTAAGTCTTGGGATACTAGAACGGAAACTGAAGACAAGGTCCTTTGGAGAGGAAAATCTGATGTTTTCAGGACTACTTTCTCTACTAGAGATACTTGGCATCATACTCGTTCTACGTCAGCTAGGGTTCCATGGCATAAGGTGATTTGGTTCAGTCATGCCACCCCAAAATACTCTTTCTGCTCCTGGCTTGCAGCACATGGTAGACTCCCAACAGGCGATCGTATGATCAATTGGGCAAATGGCACTGCAACAGACTGCATTTTTTGCCAAGGGACTCTAGAAACACGGGACCACCTCTTCTTTACTTGCAGTTTCACTTCTGCAATTTGGGTAGATTTAGCGAGAGGAATTTTCAAAACGCAGTACACTTCACACTGGCAATCGATAATTGAAGCCATTACAAACTCTCAGCATCACCGTGTGGAATGGTTTCTCCGCCGCTATGTTTTCCAAGCCACAATCTACATTGTGTGGAGGGAGCGGAATGGTAGGCGTCACGGCGAGCCTCCGAACACAGCATCTCAACTCGTTGGTTGGATAGATAAACAAATTAGAAATCAGCTGTCCTCTATCTGTTTCAAGGGGGACAAGCGTTATGATGGAAGTCTCCAAGTTTGGTTTCAGTCAAGAAGTTAATCTCTTAGCTCTGTTTCTTTCTTTTGTTCAAAACTATTCTCAGCTCTAATTCTCAAAACCAATCTGCACTTGTTGTAAAAACGTTTTTTTTTGGAATATAATTTAACATTATTTTCAAAAAAAAATAAAAAATAATATAGCTAGGCTACTACTTTGCCACTGGTACACACTAAACGAAAAATAATGGTTTTTCTTGGGTATTTAATATGCGCGTTTACGAATAAATAGTTGAACAGTTTCGACATTTTAAAGAATTTCTTAATCCTAAATTTTGATTAAAATTTTACTTTTTCTTAGAGGCTTAAAGTTTCTAATATACTGGTATTAATCTTGTACTACGTACAGGAAATCATTTAATTATGTTGATATACGTTTTGTTATATTTATTTTGTAAAATGAATCTGTCTTCTCTATCTATATTAAAGAAAACAAGTTGTTGTGAGACGTAAGCCATTATGGAGACATAAAAAAAAACAGTTAGAAGAAGATATACATGTTACTGTGAGATAAATATTTTTTTTTAAAAAGGGAAGATACTGTGATGTTGGTGTATAAAACCGAACCTCCAAACCAAAAAGGAAATGACGAGCCTTAAGGAAGATCTTTATTAATATTCCCCAAGTTCGGCCGTTTACAAGGTGTTTCTACAGCCGAGCTTAAACTTACGTAAATACAAACTTCACAAGTCAAAACTAGACTTATGCTTTTGAATCCGAAGTAGAAGTTTTTATTGCTCTTCTCTGCATATTTCAGGTGTCCTTTTCTGACATTCCTTTGTCAGTATTTATAGTACTGCAAGGACAGTCTATAGTACAGTTTTCTTCTCGATGTGGGACTTTCTCTTGATCAACAACTTCCTCGAGGTGGGCTTCGTTTGATGCTGGGCTCTTTTATCTTTAACGGGCCGATCTTTTCTTCCTTCCTTCCTTGTTGCTAATTTCGATGTGTTGGGCTTTTAAACATGTTGGTGGGGCGAAGCCCATATCCAACATGTGACGTGAATTGAATTGATCTGAAAATGTAAAAGAACAAAATTCAGATTTAAGATACGTAACAGAAAGAGAGAGCTGTATATCATCAACTAGATGGAGTTAAGAGACAAAACACATGTATTTATAGTCTTTAGCAAAATGGAGAAAACGAATTAACTATCATGAACAAATTACATAGCGGTCTGAAACAAAGCTTCCACAAAAATATTGGGATGGGAATTGTTGATGTGTTATGCTTTAATAAGTCGTTTCTAACATTTGTTTTGCTTCTTTTATTTTTGTGTTTTTTTCCCTCCAAACTTAGGTTATTTTAAGAACTATATATGATGGGACCGTTGCATCAAACACGGAGTTCGAAAAGTGCAAAAGGCCCTCAATGGATTAATCTGGCTGGTGATCAATCAGTCGAGATGATGACTTGTTTGAACCAAAATATCTTCAAAAAACACTTGAACATATCAATCTGCCCTATAGATCGATCCCCTTCGTGAGATGCTCGAGCCAACCTTGAAGTGTAGGATATAATTTACGTGTGGATAGATCGCTCGACAATATAATTGTTGAGAAACCAAGAAAGAGAAAAAGACTTAGATTGATCAATATAAGTTTCAGACTGATCGAGATCCCAACCTCGCGTTGTCTCGGGTCGACTCCGCATAAAATTTTCCACCTTATGTATAGACTATAGTATAATTTAATTATGTTCTTCATAATATGTTCTTCTTTTCTTTTTTTAACCATGTATGAATAGTTTTCCAATTGGATTTTCCCATGGTCTGGATCCCAACATGTAACTTTTGGTCCTTAATTTAGTTCGACCTCGTACTGCTACCGCTTACCACAACACAATAACTATAAATTTGCGGGTGAAGAAATAGAGTTAAACATGATCAAATTAGACATTAATAACAAGAAAGTTAACAACAACAAAAAAAACTCAAAAAATGAATCTTCAATGTGAATCATTGATGCTCATAATGTTGTTCTTTTTTCGTGGTCAAGAGTTTATTTCATGACTAAAAAGACATTTTTCTTACCAATCCAAGGCAACTCCCGCAAATACTCCTCCTAACAGAAACGCTACCAGTAAATCCCTAACGCATTTTGTTCCGGACCCTTTACAAAAACAAAACACGAGTTCCTTTAATACAAAATGAGAACAAATAAGAGATTGATTGTCTTGAAATATTAGAATATATATAGTGTTAATGCACGAGTTCCTTCATAGTGTTGTTTACAGCAAAAGTCACACGAAATGTAACCCTTTTCAAACTTTTAACACAAATAGCTAGTGTTTCATTTTCATTTTTCTCGAATTCAGTTACATTTACGTTTATATTAAAATAGTTTTTATATTAGAGAAAAAAAACAAAAAAAATTGTTTAGTATTAGTAAAGCTATTTGCAAATTAAATTCTAAACGCAAACGAAAATAAACAATCATATCCACAATCTTTATTAAGGAGCTATATGATGAGAATGCAAACACTGAGATGTCCATTAGTCAATCCCAAAATAGAAATGAGCATAATCATCCATCCTTGATCACCATACTTGGCAGTGAAGTAGAATTCCGGAATGAGGAAAAAACGCGACAAAATCGCAACTGTGAGTCTTTTTCTATTCTCAATTTTGAGCCATTTCACCAGCGGTGTGTATCTTCCGACCAAATCCCATAGTACATTGCTACGAGGCCAAGCGTGTACCATGTTCCTAGTCTGTGTTGTCCCGTGTTTTCATATAAAAACCTGGGTACCAGGGATAATGTCAAATCGTAGAGGAGGAATAGATTCACTGCATAATCCTTCATAAGCGGATTTACTTCAGTAGTACTTAACAATGGGAAGTTTCGGAAATACATAACCATTTATTGTGGAAAACATGTAACCGATCATATTACATTTTCGTGTATTGCTTTTTGATTCGCGGTATGAGAAAATCGTGATTGTTCCAAGCTCAAAAGGTTCGTATACCACAATGAGTATCCTTAAAGGATGGGTAATCCTACGGAGCCAAGAAACATAGAGAATTCAACTATAGTTTTTTATAACCAAAACATAAAACTTCGAAAACCAAAACGAAAACAAATTGGAAAAACGTGGTAGTAATAATCTTCAAGTGTGAGCATATTGTTCCAAGAAATGTTGTTCCAACTCCAAGAATACAGCAAAAAACAGTGAAGACTTTAGATATGTCTTATTTATGTTTTCTTTTGGAAAAATGTAATAATTTGAAATTATAAGTTGTGTCATTATTCGTTTATGTATATCATAGTACAATATATGATAGATTACGTTGAAAGAGTAAGATAGATAGATAATATAATGTTTGATATAGATTTTCTCGTCATACCCAACAAGTAAACAAAAAACCTTACTAACTGCAACACCATTGGAAACTTATCCTCTTTTCATTGGTCAATTTCTTCTTTTCGCTATTGTTTAGTCGAACTAAAACGTCATTAAATATCAATCAAACTACAGAGACATTATTTTTGTTTAACAATACAATAACATGGACTTCAAATTAGTTTTAGTGGAAATAATGATTAGTACTAATAAAATTCGATCGCCTGTCGTAATAACCAACTCAGCTCAATGTCACATGCTAAGAAGTAAGAACTCCTGATTATATTTTATTTTTAATTCTGTTGCTAGATTAATTAAATAAAATAAAGTCAGGAATTTTGTTTTCCTTCTTTACTCTTTTTTTTGTGCCGACGTCAAGAACCTAGTTGAAGATTGAAAATATATATTAGATACAATTTTTAATTATATGTTATCTTTTTTTTTTTTCTTGTCTAAATTATATGTATCTTAAAATCGTTAAATCACAATGGTTTTTGTGGAGTCAAGTCAAATGCATATGGTGAATGATTAGGAGCATCTAACTTCTGGCTGATAGCTATTTGACGGCTACGATGCATCTGTCATATAAAATGGAATAACGGCCAGTAGTTCTCATAGACCGCTATTATTTTGGCCAACAGATTGATCGTAAGAAAATATAATAGTTGTATACATTAGTCTTTTTGGACACAAAATTTTTGATGAAAACTTTAACGAAGTTGAGACGAAAAGAAAAAAAAAAAATGTTTCTCATGAAAATATAGTTACATTACATAAGGAATGCGTATGGTAAATGTTTGTTTTTTGAAAGTTTTATTATGATAAAATTATTATATTAGATTTATATTTTTTTTATTTTTTTGTCGACCGTTATTAATTATTTTTTTATTTTTTGTTCAAAGATATTAATTGTTGCATTAGATAACATAAAATATATATAAAAAACCAAGATTTGTTCACAAGATAAAAAACCAAACCAAATCCAAATTTCATAAGATATTTTCTACACTAACTAAAGTACTTCAATCGAACGATTCTGTTACAACTTTGTAATAGTAAATAAGTAATTAGATTTCTGAGTAAAACATAGATTATCAAAGTCGCTTTTATTATTGTTTTGTTTGCAAGACTCGTGCTTACAAATCTCCCATTGTAATCAACTATCGTTTTCTAGAGTTTGTTTCAGTCATTCTTACACTCTTATTGACTACTCTTATTGATTATTGGAATTTTTTTTTCTTTTTTTTTTTCAATCTTTGCTTTTATTCATTGAAACAAAGAACAATTACAAGCATAAGAGTTAAAGAACTCAAAAATTAAAACATTACAACAAAAGGTATTCTCCAATACCATAAAAAAAAAATCTAAAATTCATCGATTTGAAGTCCATGAGAGTTTTAAGGCAAAGACAAAGAAACACAATGCAACATATGAGATTATAGAGAATCTAAAGATCATTGTTTTATTTTGTTTTATTTTGATCGAAAGATTACAGAAAATCAAGGAATTGTTTTATTTTGTTGATATATTTTTGTGGTAATATTTTTAAAATTACTTTTTTTCTTTCATATAAATAAAATTCGATAGAAATTAGTATTTATATATATATATATATATATATATATATATATATATATATCTGTATCTCATTTATTCAAAATTATCATTTGTGCAAATCGGTTAATAAATGTCGTTTATGACACTAACGAGTAATGAGTGGTGATAATAATCAATTCGGTAATACTCTCACATTTATAAATTATATTAAAATATTCAAACGGTTAACTAATTATATTACTTTATTTTTTGTGCAACAAACTAATTATATTACATGAGAAAAAATAATGCTGTGAGAATGCGGTACATGACAGCCACGTATCTCTAACATATCCTCTTCCCGAACATTCACCTTAATAATTTATATGGTCGTTGAATGAAATCGAATCAAAAAAAACAAAAATCCCCAAATTACCAAAATCCTCGGCGACAAAGAGGAGAGATAGAGAGAGAGAAAGAGGCGAAAATAATGGCGTCGATCCCTCCGCCGGAGCTTGACAACGACTCACTGGCGTCATCGCCGAGATCGGAGTACGATAGTCAGCCACGCGTACGGTTCATGTGTACTTTTGGAGGAAGGATCTTGCCACGTCCGCCGGATAATCAGCTCTGTTACGTCGGCGGCGATAATCGCATGGTCGCTGTTCATCGTCACACTACTTTCGCCTCTCTCCTTAGTAAACTTGCTAAACTCTCCGGTAAGTTAAAATCATTCCCTTCCGATTTTCGAATCGTGTCATGATGATCATTGAAAACCGATTAGGGATTTTAGTTGGATGATTTTGATATGATCTCTTATCGGGCCTTTGTGGGCCTCGTCTAAGAAAATCGCCACAAGGAAATTTTTAGATATGATGAGCGAATTATTTGGTTAATTTTTAAGATTTTTTTGCAGCTTAACTGATTTTTATGGAAATTGGGCAGATTTTTATTGGTCTGTGGCCACAAAAGGTCTGGCATATGATATTTTTTCTTCAATCATTTAATTTTGCACGATCATGAAAATTATCGACTCGGAACATTTGATCCAATGATTAATTAATATTATCTCCATTTCGCAATATAAATTGTTTTAGTTAAAAATACACAAATTAGTAATATTTACTTTTTTAAAGTTCCAACCAATCATAAAAAAAGATTTTATAATATAAATAATTATAAAGTATTTAAAATAATATATAATTTACATAAAAATTTGAAAACAATTTATATTATAAAACAAAAAAATGGTTCAATACAACTTATATTATGAAACGAATCTAATACAACTTATTTTATGAAACAGAGTGAGTTCGTTAGAAATAAAAATTGGGTTTAGAAGAAGTTATGGCGATCACTGTCATATTACCCAAATACAAAATTGAATCTAAATCATATGATATTTTTTTGTTTTCTTTGTCAACTATGAATTATTGGTCTAAAAAAACATTTTTGCTGTTTATTAAAATATTTTTCAAACTTATTGTTGGAAATTGGGCAGATATTTTGTTGGCCATGAGATTTTGGAATTTTGCGGGAAAGTATTCATTCAATTTATAAAAAGAAAATATTTTGATTGGGGAATAATAATGATGATTGTTGCGTTGGAATATTTGGATAAGGTAAAAGCAACATAAGCGTGAAGTACCAGCTACCAAACGAAGATCTTGACGCGTTGATTTCCGTATCAACGGACGAAGATGTAGAGAACATGATGGACGAATACGACCGCGTCGCACAGAATCAAAACCCACGCGCCTCTCGTCTTCGTCTTTTTCTCTTCACCAAAAACGTCGCCGGAGAAGAAGATAACGATAGTCGAGCTAGCAGTATCAGCTCTCTCCTCGATAGCTCTGTTAATCGGGAGCAATGGTTCCTCGACGCTCTTAACCTCGGTTCTTCCGCCGCCGCAACCGCGGTATCTAACGGTGGGTCCGGTAGAGTCTTTGAGCGAGTTAGATCTGAAGTCTCGTCGATTGTTTCTGAAGTTCCTGATTATCTCTTTGGATTGGATAATTTCGATGAAACTGCTCCGCCGCATGAGCTTCGTGATCGTGATCCGAGAGCTAAGATCCAACGAGAAGTCTCGACGCTTTCGGATCCTGGTTCGCCTCGTCGCGATGTTCCTTCGCCGTATGGTTCGACGTCTTCGGCTCCTGTGATGCGAATATCTACACCGGAACTTCCACCACCAGTTTTTATTAAACCGGAAAGTCCAGAACCGGTTTCGACTCCGAAATCCAATCCTCAACCGGAACAAGTAATGCAACAGAGTAATCTCCCGGTTAACTCGCAATGGCAATATGCCCCTGGCCCAGGCCAACAGGTTCATTACCAGGGTCATACCATTCACCAATCACCGGTTTATTACGTTCCTGGTTCGGTTCCGGGTAATCATATGGTCCAGCAAGGAAATCATATGGTTCAACCGGGTAATCATATGGTACAACCGGTTCAAATGCCGGGTCAGTATCTTCAACAATACCATCATGTACCAATGGGATACCACCAACCTCAGACTCATCAGATGGCTGGTCCGGGTCAAGTATATGGTGGAACGGTTAGGCCGGTTATGATGGCAGTTGATGGAATGAACCGGACGGGTTATTATGGAATGAAAACACCCGGTCCGGTTCAAATGTATCAGCATCACACTGGTATGGTTGTTCCTGGTGTAGAAGAACAACAACAATACAGAACCGAAACGGATTCGGATACGGGTCGGGCTTCTTAGCTGTTTGAAGAAGAAATATGAAAAATTATCACATCCGGGGTTTTCGTCTTTTCATTGGAGTCGTTCTTATTCGTTACTGTGTGAACTGTGTATTATTTTTTGTTTTACTTTTGTAAAATTTATTTTTGTGTGTAATAATTTTGTATTACAAAATATAATGAACAGTAAAACCCAATAATAATAACATTATAATCTATCAATAGTGAATTACATTTGCTAAACTTTTTTTTGTCATCTTATTACTCGATTTATCATAATAATGTTAATGGAATATAATTTGTCAATCATATGTTCCTCTTCGTCTTTGCTGGTGACTTGTGAGGAAGTAGATATGTCTTAGAAACCACACCGAATTCAATCTCATATGTTTGTTGGTGATGTCTTCATAGTTGTAACTTTTAATACAATCTAACAAAGCATAAAATGGAAGGGAGGTAAGGATATTGTGTTGCATCATTCTTCTCACAATCACTTCTTCTTTACCAAGATTGTCGAAGCATGCATTATAACCATTATAACCATGCATCTTAAACACATCCTCCCCTTTTTTTCCTTTTTTGTCGATACCTTTTTATGTTCATTTGAACTTTCTCTTTATGTTCATTTGTTCTACAAGTACTATTCTTGTAAAACATGTTATTTGTTTAATTGTCCCTACTCACTAGTCACTACCTATTTTACTAAAATCACAATTTCTACTTTTAGCTACCATACTATTCATAATCGTAACAACTAACACACTTACATGACCAAAAATAGATTTTTGTACCATTTAATCTTAACTATTAATTTGTAAACGATCTCACTACTATTGTAACGTTTAGTCCGTCCTTACTAGTGTGCTCCACGTTCTTTCTCAGGTCTATGGACTCATCCCTGTCCGACGATCGGTCCGCCAAATCTAAGAGGTTTTAAAGACTTGTTAACGATCCTACAAATCACTATACGATATTTCATCATGTTTTATCCTCATTTACATGGTTCTGATAATCATTTCTCGGAAGGTCACCTATCTTAAAACTACTTCGACTCAAACACGTTTAACTGTGGAGTTCTCCGCATAAATTAATTATTTTATTCTCTATAAAAGTTATAGAAATGGTCTCGTCATTGTACTGATTGACATCATCAACTGGAGAGACATCAACTTTGGGAGCTGCCAATCTCAGAAGAAGTTTATCTCCTTTACATGCCGAGGTGGAAGCTCTCCTCTGGGCGATGAAGTGTATGATTGGTGCCGACAACCAAGATGTAGTTTTTCTTACAGACTGTTCAGATCTGGTGGAGATGGTGTCTTCCCCAACCGAATGGCCGGCTTTCTCATCGTATTTGGAGGAGTTACAGAGCGACAAGGATGAGTTCACAAACTTTTTTCTATCTTTAATCTCTCGTAGTACTAATGTTAAAGCGGATTTTTTGGCACGAAAAGTTCGTACCCAACCGCTTCATATTACATCTGTAAACAACATTCCTCAGGATTGGCTCGTTTGAGTCCTAATTAATTTTCGGATGACAAAAAAAAAAGGTCTCGTCATTGTTAATTATTATTCTAATTGACTATTCCCATTAAAGCAATCATAGAGTTACTTAAGTTTGACATTCATAAATTTATGCGACTATGATTAATTATTGACTAAGAAAAAATTAAATACTAATAGTACTAACATTAAAGACAAATGTAACGTTTTACGTGAAGTAATCAGAAACCAGAAATAGTCTTCTTCTTCTTCCTCACACACATACTTCTCTCACCTTATCCTCCGAGATCGGAAAATATGGAGAAATCCGGCTACGGCAGAGACGGAATTTACCGATCACTTCGTCCAACACTCGTTCTTCCCAAAGATCCAAACACATCGTTAGTCTCTTTCCTCTTCCGTAACTCCTCATCTTACCCATCAAAACTCGCTATCGCCGATTCCGATACCGGCGATTCCTTAACCTTCTCTCAGCTCAAATCCGCCGTCGCTAGACTCGCTCACGGATTCCACCGTTTAGGTATTCGCAAAAACGACGTCGTGTTGATTTTCGCTCCTAACTCTTACCAGTTCCCTCTCTGTTTCCTCGCCGTAACCGCGATCGGCGGCGTTTTCACCACCGCGAATCCTCTTTACACTGTGAATGAGGTTTCGAAACAGATCAAAGATTCGAATCCGAAGATTATCATATCCGTTAATCAACTGTTTGATAAGATCAAAGGCTTTGATCTTCCCGTTGTTCTACTTGGATCTAAAGACACCGTAGAGATTCCTCCGGGATCGAATTCGAAGATTCTTAGTTTCGATAACGTGATGGAACTCTCAGAGCCAGTTTCTGAGTACCCGTTCGTTGAGATTAAGCAATCAGATACAGCTGCATTGTTGTATTCATCAGGAACTACAGGAACAAGCAAAGGTGTTGAATTGACTCATGGGAATTTCATTGCAGCTTCGTTAATGGTTACTATGGATCAAGATCTTATGGGAGAGTATCATGGCGTCTTCTTGTGTTTTCTTCCTATGTTTCATGTTTTTGGTTTGGCAGTGATTACTTATTCTCAGCTTCAGAGAGGAAATGCTTTGGTTTCTATGGCGAGATTTGAGCTTGAGTTGGTGCTTAAGAATATTGAGAAGTTTAGAGTTACTCATCTTTGGGTTGTTCCTCCTGTGTTCCTTGCTCTTTCCAAGCAGAGTATTGTGAAAAAGTTTGATCTTTCTTCACTTAAGTATATTGGTTCAGGAGCTGCTCCTCTTGGTAAAGATTTGATGGAGGAATGTGGAAGAAACATTCCTAATGTTTTGCTTATGCAGGTAAACAAAAAACTTGGTTTCAGATCTTGTTCTTAGGGTTTGGTCCTTCTATGTTTGCTCGTAATGTGTAAGGTTTCGCGTAGTTTCAGTTCTCTTTGTAGGCTCGTAGTCATGGATGAATGTTTAAATGATTGCTTCAGGGATATGGAATGACTGAAACGTGTGGAATTGTGTCTGTGGAAGACCCGAGACTCGGGAAACGGAACTCTGGTTCAGCTGGAATGCTTGCTCCAGGTGTTGAAGCTCAGATAGTGAGTGTAGAAACTGGAAAATCTCAGCCTCCAAATCAACAAGGAGAAATCTGGGTTCGAGGACCAAACATGATGAAAGGTTTGAAAATGATCCGTTCCTATGTATATCATATATGTGCATTTGAAAGTCATGTAAACTGGTTCTCTTTCAGGGTACCTCAATAACCCTCAGGCTACTAAAGAAACAATAGACAAAAAAAGTTGGGTGCATACCGGAGATCTTGGATATTTCAACGAAGATGGTAACCTTTATGTTGTTGATCGAATCAAAGAACTTATCAAATACAAAGGCTTCCAGGTTTCACTTTCACTTACCCAATTCTCTCCTTCTTCTTCTCACTTGCCAATCAAAAGGTGGAGATTGATAATGAATGGTTTGATTGATATATCTAGGTTGCTCCAGCTGAACTAGAAGGTCTTCTTGTATCACATCCTGATATACTAGATGCTGTCGTTATCCCGTGAGTCATATATTCAGATAAATACCGAGTTGATTCCACGTCCGAACACATTAAAATTTGTGTATGTTGTAGGTTCCCTGATGAAGAAGCAGGTGAAGTTCCAATTGCGTTTGTTGTTCGATCACCAAATAGCTCAATAACAGAGCAAGATATTCAAAAGTTCATAGCCAAACAGGTTAATAACTTATGACCCAAGTCGTTTGAATCAATCGGACCGATATCATCTTGTTTTCTAAGGCTCAAAACCATTTCATCAGGTCGCTCCTTACAAAAGATTACGACGAGTGAGCTTCATCAGCCTTGTTCCAAAATCCGCTGCTGGTAAAATCTTGAGAAGAGAACTTGTTCAGCAAGTAAGATCCAAGATGTGAAGAATCTCGTAGAACAGAGATCAAAATCTGTGTGTTGTCTCGCTCCTTTTACCATATTTATGTACCATTTCAAAATAAACGCTTACACAACCCACAAAAGAGAATAAATAATCCAATACCATAGTCAATACACTTTTTCTTTCATTTGTGGTGGACACAAACAAGACATAAGTTTTTTAATCGTTCTTTCAGAAGTAGCAATAAACTCTTAACTTTATTGTTATCAGTATGTGTGTGTGTGTATGTATTTAAATTTTGGAGAAAATGAAACTAGATAATGAGGTATGCTAAGACTATAGTTAACGTTAGGAGAGTTTCTCTCTAGTAATAGATATTTACATTGGAGATGGTCTTAGAATCTCTAGTAATAGATATTTACATTGGAGATGGTCTTAGAAGTTGTACCAATGGACACAAAGTAGCTATTTTTGGTATAAAGTGTTTCTTGTTAAACCTCACCTTCTCCTATTTCCAAATCTCTTGATCATACAAGCTAAAATAATAAAGTACACAACATTACTTTGCAGTTTGCTAAGAATCTTCCAACTGAAAAAGTCAATTATTTGGGACTCATCAATTGGTTTACACGTAATGTTCATGCAGGGTTGGCTCTGAGTTCAAGCTGGAAAAGTTGAGCTTGGAACCTCAAATTCTTTCATCATCTAAGGGCCGCTAATATTGTTTAGAAAGGTTGGTAAAGGGTTTGTAGGTGGAAGGTTTGAGATGCCCCTCTTTTCCAGTCAAATACTATTTTTATTAAGTTATTAGAAAAAAATTATCCGCTAGGAAGAGTCATTCGGGAACCGACGTGCTTACATGAGAAAAAAAACATTTCTACTCTTAGCTTTTTTTGCTAAATGGTCTGCTCGAGTGTTAAAACTTCGAGAAAGAAATCTAATACAAAAAGAAGGAAAAAAAAAGCAATAAGAGATCGAAAAGAGGCTAATTATATAAAACCTTTTTCTAGTTAAACTAATGGGTTATATATACATTTACTTTGGAATCCACATATTTTTAAGGCCGGCAATACGATTATCTAATTCGTATTTAGATGAGAAATTTTCATTTACAAAGGAATTAAACATTTTCTGGTTGGCCTCAATTTAAACCGTTGTGCAACATACACTAAACTTCAGGTTTATTCAAAAAAAAAAAAAAAAATTATTTGCAGGTTTTTATATTGTATTTTATAATCCAAATGCAAAACCTTCGGTTTAGTTTGACATTTACGTTTATAATTAACAAATTTATTTTGCTTCAAATAGTAGGTTCATTTAGAGAAAAATAGTAAACGTACGCAAACAAACAATATATGATTTTGAAGTATTACAGGACATTTACATTTCTGTATAAATTAAAAAGGGACATAAAACTTTACAAGATCCCCTGTTTGCGGAAGATTACTTTGTTTGTTTATGTATCTACGTATTTAGTTTATAAGTTTACAAAGAATGGAAGATGCCAGAAACCAGATGTACGTTCATCTCTGCAGCCGAAGCCGCAGCTGCAGCCACGGGATATGAAGCTGAGATCGGCATTAGACATAGTCCACGGCTCGAAAGATCTACATATCTTCTTGGACTACATTCGTCTTCTTCTACTTCTCCTTGAGTATTGATAGATTTCTTGTTTGAACACTATTAATTATACGAATCATTAATTGGTGATGATTAGTTTTGAAAAGATTCTTGATGTCACAAGCAAAAGGACAAGAAAAGAGAGTTGTTATAACATATAACTAATTTTTAAGTACCTGCTGTTGTTGAACAGATCCTATGGTGTTCTGTTCTGGATTACTCAATACCTAATTTTTAAATTAAAGAATCAAACGAATTGTTAATTAATTGATTTGATTTTGACTGCAAATGAAAAATCAAGAATCTGAACTTACAGTGACTTGTTCTTGAAGAAACTTTATGTACTCTACAGCTTCGTTGAGAACAGAAGCTGTATCTGTCTGCAAAGAGTTTAGAAGACAAATCTTTTGAGCTTAAATAAGAAGAAATCAAAGATTAAACATGCGTAAAATACTTAGAGTAATGTTGTTTTAATTTACCTTGCCAAATGGAGAAACCAGTTGCTGAAGCGCAGTGATTCTATCTCCGAGTTTTTCTTTACGAACTTTGAAGCTTGGCAATGGAGATAGTGTCTCGAGTCTCGGTCTTTTTAGTAATCGCGGTGAATACTCATCGCTGTTCTCTTCTAATTCTTCACTCCTCTGAAAGAATCATCACATCTTTTGTAATGTTAATTACCTCTAAGTATTAGTCACAACAAAAATAGTTAGGTTTTTATGTTTGTTACGTGCCTTTGAAGTAAGATTCTTGTAGTCTTGTGTAATTTGCTCCTTAGACGACTTATGGTTTCTGATTTCATGATCCAACAAAGATTCAGCTTCTGAATCGACCAAGAACATGTTATCTAAGAATGGGAAGTTTTCAAGGAGCTCAGATTTAGCGTTAGGAATTGTACTTTTGGACCATGGATCCGGTAGTAATTGATCGTTAGGATCGATTAATAGTCCTTCGAAGAAACTATTATGCCTACAAGAAATATAAAAGAAAGAATATAAATTTAAGAAAGTTCAATATTATTACTTTGTATGTTAATGTATGTATGCATGTGGACTTACATGTTCATACAACCATCATTATGATCGTTAATCTTGTTATCGAAGTTTTGCCATCCGAAATTTGTGACATCAGGGCTAATCTCAGTGGAACATGGCAGCGAGTAGCCAGAGAATACTGCGGCGGTGTTTGTTGGCGAGCTCCACCAAGCTCCGGTGGAGATTCCTGCGATCTCAAACTCTTCCGTCATGTTCTTAATTGTGTAGTTTACTTTGGAATTTAATGTCGAAGTTGCATGAGACATGATGTTTATTACATAGTGTATTTATATGTAGGCATGAGTCCATCAAAATTATAATTTAAACGGAAAACTACAATTACTAAATAATATATCTAGCTACCCTCTTAACCATAATACGTCTCTATACCTATTGATGATTATGAAAATAACGCATCTCATTGGACACACTCTTGTGTTCGTGTTTACGTTAAATTATAGAGTAATCTATTTATTAAAAATCATTTGCAAATACTAAATACAGGAACAGGAAGTTGACAGGATATAAATAAAATAAAAAATAATCAAAAAGTATTTTACGTTAATATGCTTTTGTAAAACATGTTTGACAAAATTAAAGAAAAAAAAAATTCTGAATTGATTTAAAAGGTAAGAATATTGTAACACAATGCAAATATCTCTTTCGTAAATCAGAATTATATATTTGCTCTTGATAGGCTAAACTAAATGTCCACGTTGAACAAGTTTTATTGTTTAATAAAAACACGAATATCTACTTTTTTGGAATGATTTGAAAATATTCATGTTTGAAGGAATTAGATAAAGCAAAAAGGATATTTGGATTTTGGTGAAAGGTTTTCTTTTTAAAATGGTTAGGTAATCTCTATTTATTTGGTTTTCTTCTAATTTTACGTTTAAAAATGTGCACAAATTAATAACATTAGACTACAGAAATACCGATTTCGATTTAAAAAAAAAAAATATTATTTGACAAAATCTTGCAAGGAATTTTGAAACAGTGTGGTAGTTTTTTGGAGAGAAGTCCACTCTGAAGTATTTTAGTGCGTGTTTACCGGGACTGAGCGGATCAGCCGATAGAGTTTATCAAAAAAGAAAAAAAAATCTGAAACGGTTTGGTCTGGTGTTAATAATAAATGTTGCAAAAAAAAAAATATAACAAAAAGGACATAAAAGGTGATTCGAAATAAATGAATAAGAGGAAATTCACATGAATAAATAAATAACAATAAGTCAACTGTTGACATATAAGTACAATTAGTAATAGGTAAATACGTTTTGTGTGGATTAAGTCATACCACCCAATCGAATTCTCTTGGGTTTTAGGGGTTGTCTTCATTTTTACTTTGGAAATGTTCCCAAATCTTCTTTTAATATACATACAATATATGCTCATGTCATCTGATTTGACTCCTTAACCACAATTCCACTATTAGTTAATTGAAATATTTGGTTAACCTATCTAATCTCATATTATATGATTATTATATGTATATCTACTTTTTTCCTTTCTTTTTATAAAATAATCAGCTTTGCGGTCTAAGTCAATTTGGCTTCGAGGGATACATAATCCCTAAACTAAACATGTCTAACTACTTAATTATAAGTTTTTCCTGTTAAAGTAAGACTTAGTTTAGTTTGAAAAAGTCCATATAGTACTATCGATCTCATCATAATTTTTTTAAATCATGTCATCAAACTGTAGTTGTAGAGTTTAAGATTTGATTAGATTTAGAAATATAGTGTATTTTAGGTTTGGTAACTGGTAAGTGTTCTTTAATTTATAGAGATCAAAGTAAATTTGGATGTGACTTCCGTTTGATAGAATCTTTAAAAGCTAATTAAAGTTTCGGTCAACCATATGACGTTTAAACCTTAAGCACATACAAAAACTTCTTTGTTGACTTATAGGACATGACAATTAAACGACCATGGTCTAACCTCCTCCTTGTCATATCATGAAATTTGTTATATCATTATACCTAATTAAAATCTAAAGTTTAGATTATCTCGCGCGTGGAGTGGGAAGAACACTTAGAAAAAGTGAAGCGATTAACAAGAAGAAGAATAAAAACTTATAAAAGTGTTAATGGTTTAAGTGTCCTCGGCCTTTGACCTAATCACACGTATATTTTTTATTATCTTCACGATCTATGTTAAAATATATTGTTCACTATAGTATGATTAATTTATACATTTGATGTATGTATATGATGTATGTATGTATGTAAAGGATAATCAGTAGTGTGTACGTAATATAGACTAGAAGTGTATGATAAATATTAATTGAACTAAACTTTAAGAAAAATCTCTATGTTACCTATTCTATATCAATTAGAAAATGAAGCTAAATTAATTGCATATCTTACTTGAATATCATGTGTCTTAACATCGATTTTCTTTTACATTCCTGACATCAAGACCTCAAAAAGACAGAATCTCAAGCCCTCATTCTGATTCCTAAGATGACAAAGTAACTTTCACATACAAATATGTTGAGGGACTACTATCTGCATGAAACTGTGACAAATGCATGGTTGTTGTTGTTATCAATCCATTAATTTCTGTATAAAAGAAAATTTGATATTAATTTTAGTTAAAATTTCCAATCAAAACTCTTTGAAAAGTTGTGGTATGTCATCTAATTTATGATGGAACAAAGGTTAATTTGATCACGAAGTTGGTGTAAAACTGATAATGGGAATGATGAGGACGGGAATGCTCAGAATCAGAACATGAACTTACAAAGTGGTCAGCTCGAGGACGAATATATAATGTTTTGCTAAAGAGCCAGCCAATATATTGGTTAAAACTTGAAACTGAAATTAGAGATAACCGATTTGATCAGACAAGAAGAGAAGGAGAAAGACAAAGTACTTGGATAGCAGTAATTATAATAACATCGACATCAACAGATTACAACGCAAGTCTTTCTTCATTAACCGAGCTTGGCAAGAACATTGTTCAAACTCGAGACAGTTTCTGAGTAATACTTCTCAGCATCTGGGCTACTCTTTGATCTCGCCGCATAGTCCAACTTCCACATAAGAAAATCAACAAAACAACAATCTCAGATTAACCCAAACTTAGGAAGAATCTTGTGCATAAAAAAAATCAATGCACACTCTAACTTCTTTACCAAGAAACCGCTAGAAAACAAAACCCTAAAGAAAGAAAAAACTTACGTTGTCAATGGTTTGGAAAAGCTTTGCGGTGAGATCTTTAAGGCTTTGCTTCTCTTCCTTAGGCTTAGCGGAGATAACGGTGTTGAGATCGTAACGGAGGTACGATGCTCTTAAACGGAGATCGTTCTGAACATAGGGCCAAGCTTTTTTGTCGATAAATGACTTAACGTTGATGATCTCTTTAGCAGAATCTTTGGCTCTAGCTGCAGCTTCTGTTGGTGACAATGGTTGTATGTAAAATCTATCTTTCAATGCCAATGAAAAGTCTCTTGCTTGGTCTGAGTTATCTGTTCCAGCTGCTCACACACAAAAAAACAAAAACAAAAGCAGAACCATAATCAATCAAACAGAACCGGTCTCTATAATCTAATTACTAAAACTTTTATCTTACAAAAGTGATTAAAGATACGTTTGATAAAAACCTAAATTATAACCATGCAAGCTATAACACAATAATTTCGTTTTGTTATCTCCTTAACCAAAAAAATAGTATTAGTCATTATGTGAAATTTAATTAAATTAGTTTTACTTACGTAGGCCACCGGAAGGAAGTGGAGGACCACCAACTTTGATCGGAATAGCTTCGGCGAAAACAGCTTTAACGAATGAACCACCGGCTAAACCAGCCGCCACGAGTCCAATCACTGACCGGCGACTACTTTCTGGTACTGACACGTTCTGCTGAGCCCTGATCACAAGTCCGGTTCTCTGAGACCCAACCGAGACTCTTGAGATGTTCAAACGGTTTGAGCCGTTGATCTGTAAACTTCCTTCAAGGACAGCCTGAGATGCTCCACGTAAGCCAGCCATCGAAGTCACTGCTTGAGCCATTTTTTTTTTATCTGCTTTGAATAATTGATTAGTGAAGTGTTGAGTTATAATTTTTGGTGTTTGGTTATGTGACAAAGAATACCTTATCTGATTCACGTTGTTACTTAGATTACTCGGATATGGTTTTAACTACTAATATGTTGACACGTGGTTTCTTGATTCTCAGTTTTGCCACATAGGATTGAGATCGAGTGTTCCCAGAATGCGATTGTCACGTGGCTGAATGACGTGGAAATTGACCAATTCGGTTAAACCTAGTCAAAGTTAATTGAAAACCGGTTTCGATAATATCTAAGCAAATTGTAACTTAAATCCAATCCAACTTGACAAATAAATGAAATCCCTTATTGTTAAAAAAAAGTACAAATTGAAAAATAGATAATTTTGGCCTCAATTTCAATTTTGGATTTTGTACATAGCCATTAAGAATAATTTGGTCAATTCAATCTATTAAAGTTTATATGATCCACATTTTTAATTTCGGGTGGGTTAGGAATAATAGTCACTTATTCACGAATTCAAATACCTAATCATGTTTAGCATCCAAAGTAGACAATCTTAACCGTTCAACAATATTGGTATCACTACTTCATTTTGGTATCTAAATATGAGCATATTTCATTCCAAAAAGAATTATAATCACAAAAATAATAATAATAAAAAAACTTATAATCACAAAAAAAATTACACCGTTTTTACTATTTTACATTTTTGTTACTACTTTACTTATATTTAAATTACATACACACATTAAAACACATTATTTTAATCACTAAATAACAACTAACCAATAAAAATCTCAATCATTATTTATAAAAATTTAAAATAAAAGAAATATTTTATAAATTTATAATATAAATATAATCAAATACTTAATTAAAAACCATATAAGATTGACGACCTGAAAGAGGATGGATCAAATGCAACTTTGATGGCTCATTCGTTAATGGAGATGTAGAAAGTAAAGCAGGTTGGGTTGTTCGGGATAGTAATGGAAGTTATCTACTGGCGGGTCAGGCTATAGGAAGAAAGGTGGACAATGCTCTGGAGAGTGAAATTCAAGCGCTAATCATTTCAATGCAGCACTGTTGGAGTCATGGTTACAAACGGGTTTGCTTTGAAGGAGATAACAAGATGCTGTTTGACCTAATCAACGGATCCAAGGTACATTTTGGCGTTCACAACTGGATACGAGACGTTCATTGGTGGTCAAGGAAGTTTGAATCAATCCATTTCAATTGGATAAGAAGACATCACAATGTTCCAGCTGATATTCTTGCTAAAGCTCCTCTCCAAAACCAATCTTTATTCCTTAATCATTTTTGGGTTCCTAATGTAATAAGCTATGCTTTACATTGTGACTACACTGCTGATTTATAAATCAATAAGATGATGATGACAAAAAAAAAAAAAAAACATATAAAACCGAGGCCCGCTGTAAACCACGGGTTGAATCCTAGTTAAAGTAAGTAATAACTCTCCAAAATTATCCCAAAATCGAATATTAACTGCGAATCAAACTAAAAACAAGAATTTGAAACTTTTAAAACCCTTCATTTTATACAAAATAAAAGAAAAATAATTTTATAAAAAGATTTAACCATAAAATAGAAACCAATTTGATTAATATCTTACTTTTTTTTCTTTCCCATAATTTATTTAGCCAACAAAAAGTCACGCAAAATATGGAATATCACTAGTGTTAATGGACCGAGTTTTAAGTCAATTGGCTCAAATGGAGCCTATACTTTATATAATAATAATTTAAATATTAATGGACAAGAGTAACGTTACAATGTTGATGGGCCTGAAAGTTAAGTCAATTGGCCTGAGAGTAAGTATCTAAGGAAAAAAAAGATTATTGTTTAATGCTGATGGGCCTGAAAGTTAATATTATAATCGAGGAGAAGAGTAACGTTACAATTTTGACAAGAGTCCGCCGATCTGTTTTCAAATATTCAAACAACAGGCTCCTCCTTCTTCCTTCCTCCTTCCTCAATTCTTAAAATCTCCCCCATTAGGAAAAAAGCAAGAACCCTAATTTCCCATCTCAGATTCAGAAAAAACCAGGTCTGATTTCTCCCGGGTTCTTAAGAAATCCGCCGCCGATCTCGGGATTGAGATTTGGATCCTATTGACGAGCCTAAGGTGAAGCAATCCATCGAAGATGCCACTTCGCAACCAGAATCGCGCTCCTTTACCTAGTCCAAACGTCGTAAGCCTTCTTCTTTCTTTTATTTTCCTTCTTCTAAGAGAGAAGCGGAGATTGTAAAAGTCATAACGATATTTTTCAGTTTAATTGTTTGATTTAGGGTTTTGTTCAATTGAGAAGATCTTGTGGGTTCTCTTGAGAAATTGATTCATAAAAGTCTGTGGCTTTACTTAATTTTGTTGGTTTTTGAACTATGTTTAAGAAAAAGGAAGCGCTCTCAAGTATTCCTTTTGACAAGCGAAGGAAGGAGACGCAAGGTACTGGAAGAAGACAAGTGCTTTCGACAGTGAACAGACAAGATGCGAACAGCGATGTGGGAAGCACAGAGGAGTGTGGTAAAGTTGAGTTTACAAAAGATGAAGTGTTGGCTTTGCTTAACGAGAGAGCTAAAGCTGGAAAATTTGATACCAAGGTTTGTGAACCGAATAACCAATTGGTTGATTATAGGAGATTCTAAGAAAAAAATCACTTTAATATGTATTTGCATTGTGGTACTAATAGGGTAAGATTGAGCAAATGACGGATATTATCAAGAAGCTTAAGGTCTGTGTTAGATGGTACCAACAAGTGGATGAAACTCATGTTCAAGACAAGGAAAATCTTTCTTCTTCTCTTCAATCTGCAGAGAAAAGATACAGTGATAAAGGTGAATTTTAGTTTTCTAGTTACATGTTTGGTTCTCACATCGTTTTGTGTACACTGAATATGGACTTGATTTCTCATTATTTCTAGAGTTGGATGCAAAGACCAAAGAGGAAGAGCTACGAGCAACTATAACAGAGATGAAGGAGAACATAGAATCACTTCAGGAAAAGCTGTCCAAGGAGAAGTTGAGTAAACTGGTAAGGATTTATCGCTCAAAGAATCGTTTATCATTGTGCAAACTTATCTCCTAAAGAATCGTTTATCAAGTTTGGTGACTCTTAATTGGTTATGACTACTAGGATGCAATTGAAAATCACAGAAGAGAAAAAGATTGTAGAGTTGTAGCTGAGAAGCTTCAGGTTTCTCTCAGAGAAGAGCTTGACAAAGTTAAAGAGGAAAAAATGGCTGCGAAGCAGAAGGTACTTAAGATTTGCTTTTCGCTAATGTGTTGTTTACTTGTTTCATTCTCTGTTAACTCCTCTTAGCTCTTGGCTCAATCTTTTAGTTGTTGTGTTAACTGGAATGTTTTCTTTCTTTCTAGGTGACGTCTCTAGAAGATATGTACAAGAGGCTGCAAGAGTACAACACAAGTTTGCAACAATATAACACCAAACTCCAGACTGATCTTGAAGTAGCTAGAGAGGCTCACACTCGTGCTGAAAAAGAAAAGTCAAGTATACTGGAGAATCTTACTACACTAAGAGGTCACAGTAAATCACTACAAGATCAATTAGCATCGAGCCGGGTAAATATCCCTGGTCTACAAACGTGATTCTTGTATTTCTTAATTTGTGATTGATTTTTCATTGCATCTTACTTCGTTTATCTTCCCCTTTTGTGATCAAGGTTTCACAAGATGAAGCGGTAAAACAAAAGGATTCATTGCTGATGGAAGTTAATAACCTTCAAAGCGAGCTGCAACAAGTCCGTGATGATCGTGATCGCCATGTTGTACAGTCACAAAAGCTGGCTGGTGAGATACTGATGTATAAGGAGAGTGTTGGAAAGTCATCTCATGAGTTGGACATTCTTATAGCCAAATCAGGATCTTTAGAGGTTAGTCAAAGTCGACGTTTCACATCCTTGCCTTATATTTTCAATATTCTGACAATGTCAATCTTATGCTGCAGGAAACATGTTCGTTGCAAAAAGAGCGTATTAAAATGTTGGAGCAGGAATTAGCTTTTGCTAAGGAAAAGCTTAAGGTATTATGCGATCAAGTACCTTTGGAATTTTGATTGGTGATCTGCCAACTTTCAGATACTCTTTAGTTTGCCAATTGTTTCTTTACACTGACATACGTTTATTTGCTTTCTACAGATGGTGGATTTATCTATGTCTCATACAATGACAGAATTTGAGGAGCAGAAACAATGTATGCATGAACTGCAAGATCGCCTTGCAGACACGGAGCGTCAACTTTTTGAAGGAGAGTTATTAAGGAAAAAGCTTCATAACACCATTCTTGTAAGAAAATGTCGTTTTGGAAACACTTTTCAGTTATAGTATGACTTTCTTTATGGCCGCTAAGCAAAGCTTTTATTCCAGGAACTCAAAGGAAACATACGCGTGTTCTGCCGAGTGCGCCCCTTGCTACCAGATGATGGAGGACGCCAAGAGGCCAGTGTTATTGCCTATCCTACATCAACTGAATCTCTTGGTAGAGGCATTGATGTGGTCCAAAGTGGTAAATTCAGCAACCCACCTTATTACTTTGCTCAATTAGGATATGTCTGTACTAGAGTTTAATACATTTTTATTGCCTTGTGCTACTTGGGGGTCTCAGGTAACAAACATCCTTTCACTTTCGACAAGGTCTTCGACCACGGAGCTTCTCAGGAGGAAGTATTCTTTGAAATATCTCAACTTGTGCAGAGCGCATTGGATGGCTACAAGGTTCAATATCTTCCTTGTTTTGACTTTCTTGTAGATAGATACCTAAGATGCAAATTCTAGTTAGATAGAAGTAGTATTTGACTCATGGTTATTGTCCTTATGTAGTTGAATTTATTAAGAACTCCTGTTTATGTGAAGCAGACTACACTTTGACTGATTCCTTTGTTACTGCACCAACTCTTGTTTAAATGAGACAGACATCACTTTGACTGATTCTTCTGTCATTGCATCTTTCTCAAATCTTTGTGGACACAGGTTTGTATTTTTGCCTACGGTCAGACAGGTTCTGGCAAAACCTATACCATGATGGGCAGGCCTGAAACACCAGAACAGAAAGGACTGATCCCTCGATCACTCGAACAAATATTCAAAACCAGCCAAAGTCTTAGTACACAAGGCTGGAAATACAAGATGCAGGTAAATATTTCTCCAAGAATGTTCTGACTTTTGTTGAATGCTTTCACTGTTAGCATTGTTTTGATCGAATTTTAATTGTAGGTCTCAATGTTGGAGATATATAATGAGTCCATCAGAGACTTGTTGTCTACAAGCCGAACGATTGCTATAGAATCTGTGCGGGCAGACAGTAGCACATCTGGAAGACAATATACAATCACACATGATGTTAATGGAAACACTCATGTTAGCGACCTGACAATAGTAGATGTATGCAGCATTGGACAAATTTCCTCACTTTTGCAACAAGCTGCTCAGAGCAGGTTTGTCTATAAGTTTTGGGAACTTTTTTCTTCAAAGAGCATGGCTTTTGAGAATATTGTTACACTGTCGTTTCTGTATAGTTACATCGTAAACCTCTTATTTGTAGGTCTGTTGGGAAGACGCATATGAATGAACAATCATCAAGAAGTCATTTCGTGTTTACTCTTAGGATTTCTGGTGTGAATGAGGTTAATATCTTTTGTCTTTCAGGTTTATGTTTTGTGTTGTAGATTTATTTCTCACTTATGAAAACACCAACACTCTCTCCTATTTCAGAGCACTGAACAGCAAGTACAAGGTGTTCTTAACCTAATTGATCTTGCTGGAAGTGAGCGACTTTCAAGGAGCGGGGCAACCGGAGACCGGTTAAAGGAGACACAGGTTTTTGCTTTTAAAATACGGTCTTCTAAGTTATTCCCATAAATTTTTTGGACTTTCCCTCTAATCTTTGTTGTTTCCTTCAACAGGCTATAAACAAAAGCTTGTCTGCATTGAGTGATGTTATATTTGCATTGGCAAAGAAAGAGGATCATGTACCTTTCAGAAACTCAAAGTTAACATATCTGCTCCAGGTTAGATAACATTTTTACTTCTGAATCATTATGCAAATAATCTGTCTATCTAGCTCTTTCTAATTAAGGAGAATCATTTTTAAACAGCCATGTTTAGGAGGGGACTCAAAGACCTTAATGTTTGTGAACATATCACCTGATCCATCTTCAACTGGAGAGTCTCTATGCTCTCTTCGGTTTGCTGCTAGAGTTAATGCATGTGAGATTGGAATACCTCGCAGACAAACTTCCGCAAAACTCCTCGACTCTCGCCTAAGTTACGGTTAACACTGGTGGTTCGAGTCTCTCTTTCATCTGTATAACAACAACAACATTTGTTTTAGAGGTTTGTAATTTCTGATTGTGGTTTTGACTTATATTTTTCTGTACCAAGCTCGATGGTTCATATGAATCGGGTACTTTACCAAGCTTGCTGTCTTGGCAATGTTGTGTGAGGAAATCTCAAATCTCCCTGATTGGCATTTTTAGAGCTTTTTCGGTTATGTAATTGTCTTTTAGGACATAACTAAATAAGTTTTTGCTTTGTTTCACATAGTTACAAGTTACAACATAACATTACTGGAACTAATTGTTGAAGTCAACGAGGATAAACTATAGTGATGGAAGAATCGTCAACAGACAAAGGCAAAGACTTGCTTGTTGCAGAGTGATCAGAAGCAGAACCTCCTGAGCGTGGATCTCTAGAGTCTTTCATGGTTCGAAGAAGAAACCCAGATCGCTTTGGAATCGGTAAAGTAACAGTGAAGCTGTTCATCATCACAAGAATGTCATCCATTGAAGGTCTCTCTGAAGAATCTTCTTGAACACATAACAAAGCAATGTGAATGCATCTGATCACTTCATTTGTCTGAAAATTCCCTCTCATTGCTTCATCTACTAGCTCCAGTGGTGAATTCTCCACCCATAGCTTCCACACCTGCAGATATTTATAATGTTTCAGAAAACAGTATTTAAAAAGAGTTTTTGATTGGTTATAAAACAGTACTTACGTAGGTCACTAAATCTCCAAGACCATCTTCTTCATAGAAGCTACTGTTTTTCTTGCCGGTTATGAGTTCAAGAACCAAGACTCCGAAGCTATAGACATCCGATTTCACCGAGTATTTCCCGTGGATCGCATACTCAGGAGACATATAACCACTAAAGAGAGAACTTGTTTAATCATAATGGGAAATTGAATAACTCATTGAAGTGTCAAGATCACAAGAGGAAGAAACAACTTACTATGTACCAACGATTCTTTTAGTATTGGCTTGAGTTTGATCAACACCAAAGATCCTCGCCATACCGAAATCTGAGATCTTCGGATGCATGTCTGCATCTAAGAGTATGTTACTAGCTTTAAGGTCACGGTGAATGATCGTTAGCCGAGAATCTCGATGTAAATATAGTATTCCTCGAGCTATCCCTTCAATGATCTTGTACCTTCTTTGCCAATCCAAAACTCTTCTCTTCTCATTATCTACAAACAAAAAGAAAACAATCTGATTAATCCGAAAACCGATATTTTCTTTAGAGGAATGAGTGATGATTTGTTATACCGAAAAGGAAGTAGTCGAGGCTTTTGTTAGGAACAAACTCATAGACAAGTATTTTCTCTTCTCCATCTAAGCAATATCCCAAGAGCTTAGCTAGATTCCTGTGTTGTAGCTTTGCGACCACATCAACTTCGTTCTTGAATTCTTCAGCTCCTTGTGTCGATCCTTGAGATAGTCTCTTTATTGCTACTGTTTCTCCAGTTATAAGCTGACCCTGAATGAGTTTTACACAGAAGCATTAAACCTTTTTTGTTTTGTTAAAGTATGACTATATGATCACAAGTCACAAGACTTAGTTACCTTATAAACTTCACCAAATCCACCATGACCAAGCTTGTTACTTTCTGAGAACTTATTTGTCGCTGCTTCGATTGCGCTAAACTGGAATTGCAGTGTTTCTGTTGACGTAATACCATCTTCATCTACATTAAGAAAGGAAAATTCTCAAGAAAGTTTCAACAAATTAGACTAGAAAATGGCAAAACTCGCTCAATTCTGTTTTGGTTTTACCTAAATCCTCTGTTTCAGCACTGAGCTTATTATTCCTTCTTCTTGCTAGTAACCAACACATAGCACCAAGAAGTAACACACAGACAGAAACCGGTACAGCGATCGCGGTAACTATAACTGTCAAGTTCTTGCCTTTACCTAAACACAATTTCAAAAACATATGAAACAAAACAACCTTTTTACTAGATTATGTTCTATGAGTTTCAAGATTTTTAACCTTTTTCTGAAGGAATATTCAGTGGTGGTGCAGTCACCGTTGACGAAGGAGGAGGAGCCATCGGAGCCGCAGCTATAGTTTCATTGTAAAATGGATAAAGCTCATATCTGAAGCTACAACTCGGAGCGATTACTCTCCCGCCAACGCTTCGATCACAACATCTCGGCAAGTAATTAATGACTTGTCTCAAACAGCTCTCACAATCTTGATTAGTCAAATCCGGAGTGCACTGCACAAGGCTATAGATTGTCTGAAAAACCGTGAAATTGGCTTTCTCCGTAGCGAACTTTCTCGAGCTCAAAGCGGCTTTCACCGCAACATCTATGAGCAGAGCAGGCAAAGACTCGTTGAATCTGCTCACTTGATTCTCTGTGATGTTTTGCTTGTTCGTCAAGAAAACACCAGGTCTAATTCTCATTTGCCCTACGATGCTTTGATTAGAGTATCTTACCATACACTCATCGTACCAAATCACTGCCACTTTCTCTCTTGGACACCTTTGGAGCGTTTCGTTGGCTGCAAACGCGACACAGTCACGGCAGATTTCGGCTGAGACATCTCCACGGCAGAGAAAAACACCATAGACTCTGTTGCTATCGTTCTCTTCACCAGCGGCTGCGTTATCAAAAAGCGATGCATAAGCTGCGTTTGGAGAGGAGAGAGATGAAAGAACAGTTCGGAGATTGGTTAAGTAACTGCTGTTTCTTGAGTACGTTGTTGTGTTTGGACATATGTGGTAGAGATAAGTTGGATCTGAAGTAACTGTCTTCAAGATCATAAACAAGAAAACTGAGAACAGAGAAACAGAGGATTTGAAACAAGAAGACATGTTTTTGTTTTCTTTGCTCTTCTTCTTCTTTGAGTTTCTTAATATAATCTTCATTGGAATTAGTGGGATTCAAAGTCTAATTACTACAGTTAGTCATTGATAATTAAGATTGTTTAAATCAAATTATTATGTTCAAACTTCAATATTCCATAGGTTAGGCAGGCCTGTCTAGATAATGAAATTAAAATGTGCTGTTGTAATCATTGACATAATAATATGATTAAAAAACATATTTGGTCAAAGGTTTCGGGGAATCATAAAATTTATAAATTCATCAAAATAGTTTTTTTTTGTCATCAGATTTTATTTAGAACTCATAATAGCCAATCCTGAGTAACATTGTTTACAAAAGTGATATGAAGCGGTTTCAAGATTGTTTGTTGAGTATAAAATATTACATGGAAATGTTGATTTTTTAGTTCTAATTTGTTTTGTTAAAAGAAAGAGTTTAAAGCTTTGGAGGGAAAAAAAAAAAAGCAAGTTCAAAGTTTTTTTTTTTTTGGTCGTGTCGCTAAATTTGTTCAGTTTCTTCTGAATCTCTATAAATTTTGTTGACTATGGCAAATAGTTTGCGAACATTGTTCTCAGTGTCCACTCATGGTGTCTTTTTGAACAAGCGGTCTAGGTTTTTCTCTAGTAGCCGAAATTTAAGGGTTTGCTCTCATCAATCAACTGAATCCGTCACTGTTAATGTTTCTCCACATAACGGTTAGTCTTGTTAAGAATTTGTACCTTTAAAGTTTTGACTTTTGTTTGCATTTATCTTATCAAGTTATCGTGTACGCAAGGTGTTTGTTGGAATGCCTCTGAGAATATGCAGTGAAATTCCTAGATTCGTATCAGTTTCGTGTATAAGGTCTGACATGTGTGGTATTATGATGCTTGGGAAAGATGTTCATGATCTGTATATGATTTAACAGCATTGTGATGAACGAATATTGATGACAATTGTTGCATGAAACATTTTACGCTATTAAAGAGTCCGGATTGTGATATTTAGATGGTGGAAAGATGTTATATGTGTAAAGGTGGTGACTATTCTATGTAAATGATTGTTGCTGATACTTCTTGTGTTTTGTTGTAACTGTCAAGATTAGAGACAAGTAGTGGAGGTAATGTTGAGAAAGGTTTTCTAAGATGGCGAAACGGAGGAGGAATGTACCATCGTTCGGCCCTAATTGATTCCTCGGCTCTGGTTGAGTTTGGAGCAGTGGTTCACCAAGAAGCTATATTGGGAGCAGAGGTTCATATAGGATCCAACACTGTAATTGGATCATCAGTCAAAATTGGCCCTTCTACAAAGATCGGGTAACGGTTTTGCTTAATGTCTTATACATGTTTTTGAAGAGAATCTTGAAAGAATCTATACTTGTCTACAGGTATAATGTTTCAGTCAGCAATTGTAGTATTGGTGATTTATGTGTCATCCATAATGGAGTCTGCATTGGTCAAGATGGTATGGACCAAGTCCATGTTTTCTTCTTTATCTTCTGAGAATTGGCATTGAATTGAGATTGGTTTTTAACTGTTCAGGATTTGGGTTTTACGTGGATGACAACGGAAACATGGTGAAGAAGCCTCAAGTAAGCACACCTAGATTGCTCTCTTGAATCTGGATAACAATTGTGCATCACTTTTATCCTTTGTTCTGTTTCTTGCTCTCCCTAGACTTTAAATGTGAAGATAGGGAATCGTGTGGAAATCGGAGCAAACACATGCATTGATCGGGGCAGGTAACAGAATATTTCAAGAACTAGTTCCCTGTAAAGCTCTTTTCTAGCTCCATATCCTTTACTATTTATGCAGCTGGAGAGATACCGTGATCGGGGATGATACTAAGATAGACAACTTAGTTCAGGTGTCTCTTCGATTCTATCTTGCAACTCCCCCATAGATCACAAGTAAATGACAACTGAGATGCTATTCTGTTTACTTAAATATTGCAGATAGGTCACAATGTGATTATTGGCAAATGTTGCTTGTTCTGTGGCCAAGTAGGCATAGCTGGATCAGCAGAGTAAATGCTTCTAATCCCAGCAACCAAATAACTATTATGTTCCGTTGATTGAAACTATAAGCTTCTCGTCTTTTCGACAATTATTTTTTGTAGGATTGGTGACTTTGTAGCACTAGGAGGACGAGTAGCTGTTCGAGACCATGTCTCCATTGTATCCAAGGTAAAAAAATAGAAACATAATTGGAGTAATGAAATTGTGCAGTGCTTCATCTAAATCCGTTTTTGGTTTCCGACTATAGGTTCGACTTGCTGCTAATAGTTGTGTTACTAAAAACATTACGGAACCAGGGGATTACGGCGGTTTTCCTGCTGTAAGCATCTCTCTTTCTCTTCGATTGAGTCTTCACTTCCATCTGATTCCAAGATCCCAAGTTTGCTTTGATTTTTTATCATAAGCCAGTATAAAAAAACAGAGCCGGACTCTGCTTTTGCTTCCGATAAACATTGTTTCATCTTACAAAAAATTCTTATTCAGGTCCCAATTCATCAATGGAGAAGGCAAATTGTTGAAGCTCAGATTTCGAGCAAGAGGAAACCATAACTTATTCTGTTTGCCAGACTCAAGAAGACTGAGGTAATAGATTGAACTATCTGCCAATTGCTTTGCGTTTTTACTTTTACCAAATGATTTCTTTGATATGTTTAACTCAAAGATCATACATTTAATGAGAAAAACCAAACTCCCAAATCCAAGTTACAAAACGTAAAGAAAGCAAAATCATTCAAAAGGAAAGTAAAATATAAAGAGAATAGCAAATAACAAACCAATCAATCTTTCTAAGTGAAGTAGACTGGACACCGTTTATGGTTAAACTTGGGCAAGATCAACCCGTCTCTTCCAACCACGATGTTGCAATTAGCGTGCATCCTATGATGCTTACTGATCCACCTATGGAGTTTAAACCGAATAGTCGAAACTATATCGAGCCTGAAACCCACGGTTCCTTGAGCCCGATCATTACTAAACTCGGTCCAGCGGTTACTGTTTACCGTTAAGGAAGCTCCTGTAAGCGTCCCGGTCACAATTGTTGTGTTAGTCGGTTGCTGGAAAAACGGGTTTAGCAATGGGATCAATCCGACCCGTTGATCTTTGTAGTAAATGGAACCTTCCATGGAATCAAAGTAAACACCCATATGTTGGTTAGGGTTAAGTATGGTTACATTGAAAGCAATTCTTGCGTTTTCGACTCCGGTAGGCTGGTCTAGACCTTGTACCACGAAGTCTTGGATATGGAACCGAGGTCTATGAGGGCGTAAACTGAGCCAAAGTATGAAAGCAATGACGCCTACAAAGAACAAAACCAAGAGAAACATTGCGCAGATGAATTTCGATATCCGGGTTGAGAGGCTTTCTCTGACACGGTGAGCGTAGTAGCTAGCGGAATGGTGACGCTTCATGGGTTGGGCTCGGGGTACGGGACTGGTGCGGATCGGGATAGTTGTTCGGTCTGGTGTCATTGTGCTTTGATGATTTCCTGGCAAAAAAAACTATGGAGATTTTGAGCATGAAAGTTTTGGAGTGTAGGAGTTATGTATGAAAGAAGAAAAGTAAATAGTTCTTGAAGTGTTTGGAGAAGAAAGGAATCAGATTACGTAAAGTGAACACGTTGTATTGGTAACTTTTGTGTTTTTTCTTCATCGTATTTTTGATTATTTACAAGAGAATCGTATAATACAACCTATTCAAGCTATTATAGATTATTTAAATATATATGAGGTTTTAATTCTTTATTGTATTCCATTTCCAACGGTGCTCGCAGTGGACATGCAAGATGCAACTATGTCTGGGCAAATAAATTAAACCGAATGTATCGAACTAAAATCGAAATAAAAATAACCGAATAGAATCAAAAATTGGAAACTAATCGAATGGATACTAAATTCTATAACCGAAATAACCGAAACAGAATGGATATAAACCTAAATATTTTGGGTAACCAAAAATATCCTAAATATAAATATATTTTCAAAAATATTAGTTATTTCTAGACTTAATAATTAAAATACTTGAGAATATATATAAAATAGTAAAAATACTTGAAAATATCTAAAATATATCCGAAAATATCCAAAAATAACCGAAATATCCGAAATATTTAAAGCAAAATAACCGAATGAATACTAAATTTTAAAACCAAAAACACCGAAACCGAACCAAGCTTTCAAAATAACCGAATGGATACTAAACTTTAGAACCGAAAAACCGATAACCGAATGGATATAACCGAAACCGAATGGATAACCGAATGGATAACCGAATGCCTATGTATTTTAAAATCCAAGAAGGCTCAATAGGGCCAGGCCCAAACATTATGGGCTGGTTTTGGTTTTAGACTTTTTCAGATTTAGTGAATCTTCTGAAAAACCATTCCCAAAAACAAAATAGAAAGTAAGATAGCTAATACATTACATTATTCTTTAGTTAAGTCAATTGACTAAAAGAGAGATCTAAACAATTATAATTTGAGTCTAGATTTTCCACAGATATTTTGTATTTTTACTATTCTCACGATTGTAAATATCAAAAACCCATGGAAATAGGTCGTTTAGTTAACACTTACCACATAATGCGGAAACGTTAGTTACTAAAATCCAAAGTTGATAGCATCTTCTCTCATTTCACCGTCTTCGTTAGCAGTCTCCATTGATCTTGAAACACGTACCATTGATACGATTATGGATGTGTTCTTCGAGACTCGGAGTGGTTCCACATTCGAGATTGAATTAGGTTATTGGGATACAGTGTTGGAGATCAAACAAAAGATCGAGAAGTATCAACGTATCCCAGTTTCCAAACAAACCCTTTTATTCCAAGGCAATGTTCTTCAAGATCATCTTGATATCGAACAATGTGTGATCCTTAACCACTCTCGTATCCAACTTTCCATCTCTTCTCCCGACCAAAGCCGTAACAACATTCAAGTGTTCAAAACCGAGCAATTCCCACAGTCAAATTCAACAGAACAGACCAGTAACGGTCATCATGAATCAACAGTGATGATCCCAATGAGCAACAACAACAACAACAACAACCCGAAGAAGCTGAGAGTAATGGTGTTGCCGAAATCCGGGACTAGGAAGATTCCGGTGGACGTGAACGCAGGGGATAATGTTGGAGAGCTGAGGAAAGAGTTGGCTAAGATTCAACAGAGGTTTCAGTTAAGTCTGCCTCAAGAAGGCTATTTCTTTATCTATAAACAGAATGTAATGGATGAAAACAGGTCATTCCGGTGGCACCGTGTTGATCAAGGCGACACAATTGAGATTTTCAACGGAAGTGTTTCCGGTGGCTCTTAATACCCTATAATTTCGAAGCTCAAGTCTTTGCAATCTCCTCATTTCTTGTAGCTTACAGTCTTTTTTTTTTTAAGTTTCTTGCTTTCTTCTAAATTGTATTTTCGTCTCAGAGCTTTCTACAAATATGCTTAAGAAGATCTATGACAAGTAATTTTAGTATTTTACCAAAAAATAATAACGAGCTGAAAAAGAGAAACTTGTGTGTTATTGACTTACCTCTTGACAACAAAAAAAGGGATCAGATCATTCTCCAAATTAACTTTCCAACCGGGTAATCTAAATAACATTTTAAAAATTTCTGGATAATCTGGCATATAACAAGATGTATAAATAAGATCAGAAGTTTATAATAAGATGTCAAAAAAAAAAAAAAAAAAACATGTATAATGCTTAAATTAACGAGGCTTTCATTGACTTAAGAAACACGTAATCTATAAGGTTTATTTGGGCCAAGCCCAAATAAAGTCCATTTGATACGTGAATTGATATAAAACTAGATTATGCAGTTCATCAGACTCTCCATTTGATCTTGAAACACCATTGATACAATTATGGATGTGTTCTTCGAGACTCAGGATGGCTACTATCAACAGTATTCAGATAAAGCCTCCAAACAGAGTAGAAGGTTTCTCTGGCAAATGTCAATACACTGCCGTTTCATCTAATGCAGCAAAGAAACAAATGAAAATGGGCTTCGCAGTACATAAGCCCAAGACACAAATATGGAGGCAACGGTCACTCAGCTTCAAATGTTCAAGAGTCTGGAAGCTTCCCAAGTAATGACATAAACGGAGCTGGCAGTACGGTAAAGACATTTACCCTCAAGCTGGAGAATCAGTTTCTAGCCCTTGATTGTGAGAACTCAACTTGATGATGACACATGTCTTGTCTCCTTAGGGTTTAGCTAAGTCTCAGTCTTTGTATTTAAGCAAGAACAATCTCCTCTTGTAAAGTTAAGCAAACTATCAATGAAAACTTAAAAGGATTGATTTTGTCTTCAGCTACAAGTTCGAGATTGAATTGGGTTACTGGGATACAGTGTTAGAAATCAAACAGAAGATCGAGAAGTATCAACGTATCCTTGTTTACAGACAAACCCTTTTCTTCCAAGGCAATGTTCTTCAAGATCATCTTGATATCGAACAATGTGTGATCCTTAACCACTCTCTTCTCAAAGTATTCGTAGATCCTTACCGTAACCCTAATCACGACAACGATCAAATGCTTCAAACCGAGGAATCTCCACCGTTAAACTCAGCCAAAGAGATCGTTAACGTTCAAGATTCGCCAATTATGGTGAGAAGCAATATGAAAGTCGCGACGAGCATAAAGGTTGAGAACAATAATAACAACAATGATCAGTGCTTCGAACCAAGCAATCTCCAGCGTCGTTAACACTCAATATTCCCCTTTGAAGCTTGTGAAGGTTGAAGCATCGAAATATTTGGATAATCTCCAAATATCTTTCATTAGTATCTACAATATATTTGTTATAACAAAATATTTTTGTTATAAGTTTAGATAATTATATAAGACTATATTAGAGTTTATCTAGGTTTTGGTTTTCTTTTTTTTTTAATTAATGATCAATGGTTTTTATAAAATTATTTTTAGAGTTTATCTAGGTTTTAGCTTAGACAATAATCATTGTTTCATGCAATTGTTGTTTAATTGAGGTTTTGTAAATGAGCTTAAAGTCATTCGTAGTGGAACGATACAACTATGATTTTTCGAACATCTTACACATGCATGGGCTCTGTAACCATGTGGCTTAAGTCACAATTTAGGATTAAGAAAAAACTATGTAGCAAAATTGTACTTTTCCATACGTAGAACCAAAATACAACAAAAAAGTTATGTGGATTTTATCTTGGAAAAAATGTTGTTTTATATGCGAACTTTAAAATAATGGCCATTTAATACATAAATTTTTTGTATGATCAAACAAAATATGATAAAAATGTTGACCGGTTATTTCACACAAATGTTATAGTTGACCAGGCCAAAATCCCCATAACGTTATCTTGTAGTAACGGATGCGATAACTCTGTTAGCACATGTTAATTAGTTTCCGTTAATACCCAAAACGACGCCGTTTCATTTAAATCGAAACATCAAAATTTCCAAATCGATTTTGAAATCCCTAAATTCTAAAATTAAAATCAAATCCCTAATTCCTAAATTCTAAAGACCAAATCCTTAAATGGCCTTCTTTTTGACGTTCCTCCATGTTCATCATCGATCTTGCTCCTCCTCCTTCACAAATTAAAACGAACAACTGCTGTCAATAGTCGAATGTGGTTATTCATATTCAAATTGGTTCTCATGTGTGTGTGTTCCTAACATTTTATACACAAGAGACAACAAAACAAAACAAATAAAAAACAATGGAAATTCACCTAAAATTAATCAGTGTTCCAACATGATGAAATACAATTATGAGAGTGAGGAAAAAACCTTGGAAGAACGGGATTGAGATTTCCAAAGAAGAACATGTTGTTGCCATGTGATGCAGATGGAAACCAAAAATTGTTTGCAAAAAAAAAAAAAGGAAACACAAAGAAGGAGGAAGCAGAGATAGCGAGAAGATGATTAAGAAGATGGAAAGAAGTAGGAAGGATTAGAAAATCATGTTCATAGTAATCATAACCTTTAGCTTTTCCGATCAATTCTCAAGATAATTTCAAAGTAGCTAGGAACTAGGGATTTGATTTTTAGAATTTAGGGATTTCAAAAATCGATTTGGAAATTTTGATGTTTCGATTTTATTGAAACGGCGTCGTTTTAGGCATTAAAGAAAACTAATTAACATGTGCTAACAGAGTTATCGCGTCCGTTAATGCAAGATAACGTCATGGAGATTTTGCCCTGGTCAACTATAACATTTGTGTGAAATAACCGGTCAACATTTTTATCATATTTTATTTGACCATACAAAAAGTTTATGTATTAAATGGCCATTTTTTTAAAGTTCGCATATAAAACAACATTTTTTTCATTTTATCTTATTTGAAAGTTTAACGACCATCATTATTGGTATCTTCATCTACCTCAAAAGTGTCTTATTTAAGATACTTTTGTTAGTTATAAGACATGTCTCTTAACATAAGAGTTGTTTTAAGAGACCATTAATAACGATGCTCTCTCCTCTATTCTTATAGCTTTCAGTGTTTCTTGAAGTCAACTCCATCACTCAAAGTTTATTTTTTGTTTCACAGCTAAAAGCTCATAATTGGTTACACGTTTATATAAATATTTTTTTATTATATAAAATACTTAATTTTTCCCAAATAAGATGAAAAATATCAAAATATTATTCATATATTTCATTTCATTCATTGTGAGGTAGATGAAGTAGAAAAAAAAATTAAGCTAATTTTGAATACACTAAAATAAAGATGAACAAATTAGATAAGCATCGTGACGTGTTGCTTTCAGAGTGATTTTCTACCATTTAAAATATTACCCAAATGCGTGTTCAAAAAAAATAAAATTATTACCCAAATTCTACTATAGACTATTTACATATTTTGGTATTAGTTTTAATACATACATATATCACACAAATTAAAAACAAATTTATAACTAAAAAGTAAATAATTAGTCAACTAACTTGCATATTTATATTTAACAACTAATATGAGAGCTTTGTCTATTTTATTTCATTGACTTAAGAAGAAACACGTAAAGCAAGAAGGTATATATGGGCCAATCCTAAATGAGTGAAAATATGAAACCAGAGTAAAACTTTATTTACAAAACAATCACTTTCTCTGTCTCCACTCTCTTTTCTTCATCATTCTCTCCATTGATCTTGAAACTCCATTAATACGATTATGGATGTGTTCTTCGAGACTCAGAGTGGCGACAAGTTCGAGATTGAATTGGGTTATTGGGATACAATGTTGGAGATCAAAGAGAAGATCGAGAAGTATCAATGTATCCCTGTTTCTAAACAAACCCTAATCTTCCAAGGAGTTGTTCTTCAAGATCATCTTGATATCAAACAATGTGTGATCCTCAACCACTCTCATATCCAGATCTTCGTTGAACCTAACCCTAACCCTAATCCCAACAACGCTCAAGTGCTTCAAACCGATATATCTTCACCTTTAAACTCATTCATAGATATCGATAACTTTCTAGATTCCCCTGTTTCGACGAGCGTCAAGTTTGGGATCAACAACGACGATCACGTGCTTCAACCGGAGAAATCTACACCGTTTAACTCATCCAAAGAGATCGATTACTTTCAAGAATACCCTATTTCAACGAGCATGGAGCTTGTAAGCAACAACAGTGATCAAGTGCCTCAACCGGAGAAATCTACACCGTTTAACTCATACGAAGAGATCGATTACATTCAAGACTACCCTGTTTCAACGAGCATGGAGCTTGTAAGCAACAACAGTGATCAAGTGCCTCCACCGGAGAAGTCTCCACCGTTAAACTCATCCAAAGAGATCGATTACTTTCAAGAATACCCTGTTTCAACGAGCATGGAGCTTGTAAGCAACAACATTGATCAAGTGCCTCAACCGGAGAAGTCTCCACCGTTAAACTCATCCAAAGAGATCGATTACTTTCAAGAATACCCTGTTTCAACGAGTATGGAGCTTGTAAGCAACAACAATGATCAAGTGCCTCAACCGGAGAAATCTCCACTGTTAAACTCATTCAAAGATATCGCCAACACTCAAGGTCCGTCTGTGAAGCGTATAAAATTGGGAGGCATCAACAACAGTCACCAAGATTCGACTATGAGGGTTAATGACTTAAGTACCCTAATCTAACACAGCTAAACTTGGTTTAAGCCTATTACAATACTATATGGCCCATGACCCATCTTCTTCCTTATTACCTTGTAAAATGATCCATTGCTTTTTCTTTTAAATGAAATTGACTCTAAATTTCATAAGAATATGGGTGTTTCATACTCTTATAACCTAGATTCTTATGTAAACCTCAAGTAGAATCTGATTTGGTGTTGTGGCTGCGTACAAACTTTTATGATCTTGAAATTAGGGTTTTTCTATGCAAATCCATATGAAATATACAGATATATCCTTAGTAATTGAATCATGATGTTGTGGCGGCGATATAACTTTTATCATCTTGAAATTAGGGTTTTGTTACAAAAATTTATATGAAATTTACATATATACCCTTAGTATAATTTGAATTAGTGATATAGTACAAACCTAAAAACTTTTCTAAAGTTCTATTTTTTTTATTAAATTATGATTTTTGACGAATTTTATTTTTTTCCAATGAATGTGGTTCTTTAGCTGAAAACTAATATAAAAATTAGACTAAAATATGAACCAATACATAGGAGAAAACAGAGAGAAAGCAGAGGCCTTTATCGAGGAGAGCTAAGGTGGTCCGTGGCAAACCATAAGGTGAGCCCTTCGTCTTGTCTATGAGTTTTGTTAAATGAGGGGAAGAGATGGAATTTTCTCCACAAAAATCACCCAATATTTCTGTGGAGATTATGATATTTTTACATCTTCAGTAAGAAAAAAATTTAAAATCATCTTTCTACAACATCAATGGTAAAATACTATAATTTTTACCACTTCTAAAACTTCAGAAAGAGATGATAACTTGACTTGAGTAAAAAAGAAAGAAAAAGGAAAAAAAAAGCAGAGTCCTAAGATTATGGTGCGTTCATCATTTACCTTTTTTCAAATCGATTCACTCACATCAGATATAATAAGGAAGTAGTGATTTTAATCACTACAGTAGATTATTTTCTTCTCTATCTAACAAGGCCAACAATAAGTCAATAACACAATAAAATCGGAAACTTGAATAACAAGTTACATTTAAATCACAAAGAGGGAAAACCAACCTAAACAAAGAACAAAGAAGAATTGCTTACTTTACACAACCGTTGGATCATATTGGTAAAAGGAACTAACGACGGTGAAGATTCAGTGACGAGGCTTTCATTGACTATAAAATGTCCCATATTCAGTGACGATACTTTTCTCGCTCTTCACTTTCTTCTTCATCAATCTCTCCATTGATCTTGAAACACCATTGACAGAATTATGGATGTGTACTTCGAAACTCAGAATGGCAGAAAGTTTTGCATTGAATTAGGTTACTGGGACACAGTGTTGGAGATCAAAAAGAAGATCGAGAAGTATCAACGTATCCCTGTTCCCAATCAAACCCTTTTCTTCGGCAATGCTCTTGAAGACCATCTTGATATCGGTCAATGCAAGATTCTCCAAAACTCTCATGTCGTACTCTTCGTCCTTCCAGACCCTAATGACAACAACGATCAAGTTCTTCAAACGGAGGAGCAACCTCCTATAATCGGAGATCTCATTTACGGTGAGGATTTGCCTTTGACAACTGAAGTTGTTTTGAATATTCGACCTTTTTGCCCAGTTCAAGATTCTCCGGTGAGAAACAACGATCAATCTCCACCGTCAGACGCAGCAAAAGATATCATCAAAGGTCATCAAGATTCGCCGGTGAGAAACAACGAGCAAACTCCACCGTCAGACTCGGTTAAAGAGAACACTAACATTCAAGATTCGCCTGTGGGGAAGATAATACTAACATTACGGGTGATGCCATATTCCGGCAAGATTAAAGCTGCGAAGAATCTTCATTTTATTACGTACAAGACGTATAGGGTGAAAATGCTGAGACAAGAGTTGGTTCAGAATGAACTAAGGGATCATTTAGATCGGCCTCAAGATGGTGATTATTTCTTCGTACACAAAGGGAGAGTATTGAACGAAGATCAGTCATTCGAGTGGAACAGTGTTGCTCACACTGATATTGTTGAGATCGTTCCCGATCCGTGGCTCTATTAGGTCAAATTCAAGACTTTTGGTTTTATTAGTTTTTTCTTTTAGGGTTTATAGTCTTTCTTGAAGTTTCTTGCTTTGTGCAAAGTTTGCTTTTGGTTTCACAACTTTCTTCATATATTCTAAGACATGTAATTACCTACAAAGAATTTTGAAATGAAAATTGTTCTTATTGAATAATGAAGATGAATTAAGCTAAGTTTGTAGAATTGATATGCGAATTGGAAACTGGAGAAAGAGAACAGATACATTCGAATTTTTATCCTTTTTTAAAAACATTACGTTGGATAATTTTAGTAAGATTTAGATTCTTCGAGGAGGCTATTGACTTAGGGAACACGTAACCGAGAAGGTTAATATGGGCTAAGCCCAAGTGAGTTCTATTTAATACGTTCATTAAATGATATAAATACTAAACAAATTCTCTACAAAACAATCACTTTAATTATCTCTCTTTTTCTTCATCCGTTTCTATTGATAAAGTTATGAAGTTTCTCGTCGAGAATCTGAATGGTTCATCATTCGAACTTGAGGTTGATTACAGGGATACACTGTTAGTGGTCAAACAAAAGATCGAGAGGTCTCAACATATTCCTGTTTCCAAACAAACCCTTATCGTCGACGGCATTGTTATTCTTCGAGAGGATCTTACTGTCGAACAATGCCAGATCGTCCCCACTTCTGATATCCAACTCGAAGTCTCATCTGACGATGATAACCCTAATCACAACGACTGCGATCAAAAGCCGCAAACCGAGCAATCTCCAGCACTACCATTGGTTTCAGCGGAAGAGTACTTTGAGAGACAAGATTGGCCTTTGACAGCAGAAGAGCTGAGACAGATTTATAGTTATCGGCCTGAGCATGAAGGTTGAGAGCAACCACAACGATGATCAAACCGAGCAATATCCACCGTCGTCGTTGCGAAGATGAGGCTTGACGAGATCTTTGGAAACTTTTCATTATTATCTTTGGAAATTTTTCATTATTATCTTCAATGTGTTTACTATTTTTTTTAAGTTAGTTTAGATAATTATAGATTATTTACATTTTACCTAAGGTTTTGGTTTCTATTTTCTTAATAAATAGCTCATTATTTCCCATTATTTCATGAAGTTATTTGTTTAGTTGAGATTTTATAAAAAGGGATAATAAACTAATAAGCATACTAGATTGTAACTCGTGTTGGTAGTAGAATTTTAATTTTTAAATATTTATTTAAAGTTGGATCATTGTTTGTTTTATAATACAGCTTTAATCAATCCATACATAATACAAAACAAAGAAACTTAGACCATGCACATAGTTGGTATTCATAAAGTATCATAACATTTTTTACTATTAATTTTAATGTTTATTTATTGTTTGAGAATTTTTATAATACTGATAATAAATCTGTTTTCAGTGATGAGATCCGTAATGATATCATTGAAAAAAAATATTTGCAAAATCGAAAATACCTGCTAGCATCGGCCACTACAACGATACCGGAGACAGTCCGATTGAAGAGAACAGTTAAAAGAGAAGCGCCTCCGACGTAGATATAAAGGAGTGTGAGAGAATTTGCGATTAAGGTTCCAAGGGATCTGAATTTGGAAGATGATTCTCGTTTTCATTGAAAAAGAATCGTATCAAGATGCACTGAAGAGGAGAGAAGAGAAGAGCAAATGATTTTTTTTTTCTCTCCTTTCCCACAAAAACGCGTTGCCGACTAATCACAAGCCGCCAAATCATCAAAAACTAGTATCAGAAGTATCTCTCCAGTGATACGACTTAGGCCCAAATCAGTTGTTTTACCCATTAATTTAATGTTTTTTGGGTTTCTGATACTCATAAAAATCCTACTATGTACATGGTCTTACCCTTATTCCATTGTCGGTGAAATCCTTCAGGGTTTATGCTTTTCCAGTGCTAAAATCGCATTTCAACGAAACCGAATCCCTAATGAATGAAATCGCATTTCAACAAGTAGAAAAAAGTGATAAGACTAGGGCTTTTTATTCAAAATCTCGGTTTTGTTTAAATTCGAACCAAATCCGACCGGTTTACTTAATTAAACCAAATTGTTAACCATCTCTCAGAAGCAAACCCCTAATGGCCTAATCCGATGATCGACCTAGTTCTCAATGTACTTGAAGATTTTATATTGCCTTCTACTCACAATATTATGCATAACCCTATTATAAAGATGATCAATGTTTATATACAGCTACAAACTTTTTCATTCTCACTTAGTCTCATTGTATTATCAATCAACGATATAGCTCTATACCATATTGAACTCCGATGATCGGGGCTATAATCGGAGAAGAGAGAGATGTAACAAACGTTTATTATCAACTCAAAATATTGTTACAAAGCTTAAACTAAAATTAGTTACATTCACATCTTATATACTATTCACATTAATCTTAAACCGAAATCTAGTTAACTGGAGTTAACCAAATTAAACCAGTCCATCTATCCCAATAATTCATTCATTCATACAATTTTATGTACAAGGTTACCAAAAGAATCAAAGAGAAAACACTTGGCTTAAGTAAGAGTATAACAATAAACAGACAATTAAAGAAGAATCATATGCATATATAATTTCACCATGTGATATTGAATTATATAAAAAGAAATTTTCACAGAAGTGGACGAAAAAAGATTTGCTCTCACCGTTTGTCAAAGTGAGAACTGGTTTTCACGTTTTGTCTTTTCATTCAATTTCGGACCAAATTACCCTGGGAAAACTTAATAATGGCACAAACCAAACCGTGCAGCAGTTCGTATCGGTTAAGTTGACGGCGTAAACCAAACCCTACAGCAGTTGGTTTCGGTTTAGTTGATGCGGTTCAGTTTTGAAAAAGACAAAAAAAAAAACTGAAACGAAGAAACCCGAGAAAACGAAAAAGAGAAGAGAGTAACGGAGAGATTTGAGAGAGAATCAGAAAGCGAAACGAAATTCAGTATCCATTGCTTCAAAATTCGACATAACTTCGAATTGTTGGATAGTTGAATTGAGCCACTGAACTCCCACATCCGGGGAAGTGAAAGTTACTGTTTTTCTCGGCGAAGCCAAGAGAAAGTTACTGTTTATTCCGGCGAAATTTGAACCTCCGGCGAGATAGCATCTTTAGCTATGGCTGGGAATAAAGCTAACGACGAAGTCCCGAGGAAGCAGCATGGTCCAGGGAAGGAGAAGCGGGTATTAAGAGTTTCCCCGCGGAGAAAACGCTCTGCGACAAAGGCAACGGAGGAACTGGGTTAGAATCTCTAATTTACCGTTTGTTGTCTTTGGGTGTATCAGAATTGTAAAGCTTGTTTGATTAAGGGGTTAGAATTTGTCGGAATTTAGCATATCTTTAGGATGAAAAATTGAGAAGTAGAATTGGAAATCTCTGTTTCCGCCAAAAATATGATTTTGAGTTATAATCTGGAAAATGTCTGTGTACGTACACTACTTCGGTTTGCTTAACAGTATATGACTTTTAATTGCAGGTAGTCCAAGTGTTGCTCCGACTGAAGATCTTACAGTTGAAGAGTTACCACCAAGACTCTTTGCTTTAGACCGGTACCCTTCCGAGACGAAGATGAACGCGTACTCTAAACCGGAGTACATTTCTGACATAGCAAATGTACTAAAGGGGAAACCAGAGATGCAGTTTCTTCTCGATTCTCCATTTGGGGAACTTTTTAAAATACCCAAAAACAAGGCATCTTTCAATGCTAAGCTTGTCCTTAGACTAATATGCCGTAAGTTAGTGACAAAGAAGGTGAATGAGATGTGGATTGTATTCGGCGGTCATCCAATCAGATTTGGATTAAGAGAATTTAGTATCTTAACTGGGCTGGAATGTGGGAAGTATCCCAAGAAGAAAGACGTTGATGATGTTATCAGTGTGAAACCTGAGTGTGAGAGTGTTTGGAAGACTCTGTTTGATGAGAGGTTTTGGGACACGGTTCCAACAATTGCTGATTTGGTGAGCTGGCTGTAGGAGGAGGAAAGCATGGAGGGGTGGAAGCAACTGGCACTATCTCTTTTTATTTTGGTTGACGGTGTGGTAGCGGCCCACAGTAACCCCAACAGGCCTACTTCGAAGACTGTCGAGATGACTAAGAACCTGGAGTTCTTCTGCAAATACCCATGGGGAAGGGTGTCCTTTACCCGTACTTTGGGGAGGATAGCAAATTTCCAAACTCCTTACGATGCTCAATAACTAATAAGGGGTTTACTTGTAGGGTCTTATGCACTCCATGGCTTCTCATTAGCTCTCCATCTTTTAGCTTTCGAAACAATCCCATCAATTGCTAAGCTAGGACCTGATGATGTACCTAACAGGACATTTGCTGAGAGGTCTATCCATCGTCTTGCCTCTCTGCGAGCAATCCGGACATCTCGCATTTTGGAGTGTGAGGCTGCTGATGAGGTGTGTTAAATTGTGTATGTACGTACATAATAAGTAAATGTACATTATCTATGGTTAACATACTTATTTGTGTAGGTTGAGGTCAACTATATTGTGAAACCAGCTGATAATGTTTGTCCTCCATCTCTTTCATGGGATGATGAAGTTGATGATCCAAGGGTTGATTACATTGAGGCACTGTTGATAGATGGGCACCAGTGGCAGGAGGATGAATGGGTTGGAGGCTATGCTAGAGTACCAAAGCAGTTGCGCCCACCACAACTAGAAGAGACAGGTAAGTATAAGTATAAAGGTTGTTTACAAATTTTTTTGGTATTGCACCCAGAAGAAAACCAATTAATAGCAGCAACTGGTCTATTGTAGATGTTAAGAGGAAACGAAATGCACCGGGCCCGAGCCCTAAAGAACCTGCTATGAAAAAACAGATATCTGAAATGGACTGTGATAAAGAAGAGAATGCTGAGGATTGTTTTGGAGAGCCTGTGCCTGAGAGGTTTATTGTTGAAATGAGGAGGTCTTTCAAGGAGCTGGAAGACCAAATGTATCAAATGCATGAAGATATGAAAGACTTTGTCCGTGACCAGATACGTGCTGTCCTTGATCCAAAAGGCAAAAGGCCAGAACAAACCATACCTTCCCATGATTCGCGGGAACCACCTACTTCTATGGATAAGGCACCGGTTACTGCGAAGAAGCCATCGAGAAGGATGTCTACAAAAGGAAGCACTGAAACGAGAAAGTCTTCAAGGCTGACTCGTGTTTCTCATGATGTGGACACTCCTGCACTTTCTGTTGGCTGTAATTCCAAAGAGGAAGATTTGGATATCCCTGGAGTACATACCACTGCTGTCGGCGGAAGAAAAAAACCTTCAAAGCCGAAGAAAAATGTTTCTTTTGCTGTTGACACTACTGAGCTACCTGATTCCAATAAGGAAGATATGCAAGGATTCATTGATGAACAGGTAAGTCATGTACGTACATTGCTAAATATTTTATAATCCATATGTATAACTGTACTGTCTGCTTCGATACAGTATGGCGCTAATAATGAAAGTGATTTTACTGCAAATGATGGATTGGATTCTTCGGCCGCTGAAGAAGAGATATTAGACACTGGATTTTTAATAGTTCCTTATGCTGGATCCACACAATCCCATCTGGTATGTCGTCTACTAATACTCTTAACAATCTGTTTAAATGGTGTACGTACATATTCGCTTAAGAAGTTAGTTAAACTATGTTTCAGGATAGAGGAAATGTTGTTGTTGGTAAGACTGTCTTCTTAGGTTCAATGTCTGGGACTGTCTATGTTACACAGGAAGAGAGGCCTGTGGAAGAAGCTACTGTTGACACCGAGATGGAAGAAGTTCCATCTAATGTGTATGCAAGAGTTTCAGAGGTAGATCTTCTGGTAATCGTTATATACAGATTTCCATGACTATATGCATATATATTACATTAATTTCTCCACTTATCTAACGCTTAACTCTATGGTAGCCTATGTTTCAGGATAATGGACCAAAGGATGTTGCTGAACCTGGCTTAGTTGGTACCCATACAGGGGCCGATGAAATAGCTGATGCTGACATAGAGATGGTAGACAATCCATCAGGTTTACCTTCAACATCTGCACAGGTATGTGTTAGTCACTTGTTCTTTTTCCATATGTGTACGCCCATAAGACTTTGCAAATTATTTTTGTTTCATAAAGAAGCAAGAGATGCCAGTGCATCGACTGAAGCTAATGGTAGCGAGTCAGAAGAAACTTATGAGCCTTCTGATGGAGATACAGCTCACGTACCTGGCACAAGTGTACATACATTTTTGTCACTATGTTTTGTGTACATATATATTGTTTCATACATTACTAAAAAGTTTCTTTCCGATGATAAATTCTACAGGTTGAGGCGGCAGGAGAATCCAAATTAGTGACAGAGATGGAAGTTGAAATACCTGAGAAGACCCACAGTGATCCCCCGTCACCATTTCAAGTAGTTAACAATGTAAGCTAACTCTTGCAACAAATAAAATGTACTATTTACTGTTCAAATGTATAAAATTTATATTATGCAGGTCATACGGGAGTTGGATACCAAAGCCGTTGGTGATTTGGCTGCAGCTACTGATGTGGAGGTAACAATTTGTGTGTTTTAATTCCTATTTTCGAAATAGCATGCATAGGATTATATGTGTACATTATATAGACTTGTGTACGTTAACTTGGACAGGTAGTCATGGAAGAGCCGGGTATTGTCGAGGGGTCTGTAGGAACTGAGGATCCTAACCCAGGGTCAGATGAAGCAGACAAGACCGATATTCCTAAAAATAATGTATGTACCTATTTTAAAAATAGAAAAACGTATGAAACTGTTGTTGACAATCATATTTGTTAACAGGATGAATCAGACAATGCTGTTGCTGTCGAAGCAAAAGAAGAAAAAAAATCGTCCCCAAAGGTCCCAAAAAAAGTGAAGAATCAACTTGTCTATGAACAGGATGATGTCCATCCTCATGGTTTTAAGGCAAAAACAGTCTTGGTGCCCGATGTACCAAATCAACAGATAGAGGTTGTTATCAGGGCTGAAAATGTCTCATACAACCCCCTGGACATGGTTGACCCTTCAAAAGTAGAGGAATTCAGCAATATCATTAAAGGACCCTCTGTGTAAGTACATTATATTAAAATGGATTATTTAATATCTCAATCATCATTTTTCCAAGTCTTAAGGTTGTTATCAAATATTTTTCTGGATTTACAGGATTCACACTCTTTTCGGGTTTCGCAAAGTGCCCAACGAGTTTTTTGCGAACCTTCTAACACCTGGTGAATGGGTCGAAAGTTTGGTACGTTTCATTTATATTCGTACATTCCTTGTTATAAATTGTACATAGATGATTAAATTTTTCGTGGAAGTGTACGTACACTGATATATTTTTTGAACATTTCAGCATTTAGAAAAGATGGCAATGTTGATGTGGCACAAGAACGGGGAACAGATGATAACAAACAGATGTATTGTATTGGACATGATGCTGACACATCTACTTACCAAGCGGGTGGGCGACTTCAAGAAGTGTATTAATAAGAACGGGTTCAAATAGGGTAAATTACTGTCCGACATTGCTAATGGAGTTCACATAAACCGTGAACCCAATATGAAGTGGCTGAAGGATGTCGATGTTGTGTATGCTCCGATGAACTGGAAGAGTGAACATTGGGTTGCTTTGGGAATCAACCTTAATGAACGGCTAATAACTGTGTATGACGCTTTAATATCGCACACGCGGGAGTCGGCTGTGAAGGCGAGAATGACTCCTATTTGCGAAATGATACCGTACTTAGTCAGAGCGATGTGCCAGGATGTATTGATTTCTCCGTACTCAGTTGAACCTTTTGAGTATGTGCGTTGTCCTACCGTTGCTCAAAACCCAACTACAGGAGATTGCGGGTCATACACGATGAAGTTCTTGGAGTTGCTTGCGTTTGGACACCCTTTTTCGGAATTGACAACCATTCGAGAAGCAGATATGGTTTTCTACCGTCAGAAATACTCGGTTGACATCTACGAGCACGGCAAGCGGGAGGCCGGTACTGTGCACTTGCTTTAATCGTCCAAGAACAATATTCTGGTTCTTTGCAACCAATTATTATGAACAAACCTATCTTAGATATATGATTGCAACTACATTTAATTTGGAGATTGTCAGAAGTTAATTTAGTGTCCTCTATCATATTGTCGTACACATCGTTCACTTCTAATTACATAATGTAAATGTGTACGTACATATCTATATGTCTCGTACACTGCATATTAACTTTATAACATAACTCAAGTGATAAATTGATTTGACAGCCAACGCTTACTAACACAAGTATGACATTCATTTCAACCGTAATTGCCCCAACCAAATTCACAGTAGTGGTTATTAAAGTGAAGAAATTACTGACGATCTCTGACTATCTCATTTCAAACATGGTTAACCCGACTCTTCCCGACGATTTACTCTCGAAGATAGCTAAGAACCTGGCTAACCAATGCTGGTCCGACCTTGGTCCACTGGTACGATCCGGCACTCGTGGAAGAGACATTGTCTACCGTCCGGATGTCCTCAAAGATGCCAATATTCTCACCTTGTGTAACTCGCCCGATGACTTCCAAGCTTGAGGGGGCCACAATCCCTCCGGATCCGCTGATGAAGGCCGACATCGACCATTTTTTTTACGGTGTTTTGCAGCTAATAATCCCACGGCAGTGTATTACGAAGGTATTCGTGTTCTAACGCATGAACGAAACATCAATGGAGCCATCAGGCTCTTACAGCGTCATGCTCCAGTACGAGCAAATGCAACAGTTACATGCGCCATTGTATTCATATGTGCTGGGTATGATTATATGGGCGACTTGTTTCTACAGCTCTTCACCCGCAACCATTATCCATTGGACTCGGTTGCCACTCGAATTTGGGTGATGAGTTTCTTCAAGGAAATAAAGAAGTTTGACCCTGCATACAACAATACATATGGTCCTACGTTCTCTTATCCTACCAGCCATGGAATTAGTATGCCTCCTTGCGCCTTATATTGTTACATGGTATCAGGAGCTTTCCAAAACGTTTGCAACCGCTGTTACCTCTGATCGTGTGCCAGGCGTGTTAGTCAAATGCTATAGTTAAAATCTAAAGTTGAATATTTTTCAGCCAAATTCGCATATGATATTTAGTTCCCGAAGTAAATGTAAATTTGGATATTAAAATCTAAGCGTCCACAACTACGTACACGTGCATCTACCAAATAATACTTAAAGGTTTTTTGTTTGTCTCGGAAAACTAGATATGTACGTACACTAGCATGAGATATCAACTCTAACGTACACTAAAAAATAACACATTCAAACATATGAGGTCTTTGGTTTGTCTCATAAATGGTGATATTTATGAATGGACGTACACTGATAGTACACTACAGCGTACACTGTTTGTTGGGTAAATGTAGAAATGTAAATGTGGACGTACACTACAACGTACACTGTTTGTTGGGCAAATGTAGAAATGTAAATGTGGACGTACACTAAAACGCACACTAAAACGTACACGTCTAGTTTTAAGCTGTTATTAAAAAGTGGTTGCTCATAACAACAATAACAAATTATATATGGAATACTATTACGTTGATTTGACAATATGAATACACATCATCACTTAATACCTTTGCAATAAATACAACCATAACTTACCCAACCATATCTTCAATGATGCTTATTTAAGTGTTGGAATTTCATTTTGTTAAAACACCTTACTCCTAAATATAACAAACCCAAATATTCATGATGATTTGCTTGCGAAGATAGCCAAGAAAATGGCTGACAAATGTTGGTGGTACCTCGGACCTATGTTGAAATCCGGTCCTCGTGGAAGAGACATTGTCTACCGTCCGGATGTCCTCAAGGATGCAAACATTTTCAGCATGTGCGACGATCCCGATGACTTCTACGCGGTAGGCCACGATCCAAATGACATCAACTCCGAAGGTCGCTATAGACCCTTCTTCAAACGGTGCTTACAAGCTGGTAACCCCACGGCTATTTACCATGAAGGACTGCGTCTCGTTACACATGAGTCTGACATTCAGGGAGCTATCCTACACTTAGAGCGAATCTCCCCAAGGAACGCCGCTGCAACCCTTGCATGCGCAATTCTTTACATATGTGCTGGTAATGCTCACATGGGTGGTGTCTACCTTCGGCTCTTCGGAAGCAACCATTATGCTTTGGAATCGGAGGAGGCACGTGACATTTGTGAGGAGGTGCTAGAAGATATAAAGAAATATGGTAATACTTTAAAATACACATACGCTAACAGTTTTTCGTACCCGGAATGTGGTGACTTAAGCACTCCTGAATGCGCAGAGATGTGTTACATGAGATCGAGACTCTTCAATAATCTTTGCAACCAATGTTACATCTGGTTGTGTGCTAAACGGATTAGCCAGATCCTGTAGAGCTCACATTCGCCACGATCCTGTCATATTTATAAGTTTTTCATGCAACAATATGTGAGCTTTTTACGTTGATTATCAGTAATGGAAGTTTGTTTTTAATAATTATCACTTTGTAATTGATTCAAACATACTAGCTCAAACTACTCTAATATGAGACATCATTAACACAAAATAATAATAAAATAATAAAATATCTACGTACACGGTATATGATAATGTACATGTGGTATAGTTTAATTCCAACTATAAAGATTACATAGTGAGCGACGGTATAGTTTGTAAATGAAGACGAAAGAAAATTTGATTTGACGTCGTATAACACATATCTAGAAGATTTCGCTCCATATTAATTACTCGCTGTCAAATACACACTAGAAGTGACCTCCATCACACTCTCATTAATATCTCTATTAGACATACACGGTTCCCGAGCAACGTACTCAATTGATTTGGCAGATAAAATAAGTAAGTTAATGTTTATTTGAAAAGATTGTTAGTAAATGCGTTGACCCCTAATATAGCACTATACATGAAGCCATATTGTTCCACTTATATGCAATACAAACAGACGTTAACTCAACCTTCTGTAAGAAAACGTAATGAGTATTTTATAGACATACACGGCGCGATTATGAGAGGTACACAGTAGTTTGTTTAAATTAAAAGTTACTAATATGATGCACTAAATATACATCCACGTCACCCACCCACTTACATTGATGATTATTCCCCTCTTTAAAACTCATGTCAAACACACTTAGTTGAATACACGAATCCGTCTAAACCTCCTCGTTTGAAAAACAATGCCTTTCCTACCTCCGCTAACCCCTCCAACCGAGTTGTACCTAGGAATCCAATTGCCAAACCCCATAAGCATACTTGTCAACTACCTCCCCGTCAGCCAGACTCCCATAGAGACGCTAAGGAACTTAGTCAACAGTTGTGACATCAACACCCTTGCAATCGATGAATTCATGACGTGGCCGTCGTTACTCCAACCGGAGTCTACCTTCCGGCCATACTTCGAGCTGCTTGTAGAACGTGGATCCATCCCGGCGGTTTACCTTGAAGGTGTTCGCCAAGCGAGCAACTTCGTGACAGTAGCTCAGGGCCTTTCAGTCATGACAACGGTCGCTTTATCTGATCCCTTTGCTTGCTTCGCAACCGGTTTGTTCCTTACGTGTACTGGTAATCACTTGGATTTCCTCCCGATCAGCGAAAAGTTCTGGGAAATGACACCCACCCTTGAAGCTGGCCACGCGGTTGCAGAGATGGTGATGTATCACATCAGCCAGCTTCACACTGAAAATGCTCGCCGCTGGGAAAGGTCTTGGAGGTTTGTCCACCCGCTGAGTTGCGTAGGGCAATGCACGTTCCATCATGGCTGCAGGGTTTGTTTTTTCTACTGGTACGCCAGGGAGATTGCTATATTCTGTGTATGACGGATGCACACATATTTTGCAACACATGTGTATGCTTCGTTGAAAAAATTATGTTTTTTGATTCGTTCCAGTTTATTTATCTTATGAATTTCCCTTTATATAAACTGCCTGTCTTTTTTATGTTTCTGGCTTTTGAATGAATTACCCCTTTAAGTATTACTAGATGTCTTCGTGTACGTACACTATATAGTACATTAAACTTGGTTTATCGTACATTGGGAAATTGCGTACACAACATAAGTATAAATCTAATAGTTTTTGATGTTGAAGGCACCAAAACTAATACACGTACACGATAGCGTACACCAGAAACTATACGTACATTGCGAGAGGATTTGAACTATAAAACAAGGCATGTACATAAAACAACAAATTAGATTAACATTTAAACGGAAACAGGAAAAAACAACGACTGAAATGTAGTTTGGTTCTTATGGAAACAACAACAACAACTGGGAAAGAAAACTTAATTGAAATGTAGTCTTATATTATATTAAAACGGAGAATAATGGTGTAACGCCTGTGTCCCGAGTTAGGGAGTAACCCAGATCTTACACCAGCCGAATTCGAGGACGAATTCAGTTTAAGGGGGGTAGACATGTAACGACCGCGTCCCGCGTTCATAAAGAGGCCAAGTTGTTTTAGGAGAAAACTAGACCATGGTCAAGAAACGGACTAAAATACTTAGTCGGATGAACGAGAAAGTTCAAGCTGAACCAGCTAGGTGAGCTGGACAAGCTAGGATGAACTAGCTAGCTAAGCTAGGTGAGCTTAACCAGGTGGAAGACTAGCTAGCTCAGCTAGATGAGCTGACCGACAGCTCGACTGAGCTCGGTGAGCTGATCGTGTACTGACCCAGCTGGGTGGTCTGGTCAGCTGACACTCGAGCTGGTGGACTGTGGTAGCTCACGGGTGAAAAGGTGTCTCGGCCAAAAGGTGTAAGGTCGAGCGGGTACCAACGAACGGTTGTGACCTTTTGGAAGGAACGGATGTGACCTTTTGGAAGGGTGCAAGGAACGGATGTGACCTTTCGGAGGGGTGCAAGGAACGGATGTGATGCTTCGGGAAGCATCCATTCGCCCCCTATATAAGGGAGGACGCCCAAGGCCTTTGAAATAATCTCACATCATCTCACAACATCCAAAACACCATAAAACATTCTTAAAGGAGTCCCAACACATCGTAGAGTTGTTGGTCGGAAAGGGGGTGCGGCTCGGCGAGTATAATTCGACCGAACTGATGCGCATGCTACCTCCCGGTCCAACGGTTCGATGGAGTGTAGATGATGGAGAGGGTAGACCGTTCGTCTTAGAGACAAATCGGATCTGGTAGACCGATCGTTGGATCGGATCGGCCAGACCGATCGTCAGACGGATCGGATCGGCCAGACGGATCGGATCGGCCAGACGGATCGGATCGGCCAGACGGATCGGACTGACTGATCGTCGGACGGGTCAGATGGGACAGGCCGATCGTCTGACAGAACGGGACGGACAGACCGATCATCGGATGGGATGGATCGAGAAAAGTGTTCGAGGAAGCACAAGGATAAGTGCATCCGAGCACACCCAAGGGTCGCCCATGGATGCAATCTTACCGGTAAAGGGAGAAAGCACCAAGAATGGGTAAGGAACGTGATTCACCATATAGGATCAACATCGCGGCCGCCTTCATGTATCTATCTCCTCAGCCATGGTGAAACCGATCAGAGATCGGTAAGACCAAAGGGTGACTCGACGGATAACCAACGGGAAAGTCTACGGTGGGAACCGATGGACAAAACGGATGTTGGACCCGCGAGCAAACCTAAGGCCGACGGAAGAAAGATTTCATGGGCTAGCCTACGATGATCCAGTGGATGAATCCACGGACCCTTGGGTGTGATAAGGATATAGTTCGAATCGTATGGATGGATCAATAAGCCGAAAGCTTTATCGACCACCATAAACCGGACGGATAAACGGTTAGTAAACCGTGGGCGGTCGTAGTAAATGACCGGATCGGAAACATGGATGGTTCGATAAGCCAAGGGCTCAATCGTCCACCATGGAACCGAAGGGGAGTACGTTTGGAGGACGGATGGACCAATAAGCCAAGAGCTTGATTCGACCATCGTGAACCAAGGGAATCGTACAATCCCCAATCTCTATCGTTGTACTTAGACCAGTGGGGTTGGTTGGTTGTATGGCTAAGTAACGATAGGGATTGGTTCATCAATTCACGACCGATGACGAGTCGTTGAACGAATAGAGTAAGGCGACAAACGGGCTAAGGAATCAAATACGCATATTGGCCAAGGTATGTAAAGATCTAGCTTATTAGTTAAGATAGACGTTTGGTAATTGACCGTGAAAGTAGGATAAAGGAATATGCGATTGTTTGGCTTAGAATGGTTAGCGAACATATGCATGTCTTGACCGAGTAAAGGATAGATCTAAGTCTAAGGGACAAAGACGATGAAACCGGTACAAGAGTTGGTTAGAATTAAACCAAGGTTAGAAAGACTTCCGCTGTGTAATAAGAGAGCGATTATAGAATTTAGCCTCGTAAAGGCAATTCTATGTTGAATCGCAAAAAATTAAGAGGTTCGGCCGGAGAGAGGCGCGAACTTGAGTACTACGTCGCCGGACGACGAGACGTCCGGGACGGGGTCTTACAAATGGTTCATTCCCTCTAGCTAAAAAACCACCATCGAGATATCCGCAACTTCTGGTCTGTCCGGATTGGCAACCACCTTTGAAATAGCACCATGGCTCTCAAGCTTCGGGTTAGACAGTTCGGTTAGACGCCAAAAGCTGAGTGCGACAATAAAATTTCCCTTACCCAAACTCTGAAAGTAACCATCCAAGTACTCCGCCTGTTGATTGCGGGCTTCGCACTCCAAGACTTCATTGCTACGTTAGAAATATGGACAGTTAGCGTTTAGAGTGACATTGTAAATAAAACAAATGAAAAGAACACTTACTATCTATCTTTTATCTTGAAACTCAGTTTGAGACCGTAATAGTCTGTAGTCAATGCGCCAACATCAACCAACGCTCCAACGACATCTAGATGATGGAGAAACAAAGATAATAAACAAAAATTTTCAAAAATGTAATAAATGAAGCATCGGAGTTATTCTTCCTCACCGACTAAAACGTTCTTGTAAGCAGATTTCTCCAAAATGTAGTCGAAGGGAGTGAAATCGAAATCTGGAACTGGTGGTGATCTCGGTGGGGCCTGAACGACGACGGTCCGATCCATAAACAGTATGTCGTATTCATGCTTTGTTGCTCTGACTGAGTCAGTTGACTTACGGACCAAGAAAGAGGTGATCGTCTTCCACTCATTTTCAACGAATCGGTCTTCGTAAAACGGAGCAAGGCGACGATCAACGGTGGCCTCAATACGGTTATTCTTTACATACAGAACATGATAGTAGACAGTTTAATATACAAGTTAAGCGAATGAACGAGAAAAACACATAATGATTTGACGGAAATTACCGCGTAATCTGCCAGGATAAGGCCGAGTTCGAAGACGTTGGGCGATATAACCTTCTTGAAGACTCTCAAGTCAAAGACATAAATTCGCCACCCAGTGATCAGAGGACACAATTCTGAGACCATATGAAACCCCTCCATCTCACGGATAGCAAGAACAAGCGAATCGAAAGACTAAATTTTTATTTGTGAATGATATAACTGCCGGCACAAGAAATGGGTTTAAAATGAGGATTGTGGATAAAATTAAGGAAGGGAGGAGACTTAAATAGAGGAAATCTGGAACGGCTACAGTTATTAATGCGGTTCCAACTACACTTGATTCAAATTTTTGGTAATAGCTTGGTAACCGTCATATAGGGTAATTATTACGTTGATTTGACAATAAACATCAACAGTTACGTCCTTTCCATTAAATACCAACACAACCACAGTATACCCAACCATGTCTCCAACTCCGTTCATTTAAGAGGGGGAATAAGTTAGATTTTCAAAAAACTTATTTGAAATTACTCAAAATATTGAGCAACCACCTCTATGTACCCTTATTACATGAACTTTAACACGTACACAGACAAAAACGTACATAGTTATACAAACGTAGAGTTTAAACGTACGTACACAACGTACATAGTTACAGGTGGATTATATATAAACTTACGTACACCGAGAAAACACAGAAGCGTACACTATATTGGCAGGCTCAGAAACTTGTCACCAGAACTAGATTGGATTTTTGCACATCTTCTTGTTATGACCTGCTTGTCGACAGCGTGAGCACTGATTTGGTAAAAGTCTTTTCTGTCTCTTTTTCTGAAGTGACAAAGACAGGAAGTTAAAAATCTCCGCATGGTAATACTCAAAATACAAGTAGATGAATGAACGATGTTAGTACATACCCGGTTTTCACCTCTAGATGGGATCCTTTTGGACAGTGGTCTTCCTGGTGGCCGTCTACTGTATAGAGGAATGAGTATCAAATCCACTATATGTTGTGGGATGACAACATCTTTCGGATCCGCGATAGGTAGAATTGGTTCTTGGAAAGAATCAGAAAACGTTTGAAGGCCATACCACCATCCGACACAAGACTTCGGATCAATTCCATGCTTGATTGCAGCTGCTAGAGCGTGTTCACAAGGGATTCTTAGCTTGGTGTACCTAAGACACGTACACGTACACTGGTCCAGAACGACATGAAAATGCTCACCGGATTTACTTGTCACTTGATAGCTCCACGGTCCAGACATCTTCACAGCGTATTTACCTGACGCAGGCAACTCTTGTAGAAATCTCTCATCAACCTCAGGTGTCACAGAAGATTTGCACCTAGCAACTTTCTTCCTCCTCGATGCGAACCATCGCATTAGGACATCCCGAATGAACTCGATCATGTAAATAATCGGATAAGTTTTTGCTTTTGTTAACACATGATTCATGGACTCAGAGCTATTGCTAGACATGATATTGTAGCGTTCTCCTCTACAGTGAGCTCTTGTCCAATGCTTAAATCCTATGTCCTCTAGGTATTTTGCGCATTTAGCACTCTTTTCCCTTAACAGTTCAAAATATTTCTCGAAATCCCTGACCCTATAAGCTTTGGCAGCGCTGAAAAATAAAGCAGACACACCAAACTTACCATAATAGGTGGAGAGGTTTCGCTCAAGGTGAACAACACATGCTCCATGATGCGCTCTCGGGTAAACAACACTTAGGCCTTTGTATATAGATGAATGTCTGTCCGAGACAATCATTAAATCGTCACTGTCTGGAACAATCTCAGCTAACTTTTCAAAAAACCATGCCCAAGAAGCATCGGTCTCACCATCAACAACACCAAAAGCTATTGGGAATATTTGGAAGTTCCCATCTTGGGCACATGCAATAAGGAGACATCCTTTGTAAGGTTCGACTAGCTGCGTTCCATCTACTACAACTACCTTCCTCATATATATCAGACCTTTGATAGAAGCCCCAAGAGAGACAAAGACATACTTGAAGCGCTGCTTACCATCATCTTCTGGTGTATAGTGTAGGTGTGTTATTGTACCCGGATTAGCTAATTGGAGAAGATACAGATAGGTCGGCAAAAACCTGTAATTTGCTATCTCATCCCCCCTTACATTTTCCACTGCAACCTCTTTTGCTCTCCAAGCGGTAGAATATGAAATCCGCACATTCAGATCATTTAGGAGCAGCTGTGGTAAATCGACAGCTCGCGGCCCACCCTACGTAGAACTGTATCTGCTCCTCACAACTTCCCCGAGGAGCTTATAATTAGCATGTTTAATGTAGTTCTTCCGAGAGTCGATGTTACACGTATGTGTCGTAGCATACGAAGTGATTTTGAAACTTTCTGAATCCTTCACGATGCAAGCAGTCAATTGCCATGGACAAGTCTCATCAACGCACACCATCTTTAATGTTTTAGGACATGACTTAGGTTGCTTGAAGCAAAAGCATTGCTTTATCGCTTGAAGAGACATTGTTTGTTGCAGGACTTTTCTATTCTTAAAAACACTTCCAACAAACAAAGTTTCGCCTGTGGTGCTGATTTCAACCTGTGTCTCATCAGCTCGAAAATTGAGTAAGTCATCGAACACAGGAGCAGCATCGTTACCGAGATTCGCCAACTCGCCACCATGTAACTTAGGAAATTCATTATACACTTGGTAAGCCTCAGCTGCGGTAACTACCCCATTATCATTCTGTGTCCCAGTTGAGGAAGCTCCAATACCGTCGATCACTTCATCCCCGGTAACTTCGTCTATACAAATAAGATTGGAATCCTTTTGCCCTTCGCAGCGTGTACCGTAACCCAATGGAAAAATTGTTTCTTCGCCAGGTACACTAAGATCAGTGTACGTACACGTTTCCAAGAGACGACTGAATTCTCTTGTATCTCCGTCAGGTACACTAACACCCGTGTACGTACACGTTTCCAATAAACGACTGAATTCCCCTGGATGTTGAGCAGTCTGTTGAGTGAGATTGACGTCTTCCTCAAGATTTCCTTATACATATTCTTCTACTATTACATCGTTCCACTTGTTGTAATCGTATTTTTCGCCAATACCTTCACTACCGTCTGTGGTAGGATACATGGTACTTCCCCCAATAGATCCATCCACACCAAGATAATCATCACACCCATCATCATCTTCGTTGCCCTCCTCCACTTCATCCTCTTCTGTTGTATCGTCTTCAACATCGGCTTGCTCCTCTGCATCCTCATTATTTTCATCAACATTTGTAGCACTATCAAACACACGGTCACTTTCAGAAACTTCACCATGAGACCTAGAGACAGTATTCCCGAACGCCTTCACTGTATTATTGAAAGAGACGAACAAGTTGAGAGAAAGATACCCACCACAAACAAAAAAAAACGTTTCGAGACCCATCTGACTGTCAATGTATACAGGAGGGCGTTTAGTATCTATCAGCACTGACATTTCTCCCGGCATCCAGTAGCTAATTATGGGATTGATCTCGGTGGACTTCAAACTGAAAGCCTCTCGGAGTGTACGGACAAAGTCCGTGTACGTCATGGTTTCCTGAACGCGTACACAACGACCAAAGATGCCTTCCTCAGGTTCAAATTTCCATTCTCCTTCTTTGCATTTCCACTCACCGACCATAGTAAATACGGGAATATCCATAACCCACCTGCATCATAAATTCAGGAGACACACATTAAATGCAACTGAAAAATACTATACATATAAAAAACAAATGGAATGTCGATACTACACATTTATAAACCTAAATACCAATTATCATTTGACTATTTTAAACAAACAAATATAGATTTTGCAAATTTTCTGATAAAAAAATGGAGTTAAAACACAATCAAGATCCTAATATGACATAACAAAAAACTTCTTAAAAGAACTTCATTACTTACACGAGCAATGCTTGTTTTGGCTCCAAACTTGGTACAAAAACAAGATCAACACTTCTTCAACAGCAATGTACGTTCTTAATTTTTTATTAATTATTATCAATAATTTTTTTAATATTATTTGATGTAATGATGATTTTGCATTAATTGTGACAATAGTCACATCTAAACTTTTTTGGGGCATTAAATGTTGATGTCACTTCGGAATAATGAAAATAATCTCACTTGTAACGGAACCGAATCGCGTCAACGTGAAACAAAAAATCTTCAACTGAATCGGAACAGTGTACGTAACTAAACCTGCTAAACTAAACCGTACATTTCAACAGTTACTAAGAGAGAAGCGCAAGGGCAGAAACGTCATTTTGCAGGCGAAAAGACAAATGGTGAAAACCACATTTGACTTTAACAATCCATGGAAATAAAACATGGTCAACGGGTGTGGCCTGCAATTTACCCTTATATAAACACTAATATATATATCTAGGCTAGTACAGTTTTTCCTCTACGACATTTACAAATCTTTTTTTTTCTTTTTCTTAAAACTCTCATTAAAAAAACAATGATAAATCAAACATGCTTCGTTCCGGCTTAATTACTGCTCTTCCCCATCTCAAGCGCATTCCCATACTCCCATCCTCTACAAACCTTGACCAATACCAGTGTGACCTCCACACTTGACCCATCTCCTCAATCGGAATACCTTTCGTCTCCGGCAAGAATCTTTAATGGGTCGGATTTGTAGATTTACGGTTTAATGGGTCGGATCTAGATAGTTTTAATCAATCTTTTTATAACATTACCGTTGGATAATATAAGTAAGAATATACTGTAGCATAGATACTGATGATTTTATGTGAGGCTTTCATTGACTTAAGAGCCACGTAACCCAATAAAAATGGGTCAAGCCCAAATGCGGTTCATTTGATATGTGAATGAATGATATTAAAACCAAATTCTATCGTGAACTATCTTTACAAAACAATCACTTTCTCTCTCGCTCTCTCTGTTTCTTGACTCTCTTCTTCATTAGTCTCCATTGATCTTGAAACACCATTGATAGAGTCATGAAGTTTGTGGTCGAGATTCTGGGTGGTTCATCGTTCGAGATTGAAGTGGAACGCACAGATACATTGTTAGTGGTCAAACAGAAGATCGAGAAGTCTCAACGTGTCCCAGTTTCGAAACAAACCCTTATCGTCGACGGCATTTTTATTCTTCGAGAAGATCTTAACCTCGACCAATGCCAGATCTTCCACGATTCTCAAATCCAACTCGAAGTCTCTCCTGACGTGAACCCTATTCACAACAACGACGATCAAATCCCGCAAACAGAGCAATCTCCTCCAGCACCGTGGATTTCAGTTGAAGAGTACTTTGCGGAGCAAGATTGGCCTTTGACAGAGGAAGAGATCAGAAAGATTTACAGTTATCGGCCTGAGACAACCCAAGACATCAGTAAGATTCAAGATGCGCATCAAACAGAGGAATCTCCACCGTCAAACTCAGTCAAAGAGACCGTTAACATTCAAGATTCGTCTGTGAAGTTTGCGAGTAAGAACAACAACGATCAAGTGCCTCCAACGAAGCAATTTCCACAGTCAAACTTAGTCAAAAAGATCACTAACGGAAAAAAAAGAGTCCGGCAGATGCTAGTATATGTGTCGCCATATCCTGGTATGAATGAAGTCCCAACGAATATTCTGGTGCAAGTGAAAGTTACGGATGAGGTGAAAACACTGAGAGGTCTTATGAAACTGGCTCAAGAAGGGTACATCTTTACGCACAATAATCAAGTATTGAACGAAGATCAGTCATACGAGTGTAACAGTGTTAAACCCTTGGATACAATTGTGATTGTTCCCAGACGTGTTATCCAAGAGACCAGTAAGATTCAAGATTCGTCTGTGACGGTTCAAGTGCCTCAAATGGAGCAATCTCCAGCGTCAAACTCAGTCAAAGAGATCACTGACCCGAAGAAGAAGATTAAAGTATATGTGGTGGCAGCTTCAAGTGAGTGTAAAGGTCTGAAGAGATTTATTGAGGTGGATGTGAACTCGACGGATCAAGTGAAAATACTGAGAACCGAGTTGGTTGAAAGTGGTCGGAGGGGTCATATAAGAATGCCTCACGAAGGATATTTCTTTGTGGACAGAAAGAAAGAGAGAGTATTGAACGAAGATCAGTCATTCGAGTGGAACCGTGTTCTTCCAGCCGAAACAGTTTATATGGTTAGTGGACGTGATACACATTTTGCCTCGTCTTTTACTCGTGGCTCTAAAGTCACAATGCTTTGTGCTCAAAAAGTTCTGTAGAAAGTCTGTATATATGACACAGAAGAAACCAAAAACTATGATACATTCAGCAACAGAAAGTTATGTGGATCTTTAACTCTTTGCTAATAGGTTTTAATCTTTCTTCAAGTTTTCTTCTGGCCCTTAAGTCACAATGCTTTGAAATTTTTGAGTATATGTAGATACATAGAAGAAACAAAACTATGATACATTTAGTAACAGAAATTTATGTGGATTTTATCCTATTTGTAGGTGTAACTCTTTTCTTCTAGGTTTTAATATTTTTCTTCAAGTAAACTTGTTGTTATTGAATTCCCTTTAGTCGAAAGCAGCGATCAAGCTTCTCTTATAAGTTACAAACCCTAATTTCAGCAAACACAACTTGGAAACACTAGCAGCAACAACTTTGTTATTTTAAAACATTAGCAAAAGAAATCTCATTGCAACATCAAATGGCAAAACTGGAAGGTAAAAAAAGCAGAACTTATCAAACAAGACTACCAATATGATGAACTGATGATTTTTTTTTTTTTTTTTTTGGCTCAACAACAAACTTTCCATTCACCCATTTATGGATACACAGTCTAGCTCAACAGAGCTTTTAACCCAAATTGGTACAATAGAATACAACTTTAGATCATAATTCTCAAAAGAAAGAGATTCCTTAGCTATTCTATCTGCCACTCCATTTCCTTCTCGGCTTGTATGCACAAGCATAAAATCCTCAAACTTGCTAAGTAGATACTTTATGTCTTGGATAATTGGATTGAGACTTGACAAGCATAACTTTCATGTAACCAAAGACACAAGTTGCTGAGAATCCACCTCAAAAATGATCTTCCTATAATTGAATCGGGATAATGACAGCACAGCCCATCTAAGAGCCTCCACTTCTACTTCCAGCACGCTTCTTACTTTTACCACAGCTCTTGCACCTAACCATAACACCTTCCCTGTATGATCGCGAAGCACCCACCCTAAGCCACATTTTAATCCTTCTGTTGGCCATGCCCCATCAAAGTTGCACTTAACCCAAGATTGTGGTGGAGCTTCCCATGTTTCTCGTCTGTCCCGACGGTGTTGTGGTTGGTGCTTTCCTTACATTCTGAGCCTCTTTCCTTCTAATCCACTCATCTGCATCTTCTTGTGTCCTTACTAATACCTCATTGGTTCCAAATTCCCTCCCTTTAAGCACCAGCTCGTTTCTGTTCTTCCACAGCCTCCCAAGTATCCAAGGGACTAAAGCCTCCACATTCTTCAGATCAGGATATTCTTGTTTAAGATGTTGAACTCTATGGAGGTTTGTATGAACTGATGATCTAGGACCGGATAAGTTCCCTTCTTCATAGCGAACTTATTCAAAGAATGTTTTGTGTATCATTCTTGTTACATTGTTATTAATGAAAAAATATTATTGGTCATTGGACTGAACACGAGTGTTAAATATGGACCAGGCCCCAAATAAGATCCATTGATATATGAATTAAATAACAAGAATAAATCGAGTCACCAAACCACTTGCCTTTTTTAACGAGACTTGTTCACCAACTTGATACAAAAGTCATTATCCTATGCAAATCAATAATCATACAAAAATATCCAATAACACTAAAAAATTAAAAGAAATGGATAATTTCACAATATGTTATACGATAAAGAAGTTACTTTTCCAAGAAATTCACTGATTTTATAAGCCCACTTGCATTAGATAAATGGCAAAAAAAAACAAAAAGGAAAAGAAATAAAGCACGAAGAATTCTAGAAAATACGAAATACGCTTCAATGCAGTGGGACCCACGGTTCAATTATTGCCAATTTTCAGCTCCACCGTATATTTAAAAAATAAAACGATAATGCTAAAAAAATATAAATCGTAACGATCGTTAAATCTCAACGGCTGGATCTTATGACGACCGTTAGAAATTGTGGTTGTCGACGAGTCAGTAATAAACGGCGTCAAAGTGGTTGCAGCCGGCACACACGAGTCGTGTTTATCAACTCAAAGCACAAATACTTTTCCTCAACCTAAAAATAAGGCAATTAGCCAAAAACAACTTTGCGTGTAAACAACGCTCAATACACGTGTCATTTTATTATTAGCTATTGCTTCACCGCCTTAGCTTTCTCGTGACCTAGTCGTCCTCGTCTTTTCTTCTTCTTCTTCTATAAAACAATACCCAAAGAGCTCTTCTTCTTCACAATTCAGATTTCAATTTCTCAAAATCTTAAAAACTTTCTCTCAATTCTCTCTACCGTGATCAAGGTAAATTTCTGTGTTCCTTATTCTCTCAAAATCTTCGATTTTGTTTTCGTTCGATCCCAATTTCGTATATGTTCTTTGGTTTAGATTCTGTTAATCTTAGATCGAAGACGATTTTCTGGGTTTGATCGTTAGATATCATCTTAATTCTCGATTAGGGTTTCATAGATATCATCCGATTTGTTCAAATAATTTGAGTTTTGTCGAATAATTACTCTTCGATTTGTGATTTCTATCTAGATCTGGTGTTAGTTTCTAGTTTGTGCGATCGAATTTGTCGATTAATCTGAGTTTTTCTGATTAACAGATGCAGATCTTTGTTAAGACTCTCACCGGAAAGACAATCACCCTCGAGGTGGAAAGCTCCGACACCATCGACAACGTTAAGGCCAAGATCCAGGATAAGGAGGGCATTCCTCCGGATCAGCAGAGGCTTATTTTCGCCGGCAAGCAGCTAGAGGATGGCCGTACGTTGGCTGATTACAATATCCAGAAGGAATCCACCCTCCACTTGGTCCTCAGGCTCCGTGGTGGTATGCAGATTTTCGTTAAAACCCTAACGGGAAAGACGATTACTCTTGAGGTGGAGAGTTCTGACACCATCGACAACGTCAAGGCCAAGATCCAAGACAAAGAGGGTATTCCTCCGGACCAGCAGAGGCTGATCTTCGCCGGAAAGCAGTTGGAGGATGGCAGAACTCTTGCTGACTACAATATCCAGAAGGAGTCCACCCTTCATCTTGTTCTCAGGCTCCGTGGTGGTATGCAGATTTTCGTTAAGACGTTGACTGGGAAAACTATCACTTTGGAGGTGGAGAGTTCTGACACCATTGATAACGTGAAAGCCAAGATCCAAGACAAAGAGGGTATTCCTCCGGACCAGCAGAGATTGATCTTCGCCGGAAAACAACTTGAAGATGGCAGAACTTTGGCCGACTACAACATTCAGAAGGAGTCCACACTCCACTTGGTCTTGCGTCTGCGTGGAGGTATGCAGATCTTCGTGAAGACTCTCACCGGAAAGACCATCACTTTGGAGGTGGAGAGTTCTGACACCATTGATAACGTGAAAGCCAAGATCCAGGACAAAGAGGGTATCCCACCGGACCAGCAGAGATTGATCTTCGCCGGAAAGCAACTTGAAGATGGAAGAACTTTGGCTGACTACAACATTCAGAAGGAGTCCACACTTCACTTGGTCTTGCGTCTGCGTGGAGGTATGCAGATCTTCGTGAAGACTCTCACCGGAAAGACTATCACTTTGGAGGTAGAGAGCTCTGACACCATTGACAACGTGAAGGCCAAGATCCAGGATAAGGAAGGAATCCCTCCGGACCAGCAGAGGTTGATCTTTGCCGGAAAACAATTGGAGGATGGTCGTACTTTGGCGGATTACAACATCCAGAAGGAGTCGACCCTTCACTTGGTGTTGCGTCTGCGTGGAGGTATGCAGATCTTCGTCAAGACTTTGACCGGAAAGACCATCACCCTTGAAGTGGAAAGCTCCGACACCATTGACAACGTCAAGGCCAAGATCCAGGACAAGGAAGGTATTCCTCCGGACCAGCAGCGTCTCATCTTCGCTGGAAAGCAGCTTGAGGATGGACGTACTTTGGCCGACTACAACATCCAGAAGGAGTCTACTCTTCACTTGGTCCTGCGTCTTCGTGGTGGTTTCTAAATCTCGTCTCTGTTATGCTTAAGAAGTTCAATGTTTCGTTTCATGTAAAACTTTGGTGGTTTGTGTTTTGGGGCCTTGTATAATCCCTGATGAATAAGTGTTCTACTATGTTTCCGTTCCTGTTATCTCTTTCTTTCTAATGACAAGTCGAACTTCTTCTTTATCATCGCTTCGTTTTTATTATCTGTGCTTCTTTTGTTTAATACGCCTGCAAAGTGACTCGACTCTGTTTAGTGCAGTTCTGCGAAACTTGTAAATAGTCCAATTGTTGGCCTCTAGTAATAGATGTAGCGAAAGTGTTGAGCTGTTGGGTTCTAAGGATGGCTTGAACATGTTAATCTTTTAGGTTCTGAGTATGATGAACATTCGTTGTTGCTAAGAAATGCCTGTAATGTCCCACAAATGTAGAAAATGGTTCGTACCTTTGTCCAAGCATTGATATGTCTGATGAGAGGAAACTGCAAGATACTGAGCTTGGTTTAACGAAGGAGAGGCAGTTTCTTCCTTCCAAAGCATTTCATTTGACAATGCCTTGATCATCTTAAGTAGAGTTTCTGTTGTGGAAAGTTTGAAACTTTGAAGAAACGACTCTCAAGTAAATTGATGATCACAAGTGAAAGTGTATGTTACATAAGTGGATATTTCACCCTTTTTCCATCAATCAAAACATCATATAGTAATCCATTGGTTTATACAAACATCAAAATACATTTACCTCTGAAATGAGGAAAAAAATGCAAAGAGATTTTTGAAAATTTCCAACAAATGGAGAGAAAAAAAAAAAACAAAGAATTAAATCAATCAGTACATTTATAAAGGTTATGAGACCTATATGACACTTATTGGTCAAGTGGCAGCCATTCCATTTCTAGCTCTAATTCTCCAGACTCTACATTCTGAAGCTTGATCTGAACCTCCTGTTTCACTTTCCCATCAACAATGTTAATGATACTGTCATCTATTAATGGGTTATCATGCGATTTTAGCCATTTCCCAATCTGCATATCCCCAAACATTTCTGGATCCCCAAAAGCCATTGCAGATGTTATCAAAGGTTGTATATCAATATCTGCTTCTCCCATTATGTCATCAGCAGAAAATGTATCATAATCATACACTTGCTGCAACCACATAAGAAACCGTAAGATATATATATAAGCTTTGGCAATGACTGAAATCGTCAATAGAAAATGAATTTGCTCTTACCAATTTCACAGGGCCATAGCTCTCAGGAACAGACAGCATGAGTTCTTGATTCCATACCGGGTTCAAATTACTATTCATAACAGTTGTCTGAAGTTTCTGAATAAACAAGACAATTTTACTCAAGATTCACAGCATCAACAAGAAGTAAAGCTAATAAAAAGATGCAAAGCAAATCACTTACTTGCTTCCCTAGATTCAACACAACATATGGATCACTTGACATCATGTCTCTGATTGCTAAGTTAGTTCCCTTCTTAATAGTCACCTTCAACAATCCAATAAACTCTACCATTCCTTCCTGAAACTGTCAAATTTACCGATTTCAAAACATGCAAGAAGAAAGGTATAAGAAAGAAAACGTTAACTTATGCAAGTTTGAAGCTTTACCATCGTCTGCGATGATGAATTTGTGCGAAAACTATCCATGATCTTTCTAGAAAGACTTGATGTAAGAAAAGCTGAACTCTTTGTTGAGCCTTTCCCGGATGTAATCCGCAAGCTTGGTTTCAGAAACTCTTGCAGTTCATATTTTGCCCTAAATAAAGATTTTGAGTAAGTCACTATACAAACAACAGCAATAGATTTGTCCTGTCACAGAGTATTTTGTTTTAGAATCTGACCTAATGAATCTCATACGCTGGTCATGATTAACATCAGGTCCAGGCTTAGAGCACGTGTCAGGTAAAAAAGCTTCATAAATTGAATTAGCAGACGCATTTCCTCCAATTTCAATCATGGAATCGACTTCCTCATCTGACCATTCATCTAGTGTCACAGACAAAACCTGGAGAAACCAAACAATGAGTACACAACGAAAGAGATCTAATTTTGTCTTGAGTAATGAAGAAAAGAGACAACAAATGGACAACCAATATGTAATAGAGCAAAGAAGATATATCACCTTTGAAATATGAGTGCCGAGGCTCCTGTGCACACCGCAACATTTTAAGCAAATGAATACTCCGATATTTGCTGATCTGAAAACAAGCTACTAACTGATTATTCAATATAAGAACAAACACAAAGATACATAACTAAAGACACAAGAACATGTAGATGAAGCTCAAATCGCATAATGCGAATAAGTAACTTTCGGTTATGGTAAAGAAATGTGAGACATTCAACTCTATGAGATTAACCCCTAAATGAATAGAGAACATACAGAACCAAACATATTGTATTAGCATAAGATTAGCTATATACTAAATGACATGTTGTTTATCAGCAAAACTACCAAAAGATAAGAAGAAGAAAAAGAGGCTTAGAAGCGATGACTTACGCCCATTTAGGATCAGAAGCGCCACAATCAGCGCAGACTCGGTTATCAGGTTGATTTAAAAGATCTCTGATTCTCCTTTTACCTGTTAAACACACAATGTGGATTGAATCACAACATAATCAGAAACCTTGTGACGCCATTATAACATGAAAAAGTCAAGAAATTTCGCTAAATCTATAGAATCGACCACACACACACACAAAAGAAAGAATCTGTCATTACCTGAGCCAGGCTTACCGAGTCCGGCTGCATAATTGCTCATTGCTCTTCTTTCAAAACCCAACGATCATCAAACAAAATCCTACATTGAGAACAACCCATCACGCACAAATTGTTGTAAATGATCACAACATAAGAAAGTTCCAATTTTTATCATGGAAATCAAATTAAATTTGCGATCAAAACGTGAACATTGTTGAAAACAAAACAAATGGGCCAATCACGAGAAGAATCTCTTTTCATATCAAAAATTAAAAACCTATGTGAATCATCCTTACGTTGTCGGATTCCGACACCGGAGAGGAAAAAAAAACCGACAAAAAAATTTTAAAATTTGACCTTTAACATTCTTAGAGATTGGATGATCTAAATATGAAACAAGAAGATATACAAAAAATTGGAAATGAGAGGGGATTTGGTGTTCTTACAATGTTGCGGAAGGGAGGATAGATAGACGAAGGAAAGAGGTGAATTTACAAGAAAATTGGCAAATGATAATATCTGCAAATGACAACTACGTGCTCACTTTTCTTTTTATCTTATTATTTTTTTCTGCGTTTTTTAAATAAAGAAATTAGAGCAAATTGTTAATTTAAAAAAATCCCAAAAAAAAACACTATTTCCAATCCGGCGTTATTGTTTCATAGGTTTTTTTTAAAAAATTTTTTTTTATTAAAATTTGGTTTATGATGAAAATAGAAACCAAATTAGTACAAAAGTAAATATCATTCGGTCGGTTTAAATTGCTTTTTATTTATTAGCAAAACATATTATTTTAGAAAATATGTATTTTTTAACAAATAATTTGGTTGAAAAGACATTAACTTTTCCTTTAGATACTTTAAATCAGTATTTTTGTTGACTAAAATTTTTAAAATAAATTGTGTTGATTTATCAGCAGATTGATTATGGAGATAACTGATAATAAGTAACACATAGTTAACCTCGTTAATGCGTTTCATCAAAATATTTTATGACGAGTCTAAATCGGGTTGATTAATAAAAGTTTGTGACTAAAATGAAAAGTCAACCAAATTTAATACTTTTCCTATATATTTTATATGATATTCTTGGCATTGAATTCCTTGTTTTTTTTTAATCTAAATTATTATTAGTTGAAATTATATATATGAAAATTGTCAAACACTCATATGAGTGACATATTATCATAAAAATAATGATATGTGTCATTCTACATTAATTAAATTAAAAAACTAGCAAACTAATTGAAAAAAAAGTCAAAAAAAAATTGTTGTGTTAAATTCTCCATTAATCTTACTCTTAAATAAATTTTTCTGAAAACATTCACTAAATAAAAAATCATAATAATGTACCAAGCACTACTTTCATTCTATTCTACTTATTTTTTTTACTTTTTTTTTTATCAATAGTCATTAATCCATAATGGCTAAAAATTTACTTGTGTTGTAATTTAGACGTTTGCTACCTAACCTCATATTAATTTAGTTATTTTAATTGGATATTTTTTGTTATTACGTTTTCTGAATTTGATTTATCATATTGACCTTCTTTCTGTATATTTTTGTGCGTTCTGATAACTTTGTAACATTGATATCTCTAACTATTAATATTTTTCCTTGATAATTAAGTTATGTATGTAAATGCTTTTTTTAAACTCGTAAATATTATATAAATTTAGAATTGTTTTAGCTAAAAATATCAGAAAATCTATAAAAATTAATGAATATTTTATCTTCTTCTAATAATAATATTTTTGCCATGTGGATTAACTTTAAAAGAAAATCTTCCAAATCAGCAATCAAAGAACTTATCAAACAACTAAATCGCCGTCACTTAGATTTATAAATCACCCCTTTGATTGCTCAGTGATATCGTCCCCGTCACGCCCTTTTTCTTAAAGAATAATTTAGGAAAAAGAAAACAATATCTCGTCGTTCTTTTCGGCTTTCTCCGATTGTTTTTAATATTTCTCCTAACTCTCTCTCGATCTCCGTCAAAATAATCACTGTTTCTTTGTTTTTTCTCACAATAACCCTGAAACATTTGCCCAAAAGAGGGAAACTAAACTCCAAAATATAGCAAAACTGATTAAAACCAAATATAGAGACAGAAATCGAAAGAAGATACAAAATTAATGGAGAAAAAACAATCTAAGCACTAGAATTGAACAAAGGCATGAGAGACTTTCACAAAGCATCCCTATAGAACCTGTAAATACCAAAAGCACCAATAAGTCCGGAGAAACCTCACACCGACGACAAACCAATAGCAAACCGACAGGGAGGAAAGCAAGAATCCAACGCGACCAAAAACCAAATACAACTACCAACACACCTCACCAACTAATCGGAGAGAGCAAGAAACACTAGGATCAAGGCAAAACCTTAAAATCGACTGGAGACAAACCACGTAAGATCAACAATTCTTACACGCGGACACAATTTCCTTGGTCTTATGCAGCAAAATTCTCTTGTTTAAAGAATAATAATTTTTATTTTCTTTAATTCGGTAGAGCAAGAACACAAATTCTTTATTTTACCACATTTGTAATTTGGTATGAGCATTTTTCCCACTTTAGTTATCAATAATGCTGAATGCTGATACTCAAATCACTAAATATCAATAGATTTATGTAAACATTTAAGGGATAAAGCGAAACATTTCTTATTTATTAGACGAGTAAAATAAGGGATTGGAAAAATACTTCAAATCCCCCATTTTTCAAATTTTTATTTTTTCCCTTGTACGCGATCAAAATAAACATCGAGCAATGTGGTAGTTACATGAAAATTCGTTTATTTCCGTAAGAGGAAAGCTGAGTTTGGGGATTTTCATTCATCTGAGTTTAATTACGTTTTTATACTTTATAATTCGTAACTAATTCGTATTTTGATTGTTGGGTATAAACCAAAGGTCCCACATCGGAAGTTAAGAAAAAGAGTTTCTAATATATAAGTCAAGTCCAACTCCAACTAGTATGAGGCATTTTGGGAAGTAACCCAATAACAAATTCTTGAGGGCTTGAACATGTAGACCCAAAGAGGACAATATCATACTAAAAAGGAGTTGGAATGGACTTTAGAAAGGAAAATAAAGATGAAGGAGGAAATGGCGAGAAACAGAACAAGAAGAAGAAGAATGATCCTCAGGTTATGAATAATATTTGAGTATATATAAGATTCACTAATATCCACAAACTATCTCTGATTCTTGTTTTTATTTGTTGTTGTTTAGGTAAGTTTGTCCGGTCTACTATACTTTGTAGACGGGTTATGGTCAAACTCTGTGGAGGAACGGATCATAATATTCACAACCAACCATAAGGAGAAACTCGATCCGGCATTTCTGAGACCAGGAAAGATGGATGTTCACATACTCATGGATTATTGTACGCCTGTTGTCTTCAAGAAACTCGATGCTTTGTACCTAGATATTCGAAGAACATGACATGTTTGAGCTTATTGAGAAGATGTTACTTGAGGTGAAAGCAACTCTAGCTGAGATCACAGAGCAGCTTATGGTAAGCAAGAATCCGGATGTATTACGCTTAAGGGTGTTGTTGAGTTTCTTGACACCAAAAGGTTGACTAAGGAGATATACTGTTGATTCTAAAATTTAAAGAAGCAGAAGCATGAAGCTTCAAGGATCCGTGGAAGTGGTTATGCATTTCTTAGTTTGATTTAATAACTTTGCCTCAGACACTAAATTTGGAAGATGACACACTCGACATGTATCAACTCTTTTAACATCTTGTTGGAGTTCAATTTGTTGTTATAAAGCTTGAAAGATCTTAACGTTCCTTGTTCTTGCCATTTTGGGCTCAAATTTGCAGAAAGTTTCTCATCTTCAACTATTTTAACATATACGTTTCAAGATCACTAAGAAATGCTGAAGTAGAGATATCCTTTAAAAGATTCGAGGAATATATATGATGGTAACAAATATGTTGAAATTGCAGAAGGAGATAATAAAGACACTGCAGAAGGACTTCATGTGAGAGGTGAAACAAATCACATTGAAGAAGACACGTAGGAATCATGATTTGATTTCAGAGCAACAGCTTGATGTGAAGGGTTCTGGTTATATTGTTAAGGATTTAAGAGTTTGCAAATGAACTTAAAACCGACAAGATTTGTGACACAAAACTTCTCTAATTGAGTAAAACCCTTAAAACAACAAATTACATTCAATGTCTTCAACTAGTTACAGCATGTGACAAAAAACTAGAATTTCTAACTTCTATTGGAAACCTTAATACTAATCCTTACATAAAACCCTAATTTCAATGTTTTCAATCGTAGATCTCAGTACGACACAGGGGACAAGTGTTCTTACGCTTGAGCCACTCCAAAAGACAGCCATTGTGGAAGACATGAGAACAAGTCATGCGTGTGACGTCCCTAGGTTTCGGACCGGAGACTAGACTCTCGAGACATATGGAACACGGCTCTGTTTCCATCTTCAAACTCTTGAATTCCTCTGCTTTCATTCTCCCTAGCAGAACCATCCTCAATGATTTCTCGTCGTTTGACATAACTGAGACGGTCCGGTAAGTAACTGTAGCGGCCATGGTCAAGGTAAAGCCGTTGTGCCCAAAACCTAAGTCTATTGCAGCCGTTGAGATCTTTGGGGCTAAGTCATCGCACAAGTAACTCTCAAAGGGGTAGCCGACTAATCGATCGTGGAGAAGCGTTCGGATGTGGTCGTGACTAGAGCTACGGAGATTGATATCGATGAGAAAAGGTGGTGAAACCTGAGTCCGGCGGTTTTGGCGACCGGTTGTTTGGTTTTCAATAATGATCTCTACAGATTTGGTTTTGAGGCGTATGATGACTGAGTTTGGTTCTGATGGAGAGAGTTTCCTTCCGTTGGTGACGTGAACTTCCACTTCAGGACGAGAACTCATACTCATGTTTCGAAACGCAAAGAGAAAATCCCAAAAAAAATAAAATCAGAAGAGGTTTACACAGCGAAGAAGAAAATTGTGATGAGAGCAAATTGAGAGAGAAGAGGATTTGTGAAGCTTTAGGGTTATATATACAAGCGTGTTCAACAACGGTCAGGTTCTAGTTTCCTTTTTCCTGCCACGAAGAAATTTTCTTTTTTCTTTATGGGCTTTTAATTTGGGCTTTAATCCTGATGGGCTATGGGATGAGTTGTATGATATTGTTTATGGCTAATTCAGAATTATGTGGTGTGGTTTTGTTTAAATATGATTGGTTCAATTCCGGTTAACCTTTGGTTAACTGTTTTGTCTCTTCCCTGTTCTGTGGCGTTAGTTACTGTAATTTCACTGATAATGGAAAAGAGAGAGCGTCGTTTGTTTGCAGTGATGGCTCTGGCTTTTACGGAAACTTCCGTACTCTTTTAACAGACCTGTGTATGTTGTAGCTTATGATAGAGCAATGTAAAACAATTTAGGGTTTTTTTTTTTTGTTTTTGTTTTTTCTGTGCACACAAGGTGTTCGACGAAATGACTGTGAGACAGAGTAAGAAAAGACTCTCTCAACATGTGTTTTGCAATGTTCGAAGAAGAAAATATTATTAGGAGAGGTGATTACACTTTCTGCATATTTGAGCCCAAAATGGGAAAAATAAAAGATCAAAAAGGCAAGGAGCATGATCATTCTCAGTGTCGGAGATACGGTTATGAAGGAAGAAATTAAAAAAATACTATATGACTAGTTCTTTAGATGAAACTGTGAAGGATAAAAGGACACACTATCCCTAGTTTTGATGAAGAAGTGTTGAATTCTAAAGGGCATTGATAAGAAAGAAAGCGTAATCCGTGTATTTCTTATCTATCAATCCAATTACAAAGAATCAAAACCCTAAATCGATAAGCTTGGAGTTACAGTTCTCCAATCTTATCTCCTAAGAACAGAGCACATAAGCCCTAATTCTACTCGCAACATCAATATGATCACGCAGGATGATTCTCTATGTTTGCTCTCTATCTCTATTTATACTCTGAATTCTTCTCATGCTTCTCTTTGGCTCTTCACACGTGCCTATTCATCTCACTCACACATGTGCTCTCTTATCAGGCATTCGACGTTTTAGCATGGCTTAGGATCTCCAAATTTTGCAGGGTCTGAGGAAGAGAGTGCAGATTTTGGTGAGTGAACAAAATATAAATGTTATGCTAACCTATCTTATTTATATACTTAAAATACTTAATTTTTGTTTTGATGTTAAGTGCATCCATCACCTGAAGTGGTCTTCTGCCAACAACTCCTCCTCCCACACCACAAACAAGGCCAAAGGACTGAATCACTATGATAAGGGCAGTTTATCCTGTGACTTTGATTATTTCATTACCTGTTTTGCATACTGATTACTGAATTTGGAACAGTATCTTGAGAAAAAGGAGTGAGGATCCTAGTAAGACTGTTCGTAAGAGAAAGAAGTTGTCTTCATCAAAACTAGGTTTTCGGAGACTTGATAACCAGTCAAAGAAGGATCAACTTTTCAACGAGCCCTTGTTTACTGGTAAAACTTTCCAGTGACTCTTTCTTTCAGTTTTACTTTCTGTTGCCCTTTGTTTTTAATTGCCTATCTACATTTATCTGCAGGCTTCTCAAATGTTTTACTCAGTGTCTTTAAAAAGGATTGTGTAGCAAAATCATATTTTGCTGCTCCTAAAGAACCTGCATCTGTACCTGTATCATCTCCTACTCGAGAAGCTGAAACAGAAATTAACTCGGCCTCTCCAGTTACACAATCTACAGTTCCTGATTCTACTAATCAAGAGAGTACGGTTCAGCGATCTTCAGGTCAGCAAACTGAACATTTCCAAGGTGTTGCACTTAAATTCGTGCATGAAAACATTCATATCTAAACTGAACAAGTTCACCTTCTGGAACCAATGACTTCACCACTCATCCTGAAACGGTGGAGACAAGATCTTATAGAACAAAACATTCAAATTCCACTATTCCATAGGTTTTGCCTGGACTAAACATCCTCGAGTACATGCTATCACCACCTCCAAGATCTTCACCTTTTAGAACCAATGGCTTCACCATTCATCCTGAAACATGGGAGACAGGATCTTACAGAACACAACCTTCAACTTCCAACAATACAGAGGTTTGTTCTCACATTTTTCGCTTGTGTTTACCATTCCTGGTGCTTTTGCTAACATTGATAGCAGATACTTTTTGGTTGTGCCATACAGGAACTTCATTTTCTTGAGGAAGGTGTCAATACCCCGGTAAGATCACCGGTTACTCAAGATTCTGGGGGTTTTTCAGGAAGAACAAGGTACCAAGATTCCAAAAACCATGTAGCGTTTTTAAGAGCCTATCGTTTCTATACTAACCATCTAACATTCATTGAACATTACAGAGCCTTGGCTCAGCATCTTAAAGAACGTTATTCTGGATATCTAAGTTTGAACAAGATCTTGGAAGGAAAGACAAGAAAAATAGCTGCTCGAATGTTCTACGAGACACTGGTGATTGATTCTCAATAGATTTCTATTCGTTTTATCTCTCTATGCATTGCCTCTAATTGAGATTTGAAGATGTAGTTGCTGCTGATGGAGTTGTTGAATGATACAAGAAGTAATACGCGATTTTATCTGATGGAATTTCTGAATGATTCAAGAAGTAATTCAGGATGCGACAGTTTTGTGTGAGTGTCGGTTTCTAGAAGATTTGAGAAGAGCGTGTTTAGAGGATGAAACAAAAAGGAAAAAGGACTTAAAGAGATTTGGAAGACTTGATGAAAGTGGAGTTTGATGAGAAAAAGGAAAAGAGTAAAAAGGAAATTTACTTTTTCTTACAGAAAAAGGAAATCTTCTCCTATGGTGATTAGGCAATCGTTTTGACTATATAAAGAGGTGCTAGGACGTCTTGGAGAGGCAGGAGAGCTGAGGCATAAAGACAAATCATTGAGAGCTTTCTAAGGGTGTGTGCGACATAGTTTCGCGGTTTTATGCGACATAGTTTCGCAGGTTTGGTGCTTGTGTGATCAAGCTTGTTTGGTGGTGTGTGAAAGTTGTTCCAGAAACTTGGAGAATTGAAGTCTAGGCTCAGAAGGAGTTTAGCTCAGGGTTAGGTTATCCTGATTAAATCTAGACTCAGGGGAGTTTAGTTAAGGGTAGAGATTATCCTTAAGGTTTCACGTTTATAGAAGGGAGCGGTAAATCAAGAGGGGTGTGCTTGTTTTACGCGTTTGCGAATTGGTTGTAATTTGCTTTCTTGTTCTAGTGAAATCGAAATCTGGACGTGGTCCCGGGGAGTAGGAAAAACCGAACCTCGTTAACAAATTTCTTGTCTCTTTACTTTCTGCACTTTATTGTTACCTCATCCGCACTTACAAGTGGTATCAGAGCAGGTTCTTGATAGAGATTTAGTCTTGTTTCGAGTAGATCAGGGTGAGGTTCCGGAGATCGTTCAGAAGATCATTCAGGAAGTAAGACAGAGTTTGAAATCAAGATTGATGGAGATATTGAGGTTGCCATTCAAGAAGCGGTTTTCATGGAATGAACGAAATAGAGCTCTTCACGAGTTTAAGGTTGATGGAAACAAAGAAGTATTGTACAAGTCATCTAAAGGCAAGCGATGTTTTGAGTGCAAAGGTTTTAGACATATGTGTTCTGAATGTGCGAATTTGATGAAGGAAAAGGAGAAGAAATTCATCATGAGTGATTCTGAAATTGATTCAGATGATGGTGAAGAATTGAAGAATTTAGTTGCCTTTACGACCTTTGAGTCTAGTATTGCGTCAGCATCTGCATCAGGGCCAACATCAGCGTCTGCAACAGGGTCTACATCAGCGTCTGCAACAGGACCTGCAACTGGAAGTGATAATGATCAAAGTGATGATGATGATTTAAGTATTAGTGATGAAGAGTTTGCTGAGAATTACAAAGCTTTATATGAGCATTGTGTTAAGGTAGTTGAGGAGAATTCAGTATTAACTAAGGAGAAGCTCAAGTTAGAGGCTAAAGTTGTTAAAACACTGAAATTTGCTGCAGAGAAAGAAGAAGAAGCGTCACAACTTGAAGAAACTCAAAAGAATTTGAGGATGCTTAATAATGGCACAAAGAAGTTGGGTCATATTTTGAGTATTGGCAAGACTGATAAGTGTGGTCTTGGATTTAAAGGAAATCCTTCAAAATCAGATCCGGTGTTTGTTTATGGTGGTAAAATCACGTCTGCATCAGGAACTGTGAAGGAAACTGCAACTGTGGCAGAGATTGCATCTGATACGAGAACTGATTCGAGAACTGATACAGAGACTACATCCGGTACAAGAAAAGTTCAAAAATTGCAGAGTGAACCTCGACGAGTTTTTCGACCGGTTTGTCATCATTGTGGAGTTGTTGGGCATATTAGGCCAAGATGTTTCAGATTGTTGAGGGAGAAAAATCGATTGATGAATGCTTATGATGTGAGATTTCATGGTCCTAAATGTTATCATTATGGAGTTCAAGGACATATCAAGAGGAATTGTTTCAGGTTCATTCGAGAATGCAGTCATGAGGGTTTAAGGCGCAACAAAGTATGGGTTAGGAAAGATGATTTTCATGGAAGTGGTGTTCTAGGCTATCAACCTCGTATTGCGAAGCGGGGAGAATTTTATAAGTAATTTTGACCATGTTGTGACTCATTCAGGGGGAGAATGATGATGTGTTTGGTGATGTTGTGTTGGAGTTAGAACTGATGAGTTCACAACATAGTCAAAAAGGGGGAGATTTGAAGATGTAGTTGCTGCTGATGGAGTTGTTGAATGATACAAGAAGTAATACGCGATTTTATCTGATGGAATTTCTGAATGATTCAAGAAGTAATTCAGGATGCGACAGTTTTGTGTGAGTGTCGGTTTCTAGAAGATTTGAGAAGAGCGTGTTTAGAGGATGAAACAAAAAGGAAAAAAGACTTAAAGAGATTTGGAAGACTTGATGAAAGTGGAGTTTGATGAGAAAAAGGAAAAGAGTAAAAAGAAAATTTACTTTTTCTTACAGAAAAAGGAAATCTTCTCCTATGGTGATTAGGCAATCGTTTTGACTATATAAAGAGGTGCTAGGACGTCTTGGAGAGGCAGGAGAGCTGAGGCATAAAGACAAATCATTGAGAGCTTTCTAAGGGTGTGTGCGACATAGTTTCGCGGTTTTATGCGACATAGTTTCGCAGGTTTGGTGCTTGTGTGATCAAGCTTGTTTGGTGGTGTGTGAAGGTTGTTCCAGAGACTTGGAGAATTGAAGTCTAGGCTCAGAAGGAGTTTAGCTCAGGGTTAGGTTATCCTGATTAAATCTAGACTCAGAGGAGTTTAGTTAAGGGTAGAGATTATCCTTAAGGTTTCACGTTTATAGAAGGGAGCGGTAAATCAAGAGGGGTGTGCTTGTTTTACGTGTTTGCGAATTGGTTGTAATTTGCTTTCTTGTTCTAGTGAAATCGAAATCTGGACGTGGTCCCGAGGAGTAGGAAAAATCGAACCTCGTTAACAAATTTCTTGTCTCTTTACTTTCCGCACTTTATTGTTACCTCATCCGCACTTACAAGATTGGCTGTATTCTGGATTGCAGGTATTGAAGTCTACATGACTTATCGATATGAAACAGAACCAACCCTACAGGGGTACAACTCTCAAGTTGATGCCTGCTCTTTTATCAAAGACTCAACTGTGAAGAAGGGAGTCGGATGGAGAATCATGACACTTAGCAAAATGATATTTAATTGTGGACTGAGTTTAAAATAGAAAATTAAAATTTAATTTTTCATACTATGATTAATTGTTACACTTTAAAACCGATCAAAAACTTTACATGATTCTATATGTATAGTAGAAATTAGAATATCCGTAATCATGGCACACCACCACATTCAGCAAGTCGTTTAGTCTCGTGGATTGATAAACACATCCGTAATCAGCTCTCGGTACTTAAAGCTAATGGCCACCACAAATACGATAGGGGATTCCAACTCTGGCTCGCTCTGAGGAACACAAGCTAGATCAAGAATCTTTTTTTTTTTTTTTTTTTTTTCTTTTGTAAATTTTTTAAAAAGTCGCACTAGTTGTAACAACGCTATATCTTTCTTTTGAATTTAATTTAACATTCTATTCAAAAAAAAAAATTAGAATATCAAAATAATTCGCTGTAGCATATGGTTAAATGCTTGTATGATCTGTTTGATCTTCCAATATTCCGTTATGTTTTATTAAAACTGGCTTCCACAAACTGTGATAAAAAAAATTATGAAAATTAAAAATATTATTTAAGGATTAAAAATAATAAATTCAAATTTAATTCTTCGTATTTGATTAATTGTTACAGTTTAAACCCGATCAAAATTTTTACATCAATCTATATGTATATTATAAAGTCGTAGACTATCAATAATTCCGCTGTAGCACACATGCTAAATGTCCGATCATCATCAATTTGATCTTACAATATTCCGGGTTTAAACCATGGCAGTGGAAATATATGTTTTAGATCAAAAAATTTACATCAATCTATATGTATAGTATAAAGTCATAAAATATCTATAATTCCGCTGTAGCACACATGCTAAATGTCCAATCATCATTAATTTGATCTTACAATATTCCAGGTTCAAACTCCGGCAGCGGAAATATATTTTTAAAGTATAATACATTTGTGGTTTTTGTCTATTTCATTAAAACTGGCTTCCACAAACAGTGATAAAAAAAATTGTGAAAATTAAAAATATTATTTAAGGTTTAAAAATAGTAAATTCAAATTTAATTTGTCATATTTGATTAATTGTTACAGTTTAAACCCGATCAAAATTTTTTCATTAATCTATATGTTTAGTATAAAGTCATAGACTAACGATAATTCTGCTGTAGCACACAGGCAAAATGTCCGATCATCATTAATTTGATCATACAATATTCCGGGTTCAAACCCCGGCAGCGAAAATATATATTTTTTAAGTATAATACATTTTTGGTTTTTGTCTATTTTATTAAAACTGGCTTCCACAAACATTGATAAAAAAAATTGTGAAAATTAAAAATATTATTTAAGATTTTAAAATAGTAAATTCAAATTTAATTCTTCATATTTGATTAATTGTTACAGTTTAAAACAGATCAAAATTTTTACATCATAGTATAAAGTCATAGACTATCAATAATTCTGTTATAGCACACAAGCTAAATTCTCTAATCTTCATCAATTTAATCTTGCAATATTCGGGGTTCAAACCGATGTATATTTTTTTGAGTATAAAGTCTTGAAAATATATTTTTTAAATATAATATATTTTTGGTTTTTATCTATTTTATTGAAACTGACTACCACAAAAACTCGAGAGCGCGTCACATATGCCATTGTGGGGAGAAAACGAATCTGGCGTGCCATTTTATAATCTGAGTGCCACTATAAATGTGATATTCCGAAATTACCCTTAATGAAATTATAACTGGTACAAATGAGAGATTATAGAATAACTAGTACAAATGATATAAGTAAAAGAGAATATAATGCAATTGGTATAAATGTAATAACTATATATAAATAGAAACAATCGGTATAAATGGTATTATTGAAAAATAATAGTACAACTGATACAAATAGTATAAGTGAGATATAAATATGGACAACTGGTACAAAATGTATTAATAGTATAATTGATACAACTCAGTTATACGGGACAAATGGTACAAAATAGTGGAAGTTTAAGCGATTTGTATTTCTAAACCCTAAAGCTATTATATTTAATGGCATCGTCGTCGCCGCCGATTTTGTGAACCGTATCTCCAAGCGTCGTCGCCGCCGATTCTGTGAACCGTCTTCTCCAAGCGTCGTCGCCGCCGATTCTGTGAACCGTCTTCTCTTTTTCTTCGGTTATGCATAAACTGATTTTGCAGAGATTTAGTTTGGAGATATCTAGGGTTCGTTGAGAAGAAAGAAGAGATCTAAGGGTTTGTTAGATTGCAGAGAAAGAAGAAGAGATCGAAGAAAGAGAATAGAAATCCATGAAAAAGAAGAAGATAGATAGATAGATTCATGGAGAAGAAGAAGAAAGATTTCTGGAAAATTGATTTTGAGAGAGAAGAGACAAAATCTAAAAGAATAAAAAGAAGCGTGAAAAAGAAAAAAAAGAGGCAGTGTTTTATTTTAAGTTCACAAATAAAGGAGTGGCAGAGATACGTAATATATGAATTAGGTTAAGAGTTTTTGGACTTTTCATATAAATTTGATTTAAAATAAAACTAAAATTAAAATGAAAAACGTGGGAGGGTATGAGTGAACAATTTTATTGAGTTAGTGGCATTAGTGATAAAATTCCCAAAAGAGAAACTCTGACAAGAAAAGATTATGAAAATTAAAGATAAAATTCCCAATATTCCACTAAAGGTTTACCAAAAAAATATCTCTTTCCCTAAGAGGAAAGCACGAACTTACTCTCTAAGCTTCCCTTTTGTAGAATAGTAACTCGAAAACTTGCTCCCCAATTTTTCTCTTCTCTTTAAGACACCCACTCACGTGCTTAAGCATCATCTTCATTTCACCACCTGAAAACTAACAGCAATGGCGTCAAATCTCTTCACAAAAATCCCTTCACTCTCTGCAATTTTCTCGGTTTACACATCTCTATCTGCCTTCACGATCCTCTTCAAAACCATTCTCTATGAGTTCATTCCCGTCAATATCCGTGACTTTATCATCTCCAAATTCACAGACTACTTTTCTTTTTATCTCAACTCCAATTTCACGTTCATCATCGAGGAACAGAGCGATTACGTTATGAATCAGACTTTCCGTGCAGCCCAAGTTTACTTGCCGACTCTTCTCTCCAGAATCACCACCAGAAGTCTCCTCGTCAGTTCGAGCGACCTCAAGAATCCGATGGCTAAACCGAAATTCGGAATCCCAGTCAAAGCCAAAATCATCGATGAATTCGAAGGGATTCGTCTTGAATGGACACTTCTCTCTGCAAAAGATAATGATAATCCTTACCAGAGTAAACAAAAACGATAACTTTCCTCTGGATGTAACCCTAATAAACGGTAAAACCCTAAAATTTGTCAACAAAAAGGGTACTTGTCAACATAAAACCCTAAAATTTGGGATCTTTTCACTCACTCTACTAAACAGAGTTCTAACCCCAAAATTTGATTTTTTTTTTTCTTTTCTTGTGATCACTCTTCTAAACTGAGTCTACTTACGTTTATTTGTCATCAATTCGTATTTTTGACGTTCTATTCTCAATATAGAACCCTAAATTTTGGGGGGTTTTGTTCACCTAAGTCTAGTTACGTGTTCTAATGTCTATGCTGTGTTTTGTTTATGTTCTGAGTTCTGACACTATTTTGTAATTCCCATTTTTCAATGTTAATTTTGGCTTTCAGGTACTTTCATTTGACGTGTAAGAAGGAGTTTAGGGACAAGATTATGTCAGATTACTTCACATACATTGCAAAATCATCGGTGAAGATATTGACACATAAAGAAAATCTCAATATCTACAATTACAATCCAGACTGTCTGAGATGGGAATCAGCAATCTTCCAACACCACACCACATTTGAAACCTTAGCAATGGAGCCTGAGCTCAAGAACACATTGATCCGTGACCTAGACGCTTTCTCCAATGGAAAAGACTTCTTCAAAACCGTGGGACGAGCTTGGAAACGCGGTTATCTTCTTTACGGTCCACCTGGAACCGGAAAATCATCGCTTGTTGCTGCAATTGCTAATTTTATGAACTATAGTATCTATGATCTTCAGATTCAGAGCGTTAAAGATGATGCAATGCTTAGACAGATTCTTACCTCAACCGAGAACCGCTCCATTCTTCTCATTGAAGATCTTGATTGCAGTGGAGCAGATACTACTTGTAGAAAGGAAAATAAAGATGAAACAGAGTATGGTGAGAATCAGAACAAGAAGAAGAAGAAGGATCCTAAGGTTTATGAGTTTGTATATATATATAAGCTTCACTAATTTGCATAAAACATCTCTGATTTTGGTGTTCTGATTCTTGTTATTTGTTGTTTAGGTAACTCTGTCTGGGCTACTAAACTTTGTAGACGGGTTATGGTCAAGCTGTGTAGAAGAGAGGATCATCATATTCACAACGAACCATAAGGAGAAACTCGATCCGGCATTGCTGAGACCAGGAAGGATGGATGTTCACATCCTCATGGATTATTGCACGCCTATTGTTTTCAAGAAACTTGCTGCATTGTATCTTGAAATCGAAGAACACGAGTTGTTTGACCCTATTGAGAAGATGTTCCTTGAGGTGAAAGCAACTCCAGCTGAGATCACAGAGAAGCTTATGGTAAGCAAGGATCCGGATGTTACGCTTAAGGGTCTTGTTGAGTTTCTTGAATCCAAGAAGATGACCAAGGAGAGTGTTGATTCTGAAATTTAAGAAGCAGAGGCATGAAGCTTCAAGGATCCATGGAAGTAGTTTACCACTAATTACGCAGTAAATAACATGTAGCTCTTTGTCTCATTTTCATTTGGGATTTAGAATGACAGATAGATCCATCATATACATGGAAGTAATCTAGTACTTATGTGGTAACTTAATAGTAAGTAACTCTTGCCTCTTTGTCTCTGTAACTCTGTTCCATATTTGGGATATTCTCGTTTAGTAATTAAGTAACTCTTGCCTCTTTGTCTCTGTAACTCTGTTTCATATTTGGGATATTTCTCGTTTAGTAATTAACAGAAAGAGAGAACAATTCACAATCCGTGAAATAAAGAAAGTAACTAAAAAGGAGCTTGATGTGGGAAAGGAAGATGAGGATGATAAACTAGTCAATGAACTGGAAGAGCTGACAAACACAGCGGACAAAGAAGCTTCTTGCGATACGACGTGCTAAGGATAAGACGCGGAAGGCAACTGGTCCACAGATAGGTGCACTTCAAGATGGTTATGTAGACCATGAATTGTTCTCTGATGATGACGTTCATACGAAGACCAATTGTTATTTCAGACTCTGATGATGACGTTCATACGAAGGCCGAGATATTGGCCTGTGCCAAGAAAATGCTAAGGAAGAAGCAGAGAGAAGAGATGCTTGATGGTGATGCTTATAACAAATACATGTTTGCGGCACAGACAGCCGATGAAACCTTATTTTGTTTCTTGATAATAGTTGAAATTAGAGGAAAGATTCATGTCTAATGATTGACTTTCTTGGTTGAGTTACACTGTGTCCATTAATTGACACGATTATTCAGTTGCAAAAATGGCGAAAACCACAGAAAGACTATTAACTCAATACACTTCAACATGCCACTGCTTGTTCTTCCTGAGCTGAGTAAGTTTCTGCTCCCAGCTTTCGCCTCGCTCTTCAGCGACTCTCTTAAGCGTATCTTGAATCCCGGGCATCATTCCTTTAAGTCCGCAAAAGTAAATATGAGCTCCATTGTCCAGAAGTTTGAAGATTTCATCGCTGTATTCTTCAATCTTGTCCTGCACATACATTTTCCCTCCTTTCTTGTTTTTCTCTTCTCTGCTCAGCGCTTTGTCGTACCTGAAATTTTCTGGATAGTCCTTGCGGTACCCGGCAAATTCTTCATCATAGAGAAGACTGTCTGAGTTAGCCACACCAAGGAAGAGCCAAGCAAGTCCGTCAAACTTGAAATTGGGAACATTCTCCATAAACATACGCCGTAGGTATCCTCTGTACGGAGCAACTCCGGTTCCAGTAGCAATCATTATGTGAGTAGCTTTCGGGTCATCTTCAGGTAAAAGCATTACCTTTCCAGATGGACCTGTCAACAATATCGAACATTTTAGACCATACAAATTCAACAAAAAGAAGAGGTTCTATATCAGCAAAACACATAAACTTACCGGTGATTTTAACTTTATCGCCGGGTTTGGCATTGCACAAGAAGTTACTGCATACACCAGCTTTGGAAGGATCTTCTTTTCCTGTCTCCGGATCATAGTAAATAGCTCGACGGACACATAGACTAGCTGTTTTGCCATCAAAAGAATCTCCATACCGTGTTGATGCAATCGAATAAAGGCGAACGTTATGAGGTGCACCAGGTTTCTTGGGATTCTCACCCTACGAGTCAAGAATAGAGCACATATAATCAGATATGTTACCAAATCTGAGAGACCAAATCATTTATCAGCAAAAGGCAATGCGTTATGAGCAATAGAGTTAAAATCACTTACAGGAGGAATGACTCCATAGCTTTGTCCTTCCCAGTAAGGAACATTACCATCATGATCAATAACAATGTGGCAAGTCTCTCCAGGTGCTTGTGGACCAACAATTCTCTCAACCGAAACAATAGTTGCAGTATAAGGCTCCTTAGGCCTAAACAAGTTTAAGGGAGTCTCTTTGGGATCTTCAAGTTCTAGAGGAGTAACCAAGACTTTGGATTTGCTTGATTGCTGAAGTGACATGCATATTGTGGACCTTTTTTTCACACCTAAGCTTCTAGATTTCGAATCTAGTCTCAGCAGAGGAGGACCCCATGACTTATCAGTGAAGCTTATACTTTGAACCTGAGGTACAAAATAATTGAGATTCAATATCATTGCTCAAGAGTTGCAAAATCCAGTTTTTTGTAATCTTCTACTTGTAAAGACTATACCTTTCAATACCAAATTCACAACAAGTCTACATCAGAACTAAACAACACAATAAGAAAACCAAAAGACAAAAACTTTGAGGACCATGTAATCATCTCAACGACAAAGATCGGTAATCTAGTGATCTAGATCGTTTTTGCTCACCTTAATCATAGATCGGCTCGACCCATCAATTCTAGTTGGAAGTGCAACGGACATCTAAAATCAAAAACCAAACTTTCATTAAATCCGAAACTTAATCTCAGGAACCAAAAAGGTTTAGAATGGTAAAAATGAAAACCTGAGAAGGAGTAGTTGAGAGAGCCATAGCAATGGAGAAAAGAGACGATAATTCTCCAGATGAATATTAATAATTGATCTCACAATCGAGAGGAAAAAAATGATTTGAGGAACAAAAGAAACAGAGGATGATTCTGGGTTTATAGTAAGAAGGTGAGGGGAAGAAGAAGATCCTTTCAAGGCCCAGAAGAGACAACAACAGAGCAGCCCATACTGACTGCAAATTTCTCAACTTTTTTTTGGCTCTCGAGAGATCTTAGTGGACAAATTGCTTTTTGTCTGTGTTGGATCTTCTTTACTTTTCACCACGTTCTTTGTATTTTACTTGTATTTGGTACTTGGAGGTTACAGTTTCCAAAGCCAAATTCGTTGTTAATAGTGAGAAATTTAACAAGTTGCATGAGACTGAATTCAGCAAATTTCTTCTCAGTTCTGGAAAAGTAAAATCGAATTTGTTTTCAGAAAGAAGCTTCGGTTATGTGGTGGTAAGCCGAAACAATAACCAAAAATTAAATCGAATTGAACCAAATCAATTCAAAATTAACGTCGGTTCTCATTCGGTATACAAAGAAATGGAAAACCGAACCAAGAAACCAAATTGGAGTTTTCTAAAAGACAAGAAAACCCTCGGTTTAAGCTGAATTTACAGTTTTGTGACATCGTGATTTATTTAACTTGATGTAAAACGACGTCGTTAGTTCAGTGTTCTTCTTCCACAGTCGAGAGTCGAAAACCCTAATCTCTGTACTCAAGCAACATTTTCAGACGAAAGCAATCAGAAACTCAGGTGAATCAGAAGCATGATTCGAGTTACGAAACCAAAAGCGATCATCGAATCACTGAGTTACCATCTTATCCAAAGATGCTCCGCAAGTGGAACTCCTAAAGGAAAAGCAAAGCTGAAGACAGGTCAGCCATTGAAGCGTAACAAACTCTCCATCAAGAAAGGTGGTGGCGGCGGCGGAGCACCTGTTGAAGGAGAGGAAGCAGTTAAAGGAAAAGGTAGAATTTCCGATGAGAAGCAGAAACTCTACGAGCAATGCTTAAACGCTCCTTGTCCTGTTCGCTACTTGACCCCCCAAGAGATCGAGCGTGAGGCGCAACGTGAGAAGCTAGGTTTGATTAGTAAAGAGAAGCAACGAGATATGGAGATCCAGAAGAAAGGAGGAGCTGCTTCAATGGGAGTCACCGATGAGCCGATGCGAATTGGGACGCCAGGTTTGGATTACATTTCGTTAGGGATTTTTGAAGCTGAGGAATTGCCTAAGTATAAGCTTACGGAAGAAGATGGAGAGAGACTTGCGAAGGAGTATAGTAAAGTGTTGATGAGAGAGCATAGAGAGCGTCGTGCAGCTGAAACTGCGCTTTTGAATTTGAAGAAATCTGCTATTGAGGCATTGCCGGAGAATCTGAAGAAGGCGGCGTTAGAGCCTGATTTGACACCGTTTCCGGCGAATCGAGGTATGGCTACTCTTACACCGCCTATTGAAGGGTATCTTGAGAAGGTTATGGATGCAGCTAAGAAGAGTTCAAGTAAAGAGAAGTTGAGATGATTTCGTTTAAAAGGTTAGAGATTTTGTCTTATCTCTTGCTTTTGCTTTGGAGATGAGCTTTGAATGCTTGTGTTTCGAACAATGGAATGATTCAGGATTTAAGAATGATGGTTAGTAGTTTACTGAGTCTTGGGTTTACTTTGTTGTAGAAAGTGTCTGAAATAAAGAGAAGTTGAGATGAGTCAATAAAGGTTAGAGATTTTTGTCTTATGCTTATCGTTTTCTCTTGTTTCTGATTTGGATATGAGATTTAACAGTTTGTTTTTCGAACAATGGAATGATTCAGGGTTTAGGATTGATGGTTGGTAGTATTGATCTCTGATGTCAAAGCTGTGTTCTTGGGTTTACTTTGTTGTAGAAAATATCTCAAAACTGATGGTTAGCTAGATTTCAGGTAGTATGATACTTATTGGTTAGTTTGAGATCGAGTTATATGCATATTAGCAAATAAGTGAATGAGAATCACTCACTTGTACATGAGTTAGTGTTTGCAATGTTAAAATGGAAACTTTTGGAAGCATGACCTTCCTCTGGAACTTCTCTGCATATAGGCTCGAGTCTTTGGATTATTATGTATCATTTTCGTTTTTTTTGCAGGATATGTTCTTGTTTAGTTATTCTTTCAATGCTGTTTGCATTTTTCTTGTTTCAAGTCTTCATTTTGTGGTATTCTATGTATGTTTTGGATATTTGGAACTTTCTTATCAATTCTCTGCTGGTTTTTCTTATCCAGTTGAAGCTATTAGTCAGAATGGAGCAGCAACGAGACCAAGAGACATCAAGAAATTGTCTCTAGGGATTCTAAGCTTGACTTAAGAGAATTCATTCAAGTAGTAGGCTCTTGTCTTTTTTGTTTGGAAAAGCAATCTTCTTTTCGCCGGATAAATTACGATCAAGTCTGTGTTCACTATGGATCTTGGTTTAATAATTTGCCTTTTCATATACTTATCTTCAACATTTGGGAAAACGAAACAAAAAGCTTTACTGAGAGAATGAAAAAATTGGGAACTGTTATCCTCTTTGATTCTTCAGAGCCTCAAAATGATAAGTTCTTATCTCTCGTATTAAGAAAAAATGGTACAAGGAACAAACAAAAAAGGGAGCAAAAACTTCAAGAGCTACAAGGAAATGTAATCCCTATATGACTTGCGATTAGATCTTTGGCTTTTTAGCAACTCAAAACTATCCATAACAACGCTTCATTTATCCCAATGAAATACTTATGCCAGTCTTAAGGGATGTATTGCGACACCATTTTGCGCAGATTTTAAGCATCCCCATCTTCCAAATCGAGTTTCCTGCCATGTCGATTTCACAAAACACGATCAGTTTTGAGATTAGCAATCACACAGACAAGAGGACAAAGATAGAAAAAAAGAAGAGGGAAGAGAACATAAGAGATGATCACATACCTGTCCAACACCGGCAATCAGAAATTTACCCGATTTTGCAAAAGCCAAAGAGTTGACAAATCCAGTCTGTAAGATCAAACAAGGCATTGCAAGGATTATTACTTGGTGAAGTGAAATGCATTAATCACAGTCACAAACAACAGATTCATCAGACAACACTAAGGAATATAACTAGTGAACGAAAATTTACCAGTGGAAGCTCGTACAAAGGTCGAATTGCATTAGTTTCAACAGCCCACAAACGCACAAAACCATTACCAGCTCCAGATGCAGCAAGATCACTGCCTCTACTAGTAGCAACTGCATTGACCCAAGAATTTGCTGAACAGTTATTGTTGACTGGTTCATGATCACCGTTTTCTGTTAAGCAAATAAATAAGAATTAGATATTTCAGAGCATCAGTAGCTGCAACGAAACAAAAGTGTTTTATAACTATATACTGCAATGTCAAGATCCAACTGCAACAGAGATGAAATGGGGAGGATCTAAATTAGGTTTCACCTAAGATTCCATTGGTGGTAATCCCATCAGGTATATCTTGATGTGCATTCTTGAAAACGAACACCGGTTTCTTTTTTAACATGCCCCAAAGAGCAACAGTTCCATTATCCGAACCAGACAGGTACTCATTATCACTGATGAAACAGCAGCTCTCAAGAGACGATGCAGGAGCTCGATAGATCATACGGGTGCTCTCAGGCACCTATAATCATATAACAAGACTTACAAATACAGAATAATAATAGAAACCTTATGATGATATCTTCCAACAGTGTTTACATGGAGGATAGAACTATTACCTTATGATACAGCATGGTTCTATCTCTTCCAACCGTAAGTGCACGCTCCTTCCTCAGTGCATCAATGGCTAGAATTTCACCCTGGTGTCCATGATTTTCAGTTATAAATGCTTTATCTTCTACGTTCCACACCTTCACAGTTCTATCAAATGAACCAGAATAGAGTTCTGAAGTTCCGTATCTGAAACATAGACAAGAAACTGTGTTCCGGTGACCTGGAAAGGCCTGTAGACACATAATTGTAATACCTGAGCGCAAGACTTGATGAAGAACAAATAAAAAAAACACTAAACAAAAACCAAATTTATTATCATTACCTGGACATGCTCTCGGGTACGAACATCCCAAATATGAACATGACGGTCAACTCCTCCAGTGGCCAAATAACGACCATCAGAGCTAACAGCTAAAGCAAGAGATTCTCTACTGTGATTTTTGTTACGAGGCTCCCTCAATTTCATCCCATGCGACTTGAGAATTTCATCACTTGGCCATATGTATTTGTCAGTTTTACCAGAAGATACATCCCAATGCATAATAGTACCATCTTTTGAAGCTGAAAATCCTCTAGAATCGTCATCCGATAAAGCTACCGACACAACAGATCGTCGGTGCTTGACAATAACACTAAACCCATCAGTACTTAGTGGCTCCTGAACCCTGAATCATTGAAAAACTTTAATCAATACTACTATCAACCAATCTTCAAAGATATCAAATTGACCTAAGAAATGTACAAAATCACTAAGTTTCTTCACAATTAAACCAGCTCCCTAAAACACTAACTACCCACAAACCCTAAATTACCAACAATCTCAAACCTAAACTATCTAATTTGAATACATTGAGGTACTAAATTTCTTCCTTACCTCGATGCAATAAGTCTTCGAATCCTACCACTATCCTCCTGCTGCTTCTGCATCAAACTCTTCTTAATAGTCTCATCGTCATCTTCATCATCATCATCATCATTATCCGCTTCCTCACGCTCTCTCCTCATCGCTTCCCTCCTTCTATTCAGCATCTCCTCCGCCAATCTCTTCCGCTTCTCTCCCGCCGTCTCATCAGCAAACTCATCTTCATCCTCCACTTCCCCATCAACTCTTCTCCCATCTTCATCTCCGCCAGTAAATCCGTTCTCTTCCGCATCAGAGTCCACAGACTCGATATCGTCGTCATCGTAACTGACTTTTCTCCGTTTCTTCGGCTCTTCCTCAAAAAATGGATCCCTTTCATTCGAACCCTTTTTACCTCCTCTCTTAAAGCTTCCTCCTTTCTTCTTCTCGTTGTTGTACTTCATTCTTCTCTCTCTCACTCCCTCTTAGGGTTTAACGATTTTACACTTTGACTCGTCTAGGTTTAGCCTCAGGGTTTAGTGGCGACGGAAGAAGCTGGAAAACGATTTTGTTTATTTGGTCGGAAAGTTTACAACTTTAAACCTTCCACTAGGTTTTCTTCAGGAATCGGGTCTACCGGGTTGACCCGGACTAACCAAGCCCATGACTTACCTGGTCTATGGTTTGAGCCCATTAACTATTTCGTTCTTTTAAAGCAGAAACTTGGGCCTTTAATTTGTAGAGCCGAAGACTAACCGGACCGTCAATTTAAGTTTGGTTCAATCCGATTTCTGAATTTTTGGTTCTGATTTCTGAAGAGTAGTACGTAAACCGAATTGGGAGATTCTCTTATTTCAGTAACAGTTTAATACAGTTTTTGTTTAGTGTTTTCAATTTCGGTATTTTTTACAAACTCGAATCGGATGATTCCGGTTTAATAAAATCAAATGAGTTCGGTTTAGCTGAATTTAAAACTGTTTTTAATCTTATAGTATACCGAACCGGACCATCCATCTAATTTCAATTGTCTACCAAAACCGACCGACCAGTCTTTGTCGAAAGTTGTCTTTCTTCTTCCTTGTTCGATTTTCGCCTCCTTTGGCTTTTCATTCTCTCTCTAACTTCTCTATGTTAAAATTCCGAAAGCTCGATTCAGAAATCTAGAAGCTTCCTCGAGGGCCCTCGCGTAGAAAGTCGAACTCAAATTCCCTGGAGACAAAGAAGAGGAAGATGAGCTCATGGAACTACGTTGTTACGGCTCACAAACCGACCAGTGTCACTCACTCGTGCGTTGGCAACTTCACAAGTCCTCAAGAGCTCAATCTCATTGTCGCGTACGAAACTCTCCCCCTACCTCTATTTGTTATCAATTTTTGTTTGTCAATTAGTCCCCTTTTGAATTGCAGCTGTTGATTTGGGTTTAGGGTTTTCAATGAATTTCCCATCACGAGTTAATTTTCATAAATTTACCCACTTTGCAAACAAAATTGTAGTTCAATTTCAGTTTGGGAGATGACTATAAGGATTTTAATGCCTCTGGGTTCTTTGATGAGGTGGATTTTTTGAAACTGTGACAAAGAATTGTGTTTTTTTTGGTATGGCTTTTACTTCCTGAACTAAATTACATTTGAAGATCGTGCCTTTTTTGATATGGAGGATTTTCAATTATCGTTAGCTATCAGTACTGTAAATTTGTTTGAAAGTTATCTCATTTATCCGATTTAGCATTGTCCCCTTAAATTGTAACATCTATCAGATCCATTAGTAGATTAGTTTGACAGCAGTGTTGATCTGTTCTCAGGAAATGTACTCGAATCGAGATCCATTTGCTTACCCCACAAGGACTTCAGGTACATACATCTCTATTCTGTCAAGCTTATATGGATTAAGTTCCATGTACATTAGAGTATAAAGTTCAAAAACTTTGTTGTCATGCTTTGTTTTGTTAGTAATATAAGAATCTGCTGGATGTTCCTATATTGCAGCCTATGTTGGACGTTCCTATATATGGAAGAATCGCTACTCTGGAGTTGTTCCGACCCCATGTGAGTATATATCTCTTATTGTGTTCTTTTGTCATGGTCTTAATAATGAGTTAAAATGTTGATAGTATTGTCCACCGTCTTTTGTAGGGCGAAGCGCAAGACTTTTTGTTCATTGCAACTGAGAGATACAAATTCTGTGTTCTTCAATGGGATCCTGAGTCCTCTGAGCTTATTACAAGGTATAGCTTCCAAAAGATAAATTTTTTTCCATGCATCCAGTTGATGTTAACCAACCAGTTGTGCTATTTTTCTTTTAGTTCATGATCATGTTCGCCGTTATCTTATCATTTTTTTGTTAGAAATAAATGTATTACACTCGTCACCTATGTACAGATTAGTGCATGGTACCAACTTGCCTGTTTTAGATAGCTGTTTACAGCATATTCCTGCTTTACAAAATCTGATCTATAACCTATTTCTGATTAAGCATTTTTTATGAGAGTTTGATTATAGGTTCTCACCTTTCACAAAATTGATACATTGCTGTATATCCAAAGCATGGAAAAAATCATGTATGGTGCTGGCGTAATTGTTGCATCTTACTGGTTATTATTGGAAGCAATATATCAGATGACCATTTTCTACTTTACAGCTGATTCTGTATGATGTTTTGACTTTTTTCAGAGCAATGGGGGATGTTTCTGATCGTATAGGCCGGCCAACAGACAATGGTCAGGTATTGAATATCGTCGTCTTGACTGTGCATTTCAGAGTGCTTATATATTTACTTTCCTTCATCAAAAAATATGCGTTGTCATTAAGGGTTTGGTGGGCATGTAGCTTACCTCTGATTTGACAATTGCTTTGTAGATTGGTATAATTGATCCAGATTGTAGATTAATTGGACTCCATCTGTATGACGGCTTGTTCAAGGTATAATGTTACCTTCTATAAAAACTTTGACAGATGTGCTTGTTTACTTAAATATATCATGTTACTGAACTTCCACTAATCTATCTGTTTATACATGTATGATGATGCGTTCTATTTCCTTGGTTTTTCTTTTAGGTTATTCCATTTGATAATAAGGGACAGCTCAAGGAAGCTTTTAATATCAGGTACTCTTTAATTCTAGTGTGCATTTGTTTCCAGGCATCAGATTCTTTCGTAAATAAACTGTTTAATCCTCAATATACTCATTCCTCTAGAATCACTACGATATGATTTTTCTGGGGATATTTAAAACTGAATGATGATGTACTGAGTGTGGTGTCTAAATTTCAGGCTTGAGGAATTGCAGGTTCTGGATATCAAGTTTCTGTTTGGATGTGCAAAGCCCACTATTGCAGTACTATATCAGGTATTGCAAATATCTTAACATGCCTGTGCTACGAAGAATTTTGTACATGCATTTAACTTTGTTATCTGGGCATGCATAAGTCTTTCCAGAGTTCACATTAGAAAGAACTCTTGTGGAGTTGATTAATATTTGTACGGTTGGTAGTTGATGGATTTTAAGCTAAGTATTTGAGAGTTAGTTATTTAAACAGTTTTTTTTTTTTAACTTTATAATCTATATTGATGATGTAGTCTGTTGTACGAGATGCAATCTAGAGGTTTCTCCGGTGGGACTAACTAATCATTGGTTGTGTAGGACAACAAAGATGCTCGTCATGTCAAAACATATGAAGTCTCTCTTAAAGATAAGGATTTTGTCGAGGGTCCATGGTCTCAGAACAGTCTCGACAATGGTGCTGACTTGCTGATTCCTGTACCACCACCGCTCTGTGGTGTCCTTATTATTGGTGAAGAAACAATTGTCTATTGCAGTGCTAGTGCATTCAAAGCAATACCAATAAGACCTGTAAGTTCTTTCAACGTAATCTCACCTGCTTTTGTAAACAAGTTGCTTGAGAGTTGAGATTTCTGCGGGTACTCCTTTTTTTTGTTTTCTTAGTTTGATATGCGACCTTCATTTTTCGTATCCAGTCCATCACTAAAGCATATGGAAGAGTTGATGTTGATGGCTCTAGATATCTTCTTGGTGACCATGCTGGAATGATTCATCTGCTTGTTATAACGCACGAGAAAGAAAAGTGAGTGTGCATGTGTGCTTACTCTTACATCCATCCATATTCGAAATAATTAAAAGCTCTTTAGAACTTATTTACTTTGTATTTGTGTCTGAAGGGTCACTGGCCTAAAAATTGAGCTTTTGGGTGAAACATCTATTGCATCGACTATATCGTACCTTGACAATGCCGTTGTCTTTGTCGGCTCAAGCTATGGTGATTCACAGGTATGCTAGAAGATGGTTATGGTCTCTCACTATACTGTTTTTTTCAATTTGGTATCTGTAGTATGTAAATCGATATTGTTCCATATTTTCTAGTTGAGCCCAGTAGTTTTAGTAATAATTCTCTGTGGAGTGTGGATAAGAATTTGTTTATTTTTATCGTTCATAGCATAAATTCAAAAGATAATTTTATTTCCTTCTCTCTGGCTTCTAAGAAAAGTTAAATCGACCATCTGAGTGTTTCCATGTTTGGTTTTCTAATTGCAGCTAGTAAAGCTGAATCTACACCCTGATGCAAAAGGCTCATATGTAGAAGTCTTGGAAAGGTATATCAACTTGGGGCCTATTGTCGACTTTTGTGTAGTTGACCTCGAGAGACAGGGGCAAGGTCAGGTTGTAACTTGTTCTGGAGCATTTAAGGATGGTTCCCTCCGCGTAGTTCGCAATGGAATAGGAATCAATGAACAGGTTTGATTTATGCGCGAAATCTCATTGTCTTGTATGCACAATTTTCTCATATGGTTTCTATATCTTAAAACTCCGCTCTATTACAGGCGTCTGTGGAACTTCAAGGTATCAAAGGAATGTGGTCGTTGAAATCTTCAATTGATGAAGCCTTCGATACATTTCTTGTTGTTAGCTTTATCAGTGAAACTCGCATATTAGCCATGAATCTTGAGGATGAACTGGAAGAAACAGAGATTGAGGGCTTCTTGTCTCAAGTGCAGACGTTATTTTGCCATGATGCTGTGTACAATCAACTTGTACAGGTAAGAATTTCTAATGCTTTGGGGTTTTCAAAAGACAATTAAATTTGATAGCTGTTATAGCTTAGTTGTCTGGTCTATCCTCTCTATTTGTGAACATGAATTAACTGCTGCCTTTTCTGGATCAGGTTACCTCAAATTCTGTTAGACTAGTCAGTTCTACAACTAGAGAATTGCGGGACGAGTGGCATGCCCCAGCTGGATTCACTGTTAATGTTGCAACTGCAAATGCCAGCCAGGTTTGTATTTCATTCTCGATTTGATTTAGTAGTTTTGTACCTAGCTGCTATCTTTATATTTTTCATGGAAGAGGAATCTAACTTTGGAGTGTCTAGACATACAACACGCTTTAGAATAAACATTTGTAGAGTGACTCTTTAATGTGCTTGTTAGGTTCTTTTGGCGACTGGAGGTGGGCATTTGGTTTATCTAGAAATTGGAGATGGGAAATTGACGGAAGTGCAACATGCCCTTTTGGAGTACGAGGTTTCCTGTCTTGATATAAACCCTATCGGTGACAATCCTAATTACAGTCAGCTAGCTGCGGTTGGGATGTGGACAGATATAAGTGTGAGGATCTTTTCGCTGCCAGAATTGACTCTTATTACAAAAGAGCAACTTGGAGGGGAAATAATTCCCCGATCTGTTCTTCTTTGTGCATTCGAAGGGGTATGATTCCATTGGACCTTGTTACAACGACCATACATTGATTGAGATGAGCTGAGAACCGAGTTAAATTTATGGTCGAATTTGACATACGTTATGTTGCAGATATCTTACTTGCTATGTGCTCTTGGAGATGGCCATCTTTTGAACTTCCAGATGGATACAACTACCGGACAATTAAAAGACAGGAAAAAAGTATCACTCGGGACTCAGCCTATAACTCTGCGTACATTTTCATCAAAAAGCGCCACACATGTCTTTGCTGCATCAGATAGACCAACCGTGATCTATAGCAGCAACAAGAAGCTGTTATATAGCAATGTCAATCTTAAAGAAGTTAGTCATATGTGCCCTTTCAATTCTGCTGCTTTTCCCGACAGGTACACTAAACATCCTCTCTTTTTCTTGTCGGTTTTTGCTTTGAATTTCTAATTCCTATATGAAGCTAAGTGGCTCTGAAATCTGATTCTCTGTTCTATCTTATGAGCAGTTTAGCAATTGCCAGGGAAGGTGAACTTACGATTGGAACCATTGATGATATTCAGAAGCTTCACATACGTACTATTCCTCTTGGAGAGCATGCTCGTCGAATTTGCCATCAGGAGCAGACACGTACATTTGGTATCTGCAGTTTGGGAAACCAGTCAAATTCCGAAGAATCTGAAATGCACTTTGTCCGTCTTTTGGACGACCAGACTTTCGAGTTTATGTCAACTTACCCCTTGGATTCCTTTGAATATGGTTGTTCAATTCTGAGCTGCTCATTCACCGAAGATAAAAATGTCTATTACTGCGTTGGAACCGCATATGTTTTACCGGAGGAAAATGAACCAACTAAGGTATCTGTTTTCTCTGAGAACATATCAACACTCTCAGTTCAAATATTCTTTTCTAATTTGTCTTTGAAATACTTATTTTTATTTTGTGATTTAGGGAAGGATATTAGTATTTATAGTCGAAGATGGGAGGTTGCAGCTAATCGCCGAGAAAGAAACCAAAGGAGCTGTTTATTCTCTCAATGCCTTTAATGGAAAACTTCTTGCTGCTATTAATCAGAAGATTCAGTTGTACAAGTGGATGCTGAGGGATGATGGCACTCGTGAACTGCAGTCTGAATGCGGACATCACGGACACATTCTAGCTCTCTATGTGCAGACCCGTGGAGACTTTATAGTTGTTGGTGATCTCATGAAATCAATCTCCTTATTGCTATACAAGGTATAACTTCTAGACGAAATTTGTGTGTTTAAAAACTGATCTACTATGTTCATTTGGTATTGTTTCTGATGGCTTATTCTTGAATGTAAAAGCACGAGGAAGGTGCAATTGAGGAGCGGGCTCGGGATTACAATGCAAATTGGATGTCAGCGGTTGAGATACTCGATGATGATATTTACCTCGGTGCTGAGAACAATTTCAATCTGTTAACAGTGAAAAAGAACAGTGAAGGTGCTACTGATGAAGAACGAGGACGGTTAGAGGTAGTTGGAGAGTATCACCTTGGGGAATTTGTGAACAGATTCCGCCATGGATCTCTAGTAATGAGGCTACCTGATTCAGAGATTGGTCAGATCCCAACTGTCATCTTTGGTACAGTCAATGGAGTGATTGGAGTAATAGCTTCACTTCCTCAAGAACAATATACTTTCTTGGAGAAGTTGCAGTCAAGTTTGAGAAAAGTGATTAAAGGAGTCGGCGGATTAAGCCACGAGCAATGGAGGTCGTTTAATAACGAGAAAAGAACCGCGGAAGCGAGGAATTTCTTGGATGGTGACTTAATCGAATCGTTTCTGGATCTGAGTAGAAACAAGATGGAGGATATATCGAAATCCATGAATGTTCAAGTGGAGGAGTTGTGTAAGAGAGTTGAAGAACTCACTAGGCTTCACTGAGTCAAATCAATCATCAATCAACGCCAATAGGCTTTGTTTTATTTTATTTCTTTTTAAGCTTTCTTGAGTTAAAAGTCTTCTTTTGGGTTTTGTGTCTTGTAATATTAATAGCTTGTGTTGGTTAAACTATTGTCTTCTAAATCGAACCGGCAAGCAAACCGGACTGTCTTCTGGGTCCCTTGACTTGATCCAAACCTATATACATGTTTTTATTTTAGTTTTTTTTCTACATATTATCAAATATGGTTTTGTTAAACGAAACTTATTATGTTTTAACTGTTCTATTTACTCGTTTTGCTGATGATTCTTTGCTTGTAAACGTCTCTTTCTCAACTTTTACGTATGTGTTACACCAAAAAAATCAAAAAAACAAATCGGTTAATAGATTGGAAAGTAATATTCCTATATTAAACTTTCTTTAAATAGATCTCATGCGATTATGTTCTTTAAGGTAAGACAAGAAAAAAAAGATAGCATGAACATTTTACATCTCTTGAAGGCACCTTTGATTCCTTAAGAAATCTAGATTCTTCTTTTCTCATTTAATTATGGTCATTGTAACAAGTAAACACACATTACATCTCTTGCTCAAGCCTCTCTATCAATTGGTCATCAAATTTAAAGATCGGTGCACCGTTTTGTAAGGCTTGTTCTTATGGTTATGTGATGGTCTAGATTCTTTCTCCCATTTAAGTACAAGTTTTCTATATTCAATCATCAAAAAATGAGAACACAATTTTGGATATTTCTACTTTTTTTGCTTCTACTAAACTTCTTCTCTCAAGGTAAATCATCGTATTCTTCTTCTCTAACTATTGAAAAATATAAATAATCATTCTCTCTGTTTTTTCAAATTATAATCTTTGTTTTGTTTCGTTTGGTTCGATATATATTCAATGTGTAGCTGCAAGGCCAGTGATGACGATCAGACCAGAGTCACTAGTAGGGCCACAAGGGAACACGACGTTCTTGGAGGGAACAACATGGTGCGTGGCTAGACCAGGTGCGACACAAGCTGAGCTACAAAGAGCTCTTGATTGGGCATGTGGGATTGGGAGGGTAGATTGCTCAGTCATTGAGAGACATGGTGATTGTTACGAACCGGACACGATCGTATCGCATGCATCTTTTGCGTTTAATGCATATTACCAAACCAATGGGAACAATCGCATTGCTTGTTACTTCGGTGGAACAGCTACATTCACCAAGATTAACCCTAGTAAGTAAAAAGGTTAACTTACATATGCAATTATTTCTATTCGGATAGTATTTCGTAAGAGATAATCGATTTCTTACTCGAACTATTATTGTATTATACTTTGAAACATTTTTCCTACTAATTACATAATCAATTTTTAAAGTTATTTTATTTTATTTTTCATGGTAATATTAAGTGTGAATTTTTGTGATGTTGTTGCTTGCAGGCTACGGAAAATGCTCCTATGATGCATCCAAGTAAGAGCCCTAAATTTCATCCTATATTTTTTCACTAATCCTTATAGTAGTTCAAAACATTTTCGTTCAAAAAGTATAATTTTATAGTGATTCTTCCTTCATTCAGATCGGAAGTCTCCACCGCAAGATCTTTATCAGAGTACAAAGCTCGGTGGTTGCTGCTGATGTACATAGGAGTTTTTTCTCTTATTAGTCGGCGAGACTAACATCTTTGCACCAGAAAATTAGATATTTGCATATCAATTGTGGTGGAATCTTTTTCATAGAGCAAAATTTTCAAACTTTTTGGCTATTGTAGCAGTTAAGCTTTGTTTTTGTTCTTACCTTTGTTCATGGGTTTAGAATCTAAAAGCTTTTTGAGCCTTCCTTACGTCTGACAACAACTATCTCTTTCATTTTCATGTTAAAATATATCTTAGTAGTACTTTATCAATTTCGGTATAGCAATGTGATCAAAACATTCTTACAAAAATAATTTTATCATTGACTTATTCGTTGATTGATTTAGCCAAAATCGAGACGCCCGCATGCATGGTTTTGGTATCTACAGTGTAGACATGTACTTTTTAGAATAGTGTGTATATGTTTAGAAAAATACTTGGGTTACCCTTGTATTCACCCCCTTTATTCTAAACCTATCATTATGTTATGTCATATTATAATTAAGGAAATCAAAACCTGTAAATTTTTAATTAAATGTAGTATTTATACTTTATAATTAAACAAAGTTATATATATATTTGGGTTTATAAATATAAATTAGGGTTTAGATTTTACAATTAAAAAAATCTTTATGACGGTTTGTGTTTTTAAAATAGAATTAGGGTTTAGATTTCTTTTACAATTAAACGAGTTTATATGACAGTTTGAGTTTATAAAAGAGCGGTTAGGGTTTAGATTTTACAATTAAATAGAATTTATATGACGGTTTGGGTTTTGTAAAATAGAATTAGGGTTTAGATTTCTTTTACAATTAAACAACTTTATATGACGGTTTGAGTTTATAAAAGAGAATCTGGGTTTAGATTTTTTTTTATAATTAAACAAAATTAAATATCAGTTTAGGTTAAAAAAAAGAGGTAATGTTTAGATTTGTTATTAAATGATTGTTTTTTATTTATAAACAAATGATTAGATTTGATTTTATAATTAAATATATTTTTCTTAATTATGTGGCACATTCTAATTGGGTAAGAAAATAGAAGGTGAATAAAAGGGTTCACCACTAGGGGTGAACCCAAGTATCGTTCATATGTTTATATATAATAAATAGAAATTCATATTTCATTTATAGAAATATTTGTCTTAGAACTTACCACATTATTAAATTTTCTTATGGAAGTTTAAAATGACACAAGTGATACAATTTGATCAGGGCTGTTATATGCATGTGCAACTGGTGCATTTGTACTGGGCCCAACAAATTTAATATCCAAATTTATAGTTTTCCATTATTTAACTATTTAATTATGCTAAAATTTTATAAAATATCTACATGTAAAGGTCCCAAAATCTATTTTAAAGGGTAATATTGAGGTCCAAATAGCTATAAAATACAAAATAGTTTATGAAATATAACTTTTTTTATTCTTTTATCTAATTTCCTATTAAAGATAGGATTTTTTTTGTATGGCACCGGGTCTTGCCGATGAGTGAGCCGGGCCTGAATTTGATTAGATATAAAAATTAATGTGTTTGATACCAATCTTGTAGTCTTGATTTGGATATTTTTAGTTCGACATAAACCAATAACAAAATTTGTTTATGTGATGCAATCTAATGAAATTTAGATGAATTCATTTGCAACAACATTCAAAATTTTGAATCTAAGATTAATGATCTCAACTATCACAAAATTTCCATCAATATACAAGGATATCATGTTAATTTGTAAACAATATAGCTTTTTCATTTACAATTCTTGTACTAAAGTAAACAATGCTACCTTACTACTCCTCATACAATACGAATATAGGTGGGTTACATGTATAATTTAAATGTTGTATTCATTAACACTTTTTTATTGTTGATTTTTATGCTCAATCTATATTCAAGTATCCAGATATGAGGATGAATATCTCTCGCATACAATTATGCAGCTACAAGTAACATAAGAGGATGCTCACCTCTTGCTTTATACGAAAGAAAGGACAAACCTCTTTAACCATCGATCTCAAGAAGCTGCAACATGTATTTAAAATGGTTTAGATGGAACTATTTGAATTCTTATCAAAATGTATCTCTTTTCTTTTTGGTGGGGAGTTTGCTTTTTGCGAAAACAACATAAGATTTATCTATTATATATCTACAGTTACTTGGATACAGTCCTGCTTGGAAAATCAGTCAACGACTATGCTTGGGAAAATAAAAATGCAATTATATTAGATGTATGTTGTAATCAAGATTTTGTTTGGTTAATTGAAGATTTAGTAAATGACGGATACAAAATATTGTTAGTAATTGGCAAAGAGTGACAAAAACTATTTACCAATATGTCTATTCTACATGGAATTGCATTACATGGCCAAATTTTGCACTAGTGGCACTAATCTGCTATTATATTTTATTGAATATTAATTATCCAAGTCAAGAATACAAGATTGATATCGAAAACAATAATTTTATTAGAACAGATTGTATCACTTGAATTATTCTAAAATCCCATAATAAAATGTTATAGTGTGGTAGGTTTAAAGTACCAACAAATTTTTTTCTTATCATGTAGTTAGAAATTAATTTTTGAACCTTTAAACACACTCTTCCTAGAATTAACCGTTAACAAAACTTATAATTTAAATCCTCTGTTCTACTATGACATGATTCATAGTAAAAATTCCATTCTTTCTTTTATTTTAAGTTCTCACTATAAATTTATTTATTTATTTCCAAAGCTAAAATATCATAATTTGTTACAGCATCAAAGACTTATTCACTCACTTGTAGAAAAATCTCACTCTCAATAACTAATGTTCCACGTAGTATAATATGGGCTTTTGAGGCCTAATTTACACGGCCCATAAAGAAAGATTTCTCTAGCAAAAATAAAACCCTCACGGCCAGAGATCATCGTCTCCAAGCAAAAAAAAAAACCTAAAACCTCCATCAACGCCGGAGGAAGAAATTTTGTGTCATCTACAACGAATTCGTTAATCGCGATGAAGGAAGACGAAGTAAATCGATGCCAGATTCAGAATTGGTATCCGAGATTCAAATCCTTAACCATCAAAACCAAATTTCACAAACTTCCAGAATCATTCATCAACTATCTCATCGACGATTCTGGTCCGTTTCTTCTCCCTCATTCCGTAACAAACGAAGACGCAATGCCTAACAGAGTCCACAATTTCGAAGAAGAAGATGATTTCCAAGTCCCCGAAGAAGCTTCAGATGACGAACCATTGAATCGTCCTTCTTTTCCAGAACTCGAAATCGAGATCAGAGAATCAATCGAAACCCTAGGCGGCACAATTATCCCGAAGCTGAATTGGAGTTCACCAAAAGACGCAGCTTGGATTAGTCCATCACAGAATCTAAGCTGCACTTGTTTCAATGAGATTGCTCTCTTGTTTCGTTCCTCTGATTCGTTAACCCATGATCTCTTCAATGCTTATGATTCATGTAGTGACAAAGTCTCTTCAAGGCCAGAAAGTTTCTACCTTGCGTTGAGAAAATGGTACCCTTCGTTGAAGCCTGAGATGGAATTTAGATGCTTTGTGAAATCTAACGAGCTTGTTGGGATTTGTCAGCGTGAGGTAACTACATTTTACCCTGTTCTTCTCAATGAGAAGGATTTGCTCAAGGGTTTGATAGAAGAGTTCTTTGATGATAAGATTAGGTTTGAATTTGAATCAGAGAATTACACTTTTGATGTTTATGTGACGAAAGAGAGAAGAGTTAAGCTAATAGATTTCAATACTTGGTGTGGTTCTACTTTGCCATTGATGTATACATGGGAAGAACTTGAGAAGATTCATGGAGAATGTGATGAATTGGAATTGAGGATTGTTGAGAGCCGTCTCAGTGTGCTTCCTGGTTTGAAAACAGCTGTTCCTTATGATTATCTTGACGTGAGTGCTGGTAGTGGTTGGGCTCAGGTTCTTAAGATAGTGGAAGAGGAGTTTCAGAAAGACGATCAGAGTTCTGATGAAGTTGCTTGAAGACTTAGATTCTTGGTTATTGGAAGACTAGACAATAATTTTTTGAACTATCATAGTTGTGTGCCTACCAATAAGTGTCGTGTTCCATTGTTGTTCTGAAACGGTTTAATCACGATGTTGGAACTTTGATGGTGTCTTTTTCTTATAAGATTTTCTCTTCTAGACTGCTTTTGTATTTGTCTTGTTATTCTTCTGCAAAGAATTGTGTTGAGTGGCAAATTGTTCCTGATTGGTTTCTCATTACCAAATTTGTACATGGATGTTGGATTAGTTGTTTGGGTCAGACCGGTACAATCCGGTTCGGTTTAAGACAATGTCGAAATTCGAAATATAACAAACCAAATGTTTTATAAGAAAAACAGGGAAGAGAAAACAAAAAAAGGTTTAAGATCTTCAAAACATGAAGAACATATGAGATTCTGAGGTTGTCTTTACACAAAGCCGTCTCTTTTAACCTTATTCTTCATCATCGACCATACGATTACAGTCGTCTTAGTTTATGATCTTCGTAAAGTGAATAACTTTTCATCCCTCGATTATTCTCTATGATAAACTGCGTTTAATTCTTTCAAAAAAAAAATCATTTCTTGCCCAAGTTTGGATCTTTTTGGCATCGTTAATCTCAATTCTCAAGACAGGTAGATTGGTGAGTAAAGGTTTCTTTTTAGCTTTGGTTAAATTCTGGGTTTGCCTTGTTTTCGGTCCACACTCAAATTAGGTTAAATTTCAATTCTTTCGAGGTTTCAGCTAGGTGCTTTAGCGGCAGTGAACGATGATCGGTCATAGGATCTCAAGATTGGGGTCTACTATTGTTAAACAGCTCGCAAGAGGTACTATCTGGTATCTGCTTTAAATCGATGCTCTTTGATGCGTTTGCTATATTGGTTTTGATGGAGTTTCTAATCTCACTTCGATTTCGAACTGCGTATGCGTATTTTAGTCCCTCATTCATGGGTTTTGCTAAAACATTGTCTGCCTACACAATGCTGCCTTAATATTTTGCTGCTCTTTCTATTTCTTGTTTTGGCAGAGGGATATTTAGCAACATACGGGACAAAGAATCTACACCGGTCTTATGGCCACTACTTGCAGTCTTTGGTTAGTCTGAGCTTGTTCTCGAGTTTTATACTCTCTTACAATCGATAATTTTGTTACTTCTTCATGTATAAACTCTCATTAATACTTAGAATAGGATTCTTTGTTAGAGTTCACTCTATTATCTGGCTAGGTAGAATCTCGTTAGTAATGTCATAAAGTGATCGCAGAAGAACGAAATGTAGCTTTTCTGCGCTTGTTTGGTGTTAGATGGATCTGTTAGTGACGATTCTAATGTGTCCAGTTGGAAAGAGTCCTATATTTGGTTTTGGCTCAAAGGCCTAAGAAAAGGCTTAAGGTGAGAAATTGGGTGGTCTATAATGGATGAATGAACAGAAAATCTTGGTTTTGTCACTCATAGATTCTGTTTTGTTTCCACATTGATGGTTGAATCTTTCTCGTTTCATCTTTTCGATAGCCAGTGGTACCAAGGCAAGCTAGGACTTCTCAGGAAGCCTGGTTTTTGAAGAGCCATAAGTTTTGTACTTCTTCAACAACTTCCTCTGAGAATGGTGATGAAGAAACTGAGAAGTAAGTTACTACCGAAATATTCATCCAGCGCTGAAGCAATATTTGCTGATAGTTTATCATAATTCTGTTGTTTTCAGGATAACCATAATCTTTGTTGATAAGGACGGAGAGGAAATTCCTGTTAAAGTACCAATTGGAATGTCAGTGCTCGAAGCTGCTCATGAAAATGATATAGACCTTGAAGGTGCACACTTCTCTTCCATTTTCTTCTCGTTTTCAATTGCTTACTCTCATAGCTTTAGATGGGTTCTATTAATTATATTGATCCTTTTTCGAATTGAAAATTCATGGATTGCTTTTACTTGATCTCCAGGGGCTTGTGAGGCTTCTCTAGCGTGTTCAACGTGTCATGTGATTGTGATGGTAAACATATTCTTCCATTATTAATAGATCGAATCCTCTGCTTTTCCGGAAACTAGCTAAGATTGTATTTACAGGATACTGAATACTATAACAAACTTGAAGAACCAACAGATGAAGAGAATGATATGCTTGATCTTGCTTTTGGGCTCACAGAAACGTAAAGTCCTCTCTTACTCTTAAAGCAAACACAAAACAAGAAGTCTAATTGTTTACTTTAATGAGAAAGTATCATATGTTCCCGGACAAATGTTTCAGGTCACGACTCGGATGCCAAGTCATTGCAAGACCAGAGCTAGATGGTGTGCGCTTGGCTATTCCTTCAGCAACAAGGAATTTCGCGGTTGACGGGTTTGTTCCAAAACCTCATTAGTTTCCGCAGAGATTCTTCGACTTGAGGCATTAATGATCAAAGAGCTGATTCATGTTTCTATTGGAGTTTTGATGATTGCTTACCGAGAGGAAACAGTTCTTAGACCTGAGGCATGAAATGATCAAAGAGATGATTATGTTTCTATTGGAGGACTTGATGATTTTTTTTATTACTTATCTTAGTTTTGATATTGGCATTTCTCGTTGTTGTCTGAGTTTCTAACAGAACAACAAGCGTTAAGCAAATTTTTTGGAGAATAAACTCAATTTCTTTCGTCAAAAGCAAGATGAAACAATCACCATCTTTGAAACTTTTCTGAGCTTAGAAATTGTTGAAAGACAAACAGCAAAAGACATCATTACAAACGGTAACATACTTCAAGGACACATAAAATCCATTGAAACTATGAGCTAACTTAAAACAAGTCATGAACAAGTTCGAAAAAAATTCACCTGCACGAAACCGATGCATCTAGAAATCAAACTGGTCATAGTCAGAAAAGTCACTAGCACCTGAGAAGTCATAGTAACCCTCAAAATCATCATCACCTGACATCAGATCGATATCAGAGAAGTCATAAGGGTCTTCGTCTTCTGATGAACCAATGTCGATATCATGAATCGAGTCATTAGGGTGTCTCACAACTTTGACACTCTCAAAACACCGCTTCTGCAAATCCCCAACAAGGTTAACATTGAAACACCGGCGTAAATCAAGATGTTCCAGGTTTGAGCAATTGTCAAGAATAGCGTTTAAACCGGTGTCTGACAACCCGTTCCCACAAAGCTGGAGATGGCGAAGTTTCGGCATTGTTTCAGCGATTGCTAGAGCATCATCGTCATTCTCCTTTTGAGGATGCTTGTTCAGCTTCAAAGTCTTCATATTTAAACAACACTGGCCTACAACTCTGAGAGACTCTACTGAAAATGAGCAGTATGACAACTCGAGTTCTTCAAGTGGAAGTTTCACAACTGCTTCGACAAATCCATCGTCTGTAATTTGAGAACACCTTATAAGTCTAAGGCTTCTCAGATTACTCGACCTGCAAATAATTGTGTGTAACAAAGTTAAAAACAACATCTAAGATAGAGAAGAAGAATGACAAAGATCCAAAACATCTTTTTTCTAGCATCCCATAAAAACCTGAACCTAACTATTCATACCTCAGAAGCATAACAATCTTATAATCAAGTGACTACTTACTACTCCAACATAGAATTTAGATACAATGTAACACAACACAATCATAAGCTACAAATAATTTCCCCAATTCTCACAAGAAATAGTAACTTCCACAACCAAAAACTGTTCTAACCCTAGAACAAACATATTGAAATCAAATCAATCCAAGTTCTCTAAACAAGGAATCAAAAACTCCTTTTGACGGAAATAAAAATTGGCGAAATTTTGAGTGGGAAAAGAGAGAACCTATGGGCGATGTAATTGAGGAGATCAACAGTACCAAAGTACCAAATACCGATATCAACCAAGCCTCCCTGGCTACGATCAACAGCGTGACGGCACATGATCTCGAGGTTGTAATCCATGTCGTCCAAATCTCCGAGGTTATGCATGTCAATTTTACGCCACATCGATGGGTCTTTACAAACACGACGCCAAGATCTGCAAACTTTCTGAGCGTTTTCAAGTATCTCAATCGCGCCAAGACGGTGCAGGATTGCTGAAGTCAGTTCCGGTGGAAGCTCCGTCCAGTTTGTAGATTCTCCGACCTCCATCGCCGCCGGGGGTGAAGACGAAGAAGCCATTTCTAAGTATCGAATTGTCAAGAATTATCATCAGTCTCTAATTTTACAATTAGATCCTTATGGTATCACATATCTACGAAACCAGTTTGGGCCAAGCCTAGTTTAATATTGGGCCTTGGCCTATAATTATATTGTACCCACAGCAAAAGTTGGCAAGAGCAACAAAAAACAAATGTTCTCTCCATTGTTTAGGATAGGCCTCGGCTAATAAACCGAACCGAATGTACCAAACCGAAACCAAACCAAATCGAACCGAAAATTGAAAAATAACCGAAGGGAAACTAAATTCTATAACCGAAAGAACCGAAACCGAATGGATAATAACCGAAATATTTTGGGTAACCGAAATATGTTGGGTAACCGAAAATATCCGGAATATAAATATATTTTTAAAAATATTAGTTATTTCTATACTAAATAACTAAAAATAGTTGAAAATATATACAAAATGGTAAACGTATTTGAAAAATAACCGAAAATATCCAAAAATATCTAAAAATATTCAAAAATAACCGAAATATCCGAAAATATTCAAAGCAAAATAACAAAATGGATATTAAATTTTAAAACCGAAAGAACCAAAACCGAACCAAACTTTCAAAATAACCGAATAGATACTAAATTTTAGAACCGAAAAACCGATAACCGAATGGATATAACCGTAACCGAATGGATAAATGAATGTGCAGGACTAGTTCAGGAAGATTCAATATCTAATACCAATAATAGTCATTGGCATCATAGAGAAAAGAGGAGACATGATCACATGGAACGAGTTCAAAAGTTGATAAGACGATTAAACCCAACCCTGTTTTTCTCAGAGTATCCACATGTCTTCATCAGCTGAAGCACAACTCACACACCATTATATGGGTAATCTGCGGTTGAGTCACCGGGGCGTCTCAACTCTTTGATCATCTCCAAACATCGCTTCTCAAGATTCCCGACAAGGCTAATCCTGAAACACTTGCGTACATCAAGGTGTTCCAGGTGAGGACAACCGTCGAGAATGGCATTCAAGCCTGTGTTGGTTAGTCTGTTAGCCATAAGCTGGAGGTGGTGTAGTTTGGGCATGCTTTCAGCAATTGCTAAAGCATCATCATCACATTCGAGAGGCCCCATATCGTCTAACACGTTGCTGTCATACTTGTCACTGGCTGGCCATAGGCGGCCTAAGGAGTTTAGCTTCAATGTCTTTAGCTGTGGGCAAGCGTGGCCTATAGCTTTTAAATCCAGTTTTATACATGAGTGAGTGACCTCGAGGGTTTCAAGCAATGGAATTTTTGCAATTGCGTTCACAACTCCTAGTTTCGTCACCCTTGGAAAGCACATTCCAAGTCCAAGACTTCTCAGATTCCTTGATCTGCAAATATATGAGTTAAATCATAAACTATAAGAAGAAGAAGAGCAATATGTTCTTAAAAAAAACAATAATAATAATATTAGAAATTCTCATAGTACTAATCAACTTAGAAGCATGTAATTAACAAACCATTTGTTTCAATTGGGACCTAAAAGATCAAACTCTAAAGATGCTTTAAGCAAGTCTATGATAAGAATTCTATAAGTTGATAATCTTCTAATCTTTTTATAATTATAATAACCTAACTACTTTTTTCATTATTACCATGACAAAGGACAAGTAATTATGTATGATATAACAGTAACTATGTGAAACAAAACAAGACCCGATCGAATAAGGACTATATTATAACATCATCATATCAACGGTGACTTCAAAATAAAACTGATGCTTTAAAATAGTATGCATATCTAATCATATCTATGCATACATTCTCGAGTAAAAGTAAATGTATACATATATATCCAAATTCCTTGGCTTAAAAGATCAAAGTGTAATGATGCTTTAAGATAGGATCTATCATAAGAGTTTTATAAGGTAATGATATTCTTATATATGCTAATAACCTAATTACTTGTTTTCTATAACCATGACAAGTAAAATATATATATGATGATGATGATAGAGTAATAACGGTGTGAAACAAAACAAGACTAGAATAGTGTAAGAACAAAGGACTATTATAAATTTATATATAGCAGCGTCATAGCATAGAAATTAGCCTCATATCTAAAACACTATTAAGGCATGAAAATCTAAAACAACTACTATCTAAAAACACTATAAAAGCATGAAAATTATCCTTCATATATATCTGTTTATATCTAACCCAAACGTAGTAAAAGAATATCCAAAGTCCATTCATAGCAGACCGCCAGATCCGGTAAAAGGAAAAAAACATGATAAACTGAGTTTAATTAACACATAATAAACCGAACGAAATCAACGATTATAAGTTATCAAATTTTTGCCCTAGCTAATCCTCAGGAGAAAAATGAACAAACACATTTTAGAGATTTCTTTTCTGTCAAAATATATGTACTAGGACCATTTGTGTCTAATTCACAGACAGTGAAATCAAATAAAAGCCACATAATTCTCTAAATAGCATTTGGAGATTTCCATGAAAAACCGTTCAAAGGTTGCTAGCGTGCTTGCGAAGGGAGAGAGAGAACCTATCGGTAATGTAGCTGAGGAGAGAATCGCTCAAGAAGTGTTCATCAACGTTGATCTCTAGCAAGCCACCCTGGCTGAGATCAACAATGTGACGGCACATGCTCACGAAATCAAAGTTGTACATGAGGCAGTCTCGCGTGTTGATTTTCCGCCACATCGAAGGGTCTTTACAAATGCGTCGCCACTCTTTACACACCTTCTGAGCGTTGTCCAGTATATCAGTCAGGCTAAGACGCAGCAGGATCGAAGTCGTCAGCTCCGGCGGAAGATCCACCCAGTTTCTTCGCTCTTTCATCAGCAACGACTCCAACGTAGTGGAGGTTGTCGTTTTCTTGTTTCTTCCTTCTTCATCTTCTTTCATGAACAACGACAGCAACGTAGTGGAGGATGTCATTTTCGAGGAGGCTGTCATTTTTGAGGATAAGATTAGGTCAAATTAGTGAATAAGAAGTGAAGTGTATAGTTTCGGACATTTGAGCTTGCGTCTCTCATTGAAAATTTGGTCGTTGTAGTATACGGTAAGATTCATGCCACGTATTACGTATAATTGACTCAGCAACAATTGAAGAGAAATAGAAGTCACGTGACTCCACTTAAATACTTCTTCTTGTGAAACCTTTCACCTTCTTACTTTAGCTTCTCTATTTTTATTTTTTTACATTTTCACATGCTCGCAATGGTGTCTTCTTCACTCTCCTGCCGTCCAAACGTAACTTTGTCCTCAAGGTTCATAGCAAAATCCGGAGAGGCTTGCCCGAATCTGTTAATAGCTTAAAATCACGCGTTCAAAGCTTAATAAGTTTAGAAGGAAATAAGGACTTTGTACTACCAACAACATAGAGAAAAAAAGAGGAGATACGAAGGAGTTCATAAGTTGACACAACCAACAGAAACCACATGCTCTCTGCATTGTTCAGAAAATTTCAATATCTAATACCAATAATAGTCACTGGCATCATAGAGAAAAGAGGAGACATGAACGAGTTCATAAGTTGACAAGACCATCAAAAGCAACGATGTGTTCAATGATATCGAGATGTAATCATCATCTGAACCACCATTGACACACTGATACTATACGGGTAATCCGCAGTTGAGTCATGGGGCCGTCTCAACTCTTTGATCCTCTTCATACATCGCTTTTCAAGATTCCCGACAAGGTTAATGTTGAAACACTTGCGTACATCAAGGTGTTCTTCCAGGTGAGGACAACCGTCAAGAATGGCATTCAAGCCAGTGTTGGTTAGTCCGTTACCCATAAGCTGGAGGTGGCGTAGTTTGGGCATGCTTTCAGCGATTGCTAGAGCATCATCATCACATTCGAGAAGGGGAATGTAGCCTACCTGGCTTATGTCATGGGCCAGCTCTGAGCCTAAGGAGTTTAGCTTCAATGTCTTTAGTTGTGGGCATGCATGGCCTATTGCTTTTAAATCCAGTTTAATCGAGGAGTGGAAGATCACGAGAGTTTCAAGCAGTGGAAGTTTCTCGATTCCGTTCATTACTCCTTTGTTCGTCATTGGTTCATAGATTGAAATTCCAAGACTTTTCAGATTACATGATCTGCAAATAATTACGTGAAGAGTTAAATCATTAAGAAGAGTAACAACAATCTGTTATTGAAAACAACGAACAAACACAATTATAAATTCTTATAGTACTAACTACTAATCAACTCAGAAGCATGTAAAATATGAAGAACAAAGCATAACATGTCACAGACCAATGCCTTTGAGTACATATGGCTTAAAAAAAATCAAACTGTATGCTTTAAGCAAGTCTATGACGAGAGTTCTATAAGATAATGATATTCTTATATATGCCAATAACCTAACTACTTGTTTTCTTTAACCATGACAAAGTATATGTAATTAATTAAGTATGATGAGAGTAATAGTGTCAAACAAAACAAGACTAGAACAATGTGAGAACAAAGGACCATTATAAATATATAACAGCGTTATAGCTAGCAACAATTACTTTGAAAAGAAAATTTGAAAACATTTACTCTAAAACACTATCAAGGCATGAAAATTAGTCTTCATATATATGCATATCTAATCATATCTATGCACATATTCTCGTGTAAATGACCAAAAGTAAATGAATATCCAAAGTCCATGGCTTAAAAAATCAAACTGTAATGATATGCTTGAATCAAAGCTATCATATGAGTTTTATAAGCCAATGACATTCTTATATATGCTAATAACCTAACTACTGGGGTTTTTCAACAATTACAAGTAAAGTTGTATATGATGATAGAGTAATAACGTTGTGAATTGTGAAACGAAACAAGACTAGAACAATATTGTGAGAACAAAGGACTATTATAAATTTATAACAGCGTCATAGGATGAAAATTAGCCTTGATATCTAAAACACTAATAAGGCATTTACTCTAAAACACTATTAAGGCATGAAAAGAATCGAAAACATTAACTCTAAAACTCTATTTAAGGCATGAAAAATTAGCCATCATATCTGTGCATATCCAACCGCAAACGTAGTAGTACATGAAACTAAACTTTCAATCAATGAATATCTAAAGTTCATTCTTAGCAGATCCTGAGGTCTGGTAAAAGAAAAAAGACATAATAACTTAGTTTAACTAAGAGAGAGAGAGAACCTATCGACGATGTAACTGAGGAGAGAATCGCTCACGAAGTGTTCAATGTTAATCTCTAGCAAGCCACCTTGGCTGAGATCAACAATGTGACGGCACATGCTCTCGAAATCGAACTCGTACATGAGGCAGTCTCGCAAGTTGATTTTCCGCCACATGGAAGGGTCTTTACAGATACGTCGCCACGCTCTGCACAGTTTCCGAGCGTTATCCAGTATATCAGTCACGCTAAGTCGGAGCAGGATCGAAGTCGTCAACTCCGGCGGAAGATCCACCCAGTTGATTCGCTCTTCATCGTCTTTCTTCAGAAACATAGTGGAGGTTGTCCTTCTCTTGTTTCTTTGCTCTTCATCTTCTTTCATCAGCAACGACTGCAACGTAGTGGAGGTTGCCATTTTCTTGTTTCTTCGCTCTTCGTTTTCTTTCATCATCAGCAACGAGGTTCTCATTTGTGAGGATAAGATTAGGTCAAATTAGTGAATAATAAGTGAAGTGTACGTAGTTTCGGACATTTGGGCTTCTGTCTCTAATTGAAAATCTGGTCGTCGTAGTATACGGTTCGATTCATGCCACGTCTGATTAGGTCTCAATAATCCTGAAGACTCAAGCAAGTCCAGCCACACATACTTTTGCCACCACATCACTGATATCGTCACGAACATTCTTAGACTCGTTTTTTTTTTTTTTTTTTTTTTGACTCGTTTCTATTTAAGTGTAACGTATCATTCCGTTTGTTTCTTTTCTTTTGATTTAATGCTAAGATTTTATACCAAATAAAAGTTTACAGAGTAATCTAGCAAGAACAAATTAAAACTTATTTAACAAATTTAAAAACTTAAAAAAGTTTGGTTAATATTTTATATATTATCAGTTATATTTTTTGGCATACTTTCAATTTGATAAATTAAATAGTGAATAAATGATAAATATATTTAGTTAGATGAATAAATAGTTAAAGTTTAATGAATAATATGCAAAAATAGGTGTTAATATTGCATCATGATTTCAATACGCGCTAACAAATTCAAAATAACTTCAAAAGAATTTTCTTTCATAGTTGATAGTCCTGATCACTCAAATTAGGAGATGCCAATGAGACGCTTCACTTGGAAGAACATTCAGATTATGATTCTTCAATTATGGTTACTTCGAGCATGCGAGATTTTCAAGAAGTGGTGCCGTATTGTTCTTTAGTACTGGATATGAGGACTCATGGTCTGCTACTCACGTGGAGTAACAAGCGGGAGGAGGGTTTAGTTAATAAGAAGCTGGGTAGAGTTCTTAAAAAATCAGAAGGAAATAAGGACTTTGAAACTACCAACATAGAGAAAAGAGGAAACATGAACTGGGTTCATAAGTTGACAAGACCAACAAAAACCACATGTTTTCTCGTCAATGTTGAGAAAATTCAGTATTTAATACGAATAATAGTCACTGTCATCATAGAGAGAAGAGGAAACATGAACGAGTTCATAAGTTGACAAGACCATCAAAAGCAACCATGTGTGTTCAGTGGGAAAGCGTGGCCTAGATAGTTTTCAAATCCAGTCTAAACGATGAGTTGAAGAACTCGAGGGTTTCAAGCAATGGAAGTTTTCCTTTGTACGTCGTCCTTGGTTCATAGGTTGAAAGTCCAAGACTTTTCAGATTTCTTGATCTGCAAATAATTATGTGAAGAGTTAAACCATAAACTAAAAAGAAGAATAACAACGATATGTTAGCACAAAAAAATACCATAATTAGCAATTCTCATAGTACTAATCAACTCAGAAGCATAAAAATATGAAGAGCAAAGAATAACTGTATTGATGCTTTAAACAAGTGTATGATATATAAGCTAACGATATTCTTATTATATAACTACTTGTTATCTTTAACCATGATAAAGGATAAGTAGTTAATTAAGTACGATGAGAGTAGTAACTGTGTGAAACAAAACAAGACTAGAACAATGTGAGAACAAAGGACTATTAATAGATTCATAACAGCGGGATAGCATGGAAATTAGCCTTCATATATCTAAAACATTATTAAGGCATGAGATTCGAAAACATTTAATTACTCAAACACTACTAAGGCTTTAAGCAAGTCTATGATATATAAGCCATCTTAAAATTTTGTTATTTGTCATTTGTTTTTTTATAATGAATATTAATTTTTGATAATTGATTTGCCTTATAAAATTATGAATACCTGAATTTTTTGAATCTAATAGAAGCGGGTCGGATATAAATTTTATACTATATATGTTAAATTTGATAAAATGATTAATCTCATTTTATATGGATGATCTGTAATGGATAAATGTGGTAAGTTATAGATGATCTATCTCAAAAAAAAAAAAAGATGAACAATTAGTTAAAGTTGAATGAATGATATGCAAAATATATATTGTGTTATTTTTTTTTGGTAAGATATATGCTGAGTTATTACAACAACGCAGTTTAGCTTCAATGTCTTTAATTTAGCCGTGGACAAAAATGTCTTATATAACTTTGAAGTTCAGTTACACCACCATTATTGGTGGTATCTTAACCAAATTTTAGGCTAAGATTTGTGAAAAAAGTAAAATTATATAAGCCTAAAAATTCTTATATAAGAGCTCTTTCTTCACAAATCTTAGCATAAGAATTTGGCTAAAATACCACCAATAATGATGCTCTTATATCCACGAAATGGAAGTTTTGCGACTGCTTTCACAAGTCCATTAGGCACCATTCGCCAGCACATTGGAAGTCCAAGGCTTCTTAATTAGATTACTTAATTAGACAAATAATTAGGTAAATCATAAACTAATTAAGCAGAATAATTTTCTTCATAGTACTGACCAAATTAGAAGCGTATGTTATGAACAATATGTATTGTTTAAATTGGGTTCATTAACTAGTACATGTATGAGACATAAGAGTTTTATGAGCGGATGTTCTTCTTCTGCTAATAACCTTCTACTTTTCTCATTAACACAAAGTAAGTGTGATGACTCATGAGACATGAGCTAGAGTGACAATGTGAAATAAAACTAGTTACTGCAACATGCATGACTTCCAAACGTTTCATCAGCGGAGGCACGGAAGAAGACGACGGACAAGAGGAGGAAGAAGCCATTCAGTGAAATAATTAAGAAGTGAAGTACATTTTTTTGACGAAGTGAAGCTCTATCAAGCTTTTCCCATTGTGTGTCTCTAATTTACGATTTGGTACTCAATAGTATAATGTATTTATGAAAATCAAATCAGTCTAAAGTATGGTAAGCCCATTGTTTTGAGAATAATATTATGGCTCTAGGCCGATAAAAAGCTTGGGACTATGTTCTTACCATGTGATGGAAATTACAAGCTCAAAAGTAAAAGTGGACTCACACGTCCACTGTAACTAGGGACTTACTGAAAGAAAGAGGAAATAACGAGTTCATTACCACTCACCATTGATAGTGTCAATTCAACATGTCTCCTTAGTAGTCATAATACAGGTCTGAATGATCTTAGAAGTCAGCTGACCTTCTGTAGCCGTACTCAGTGTCATCGCTACCATATGAGTAATTTTCCTCTTCTTCGCCTTTTTCGTCTTCTATCGAACCATTATCGGAGAAAATGACATAATTGTAATCATCAAGTACATCATTGGGGCATCTAAAATCTTTGATCCTCTCCAAACATTGTCTCTCCAAATCCCCAAAAAGGTTAATGTTGAAACACTGGCGTAAATCAAGGCATTCCAGGTGAGGACAACCGTCGAGAATGGCATTCAAGCCAATGTTGGTTAGTCCGTTACTAATAAGCTGGAGGTGGAGAAGACCAGGCATGGTGTCAGCAATTGCTAGAGCATCATTGTCACTCTCATTTAGATGACTCCAAAACCCCACTAGTTTCAATGTCTTCAGATTTGGACAAGCCTGGCCTATAGTTTTGAAATGCTCTTCTTCGATTGAGCAGTACAAAAGCTCGAGTTCTTCAAGCAATGGCAGTTTCACGATTGCTTCAAAAATTCCAACACTCGTTATTTGACCACCTTTAACCCTAAGACGTCTCAGATTACTTGATCTGCAAAGAGTTGCAATAATGAGTTACAACATGATCTATTGTTTATAAGAACAAAAATAAAGTATCTCCTAGTACTTATCAACTCATAAGTATAAGAGACCAAGTAGCTGCAAAAATTCGTGAAAACAATTCTAAGCTATGCAAAGTTGCCCTAATCATTAAGATGGTCGTGAGTTTTTGCCCTAATCATTCCTCACAATGGAAAAGAAACGTTATTATGGTTATTTCATTATATTTCATATAATAAAATTTGGATGCTCGTGAGTTTAAGGGTTTATAAAGAACCTCTCGGCCATGTAGTTGAGTAGAGAAGTGGTCTGAAAGCGCCACTGATCAATGTTGAACTCAAGCAAGCCTCCCTGGCTGAGATCAACGACGTGACGACAACAGGCTTCCATAGCGTAAATACAGTACAATCTTCTCAGGTTTCTCATGTCGATTCTACGCCAAATCAATGGGTCTTTAGAGACGCGTCGCCACGATCTGCATACTTTCCGAGCGTTTTCAAGTATCTCCAATGGGCTAAGACGGAGTAGAATTGAAGACAGCAAATCCGGGGGTAGCTCCGCCCAGTTTGAAGGCTTTTCTTCGCCTTTCATCACCGGAAGCTGGGAAGTAGCCAACGGCGGCGAAGACGAGGAAGTAACCATGTCTGAAAATCATAAAATGATGTCAATTCTGTGGAAGTTAAACAAAGACAAGTAGTACTTTTCCACTGACCTTTCGGCTTCCTTCTCTAATTTACAATTTGGTCCTCGTAGTATTATGTTTCTATGAGATTGAGTGCAGGCAAAAGTATATTGAACTGAAAACCCCAATGTTTTTACTTTTTACAATAATATTATGGGCCTGGGCCGGTAATTACAGTATGAACTTCGACGAGTTGGGTTACTTCGTTATCTTGATATAATATTTTTCTCAACAAGAGCTTTGTGACCACAAAAATGTTAAATCTGGTCAAAAAGCTAAACTAAGACAAAGAGAGAGACACACACACGTCCGTCTATTAGGCAAGAATGAAGTATCTTTAACTCTCTCTCTCTATAAAATTCTATATGCATGACATCCCAAAGCACTACCGCTCCATACGGTTTCGCTTCCTTCATACAGTTTTTAATTTGACTTCCTCAGAAAGGATGAGAACAAGAGATGGATAGACTTTTTCAGGATAGAACAACAAAATCACCAACTTCACTTGTTTTTTGTTTTTCCATATCATTTCAAAATCTATCTTTCCATACCATGTTTTGCCATTGAAATATTTTTTATCAGAACCCATAAATTTTAAAAATTTGGATCGTAAAAAGTCAGAATCTCAAATGTTCTTCATCATTTGTAGATCTTAAACCTTATTTCTCTTCTTTGTGCTTTTTTTTCAGTTTGGTTTGTTATATAATTTGACTGTCTAAACCCGAACCGGATCGTACCGGTTTGACCCTAATAATAATGCTACATTCATGTACGATCACCATAAAATTGATAATGAGAAACCAACCAATCCGAAAGTAAGAACAAATTTACCTCTCAACACAATTATTTGCAGAAGAAAAGACAAATATAAAGACACAAACAGTTTTTAAAAGAGACACCAACATAATCAAAGTTTCAACATCGTGATCTAAACCATTTCAGAACAACAATCGAACAAGAGACTTATCGAAATAGGCACAACTACGATAACTCAAAATATTATTGTGTAGTCTACAAATAACCAAGAATCTAAGAACACCTCAAATGATGCATCTTAGGTCTATCTTAGACTAATATCTTAGAATTAAATTTTAAAAAATAAAGGGTGAGTTAAAAATCTATACATGCACCATCAAATAATTAAGAATCTATACATGAAGACCATTTATTTTGGTAATTTTTTCAACTAAAATCTATATAACAAATATATCCCTATAAAGAGATATGATAAAAATCAGGATAGTTAGCAGATAACGCATTATCGAGATAATATCGTTAGTAAAATATGGATGGAGTTTGATGAATGGATGAAATGACATGGAGTACAAACCAACTTAATATGTTAATAATATATTTGACGATATAAACAAATTTTCATGTATTGAACCAATGTTTAGATTTCAAAGACATATATATATATATGCGAAGACGATAACATTATTATTAAAAAGTAACAAAATATTTAGCATGAAGAGCAAAAAAGTTGACTTGCGACTGAATAATCATGTAGAAAAAATACATGCATCAAAATAGTTAGCAGATAACGTATTATCAGGATAATATTGTTAGCAAAATATGGATGAGGTTTTGATATATGGATGAAAAAACTTAGGGTACAAACCTATTTAACCTGTTAATAATATAGTTGACGATATAAACAAATTACCAGCTATTGAACCAACGATTTGATTTCAAAGATTTTATAATTATGGAAAGATGATAACATTATTATTAAAAGGTAACAACATATTTAACGTCAAGAGCAAATATGATATAGGGGTATAAGAGTATTTTCATGATGGAGAGAAAAGGCTCAACAGTAGCTTTTTCTGACACTTAATTTTGTAATCTTCTATGTATACAGAGTGATAATACCCAAAAATAAATCAAAACAGATTAAAAACTAAGATTTGCTTCTTAGCTAAGAGTTTATTATGAGTGACAAAAACAGTTATGTGTCATGTTCCAAAATTTTAATTTTAATAATTTTTAAGATGCAATTGGTTCTTAACCATTGGAGATGGTCTAAGTCATTTGGATTTAAATTATATATCTTTTAAAATAAAGTATCATTAAAACAAAAAAAAATAAAAAATAATGTTTAATTTCACTGAACAAATTAGATGGTATGACAGGTGTGAGTCGATATTAATACGAAACAGTATACAACGGGTGAAATCTTAGATATGACAATCAAAATACAATTATATCATCTTAAACACAAAATTAACAAAACAATGAAATGTATGTTATTGTTGAAATGTATGTAGATATAATCTAGATTTTAAATTAATGAAATGTATGTTATTGTTCCTATATTTTTAAATGATAAAATTCAAACATAGTAATTGTATACTTAATAATATACATATATAAGACTTGTTTTTTTTTTATAGATATTTGATGTTTATTTGAGAAAAGAAAACATTGAGTAGCTAAAATTCTTCTTTAAACTTGTTATCATTCAAACGTCATTACAAGAACACATAGCTCTGTTTTTCTTCTTACACACACTCATAGAGAAAGCAACAAACATTCTCTGTTACACCCACACGCCTACACCTTACCTACTACAAGACATCACCTTTTGTAGACAAGCTTCCTACTCCATGATTTAAGGAAAAAGCAAAAGATACTAAAAAGTACTTAGTTAACCAAACCTCTAGTTGTAGTTTCTAGTTAGTTTCCCCAATTCCTTCTGTTTGGTTTTAACAACAAAAAGACATCACTCAACAGTTGTACATTTAGAAAATACAAACCAAAAAATCTATTTTTAATCTACTAAACAAATTAATTTTTCATTTAAATATATATATATATATATGGTTCTATGGTGTACCTCAGGCTAAAATCTAGTTTCTAACTACATAACAAGAAACAATTGTTTGTACTTTAAATCTACCACACTATAACATTTTATTATGGGATTTTAGAATAATTCAAGTGATACAATTTGTTATAAAATTAATGTTTTCGATATCAATCTTGTATTCTTTGCTTGGATAATTAATATTCAATATAATATAATAGCAGATTAGTGTCACTAGTGCAAAATTTGGCCATGTGATGCAATTCCATGTAGAATAGACATGTTGGTAAAATAGTTTTTGTCGACTCATTGTCAATTACTGACAATATTGTGTATCCGTCATATACTAAATCTTCAATTGACCAAACAAAATCTTGATCACCACATACATCAAATATAACTTCATCTTCATTTCTCCAAAAATTATTGTTAACTAATTCTCCAAGTAATTGTAAATATATAGGAGATGTACTTTATGTTATTTTCGCAACAAGTAAACTCCCCACCAAAAAGAGGATGAAGATGTTTTCCAAACCTGTTTTGTGCAATCCAACCTTACGTGCTTCCTTTCTTTGGATCAACGGTGAAGTTGGGAAGAAGGGAGTCGATGCTTTCACCGAGACAGACATCAAGGGACTCACATAGACGAGCCTGCGAGCTTGAGATATCTTATAGAAAATCTGTCTTATGACATTTGCAAATGTATCAAGTTAGCAAACACTCTGCCAAAGGATTACTATTGAGGCATGAGCGGCTTTCGGTTTAGTATGGCTTATGTATGGCTGGCTTTTCTAGTATTTGATGAATGTTTGGAATTGTTTTAATGGTTTTTAGATTATTGTTTTCGGTTTATGCATTTTGAATTATTGTGTGCAAATTTTCCTATAGTTTTTGGATTATTGTTTTCAGTTTATGGATTTTGATTTATGTTTTTTAGAATTTATATTAGATAAAATTTGTTAAAAAAAAAGAGACATAGATAACTTTAAAGTCTACAACTAGAGACAAAAAAAAAAATAAGAAATCCACAGAGACAAAGGAAATTGATGAAGTGCTACGGGGCTGTTAAACGGGGTTCTCACTGGGATTTGTATCCTTGTTGGCACTATATGTAACCTACAACTTGAGGCCATAGCTTCTCGGCGTTAAGGCATGAAAAACGAATAGAGGCAGATGGAATGGTGGTAGCGTGAAGAGCAAGCAAGTGGACTTGTATCTTTTTGAGTGCATTTTCTTTATTTACCCTATTACTACTACTTGACATTCCTTTGATGATATCTTTTCGTTTCAGTTTTATGAAAATTATAGTTTTTAACAATGTTTGATATTTGTTAAAATCTTCTATATAATGAAAAAATAGTATTTTTCAATAAAACATTTTTTATATAGTTAGTTAATTACATTATATGTGATGGTCCAACATTAGGATCTAAACCGTTGCAGAACAACAAATGAACACAACACTTATTGATGTAGGCAAAACTACGAAAACACAAAAAAATCTTTGTTTAGCCTTCAGATACCCAAGAATCTAACTCTTCTTGCTTCGCTGAGAACTCTCAAGTACGTCTGCTTCGACCAAAAGCTCAAGCAACTTCATCAGAACTCTGATCCTCTTTCTGAAACTCTTCTTCCGCTATCTTAAGAACCTGAAGCCAACCACTACCAGGACATCACGTCAAGATAATCATAAGGAACAGCTGTTTTCAAACCAGGAAGCACACTGAGACGGCTCTCACCAATCCTCAATTCCAATTCCTCACATTCTCCATGAATCTTCTCAAGTTCTTTCCATGTATACATCAATGGCAAAGTAGAACCACACCAAGTATTGATTTCTATTAGCTTAACCCTTCTCTCCTTCGTCACTTAAACATCAAAAGTGTAACTCTCTGATTCAAATTCAAACCTAATCTTATCATCAAAGAACTCTTCTACCAACCCCTTGAGCAACTCCTTCTCATTGAGAAGAACAGGGTAAAATGTAGTTACCTCACGCTGGCAAATCCCAACAAGCTCGTTAGATTTCACAAAGCATCTAAATTCCATCTCAGCCTTCAACGAAGGGTACCAGAAGCCAAAGATTTTCTATTCCAAAATGTAAGCCAAAGATTTTCTATTCCAAAATGTAAGAGCAATGGATTAACAGTGGCAAACCAAAAAAAAAAAAGAGAACACTTTGTCTTGTTTAAATCAGGACCATGTAGAAACAAAAAAAACATTCAAATCCATAAGTTGAGGAGAACACTTCATCAACAAAACTACTTAGATCAGCCCTCTCCTCATTAACGTACCAAAAATAGTGATTTTGCAACAACTCTGCTGGAAACATTGTCATCTTCTCGAACACGCAACTTGAAGATCCTAAGCGGTTAATGGAGCTTTGTTCAGCCTAGATTTCCTTGGAAAGACGCAAGGGTGGTGATATTTTGGGGAAGATTGAGAGGTTTAAGGCAGTCTTTAAACTTGGTCCTCTCTCACACTCATATGCTGTCAAAGTCTTATTTTCTGTGTATAAAATTCTACAATCTTTTTTTGACTATTGTGTGCATATATATCATTATCATCTCTAGTTCATTTAAATATGTATGGTCAAATGTTGCTCCCTTGGTTTTAAAGGTCTGATATAAAATATTACATAGAAAGCCCACTTAGGTTCATGGAGAATCCAACATAAATTTGTAAGAATAGGTGAAAAAAATATATGATCTAAATGAGAATTACAAACAAACGAACTGAATCTAGCAGTACCTCTCATGAACTAAATGGGGGCGTCTCAAAACTTTAATCCACTCAAAACATCACTTCACTATATCACCTACAATGTTAATGTTTAAACACTGGTGTAACCCGAGGTTTTTCAGGTGAGGACAACCTTCAAGAATGGCGTTCAAGCCCGTCTCGGATAATCCGTTCCTGAAAAGCTGGAGGTGGCGAAGACCGGGCATTGTTTCAGCGATTGCTAGAGCAACCTTATCACAACACTTAACATCACCCGTACAGTTTAGCTTTAATGTCCTCAGATTTGGACAAGACTGGCCTACAACTTTTAACTCTTGTTCTCTGATTGATGACTTGTATGTAATATCAAGTTCTTCAAGCAATGGGAGCTTCATCGCTGCTTCGACAACTCCCCTGCTCAATACTGGAGCACAGTCAACAACTCCAAGCCGTCTCAGATTACTTGATCTACAATATAGAGAATTATAACATGATCAATAAGACTTGTTCTCGAGTTACTCGCAGAATATATACCGATAAACATTATTGAATACTATGTAAACATTAAACATATCAGAATTCATACAAAATTTGCGTGTTTGTGAGTTTTAGGGTTTAGAAAGAACCTGTCGGCAATGTAATTGAGGAACGAAGTGTTCACCAAGTAATCAATGTTGATCTCAAGCAAGCCTCCCTGGCTGAGATCAACGGCGCGACAGCACAGGGGCTCGATAACGTAAAACAATTCTACCGAGTTTACCAAGTTTTCCTTGATTCTGATGTCGATTTTACGCCACATCGATGGGTCTTGACAGACGCGTCGCCACGATTTGCACACTCTCTGAGCGTTTTGAAGTATCTCAATCGCACCGAGTCGGAGCAGGATCGATGACGTCAGTTCCGGCGGTAGCTCCGCCCAGTTTCTATACTCTCCGTTCTTCATAGCCTGAGGGAAAGGGGAAGAAGACGACGAAGACATTCTAAAGGATACAATTGCCGTATCCGTCTCTGTTTTACAATTTAGTTCCTCACGGTAAAACTTATTTTATACGAAACTAATTTGGGCCAAGCATACTGAAATAATGTATTGGGCCTAGGCCCACAATACTGTTTAGACCTCAGAAGATTAACAATCTGAGAATCCATTTGATTGTTTTCTACTCCTAAACCCGGTAGAACAAAGGTGAAGAATAATAATGTAGATGAAACAAAACATTCAACACTTTTATTAACAAATTGACTTGTAACTTGCAATGCATATATTCCCAAATACAGTAAAGAGTAAAATCAATTTCCAAAAGTGCATTCACCAAAAGTAAAGAGTAAAATCAATATCCACTCTTTTTCTTTTGATAATTTGTGAATTTTTACACATTACCAAAAGGATTGAACAAAAAAAAAAAATATTACCAAAAGGAAAAGTTATTTACAATCTTATTTCTTTTTATCACCTTATATTCTGTTCTTGTGATAGTCCCGGACCAATGAAATCCGGGGCCCCATTTAAATTACGAAAACAAAATATTTTTGTCTTAAAAACTATAGAGTAAATAGAAAACCAATTTAAACAAAATTTTGAATTATTTATTTAATTGTATATTAGATTTATAAATATTTTGGATCACACAATTATTTGTGATTTATATGTATAAAACTAACTATTTTCTCTTATTATCAAAAATTAATATATGCATATTTAACTAAAATAAAATTTTTGTTGGGCCCTTTTAAAATGGGAGCCCCATTGGAATGTTTCATCTTCATGTGTTATGGTCCGGCTCTACTGATAGTCAATTATACAGTTAGGTGATCACGTAAACAATCATTAAGAGTCTACTAGCTAGTGATTATTGATGATGTTGTGATTTGCATGGGGACACCATACCTTGTGTTTTGGACATTGTTGATATAAAGATCAAATGAAATTGGTGATGAAACACCAAGGGAAAAGTGTTACACGATTATATTCTCTCTATAGCTACGGGTCTACTCAACATTTTTTTTAAGCTATCAATCGCAAGGCTTTGGATTGATGCTAAAATTAGTGGTTTTCATAAGTAAATTTAATTAATTATAATATTATTACTTTTGATAGTATGTAACTAAACAATCGTGAAAGTAATGTACCAACTAAAAAAAATATAAAGACCCATGACATCGTTCTCGAACGACTTAAAATCACGCCCTCAAAACTTCTTAAAAAAGTTCAAAGGAAAGACACTGAAACTACCAAGAAAGGAAACTGAAACTATTCATAAGTCAAACAACAAAGGTGTCAATTGTCAAAAACAAAAAACAAAGCAACAACAACAAAGGTATTTCCGCAAGATTCAGAAAGATTCAATATCTAGTACCAATGATAGTCGGTTTCATTAAATTGTGACCCAAATGTTGTCACCGCACCATTATCTGAGCCATCATCTGAATCGTCATCTGAGTCATTGGGGCATCTCAAGTCTTTGATCCTCTCAAAACATCGTTTCTTGAGATCCCCAACAAGGTTGATGTTGAAACACTGGCGTAAATCAAGGTGTTCCAGGTGAGGACAACCATCAAGAATGGCGTTCAAGCCCTTATTGGTTAGCCCGTTCCCTAAAAGCTGGAGGTGGCGTAGTTCAGGCATGCTTTCTGCAATTGCTTTGGCATTATCATCAAACCCACTATTTGAAAACATGATTTCAGGGGCTCGGTTTAGCTTCAGTGTCTTCAGATTCGGACAAGACCGGCCTATATCTCTCAGAGACTCTCCTGAAAACAAGCAGTATGAAACCTCAAGGTATTCAAGCAACGGTACTTTCGAAACTGCTTTGGCAACTCCCTCATCTGTTATTGGAAAGCACCTTACAAGTCCAAGGCTTTTCAGATTACTTGACCTGCAAATAATTGTTACTAAAAAAGTCAAAAACATAACCTTATTGAGAACACTTCGTTGACAAAACCACTAAGCAAACCAAGGTGCTTTATCAGAGATTCAGTAGAAGGATATAGAACAGATAAAAATAAATCTAGTTTAAAAAGAGTGACACAAAATCCTCCAATCACTTATAACTTCAGAATTAGCAATCACTCGAACCCTTGGATTAGCACCGATCACTCTTAGCCCTATAGTTAGCAAACACTCTAACCCTAGTATTAGCACCGACCAAATTCTCTTTAACATGGAAAGAGAGCTAGGGAGAAACAGAACCTGTCAGCTATGTACATGATGAGATCATTAGTACCGTAGTACCAAATCTCGATCTCAATCAAACCACCGTGGCTACGATCAACTGCGTGACGGCACATTGACTCGAGGTCGTACTTGAAGGCTGCCCTATCATTGCGGTTATCTATGTCGATCTTCCGCCACATCGAGGGGTCTTTGCAGACTCGATGCCACGGTTTGCACACTTTTTGAGCGTTTTGAAGTATCTCAATAGCGCCAAGACGAAGTAGAATCGATGACGTCAACTTGGACGGAAGCTCCGCCCAGTTTCTCAACTTTTTGTCTTTCATCAGCGAAGGTAAGGGAGTTGACGACAACGAAGACGACGAAGCAATTTTTTTAGGGTAAATAAAATTGTCAGATCTATGAAATAAGAAGAAGTGGAAGTTACAAATACAATTTATGCCCTAATTAATCTTCACGAGGGCAAAAGCAATAAATACATTTATTGTCACCCAATGTTGAAGAATAATTCAAACACGGTTTGGGGATTTCAATTTCTGTTTTAATTGTAGGACATAATGAGACGATGGGTTTGATGGGTGCAATTACGTTTTTTTCTTCTTCTACAGATTCATGTAGTCTCATTCTGAAAAAGTATCAGAGACAATCATTGAAAATCAGAGAATAAAGTACCATTAAGCAAATATGTTTTTGTTCTCTGTTCGACACATATGTTATAACAACAATGTAGTATCACACCTATGTTCCATCATCTCTGTTTCTGACACTGATCAAGTCAGCGCCAAATCTCTAAACAACACTCGGACACTTCCATCAAAACTATCAGGCCTATATCCATAATATATCTATTTGATAGCTGAAAAGTGAAAACTAATGCTAGTTCCAACAGAAACTAAATATTGGGGCACGAAATTAAGTCAAAGTAAACCAGGTGAGGACAACGTCAAGAATGGCGTTTAAGACTATGATGGTGTCTGTTCCCTAAAAACTCTTGGGTCCAGGCCTGAAATTACACTCATCCGTTAAACGTGGTAAATGACCGGCATTATATATGTGAAGCTAAATAAATAGGCTCAATATCAATAAGGAGAATGAAGACCTCTGACATCTTAAACCTTGTGACTTGCATTGCATGACATACATGTTAAATCTGTTTTCTCAAAAGCTTTACAAAAGCAGAGAGGGACACAGGAGTCAACTTTAACTACTGACCTAACAAAAGAGAGAACATAAACGCTTTCATTACCAGTTGCCACTGATACTGTCTTGCATTCTTCAAAGTGATCAGATAACGTACCCTTATTTAGTCATAATAAGGGTTATATACATCGCTATCATCTGAGTAAAAGTCGTAGTCGTCTTCTCCTGCTGAATATATATCGGAAGAGGCATCAAAAGGGGAATCAGCGGTTGAGTCATCAGGGCGTCTCAAATCTCTGATCCTCTCAGAACAGCGCTTCTCGAGATCCCCGAGAAGGTTAATGTTGAAGCAGCGGCGTAAATCAAGATGTACCAAGTGAACACAGTTGTCAAGAATGGCTTCCAATCTTAAGTTGGTCAGTCCGTTCCCAAAAAGCTTGAGGTGTCGTAATTCGGGCATGGTTTCAGCAATTGCTAGAGGTTCATCATCGTATCTCCATAGCTTGAATCTCGGATTCCGCTGCCTCGACCTGTGTGGAGCCATTTCCATTTTTAATACTTGTAAAGATAGATTTCCTTTAGCCAAACTACTCTACATTGCTCTAAACCGCTGTGCAGGTAACGAAGTCACGGGGATGCATAAATTTGCGTATTCGTAGGATATGTTTCACCAATAACCAATTTTGGACGAATTTAAGACAACAGATTTCCTTTGTTTAAAATCAACATAAATACTTATATTCAGTACATCTACAACTAGGTTTACGGAAACAAAAAACAAAATCGCAATTAGTTTGTGATCAACTAAATTTTATATTAATAGCTAAATTTTCAATACACAATAGCTTTGTATTTTATATAATTAATTAATGTACATCTATTTCTCACATCAAGTTACCATAAATTATAGAAACTATTATGAGAATGTTGCACATTTAGGCACATTCAACATGATAGTGACTTCTCCAATTGTATACCCTGTTTATTGATGCTGATTTCCCCAAAAATATCCAAATCAAAGTTTACTGTTAGATATGTTTCTCTGGATACAATAATGTGGAATTATGAACGATTCGTATTAAAAAAAATACATCATAAATGGCGAAATAAAGCTATACTTGGATTCAAATTAAACAAACAATACTTTCAATCAGTACATCTACTAATTGCAATAAAAAACATAATTTGAAAAACCAAATATAATTACACAACTTGGATTAGAACTACTAGTCCTGTTAAAACAACATCTCCATTTGGATGTGAAGTTCTGGATAGAGTAACAGGTAGGCACATATCTCCTCCCAACCTTGCTTCCATTTGATGTTGTCAAGATTTTTGAAATTTGCTTATCAACTTTCGGAAGTACTGGACCTGAATGTGCTTGTGACTTCTTCTGACGCGCATTGAACCAACGAGTTAACATAGACCTAATAAATCTTATCAATTCCATAATATTGCTAGTCATCAGATTGAAACGCTGACCAGGAAAATATAGCCTTGTCCATTGAGTCAACCCTATGTCATGTAGATACTTTATGCAAAGGGGGTTAATGGCATTAATCTGACCATCAATTGTTTTAAACTTTCCACTTGTAAACTCATATCCAACGTTTTTCACTAGCTGCGTCAATCCTTTGTTCTTGAACTTGGTTGGACATTGCTACATAGGTGAATAATACATGCACCATGCATGATGAGCGAGCGGAAATACCTTCTTTATACCTACTTTTATCGATTTGTGCCTATCTAATAATATAGTCAGTGTTGTTGTCGGCTATTATCCGCTCCAACTTTGTAAAGAACCAAGTCCATGCATCATCATTCTCGCTATCCACCACAGCAAATGCTAGTGGATACACTTGGAAGTTTGCATCTTGACCACTTGTTGTGAGTAAAATGCCCTTGTGCTTTCCTTTCAAATGTGATCCATCCACAACCAATACCCTTCTCAAATGCTTAAAACCTTGTATTGAAGCCCCAAAAGCTAAAAACATATACAAAAACCTCTCTTTCCTTTCATCTTCAATATCTGGTTCTGTTTCTATATGTGTTATAGTTCCCGGATTTGTTAACTTTAGAAGATGCAAATATTCAGCCAAATTGTCGTAAGACTCTTCATCACTCTCGGCCACATCTGTTAAAGCTGATTCCCTACCTCTCTAACACTTTGTGTATGACGCAGAAACCCTCAAATCTTCTAGTACAAGTTGCTCAAGATCCAGCGGGACAAGACCATTTGAAGGTTCACTGTATTTTGCCTTAAATACATATGCATTTACCTTTGATGTTGCCTTCTTCATGTATTGCTTCCTAGTCTCTACCAAACATGTGTGTTGAAGATTGGCTTTCTTAATTACATAGTAACCTTTGCCATTCATTAGAGTCGCCAATATTCTCCAATCACATTTCTCATGTGAGCAACTAAGAACAAAATAATTCCACTTTGTTCTTGTTTGCTTGAAATGAAACACATTCTTTATTGCATATATAGCCAATCCTATTTGGCAATCGTCTTTGCTTGCATACACTTTTCCCTGGTATATCCTTTTACCATCATCATCAATGTCCAAATCAGATAAGTTATCTACTTCATACTCGATGTCCTCAAACAAAGGTGGGATGTCAAACTCCTCGTCATCCACTTCCTCTAACTTTCTGACCCCCTTCTTCAGTCCCTGAGAGCTTCCAACTCGACCAACCATCTTATCTTTCATAACATGTTCTTTCTTTTTTGCATGCTCTGTCTTTATCCCTGCTCCAGCCCCATTGACATATACAACGTGGTCAAAGACTCTGCTGCCAGTACACAAAACTACTTCATCCGGATTGGTGCCCACAACCTTATTGTAAGACCCGTACCTTACATCTAAACCTCCCGTTGCCATCAACTCCTCAACATTGGAGCCACCATAATCATCTGCTAAGAAATTTGACCAAAATTCCTTATCATAACCGCCACAGGGCATACTATAATCAAGCTTTTCCATCTCTACTTTAATTTCCTCTTTGTCGTTGTCAGCGAAAAAATATTTTTCATCATCAATGCTAATACCTTCGTTCTGAGTATCATCCCGGGACGATTTCAGACCACTTTTACTTATTAGTTTTGCTTCTACTTGTTCCAATTCCTCCATGAATTCGTCATCACCAAGAAATCACGTTGTTAGCTACTTAATTCGGCGACTGATTATGTAGTCGTAAGTTTTGGCAACTAAATAGTGACGTATTAGCGACTAATTAGTCTATATTATACAATAGTCGCTAATCAGTCTTGAATGTGAGACTCATTAATTTAGTCGCTAATAGGTCACCAAGTACAGCTACCATTTAGCGACTCATATGTTTTATTTGGGCAATTAATTGGGCTTTCACATGCTTGATTTAGTAACGATCCAGTAAAGTTAGCCCTAAACCCAGACTATATAAACGATTTTACGCCTAACCCTAACCCTAATCCCCCTTCTCTTCACTCTCTCACTCTCGACGAACCCTAACCTAACCCTAATCCCCTTTCGATCCTAAACTTCATCAATCCATCTTCAATCTTCTCAATCTCTCGTTTCTTAGCTTCAAGTGATGAAGACATGTGGTGGAGGCAAGAGAGGAAGAGGAAGTGTATCAAACATTCCCTCAAATCGACCCACTTCTTCCCAGCCAGTTCGAGTTGAACCGAAGACTAGGGCATCAAATCGAAGGCCCAGTGGTCATCCCAGCCACTACGAGTTCACGCTGGTGATTCGTCCAGCCCCGCTTCAAGATTTTGAACATCATCCGACTGCACAGCCTTCAACGGGTCCATCCGTCAGGGACTATCCTCCTCCGACGCAACTTTTCCAGTCAGGCGAAGGGTCTCCTCGCGGATCTTGTTCTCCTCGTGGATCTGGATCGACTCTGTTTTGAGCATCCGGCTCGACTCAACCTAGATCTGGAGGATCTGTTCATCGTCTAGCCTCTACGGCGAGACAATCTCCAGCGGCGGTTCACAAGAATGCCTCCAATCAGTCTATAGCGCTGGTTCAACGAGAAGCATCCAATCCTCTACTTCCGCAAGCCTCAAATCCTCTACCTCGAGCCTATGTATCTCATCACAGCTCTCAAGCTCAAAACTCACACGCGGAGGAAGATGAAGATGATGATGCTGAGTTTGTGGCTGATCTTGAAAGGGAATCAACTCTCCCTGAAGCTTTGCTTGCAAATCTACATGACATGCTTGCCCAGCCAGGCCGTGAGAAGTATACAACGGTTATCTCTCCCACATTTGAGCCTCTAACCGTATGGTAAGCTGAGAATATTAGGGAGAGTTGCTAAGTTGATTAGGTGTGTAATATGTGTGTGTTAAGTGTGTGAAACCCTATGGTAAGCTTAGTTTATTAAGTTGATTAGGTGTTTAATAAGTTGATTAGAATAAGAGTTAATATTGAGTAATGTGTGTGTGTATCCTCAAAGTTGATTAGGTGTGTAATATATTTAATAAGTTGATTAGGTTAAGCGTTAATATTGAGTAATGTGTGTATATATGCTAAGTTGATTAGGTTTGTATATGCTAATTGGTTTATGTAATTGAAGGTTTGGTCACGACAATGGTAAGCTGACCCGGAAGATCACAAAGGTCTTCACAAACAAGTTTAATGGGCCATTTTACAGTTGGAGCTGTGTACCTACTGAAAGAAGACACATATACTTCCTCGAATTCGCAATAAATTAACTTCTATCTCTTATTAATCTCTTACATTTGGTTTGGTTTGGTTGTTTGATCACTAACATCAAACTCTCCTCTTGTTTTGTAGAGTACACACACATGGCATCCATCACTGACTGGTGTAGTTGAAGAAAAATTCTTTAAAATATGTCAAACGCGTATGAAGGACATGGTTTCTAAGGCTTGCGCAAAACGTGCAAATGAGCGACCGCCATGGATTGAGAAGACATTGTGGAAGGAAATGTGTGCGTATTGGGACACAAAAGAAGCCATTGCCAAGAGTTCAACCACATCAGCAGCTTGAATGTCTGACCGTAATGGTCCTGGTCCTCACAAACATGTATCGGGGCCAAAGTCTTTCTTACAGATTGAGCAAGAGATAGTAAGTTACATTTGTTTATTTATAGAATGATTTTTATTAAGAGTCTGAATTGTTTTGTGAACAACATTTCAGGAAATTGAGTTGGGAAGACCACCTACTATTGGTGAGATATTCGTTAAGACTCATACCAAAAAAGATGGGACTTTTGTTGATAGGAAGGCGCATGAAATTCATGAGGCATATTTGAGGAACAAGGAAGCTAAGTTGGCTGCCCGTGAGAATGATGAAGGGTCAGATGGTACTTCCCGTCGATCAGAACTATCTCAGGAGGAGGATGATGAGGTCTTCCTTCAGGTAATGGTCTTGTTCCTCTTGTCTTTTTTTTATATTATCACTTGCTTCATCTTTTCTACAATAATCCTCTTGTCTTTTGTTTGCAGTCAACTGTCACAAACAAGAGATGGGTATACTTTGGAATGGGAAGCTTAGGGAGGTACATCAATGGAAAGCGGAAGTACCCAGGCTGCAGTTCTGCTTTCACTACCTTGCAGTCACAGCTTTAGGAAGCCAACTGCAAGATAGAAGAACAAGCGACTCTCCAGGCACATCGTGAGGCAGAGGCATTGAGGGTGAAAGCTGAGCAAGCAGATATCAAGCGTGTTGCTAATGAGCAACAAGAAGAGATCAAACACTTGAGGATGGTTAAGAAGTACTTGACAGAAAGAGACCCCAAGTTTCTCGCATTCCTCGAGTCTGCTGGTGCTACTGCTTCTGCTTCGGAAGATCAAACAGAGGATGTCCAGACTGCTACTGCTTCACAAGATCCACCCCAGGAGTGAACATCTCATTTCCCCTTCCTTTAGTTGCTTTTCTTATCAAACTTAAGAACTTGTATTAATGTGTGTGTATTTGAATTAAGGTTCGGAGTTTATAAAATACAGCTTGTTAGTTAATTACAGTTTTGTTTGTGAAATACAGTTTTTTAGTTGCTTTATCAAGTTTGTTAATTACAGTTTTAACTAAAAACAGAATGTATAATCGATAATTCAACCTGTAACCAGTCGTCAAATAGTCGCAATTCAGTCACCAATACTTAGTCGCCAAGTAGTGGCAAAACAGTCACCACATTAGTCACCAAAGAGTCGCTTAAGTGTCAATATATAGTGGTAACCATGTCGCCTAACAGTCGCACGATTTGGCGACTAATTAATATAGCGACGCATGGATTACCGACTAGGTGTTTTAGTCGCCAAATAGTCGTGTTATTAGATTTAGCGACTACTAAGCTACCTTTTGTGTTGTCACTAATTACCTGTTTTCTTGTAGTAACAGGAGTCAACAAAACTTTTGTATTTTTTGAACCAGGAGATGATATATCGCGAGCAACTTTGTCACCACTTTTACTTCCTAGGTTTCCTTCTGCTTGTTCAAATACCTCAATGAATTCGTCATCACCAGGAGTCAACAAAACTTTAGGGGTTTCTAAACCCGCAGACGATATATCGCGACCAACTTTGACACGCACTTTTGGAAAACTTTGTGACTCAAAACTACACTGACGCTTTCGTTTCGTGCTACTATCTTCGCGTGCATCAAAACTCTGTAAATGTTCATCACTCGCAGCCACAAGTTTTGATGTTTCATCCCTTTCCTCAAACTTCACAAACAAATTTAGACCCGTGTTTTCTCTAAGTGGACTTAGATAGTATAGAAGGCCAACCTCGCTTGTAACTATAACTGGAGGAGTCTTTTCCTTAGTTGTAAACATCTACTTATCCGGCAAAACGTAACTCAGCAAAGGATTTACACCATTCATTCCAAACTCCTCCGAAATCGCTGCCTTCAACGCTGCTAATGTCATTCCTTAAGAAATTGGAAAAACCCTAGAAAACAATTTGTTACAAATCTCCAGTTTCCACTCTCCATTCGAAGAACAAACCCAATCTCCACAAATTACAATACATAATTCATCCATCATTCCCTAATCAAACAAAACAGAGCATTCACATTAATTACCGATTAGGGTAAGAGATATTTGTTAATGCATTACGATTTTAGGATAATTTAGGCATAGATCGTACCTTCGTCGTCAAAGAAACAAAGTTGTGACTGAATTACAACCGTCTGTGTAATTGTTTGAGGTAACTTCCTTGATCATCTTTGTCGACAAAAAAAACTCGTCTATCGTGTTTGCCACATGTTTTCTTTTGATACCAAATCAAACCAAACATATCAAACCGGTTAAGCAATTAATGATTTAATTGGAGAAGGATATAATTGTCTTTTTTCTCCAAAAAGAAGGAAAAGTGTTTGATCCCTACAAAGTGCCTTAAACGTAAAAACTTTCTTTAAAAGTGCCTAATAGTGCAACATTCTCCTTTTCTTTTTTTTAAAGTCTCATAAACGAGACTTTCAAACAAAAGATTCTCAAAAGGTTTTTTTTCTTCTTCCTAGGGGTGTCAAAATGGGTAACCCAACCCAACCCAACTCATAATCAAATGAGTTTATGATTAAATGAGTTATGGGTTAGACCCAACTCATTTAACAAAATGAGTTGGGTCAACCCATAACTCATTTCATTTGATGGGTTGAGTTGTTAAATGGGTTAACCATTTAAATAATAATTTAATTAATTAATATTATAAAACAATAATAAATAATTATTATCATCATTAATTCATTATTATTAAATTTGAGATATTTATTGATTCAGAAATTTTTATGAGTTTACATTTTTAGACGGGAAAATCACGGGGTCATGTTTTTTTGGCGGGAAAATCACGAAGTTACGTTTTTGGCGAGAAAATCACGAGGTTTACGTTTTTTGCGCGAAAATTACGGTTTACGTTTTTTACAATAAAACTAATGAATTGTAACATGATCCGGTCAATAAAACTTTAGTAAAAAAACTTCACTTTATTACAATAGTTCATGAGTTTTGAACAAAACACAAATGAAAACCTCACTAACACTCTCACGATCGAATAACAATCGTCTCTTCCTTGTCATCTGCAATTCATAACCAAGAAATATATTAAGATCACATAACAGTAGAAGAATATGAGAAATAAAATTGTATCATACCTTCTTCATCACTCACAAAACCGTAGAGCCATGACCGAGTACATAACAAAGCTTGAACATTGGTCGGAAGAAGACGACTTCGATATTTATTTAGGACATGAGACCCTATACTAAAAGAAGATTCAGACGCCACGCTTGTGATGGGAATACTAAGTACATCCATTGCCATGTACGCCAACGCACCAAAACGAAGTCTGTTCTCTTTCCAATATTGCAAAACATTTAAATTAGGATGATTTTTCATCTCTAATTTTGGGTCCTCCAAATACATATCTAAGGCTGATTTTCCTTCTTCAACTTCTGGAACATCATCTAAGTCAAACAAATCCTATAACATGAATAGCTAACATGTTAACATTTAGCTAAGACAACAAATCAAGAGTGACGTTCAAAATGAAATCGTCGATTTACTAACTATACTCATTTTCATCAACCCACTCAATTATACTAGCTACCAACAGGAACGATGAATACGTAATTAGATAAACTAATAAGGCAATAATAGAAAATGTCAAAGTTAAGTACTTACATCTAACACGTCCAAGTTGTCACTTCCTCGTTCTGAAACACGAGAACCTGCTCTTGTAGAACTAACGACGGGAGTCACAGGAAATGCTTTTCTATATTCTCCAAAAAGCTCTGTAATCTTAGTCTCGAGGAAATCTATTTTTTCTTGTGAAGTGGTTGGATCAAGCTCATCATAACATCGCTTTAGAAGTTTGAATTTCATTCTCGGATCCAAAACAGCCCTCATTGCAAGAATAACACTATACTCTTTCCAGTATTTATCAAATTTCAGTCTCATCTTAAAAATCATCTCTCGGACTACTTTATCTTCGTTGTTTGATGAACTTCCAACAAACACTGAATCTTCCAAACATGACCAAAATATAAATTTGAAGTTGAATAGCTTCTCCCAGACATCAAATTAGTGATCTTGTAAAATGGCATCAAGATCTCATGAATAGTCTTTGCTCTCTTCCATTCTTCACTCGAGGGACAGTTCTTATAGTTTTTATCAACTATCTTAAACCTATTTAGTGCACGTTGATACTTCAAAGCTTTGTGAAGCATCAAATATGTTGAATTCCATCGAGTTTGCACATCTAATGATAGAAGCACTTCCCCTTTCCCTTCTACACATTCTGCAAGTGCTAATCGCCTAGATGTCGACCCTTTGACATACTTAACAGTCTCTCTTATCTTAGACAATGCATCGCTAATCACATCTAAACCGTTTTGGACAATACGGTTTAAGACATGTGCACAGCAACGCACATGAAAGAATTCCCCTTTGCACATCAAATTATTATCCAACTTAAGACGATCTATCAATACTTCTTGCATACTATTATTTGCTGTAGCATTATCCAAAGTAAGGGTAAACACCTTCTTTTCTATTCCCCACTCTTTCAAACATTCATGGATCTTACTAGCTAAAGCATCACCAGTATGCGGAGGAAGCATGTCAGAAAACGATAAGATTTTGCTATTCAATATCCATCTTGTATCCACGTAATGTGCAGTTAAAACAATATAACCATCTCCACCAAGTGAAGTCCAACAATCAGAAGTCAAACAAATCCTACTAGGAATCCTTTCTAACTCAGATTTTAGAATCTGTTTTTCCTTTTCCCAAGTCTTAACCACATCAGCTGCAGCAGTATTCCTAGTATAGCACTTATAATCTGGATTCATATAACTAATGAAATCTCTAAGCTCTTCATATTCGACACAAAGAAAAGGAAGATCATGTCGAATAATCACTCGACTAAACTTTTCTCTGACAACTTTATGATCTATCTTCGTTGTCTTTCTTCCAACATCTAAACCCATTGAGCATTTCCTATGATGACGAATCAGATTTGATGTTCCAGTAGTTGGCAATATCGGGTAGGGCTTCAAGCATTTCTTACAATATGCTATTTTTCCATCATTCTCATCTTCTAGTGTAAAGTAATCCCACATATCTGATGTTCTACTTCTTTTAAAACGAGAAGCACTTACTAAACTTTTAGATTGTGATGTATCTGCTGATGTTTGCCCACCTTCACCACCATAAGTACATTCGTCTTCATTGTCCATTTTTTGTAAAAGATCAGCTGCAAATAACTATACATAGAAATAAGGCCAAGTTAGAGATTGCTTAATAAAACCTGTTATTAGCCAAATACAAGAATTAATCACATAGACACAGTCAAAGAATCAATAAAACAAAGAGAAAAGAAGACTGTTTTGGACAATACGGCAAGCATATGACTAAATACGATTTTTGTTAGCTCTTGTTATTCTAAAAATATTTCTACACTGAGTGTAACTCTGATTAGACATGATACATTAAAAATTTGGTTAAGTTAGATCATGAACATGATTTCCCAAACCAAGAGGAGACGTGATAGACATCATCTTTGACCCTAGACATAAGCTGAAATATCTTCTTTCAGCTTAAACCCTTTACCGAAACAAACACATAACAATTTGGCAATCACATCAAAACTATCAGAAGTAACTAATCCCAGAACTCAAACTTCATCGCTCAAGTACCACAAACTAGAAGAAGACTAGTCTATTAAAGGTAGAGCCATTCAAATAAAGTGAAAATTAACCAAAAGAACAGTCTAACTAAATTGATCCTAAAAGAATAGTCAAAGCACACACACAAGAACAGTCTCTCTTATCTTAACCAAAATTCAATCCTAACTTAGTATCCCTTAGATTGAATCACCAAAGCCTTCAAGTTAAACTCAATTGATCAACCAAATGAACAAAACTCAAGGATCTTAAACACTAACTAAAACCCTTAAGAACTCAATGTTTCGAATGAAGGCTTAACTTGTTTAAAATAATTTGTTCTTAGAGGATTCAAATTAAGAGCTAAACAACACTAACGCATACAGAATCTGAACTTTCACGCCAATTCGAATGAAGAAAACGAAAAAGAACTTAGAAATGAGAAGGGTCCAGTGGAAACATACCTCACCCTTTTGACCCACTACAAGCACATCATCATCGTCGTCTTCAATTGAAGCAGTCTTCGTCGTCTTGTCAGTCTCCGATGTGGATGAGACCGGTGGAGAGTATAGGTCGAAGTGGAGGTCGAGAAACGATTGATTTCTTAAATTTGGGGATGATTTTATTAAATTGGTTTAGATGTGTTGGTTAAATATTGGTTTAGAGATTTTAGTTGGTTTAATTCAATTTTACAAAATTTGATGGGTTAATTGGGTAAACCACTAAAACCATTAACCCATTACAACCCAACTCATTTTACTCATCAAACCAATTGACTCATCAACTCATTTGACCCATCAACTCATTTGAGTCAAAAATTTCAACCCATTAGGGTTCATGGGTTGAATTGAGTTGAGTTGACCCATGAATTTTGACCCATTTTGACACCCCTACTTCTTCCCAACATAATTAAAAACTCTCTACAAGTTACATATATTTTTTTCACAAAACATTTTTGAAAAATAATTGTTATCAATTTTCTATCTTTCTTTTAAGATCCATTTCACTAATAATTTTATTTCACTAATAATTATTTTATTATTTGGTTAATCAGTAATAAAGTTTTTGATTTTTTTGATAAGTCAAACTTATACAATTACTCAATAAAAAATATTATTCAGAAATTTAACAATCAACTCGGAGCTAATTTAGAGGGGCAACATCTAAAAACAGTTTAGATTATTTGAAGATGTAGTACAAGATATATTATAATGATCCTCAAGCTCCACGCCTTCATCCAAGTTTTATTAAGTTTATCCCACTTCTTACTAATTTCTTTGGATATTAAGTCTCTGCATAAAACAATAAATGTATCTTTTAAGAATTTTTATTTCTTATTTTATTTCTAAACCTTTGTCATTTCTTTAACATAAATATTTTAAATTAACAATTTCATTTTTAGTAAATCCAACTTCATGATGCAATGTTTGGTTTCTAAAAAATAAATGAATAATACATATTTTTTAAATCATTAATAAAATTTATTGTTAGATAAATTTATTTCTAAATATATTTTATTTATTATTATTATTAATAACAAGCACGTACAGCTTCTACAGCATTGTTTTACCAATTAGATTTTAATAGCCAAAGTTTCTACAGCCGAAGTCTTTACAGCCAAATTCTCTATAGCTCGGATTTTTAAAGTCAAAGCCTGTAAAGCCAAAACTAACAGTCGCTATCAATCGGCCCCTAGTCCTTCCGAGACGTGAAACAGAGCAAATGTAACTCGATTATACTTAACAGTATGGTGCATTTTATCTGAGCTCCATCGTGAGCAAGCCAAACCATTATGGTGCATTTTATAATCACACAACTCGATTATACTTAACAGTAAACCCAATTGGGATCTAGTATAAATCAGCCATGAAGTCAAGGCTCAGAATGATGATATATTTGTTCCAACCAAAAGGTATTTGGTATTAAATGTTCAAATAAAAATTATGTGGAGTTTTTTTTGGAAATTTTTTCGATTAAGTTTTAAACTATAAAAATAAATATAATTGATTATAAGAAGATAAGTGAGATATGGGTTTCTTAATAGTTTTTCTTGTTTAAAAAGACTATATCTCGTTTCTTCTTTATTTGCTTATGAGTGATTATGAGTCTCTAATTAACAAACTATCAATGGAGGTGCTCTTAGGGGATTATAAAATCACTTTCTAGTTCTTTTTTCCTTCTTATATAGGTCGTCGAGGTCGAACTTCGTCCTCCGAGATTGGTGGTAACTTCTACTTAAACTTTTGTTGGATTGCTTAGACCAAATTGTTGGGGTGATTGGCAAGTGAATTTCAAGGCTTTAAAAAGAGTCTAAACTCTTTCAGTTTTTTTTGTTGCCAATTAGGCTTTTTACTTTCTTTTTTTAAGTTTTTAAAGCCTTCTTTTTTTTCTCTTCATTTCTCTTCTTTTTTTTAAAGTCCAATAATAGAGGCTTTCACACAAATAATTTTTAAAAGTTTTTTTGATCTTCTCCCAGCATAATTAAAAACTATCTACAAATTAAATATACTTTCTTCACAAAATGTTTTTGATAAATTAATTATTATCTATTTTCTATCTTTCTTTTAAGATCTATTTCACTAATAATTTTATTTCACTAATAATCATTTTATTATTTGGTTCATTATTAATAAATTTGTTGATTTTTTTGATAAGTCTAACTTATACAATTACTCAATAAAAAAAAACATTCAAAACAGTTTTCAGAAAAACAATTTAGCCATAATATTCTAATAAAATGTATTGTTTTAGAATATTTATTTCTTATTTTAATTCTAAACAGCTGTCATTTCTTTAAAAGAAATATTTTATTTATTAACAATTTGTTTTTAGTAAATCCAACTTCATAATGCAATGTTTGGTTTTTAAAAACTGAATGAATAATAATATTTTAAAAATCATTAAAAACAATTCTTGTTACATAAATTTAGTTCTAAATTTATTTTATTTATTATAATATATATAATAATAATAATAAATAACATCCACAACTTCTATTGCTTTGTTTTACCAATCAGATTTTAAGAGTCAAAGTTTTTACATCCGAAGTCTTTACAACCAAATTCTTTGCAGCTCAAACTTTTAAAGTCAAATCTTCTAAAGCCATAACTAGCAGTCGCTACTAATCGGCCCATGTAGCTTCTCAAAGATATTGTGGTAATTGGTAAACAACAATGACCAACTCAAAGGAAAATCTAATTGATCGTTAATGACTCTATATTACATCTTATAATCTTACTACAACAAAAAAATGTTTCCTAATGATGATAAATAAGATATCAAACACAATTTATTTTGGTTTTATTATTTTTTCAAAAGTTTTTAGTAGGAGGAGGATTGAGGAAAAAACATTTCCATCGTTATCACTTACCTAAGTTACCAAATACAACTATATCCGGTGATATCAAAATGTGCATTGGACCTTTTGTTAGTGGACCATCAACATATCATGTAAATATGATATCCTATACATCAATGGTGATTGGCAGGAGACTTTCAAGGCTTTAAGAGTGTTGTAAAGGGGGTGATTGGAAGGGACTATTAGTTTTGACTGTAAAGACTTTCGCTTTAAGAACTTTGGTATAACAAACTTTGACTGCAAAGACTTTCGATTTAAGAACTTTGGATGTTAAAATCTGATTGGTATAACAAAACTGTAGAAGTTGTGACTGTTATTTTTTAAAAATTATATATGTTTTTAAAATAGAAATAATGTTATAAATGAATTTATTTGACAATATAATTTTATTAATGGTAAGAATTAAAAAACCAAATACAACAATCATAAATAAATGCATAGAAAAATATTTATTATTCATTTATGTTTAATAACCAAACATTGGATTAAAAAGTGGATAAACTAAAAATCAAATTATTAAAAATAAAATATTTATTTAAAAGAAATAACAAAGGTGATTATGAAAATAAAATAATAATTATTAAAATGGATCTTAAAAGAAAGAATGAAAAATGATAATAAATAATTTATCAAAAAATATTTGTGAAACAATATATGTAAACATGTAGAAAGATTTTAGTTATTATGAGGAAAAGAAAAACAAAACTTTTAATTATTATTTATTTTAATGTTTTATTATTTGTTTGAAAGCCTCATATTTGAGACTTTAGAAATCTATTGGTAAGGATGGCTGTAAAGACTTTGGCTTTAAAAACTTTTGCTGTAGAAAATTTGGATGTACAGACTTAATTGTTGAGACTTTAGTTGTTAAATTCTGATTGGTAATATAGAGCTCTAAAAGCTGTGAGTACTATTTTTTATTATTATTAAATATATTTTTATAAATAATAATATGTTAAAATTGAATTATGTTTAAACATAGTGACACAAATATATTTTATTAATAATATAAAAATAAAATACAAAACATATTCTTAAATAAATATTCTCAACAAATAAACTGCACATGTAATAAATAAACTATTTATTAGTAAAATGGATCTTAAAAGAAAGATATAAAATTAATAATAATTAATTAATCAAAATTGATTTGTGAAAAAATATATATAAAATTATAGAGAGTTTTTAATTATCATGGGAGAAAAAAAAGAAAGGTTATTTGTTTGAAAGCCATGTAATCGTTACTTAAAAAAGGGAAATTTGCAAAACTACCCTTCTTTTACTACCTTTTGCAACAATACCCTTTTATGTTGTCCATTTTTAAAAATACCCTTCTTTTGAACAGAATGACCAAATTACTCTCATCTAATAGGAACAAGTAATTGGAAACTGAAATTTTCAAACAAATTTTTTTGGCGCCAAAATGTTTTTTTCCCGCCAAAAAATAAATACCGCCAAACTTTTTTCCCACCAAAAAAAAAAATTGCTGCCAAAAAAAATATTTCCCGCCAAATTTTGTTTTTCGTAACAATATTTTTTCAGCCAAAAAAATGTTTTTAAAAATCCTTGTAATTTTTTTTAACGGGAAAAAGATTTACAAGTGATTTTAAAAGGGTTTTAAAAGATATATAACGGGTTTTAAAAGGGTTTAAAAATATATATAAGGAATTTTAAAAGTGTTTAAAAATATTTACACGGTATTTTAAAAGAGTTTTAAAATATTTACAAGAGATTTTAAAAGGGTTTTAAAATATTTACAAATGATTTTAAAAGGGTTTTAAAATATTTACAACAGATTTTAAAAGATTTTATAAAGATTTACATAAATTTTTAAAGGTTCTTCTTGTAAATTCTCTAAAAATCTTATAAAAACTCTTATACATCTTTTAAAACTCTATAAAAATCTCTTCTAAATCTTTTTAAACTCTTTTAAAATCCCTAATAAATCTTTTAGCACACTTTTAAAGTCTTTAAAAATCTTTTAAAAACTTTTGTAAATCTTTTAAAGCCCTTTAAAATCCCTTGTAAATATTTTAAAACCCTTTTAAAATCCCTTGTAAATCTTTTGTAAATATTTTAAAACCGTTTTAAAACAATTTTAAACCGTTTAAAAATCTTTAAAAAACCTTTGTAAATCTTTTAAAGTCCTTTAAAATCCCTTGTAAATATTTTAAAACCCTTTTAAATTCTCTTCTAAATCTTTTAAAACTCTTTTAAAATCCCTCGTAAATATTTTAAAAACCTTTTAAAACAATTTTAAACCCTTTAAAAAACCTTTGTAAATCTTTTAAAGCCCTTTAAAATCTCTTGTAAATCTTTTAAAACTTTTTTAAAATCCCTTGTAAATCTTTTAAAACCCTTTTAAAATCTCTTGTAAATATTTTAAAATCCTTTTATAACCCCTTGTAAATCTATTTCCCGCCAAAAAATTTTTTTTTTCCGAGAATATGTTTTTTGAAGAAAACATTATGGCGAGAATTTTTTTTTCGAAAACTTTTGGCGGGAATTTTTTTTTCGAAATGTTTTGTCGGGAAATTGATTTTAGAATATTTTAGGCAAAAACAATTAATATTTCATTTTGTTAACCTAAAACAATTTCTAAGTAAGGGTAAAATGGTCATTAAAAATTTAAAGAGGGTATAAATGTAAATGGCTAAAAAAAGGGTTGAATTGAAAAGGGGCATCATGAAAAGGGTATTAGAAAGAATTTTTATCAAAAAAAAAAAGGAGATTTCAAATCTCAGATTTGCAAAACTATCATTTTTTTACTACTCTTTTGCAACAATAACCTTTTATGTTGTCCATTTTTAAAATACCCCTTCTCTTAAATAGAATGACCAAATTACCTTCATCTAATAGGAACATGTAATTGGAAACTGAAAATTTCCCGCCAAATTTATTTTTCCCTTCAAAAAAAAAAATTTCGCTAAACTTTTTTCCCGCCAAAAAACAATTTTTCCGCCATATTTTTTTTTCGTAACAAATTTGTTCTCAGCTAAAAAATGCTTTTAAAAAACCTTGTAATTTTTTTTTGGCGGGAAATAGATTTACAAGGGATTTTAAAAGGGTTTTAAAAGATTTACAACGGATTTTAAAAGGGTTTTAAATTGGGAAAAATGTCATAAAAATCATCACTTTACAAAAAGTGGTGAAAAAAGCTTGAATTTTACTTCTGGTGAATTAAATTACCAACTTTCATTGACTTTCCAATTAAATCGTTAATTTTTATTGACTTTGCCAAATAAGGTATGTCGTTAAGTCAACTAACAGACTAATTTAGTGGAGTTAGTCAACGTTAATTGATTCCGTTAAAACTCTAAAACGACGTAGTTTTGTGATTTTCTTTTGATATTTAAAAAACAAAAAGTTGAAGTCACAGTGGTTTGAACCTTCTACCTTTACGATATACGACGAGATATATAGCCATCTCAACTAAAACGTTTTTATGAAAATTTTACACAAAGTAATTTATATCAGTATCTCTCTCTCATCTCCTAATAAACCTAATCGCTTTTCTTCTCTTTAAACAGCCGCAACCTCCCTTATAAGTCATAACTCGTAAGCATAGGCAGCTCCCTCATCACACGTCCGTTACTCGCACCACTTAGAAACCTTGCCACTTCTCTCAAACATTGTCTCCTTAGAGATCCTCCATTGATGATTACATTATCATTGCCGTTTAAAAGAAACTGTGCTGGATTGATATAGATGATGGTGGAATTGATGACGAATTCCGCATAGTAGTAGTCTCCATTGGCATTGTTTCACTCTAGATTTGATTCTTTAATTTCAAGGGGAAAAAACCTAAATTATTGAAATTAGTTTAAGGTTACGTTTTAAAAGTTAACGATTCAATCTGAGAAAATGAAATCGGGATTATTATGGTTTCAAGCGTATTGTATAATCTAGAGAGAGAGATGCTAAACTACCTATATAAATTAGTTTGTGTAATATTTTCATAAAAATGTTTCGGTTCAGAGGGCAATATATCAAATCGTAAATCGTTAAGGTGGGAGGTTCGAACTTCTGTGATCTCAAACTTTTGTTTTTTTTAAATATCAAAAGAAATTTACAAAACTCCGTCGTTTTACAGTTTTAACGGAATCAATTAACGTTGACTAACTCCACTAAATTAGTCCGTCAGTTGACTTAACGACATGCCTTATTTGGCAAAGTCAATAAAAATTAACGATTTAATTAGAAAGTCAATGAAAGTTGAAAATTTAATTTACCAGGAGTAAAGTTCAAGCTTTTTTCACCACTTTTTGTAAAGTGATGATTTTTATGACATTTTTCCCGTTTTAAATTCCCTTTTACAAGATTTACAAGGGATTTTAAAATGATTTAAAAAGATTTATAAGGGATTTTAAAAGGGAAAAAAAAATTTTGGCGAAAAATTGTTTTTTCGAAAATTTTTGGCAGGAAATTTATTTTGGAATATTTTAGGCGAAAAATATTATTTCATTTTGTTAACCTAAAACAATTTCAAAATAGGAGTAAAATGGTCATTAAAAATTTAAAGAGGGTAGTAATGAAAATAGATTAAAAAATGGTAGAATTGAAAAAGGGCATCATGAAAAGGGCATTAGAAAGAAGTTTTTTAAAAAAAGGAAAACAAAGAACAAAATAAAACAAGGCCTTGAGAACTTTTTTAAAAAATAAAGTCAAGAAAGCATGATTGTTAAAATAAAAACTGTGAGGACTTTTAAAGCCACGGAAGCCTCTTCCCAATCACCCGCGTAAAAATGAAAAAACTGGACAGTTAGACTTTCAAAACTTTAAAAAAACGTAAAGTCTTGAAATTGTGATTGGTAAATATTCGACTTTTAAGACTTTAAAAAAAATCTAAAGCCCTTAAAGTGTCTTCCAATCACCCCCAAAGTGTCTACAGATTTATTTTTGTCAATCATGCTTTTTTTACTTTATTTATTTTGAAAGTTCTCAAAGCCTTATTTTTATTTTTTATTTTTTTTCTTTATTTCTCTTCTTTTTGTATAGTCTTGAATACATGGCTTTCAAACAAATAAAATTAAAAACTTTCTTTTTTGTTCTCCCCATGATAACTTAAAAACTCTCCACAAGTTTATATATATTTTTCACAAATCAGTTTTAATAAATTAATTATTATTAATTTTCTATCTTTCTTTTAAAATCTATTTTACTAATAATTATTATATTTTTATCACCAACGTTAATGTAAATGTAAGAGAGTTTACATAATTAGCATTTTTCAAAAACCATACACGATTCATATAGGCCATTCAAAAATATGAATAACAATAAAAAAGGTTTAAGTGCTATTCAGAAATAAAGAATTCTTCAGAATATTAACAATTATGTTTGAAGTAAATTTGTGTTTGGAAGTGTAAGAGAGTTTACATAATTAGCATTTTCAGAAATCATATACTGTTTATATAGGCCATTCAAAAATATGAATAAGAATAAAAAAGGTTTAAGTGCTATTCAGAAAATAAATAATTCTTCAGAATATTAACAATTATTTTGGAAATAATTTGTGTTGGAAACATGGGAAAAATCGTTTGGATAGTTTGACGAAGCAAAACAACATATATCATAATAATCTCGAAACACCATAATTTTCTCAGTTTATCCCACTTCTTAATGTAATTTTTGGTTACTAAGAGAATAAATGAATGAGTAAGACATATGTATTTTGTTTGTTGAGGATATTTATTTCGTCATTTATTTTAAAAAATGTTGTATTTTAATTTTTTATTATTATTAAAATATATGTTTTGTCACTATGTTACAACATAATTCAATTTTGATATCATTTATATTTATAAATATATTTAATAATAATAAATATAAGTAAATAAAATTCACAGCTTCTACAACTTTTTGTTACCATAATTTTCTACAACATAATTTTTTAAAGTCGAAGTCTCTACAGCCAAACTTTCTACAACATAATTTTTTAAAGTCGAAGTCTTTACAGCCACCCTTATTGTATTAAGTCTTAATATAGTATAAAAATAATTACTTTATATATCTAAACAGAAAATAAAACATAGAAAATATAGTATATCTATTTTATTACGTAAAAAAGTTAGAATATGTTTTGTTGTACAATAAAAAATGTAATGAAACTCATACTAAAAATTTACTCTTTTACATGTGCAAATTGCAGGAATTATATCGAGAATCATTGTTGCTTTTAAAATTTAATAATCAATGATATGTTTTTAAATAAATTTAACTCTCAGATAAATTAACAATTTATTTTTGAAACTTATGGTTTTAAATGATTGGTTTTGATAATTTATATGTTTGTTGTGTTTATTCATTATATGTGAATACTTAGCTAATAAAACGGGATTTGTAAAACAAATATTTACTAATATATACACGTTTATAAATTCTTCCATACACTAACCGACAACGTATATACTAACACATGACGTTTTACAAACACACAACGTATACAACTATACATACTATAAGATTCATTTATACTATAAGATTCAAATTTGATATAGACTTTAATACTTTGTAAATTGGGAAATATGTCAGAAAAATCGCCAATTTTCAAAAATAGGACGAAAAAATCTCCAACTCCTCAAACGTCGTTTTAATCACAAACTTTTGGTTGACTTTTCCAGAAAATACAAAAGTTTGGTTGACTTGGCCAAATTAGTCATCACGTTAAGTCTCCGTTAGGACGACGATTACAGGGTTAATAAGCCGTTAAGGGCTTCCGTCTTAGCAAAACGACATCGTTTCTATAATGACAAAATGAGCCATAATCGATAGAAACGTCGTCGTTTTGATTCAGAGAGATTTGAGAAATTCCCAAATCGATTAGAAACCCTAAAAGAGAGAAAATTCTGAAATTCTCTCAATCTCTTTCCAATTGATCCCGATGGCGAAGACGCGGGGAGGAAACTGGAATCCTCGTCGGTCGCGGAGGCTAATGGCTATTGCAGGCGAAGCTAACAGAGCAAACATAACGAATCGACCACCGAAAGTTGTTGAGATCTCAGAAGAACTGGAGACAAATCAAAACCCAGAAGAAACCGCGATGAATCAGATCCCAGAAGAAACTGCGACGAATCGAAACCCAGAAGAAACTGCGACGAATCGAAACCCAGAAGACAATGTGGGTGGGACTGTTGGTGAAGACAATGTTGGTGAAGACGATATGGATGGAGGTCTAGAGGAGGAAAATTGTGATGATTTTGAAGCAGATTTTGGTGTTGGTGCAAGAGAAGATGGAGATGCAAGCAACACTGATGCTGACAGTGGAGGTAAAGATTGTGATCCCCAATCCACACACACTTCGATGGCACATCACATTCTCCGGTGACTCCAGATGTAACAGAGCTTGAACTCATTGTTAGAGAGAGAGAGATCGAATTGAAGAATAGAAATTTTAGGGATTGAAATCTGAAATCGATTTGGGGGTTTTTAGAGTCTCATCTGTCATTACAAAAACGATGTCGTTTTGCTAACCCGGAAGCCGTTAACGGCTTATTAACCTCATAATCATCGTCCTAACAGAGACTTAACGCGATGACTAATTTGGCCAGGTAACCAAACTTTGGTATTTTCTGGAAAGTCAACCAAAAGTTTTGTGATTAAAACGACATTTCCGGAGTTGGAAATTTTTCCATGCAATTTTTGAAGGTTGAAGATTTTTCTAACATTTTCCCTTTGTAAATTATAGAAGATAACATTTTATCCACACTAAGAATCCATCAAATTAGTATAAGATATTACCAAAATAACAGACGAATTAAAATGTTATCTCGTGCAAAGCACATGGTACTGACCTATATTAATGAGAATGGTATGAAATTTTTGTTATTTTAATTACTTTTACATATTAATTATTCTACACAATTTATGAAATACTAACTGTTTTTCCTTTTGTATGTGCAGGTTGCAAGAATTATTATATGAATACTGACCTACTCTATAAAATTTAACAGCTACATATGACCGAGATATGCTGAGCTGAGATTTTGCAGAAGTGACGCTTTTTCAAGTTTTCAAATTTAGTAAAAATTAAATTAAAATAAATAAATCTGGCGAGATATCAAATCACAGCCGTTGATTGCTAGCAAAAAATCTGACCTCTTTAAACTGTAATAGCAAAAAAATCTAGTTAATTAGGCTAATTATCTATTAGATCGAACTTTCACGTTGTTTCAAATTTAAAGAGTTACACAGCGTGTCGGCCACTTAAAACGATGTCGTAATGTTGTTTCCCCTCCTCGACAAGCGCCAAGCCCGTTAAAATCCCCAATTTGGATATATATCTTTTCTCTGTCGACGCTCTCTCTCTCTCTCTCTCTCTCTCTCTCTCTATCTTAACTCAACTATTCAGTTTCAATTTTCAAATTTCAGAAACCATTTTCTCTCTCTATCTCTCTTCTTCTTCTTTATCTCAGTAATGGAGACTTCATCGACGATCTCGATCGGTTCTTGTTTAAAAGAGCATCAGAAGATCTACAAGGAATGGTTCAACATCGCCGATTCAGGTTCAGTGTTTTTTTCCCTTCTCAGATTGAATTTACTAGTGCGTCTTAGTTATTCCTGCTCTGATTTTGTTTCGATTCTCTGAGATTACAGATGGAGATGGTCGTGTTTCGGGTAACGATGCTACAAAGTTCTTCGCGATGTCAAAGCTTTCTCGCCAGGAACTCAAACAGGTTATTATTCATATAATCGACGATTCGTGAAATATATAGGCTATTTGGTTTAAAATTGAACTTTCTGAGTTCATGAATCCATGGAATTTGTAACAGTGTAATCTAGGGTTGATTGGAATTAGTTGGATTTTGGTTTGTAGGTTTGGGCAGTTGCGGATTCAAAGCGGCAAGGATTTCTCGGTTTATCGGAGTTCATCACTGCGATGAAGGTATAATAATTGTATCAATTACATCTGTTAATTTGAAATTTTCTGCTAAATTTCTTACTCAATGGATTGATTTTGTTGCTCAGCTCGTCTCATTGGCACAAGAAGGACATGAAATTACTTCAGACCTTCTCAAAGGCTCAAGTAAGTGGAAAATTACATCTTAAACTGTTTGAATCAAGAGGTTCTGATGTAAGAGCTTGATAGTCATATTAGATATAGCTAATCTGTATCTTTGTTTTTGTTATAGTTGACATGAAGAGTGTGGAACTTCCAGTGTTGGAAGGACTAGAAAACGTTGTATCAGTAAGACTCTTTCTTATCTGATTATCTCATTTTGTTTTTCAATCTTTACATGATTTGGTTTTCCTAATCTAATATATTTGCTTACAGAAGCAGAAAGTGTCAAAAACAAATGTGGATGTTGAAGACAATGGTTAAATAACATTCTTTATTTTCACCAATTGTTTCATTCATGATGATATTTTTCGTTAATGTAAAACTGTTGATTTGCTGGATGAACTTTTGCAGTAGTTACCAAGCCACAAGTCACGGCAAAAACTCCTTGGTTCAAATCAAAATCTATTATTAAGGTTGGTTGCTGTTTTCTTTATTGCTGCAAATGTGATTCTTTTTCAAATATGGAGTCATGTGATTTAACGAGTATTTTGTCACTTTTCATATCCAGCCACAAGTAAATGTGGTGACAATTGTTGATGGCTTGAAAAGATTGTACACTGAAAAGCTAAAGCCTTTGGAAGTCACATATCGGTTCAATGATTTTGCATCCCCGGTACTGGTGAGTAATATCCTTACTGTTTCAGAAACACTTGTGAGTTTTTGTTTATTCCGTTTTTTCGGTGAAGAGCTAAAGAACTCATATCTATATCACCATGGAAAATGATTCTCAGTTTATTGATACTTTATGATTTGCAGACTAGTAGCGATTTTGATGCCAAACCAATGGTAATGCTTTTGGGTCAATATTCCACCGGAAAAACAACATTTATAAAACACTTGCTCGGATGTGACTACCCAGGTAACTTGCTTTGTTTCCTCTAATCCTAGCAAATGCAAGGAATCTTCAGTTATCTATCTGATCTTCACCATTGTCCTCTTGTTGTCAGGAGCTCATATCGGTCCAGAGCCAACAACAGATAGGTTTGTAGTTGCAATGGTATGTCAATGTGTCTTGATCTAATTGTAGTGTAATGATTGCTAGTTACTTTTTCTTTTTATTTGAGTTAACTCTTATGATTTGATTTTCTTATAGAGTGGACCAGATGAGCGGACTATACCTGGAAATACCATGGCTGTTCAAGCTGACATGCCATTTAACGGACTAACAAGCTTTGGAGGTGCTTTCCTCTCAAAGTTCGAGTGTTCTCAAATGCCGCATCCGGTGAGTGATTAAGCATTACCCCACTCTCTCTTTTTATCTTTCCCTCTGTTGGTTTAAAGAAGCTTTCCCTTCTTGTTTGTGGTAGGTCTTGGACCAAATTACTCTTGTAGACACTCCTGGAGTTCTTTCAGGAGAGAAACAAAGGATGCAAAGGAGCTATGACTTCACTGGTGTCATCTCATGGTTTGCATCTAAATGCGACATGATTCTCCTGCTCTTTGATCCCCACAAGCTTGACATCAGTGATGAATTCAAACGTGTGATAACATCTCTACGTGGTAATGAAGACAAGATCCGTGTTGTCTTAAACAAAGCTGACCAAGTTGATACTCAACAAGTAAGTTTCGTTTTCGTCCCATTCATTTGTTATGTTCATAAGCTTCATTTTTACTCATTGTTGAGCCGCTTTTTCTAAAGCTAATGAGAGTGTATGGAGCATTGATGTGGTCGCTTGGTAAAGTCCTGAACACACCAGAGGTCGTACGTGTCTATATTGGGTATGTTTTTTCGAGTACAACATGAATTGTCAACAAAGAAGTCAAAAAGCCATTAGTTTCACTTGTACACACGATAGATTGATTTCTTTTTCTTTGCTTTTAACTTGTGCAGGTCCTTCAATGACAAACCCATAAACGAAGTTGCAGTTGGACCGATTGGGAAAGAACTCTTTGAGAAAGAGCAAAATGATCTTCTAGCAGACTTAATGGACGTACCCAAGAAAGCATGTGACAGAAAGGTATGATTTTGATGAGTCTCAATTTAAACAATAATGTATGTTACAATTCTCAAATCCTGACTATTTTTTTTGTTATTCTTTGCAGATTAATGAGTTTGTGAAGCGAGCTCGATCTGCAAAGATAAATGCATACATAATGAGTCACCTTAAGAAGGAAATGCCAGCAATGATGGGCAAATCCAAAGCTCAGCAACGTCTCATGGACAATCTCGAAGAAGAATTTGGAAAGGTGCGTAAAATATCTCATTTGGTCTAGAACTTAGACTAATCGCATTAGGTGTAGCGTTAAAATTTTTGCAATTACTTAGAAATCTTTTGGTAGAAAACCAAACCCCATCCGATTAGGAAACTGGAACTAGAATTGATTTCTTCATGTCCTAAACCAAAGTACTGTATCTGACTATAAGCCAAACCAGAATTTAGATTAGGCATACCTCTCTAGTGACCAAGAAAGAAGTACAATAAAGATTATAGACATTTTATCTCGTATTTTTTACACAACCTTATGTCAAAAAAACAGGTGCAGCGAGAGTTTCATCTTCCAGCTGGAGACTTTCCAAGTGTGGAACATTTTAGAGAAGTATTGGGAGGCTATAACATTGACAAATTCGAGAAACTGAAGCCTAAGATGATTCAAGCAGTAGATGATATGCTGGGATACGACATTCCAGATCTCTTGAAGAAATTCAGAAATCCTTATGATAATTAAATAATAATGCTCGGTACTTTAAAAAACATTATATCAAGTTTCAGAGTTTTTCTGTAATCAGTAGAATTTGTCAAATATTTTGATTTATGTTATGTGTTCTTCTGAATGTTTAAATTGTTCAAATCACTAAATGTTAACAAATTCATTTTGAAATTAAACACTTCGAAACGCCATAAAAAAAAAAAGAATTATACATCAAAATCAATAGCAGTCTATGTAATCATTCCTCTGGTAATGCTGAACTAACTCTGCAGTAAACTCCGCCGACAAGAAACTCGTCTTCATAGTTCTTCCTTGAGGTTCATTGAGATACATTCGGTCATCTAAGTTCATTGAGCATTTCCTCTTGAGCTTCTTCTCTCCTTATCTTTCTTTGTTCTATATACGATATAATTGCATGTTCACGTTTGACTACATTCATATGAGTCTCAAGTGCTTCAGAAACTTCTCGCTTATATTGAAGATCAAGACTCCGTTCAACTTCTCTACGGTTTTCGCGGTACTTCTCAACCAGAGCTATTGCAGAGAGTGCCCTTTCAATCTCATTCCTTATTTCCTTTTCAACAACTGATACTTGATTTTGAATATCTTCCGTGCTTTTGGTTTGGTGGTCGTTCTCAGCCAGGGCTGGCCCTGAGCACAGCCAATTGAAACAATTGCTTTGGCCCCCATAAATTTTGTTGCAAAATTTGGCCCCCAAAATATATTATTCTTGCAAAAATAGGCCAAATTTTCCTAAAATCTTAAAATTTTAGTATCAATATCAAATATTTATATATAAAACACCAAAATAAAAAATTGCTATGGTCCATTAATTCTCGGAGCTGGCCCTGTTCTCGGCCAAACCCATTTTATTCATTATCGTATACTCAAGTTCATGATCAAACTCATCATCATCGCTTAAGTATAGATCATCACAGGTACAGATTTGACTTTCTTCTTTGTCTTGTTGATCATTATTCTCTACATCTTCATCACTATCCATATCATCTTCTGATACACGCATTACGAATGCTATATCCGTCCTTGAGGTTGTCTTAGTGAATGGTTGATGAAACTTTGTAAAAGCATTGAGCTTCTTTTCAAAAGACTCGGTCTCAGAGACCAAGCGATCGAAACTCCTGTTAGGTTCAGGGTCATAGCTAAACCCTTCGACGCTTTTGGGACAATCATGTTCCGAAACAATTCTCATTATTAGGTCTCTCTCTTTAGTTGTTTTGGTTCTCTTTGTTGTTGTGATTAATTTCTTAACATAAGAGCTCTCTATTTATAAAGTTTGTGATTTCACACAAAAATAGTAAATTGATTTATTATTGTAAAAATTTCCATTTTTTTATTTTTTGGAACAAAATTCCATTTTTTCTTGTTTATTTTTGCTTCGAATTCTTTTGTTATCTCGATTTCTTTTTTTTTTTTCCTTTTTAATTTCTTTTTTGTTTGTTATACTCTTTTTTACATAAGTGATACGAAGTGTTTCTTATCCGCTTTGCATATACGCTATGGAAAATTAAAGATAAAGAGAAACTTGTGAATTTTTCATTGTCACTGTGTAATTCCTCCAAATAAGCTGAAAACGTCCACCATTTGGTCGAAATAAACACAATTTTCACCAGGTTTGTTATACTCTTTATCCCATTTTCTTTTTTTTCAAATTATTTGATTTTTGTTTTTATTATACAAAAGGAAATATATTCAACAAAGGAAAATTTGCAAGAATAACTAACAAAAGTTTATAAATTAAGAAAGTAACAGCTATATTCTATATTATATATAATAATGACATATTTATCCTTCTCTCTCCACCTCACTCAAAGTCCCTTCCTCTCTCATCTTTGTGTCATCTCTTTTTCTTTCTTCTCTCAATCTCCTCTCTCTTTTTTTTTTTCTCTTTCTTTTGCATTTTCTTTGTATGTCCACGTCACCTCACTTCCCTTTCTTCTTAGAATCTTCACCCATCTCGTTTTTTTCCTAATGATTGAAAAATTGTAATGGCTTCAAGTCTGCATTCATCACTTTCTTCTAATGGCTTCAAGTCTGCATTCGTTATAACATAACAAACAAATGAGAAGGACAAAGTAAATTTTTCAGATACCACTTATGTTATTCGGTTGCTTGGGTTGCCAATGTTGTATTTTAGGGTATAGTTTTTTTATACATCCAAAATAGTATAGTATAACATTTTATTTCTCTACATCCAAAATAGTACAACATGTTTTTACTTATAAACACTATTTACTATTTTATAAATTCAAATCCGATTTTAAAAATTCAAACTATTTTATATGTAAAAAAGATATACATTTTTTCTAACAAATTTTATAATTGGAATCTATTTTTTGGAAAAGATATATAGCAAAAAAAACAAATAGGTAAAAACTAAACTGAGGTCTTGAATGTTTCGAGCGTTCCAAAAAACCGCCTACTGTGTTTTACTTTTGGTCACCATTCACAACGACATTTTGTCATTTTATTTTTTAATTAAAAGAACAGAAAAAGAAAATACACCATGTGAGGAACAAAAACAGACCCATCCATATGGAAACGTACTTCAAAAATAGAATATAAGGAAAAAGTGTTCAAAAATAGAATATAAGGAAAAGATGTGTTTAGACACGGTAGATAGTTGATATTAATATTTCATTATTTTTTAATTAAAAAGACTATAAACACTATCCTATATAACACCTTATTCACTATACTATTGCTATTCACATCATACACTATTTTCCTTTACGTTCAAAATACTCTCTTATCATCTTACAAAAAAAAACACTCATCTATCAAGTACGCATTCACCGATCCATCTCTTTGTACAAGGTTCTTCTCTATCAAATACGCATTCACCGATCCATCTCTTTGCATCAGTAAACTTCTTTTTTAATACATATATATATATATATAGATATATATGTTTTATTACATAAAAATTATTATACACTTCTATTTAAAATAAATTAAAAATAAAAATAAAATTTTCTCCACATCCAAATATTGAAACCAATTTACATTTTTAATCTTAACATATATGACAGAAACTTTAAGTAAATAATATGTATAATAATAGTCTTCTTAAACATTTATATAATAAATACCGTAACAATGAAAAACCTGATAATATGAATAATCTGATGATAAATTATTTTAAGTTTAATATTATATTGTATTGTGTTGTTAAATGTAGGTATGTCGTCTAGAGGCCGATTCAATACAAATTCTTCCAGGCAAAGAAACACAAATGTTCCCACCGAAAAGATAGCAAGGGTAAATCTTGTTATTATATACTTTTTATATATTTGCATATTAAGTATAGTTTTTGAAAGTATATTAAACTAATTCTACAAATTTTTTAAAAAGTTGTAGACAACATCGAAGCATAAATGGACTTATGAAGAAGAAAAAACATTGATTGAGTTGTTTGATCATGCAATTTCCATGAATAATTATACTCTTAAAGATCCTACGCCTCTCGGTCGAGAATACATGGTTGAGAAATTTAACCTAGCATTTAACATGAATATAAATTATTTGTTTTTCAAAAACAAACTTGATGAGTTCAAAAAAGCATATAAAAGATGGAAATTTCTAATGACTTCTACCGGTGTCTCGGTTGATTCTGAAACATCCATGATTTCTGCATCTGACTCGTGGTGGAAGGGTCATGAATTGGTAATTACTTATAACCATTCTATTCTTACTACTAATATTAACACATACATATATTATAATAAATAATATGTATGAGTTTTACAGGGATGCAAAATAACTACTAAGTTCAAACGATAACCAGCAGAGTTTTGGGATGTAATGCAACGATGTTTTAGATTGCATGATGTTTCTTCCCAATCACAACATTCTTCACGACAAAGACAAGAAGAGCTAATGAACCAGAGACGAGCTGATGATGCCATTCATGGTTACTCGGATGGTGGTGACATGCCTGAGACCAATGTTCCCGAGATCGAAGAAAATGAAAAAAATTATCGTATTAACATCGATGATGATACACATCCTTCGAATGAGTTCACTCGTGACACATTCCGTGTTCCTGTTGGAAGAGGTGAACAACAAAGCAGACTGAATTTTAATTCTAGTGTAAGGCGCGGAAGTGGTTCTCAAAGATCTGAAGGAAGTTCAAAAGCAAAAAATTTTGGAAGTAGGTCCAGAGGAAACTGTGGAAGACAATCTTTTGAAACAACTATACAAGACACCATCGCTGGCTATACTGAGTATCAACGACAAAGTTTGCAACAACTTCGGCCTGGTAGTTTTGATCAAGAAGATTACGATGAATTCAAAAAAGCATAAGCTATATTCCTTGCCTTGGAACTTCCAAGGAATACCAAATTTCATTGGGCATGCATTGATACATTTAAACAGCTAAAATTTTGGCGAAAGTATTTCCTTGACATAGTTGGAGGCACTAACGAGGAAAAAATACAATTGTTAGAAGCCATGACTAGTGTTTCTCGGAACAACCAAGACTTGTCGAAGAGGTTGGGCTCTGGACATTCTTATGGCAGTCCAAATTCAGGAGGCCCAAGTTTTCAGCAATGGGAAACACCACCAAATGTTTCACAATGGGGAACACCACCAAGTACTCAACAATGGGAAACACCACCTAGTATACAACAATGGGGCACACCACCAAATGCTAAACATTGAGAAACATCACCAAATACTTAACGTTTGGGAACACCACCAAATGCTCAACAATGGGGGACACAAGCAAATGCTTCCCAATGGAACACACCACCGAACAATCAACATTGGGGGACACAATCAAGCGCTTCCCAATGGAACACACCACCAAACAATCAACATTGGGGGACACAATCAAATGCTCCCCAATGGAATACTCCACCAAATGCTCAACACTGGGGCACACAAGCAAATGATTCCACTGGGGTACATCACCAAATGTTCCACAATGGGGCACCCAACCAACAGCTTCACAATGGAGTTCACCACGAAATGATCCACAATGGAATTCATCACCAAATGCTTCACATTGGGGTCTTTTACCAAACTTTCAATCTTGGGGTTCACCATCAAATGTTCAACAAGGGCGTAATACACCAAATTTTCAATAAGGAAGCTCATCTGCAACAACTCCAACAAATATTTAGTAATGGTTTTCAGTGGGAAGTCAAGAAGATAATATAAGGGATATTCATCAAGAAAGATTGGAAAGACCTAGACGAGGAGGTCTGTTTAATATATGGGGAACCTCGAAGAGAGTAAATGCAAGTACAAACGAGGATAATCAAATTGATTTAGAAGACGAAAATTAATTTTTTCTATAGATTATTATTCTCGTTTATGTTAAAAATATTCGGCTTTTCTTAGTTTCTATGCATTTGGTGTAATTGTATAATGTAAGTTCACTTATGGCTAAAAACATTTTTACTATTTTATAAAATTTCAGGTTTTCCGTATATGTCAGTTGCGATCACAAGGAATCCATATTCTAACTTATAAAGAAAGACTTGAATTGTGGAAATTAGAAAATGAGCAATTTAAGGAGTTAATAATCCAGCCAACTTTGAGTTACTATGATCGATATTTTCAAAGAGCACCAGCGCAAACCGATGGAGGTTTAGGATGGAGAAATATTTGGCATCGACTACAACAAGATGATGCTGCTTGTCTTCAGTTATTACGAATGTCACTCACAGCATTTACAACATTGTGCAGTCTGCTACAAACAAATTACGGTCTACAACCAACACTAAATATAAGCATTGAGGAATGTGTGGCTATGTTTTTACGAATATGTGGGCATAATGAAGTTCAAAGAGATGTTGGTTTGAGATTTGGGCGAAATCAAGAGACCGTGAAGAGAAAATTTGGAGAAGTTCTTACGGCAACTGAATTACTAGCATGTGATTATATTAGAACTCCAAAAACTCAAGATCTACATCGAAATCTTGAGATACTTCAAGTAGATCGAAGAAATTGACCATATTTTAGTGGATTTGTTGGAGCTATGGATGGGACTTATGTTTGTGTAAAAAAGTGAAGCCTGAATTACAAGGAATATATTGGAATCGACACGATAATGCATCTTTGAACATCATGGCAATATGTGATTTGAATATGTTCTTCACATATATTTGGAATGGAGCACCGAGATCATGTCACGACAAATCTGTTCTAACAATGGCACAACGAAGTGATTCTGATTTTCCCTTGCCTCCGCTAGAAAAGTACTACGTCGTTGATTCTGGCTATCCAAACGGACATGAATTTTTGGCTCCTTACAGATCATCAAGAGGTGGAATTGTGAGGTATCATATGTCGCAGTTCTATTCTGGACCACCTCCAAGAAATAAAAAAGAATTATTTAATCGATGTCATGTGTCATTACGTTCAGTAATCGAGAGAACTTTTGGAGTTTGGAAGAAGAAATGGATAATTCTTTGTGATTTCCCAAGATATAGTATTCAAGTACAAAAGAGAATGGTAATGACTACAATGGGATTACACAATTTTTTCAAAATTTCAAATTTTTTAGAAGTAATGACAGAGGCTAGAATTAACAATACAGATTGGGAGCCTGAAATAAATGATATGGAAGCAAATGAAGTAGCAGATGGAGAATTTATGACACAAATAAGAGACAATATTGCAGATATGTTGTGGGCAAATAAAAATACTCGTTAATATTATTTTGCTTGTGTTTTTGATAATTATTGTTTCCCTTAATTTCTGAAATAAATTTATTTTTATAAAATTCTAAACTCAAATATTTAAATTAACGTATATTTAAGGTTTGTAATAAAATATAAAATTTTTTGGTAATTTAACACAAAACTATAACTTTTATAATAATAATATCACTAATCTATTTTTATTTTCAAAATATATAATTATAATATATTTGTAACGCCTATTGCGATTTTAACCATTCACTCATTTGTAATGTAACACATATCGTTTTTTTACCATTCATACATTGTCCCGCACTGTCTGTTCCGCACTAACTGCACTCGTTCCGCATACTGCGTTTTAATCAACCGGCCCGCAGTAAAACCGCACCGCACTTCTATAACCGCTTGTCTCGCACTCTCTAAAACGCAGTTACCATTCGAAGCCTAACTGTTACTAAATCATCTCACATACAACTCAACACTAAAATCGTCTTCTTCTTATCTCTACATGCTATTTTTTTAATTTATATATATATATAATGTTATATTCTTAATTACATTATAAAAATAGCTAGTTTTGCAAATCACCATTCAACAAATTCATAGGATTATTGAATCATTATTCTTTGTTCAACTTTTTTGTTTTTGGTAAATAATATTATTGTGTCACTATAGTTAGAAATAGAAAGGGAAATTTGCAGATCTAACACACAAAAAAATTATAATTAAGAAAGTAGCATCAAAACAAAAAAGAGATGATATTCTTTATATTTTGTGTATTAATCACAATTTTGCCCCCTTCCTCTTTCTTTCTCTTTCCCTCTCTCTCTCTTCCCTCTCTCTCTCTTTCTCTCTCTCCCTCCCTTCCTCTCTCTTTCTCTCTTTCTCTCCCCCTCTCTCCCTCTCTCTCTTTCTCTCTCTCCCTTTCTCTCTCTCTTTATCTCTCTCTCTTAATGTCTCTTACTTCTATTTTTTTCTATATGTACTTTCTATTCTATTCTAACAAAAAAAAATAGTACACATAATAAAATTCATAATACAATTATCACCTATATTATTACACCATTACCTCTACTACCAAGTCACCATTATCCTTATCAGTGGCTCACTGCTATAACCGTATTGTCGTCACTACAATCGTATTGCCGTCACTACAACAGTTAACTTGCTTGATTGGGTTCCCAATATTGTATCTCTTAGGGTATAGTTTTTTAATGGGGATCATATCGCTTTAACTCAGTAATTTAAATCGTCTATGTTTTATCTTTTACGATTATCGTAGCTAATATTGCAACCTAAACTACTATCCCACCACCACTACCACCACTATTACTTTATTTAATTTAAAATATTTTGTTTTATACTAAAACTAAAACTGAATTACGAATGATTTATGAAAATAGTATAGTACAACATTCTATTTCTATACATCATAAATAGTACAATATAAATTTACTTACAAACATTTTTTACTATTTTATAAATACAAATCTGATTTTAAAAATTCAAACTATGTTGTATGTAGAAAAAAACAGAAATTTTTATCTAATAAATTTTATAATTAGAATCTATTTTTTGGAAAAAATATATAACAAAAACATACAAATAGGTGAAAACTAAATGAAGTGTTACTAAATCATCTCTCATCAACTATTCCACACCAAAATTGTCTTTTTCCAACCCTTATATGCTATTTTCTTAATTTATATGTATATGATGTTATATTCTTAATTAAGTTATCAAATATGGCTAGTTTTGCAATTGACCCAAATAGAAATCCTCTCTGGATTTGTCTCTCCAAACGTTACCACAATATTACTTTTTTGGAATAACCTCAAACGCCTTTCTTTTCTAAACTCTTCAAACGCAACTCACATTATTTAAACGCTTCAAACGCAACTCACTTTCATCGCTTAGAGAGAAAGAAGAACAAACAAAACAATCATTGGAAGAAGCAAAAGAAAAAAAAAAGATTGAAATGGAGAAGAAGCTACCGAGAAGATTGGAAGGCAAAGTCGCGATTGTGACGGCTTCGACGCAAGGGATTGGTTTCGGAATCACTGAGCGTTTCGGTCTCGAAGGCGCTTCCGTCGTCGTCTCTTCCCGCAAACAGGTTTCACCATCTCTCACTTTCATCTTCCGAATTTGAATTAAAACGATGAAACTAAAGAATCGTTTTCTAGTGATGGGATCTTTGTATTTGTGCTTCATTAGGTTTCTTTTCGTACCGCGAATTGTTGATAATTCTGGATTTGATTTGTTACAGATGCAATTATACAACAATCACTGTGAAGTGTATGATCGCAATTTTCAAAGATTTTAAAGGAACTTTGCTCTTTCTGTTTTTTTGTCGACCGATATTAATTAGATTAAGCTCAAAAGAGTCATTCCTAAGGAATTGAACTTTACTCTTATTTTCGTAGATTTGTTCCTCTTTGTTCTTGAATTGTAGTTTTGCAATTTTTCTTAGACTAAAAGGGTTGAATTTGATTATATATGTGCAGGCAAATGTTGATGAGGCAGTAGCAAAACTCAAATCCAAAGGGATTGATGCATATGGAATCGTCTGTCATGTTTCCAATGCTCAACATCGCCGCAATCTTGTCGAAAAGACGGTTCAGGTAACACATCCTACGAGCTTTTGGTTCAAAGCTCATTGAAAAATTTGATCATGAACAGCTTTACATAACCAAGAAGTTTGTTTTTTTATTGTTGTTGATTTGTTGTGTGCTTTAAGCTCTTACTATCTCACATTTGCGCATCTTTGATTTTTACTTAAGAGATGTCTTCTGTGTTTTTGGATTCAGAAATATGGGAAGATAGATATCGTTGTCTGTAACGCTGCTGCCAATCCATCTACAGACCCAATCTTGTCTAGCAAAGAAGCTGTTCTTGACAAGCTTTGGGAAATCAATGTCAAATCCTCTATACTTCTCCTGCAGGTAAAGCTTCCGTAAGTGTTAGCTTTTTGTTTCCATGACCCGATAGATCAATTTTTTCTTAGATTTGATTTGACTCCTCTATGTTTATTTTATCAGGATATGGCTCCTCACCTTGAGAAGGGTTCTTCTGTTATCTTCATAACTTCTATTGCTGGATTTTCACCACAAGGAGCTATGGCTATGTATGGTGTCACTAAAACTGCTCTTCTCGGACTAACTAAGGTATGTGTATCATTGTCCCCATCTCATGATTGAATAGTTATGATGATGATGGTTATGAGATTATTTATCATGTGTTTCAGGCGCTTGCTGCTGAGATGGCCCCCGATACACGTGTGAACGCAGTTGCACCCGGTTTTGTGCCCACACACTTTGCTTCTTTCATCACCGGTAGCTCTGAAGTGGTAATGTTATAAGATTGAAACTGTTAAAACTGAGGTTATGATTGTATCTCAAGTGATGGAATGATAATAATTGAACCACTTGTGAATATACTCAGAGGGAAGGTATTGAAGAGAAGACTCTGCTTAACAGGTTGGGAACAACGGGAGACATGGCTGCTGCGGCTGCTTTCTTAGCATCAGATGATTCTTCTTACATCACTGGAGAAACTTTGGTTGTCGCTGGAGGAATGCCTTCAAGACTCTAAACAATTTCACATCAATAATAGCGTAAAGAATGCAATCAGGGTATCAAGTAAGTAGAGATGTTTTTTTTAGAGTTTTCAACTAAACAAGACTTTAAGAAACGAAAGATGTTCCAATAATATCACGAGGCCATTGGATACTTGTTGGTCTTGTAAAAGATAATTTCTTCATCAGAAAGACTCGTTTGGGTTTAATTCAGTGGTAGAACAATAAAGTTTGGGTTTCGCATGTATGTGTATATGTAACAACTAGGGTTTTATTGTTTGTGTAGGTTTACTTCTGTGTTTATGTTTTTTGTGTTTACTACTTTTTTCCTCCTAAGCCGCTGACTAGCTTTCGACAAAGTCACGCAAGAGTTGAAATGCATCTATCAAGTGAGCATTGATCTTGCCACATAAAAGATACATTAGTTACTTGTTTAGCAAGAAAGAGAGATACACTAATAGTTCCATACTATCCTCTATCCATAGATATCGAAGTCACAAAAAGAGAAATAAAAACCATTCATAGATACATTGGTAAAAGAGGAGCTACCGAGCATTTATTCTTTCTTTCCTGATTGAAAGAGATCGAAAACTCGAATACACATCAGACATGTCGACCTTGTGCTTGGGAAGAGCATTGTTCATGGCATCTCTCAAATTTTTATCATCAACAGCATCATAGAAACATCCACGTCTCTTCGAGTCCCTTACAAGCTTTTTCAAATCGAACCACTCAGCGACAAAGTTCTCTCGTTCCCAATCACCCATAAACAGTGCCTTGCACGAGTCAGTGCAACGTTGGCTCTTTGACGGTTAGAGAGGAACCCTATGTTTCCGTTACAGTTGCTTCTAACGGTGGATATGATAATGATGTCTTCTTCTCCTCCTTGAAACCCATCCACCGACCGGACATTCAAAGTGAAAAGGTTATCTGATACGGAGGTGTACTTATCTCCGATTCTCTCTTGGATTGCACTAACTTGAGCTTTATAAGGTGAAATAACACCAACACTCATCTTCGTCTTTGTCTCACTTGACACTGTTTAAAAAAATAGGCAAATTAAAAAGAACCATAAGAAACAGATTACATATATATACAAGATCAACAAATATTTACCTTTGAGAAGATTGGTTAAGATCTCAGAAACTACTGCAATCTCAACCATATTCTTAGGACTATGTCCATCACCAAACTCTTCTTTCCCAAGTCCTACATTGATGAACGAAAAAGAGCCAAACATGTTTCCTTGAAGAAACCTCTTTTGATAGGTGCTTTCTTTAACAATCTCAGCATCAGAGATCTTCCCACCATAAAACTCCATGTTGGGGAAAAGACTTATAGAGGGATGCATACGGTATTGAACATTAAGCAAATGTTTCTTATGGCCAAGTGAATCCAATCTCTCAAACAAGCTTCTCACAAATTTGGCCTTCTCACATACCTACTCATTCAAGACTATGTTTCAAACGCAATTCCTAGTTTCTTATAGTATAAGACAAAAGAAAGTACCTCGCTTTGCACCATTGCTGGTAGCTGAAGCTCATCTCCTATAAGAACAGCATGGTGCAAACCCTGAAGTTGCAATGCAGCAACTGATTCACATTCTTTAAGTTGAGCCGCCTCGTCAACTACAAGCATGTCTATGGACCCTGCCCGTTCCGCGGTCATTTCTGCAGCACCCGAGGCAGTGCAAAAGATTATGTGTGCATTTTGTAGGCAGAATGTCCTTATATCCTCCTTCATCAACAAGGCTGGAATCTCAAAACGTTTTGATAGCAAACGTAGAGTCCGAAGGCAATCAACACAGACAAATTTGTTGAAGCAATCAAATGTGAAGCTTCCTTGTTTCTCCTGCAAGAAAGTTCTGGCTTGGCGAAGAGCTTGACGGGCTACGATCATATTCTTCACATCGTTAGACGATAGAAAGGACTTAGGCAGATGTGTATACAAATCCACCATATCCTTCTGGATCTTCTTCATTGTTTCACTTAACCCATCAAATTTTTCCATTACAAACTCCCCAAATGTAAGAATGATTTCTTCTTCCTTCTCCGGTGTTTCTTTCGAGCCAAGAAACATTTTCATTACAAACTCTCCAAATGCTGTCAGAATGTTTTTAGTTTCTTGATTCTCCTTCCTTTCACTTAGCAACAGATATTTCTTATAACTAGATTCAGCATTTTCAAGAATATCTATGACTGCCTCCAAACTCCGTTCCCATTCATTCGATGGCGAAAACAGTTCACCCAATTTACTAATGCGATCATCAAGAAACACGTTGAGGAGATCATCATTCCCCCTTTCGTCTATCCCCATTCGGACTCGGTTTCCGACTAAAACAATATTGCCAAGTCCGTAAGTAGAATGTTCTGTTGAAGAAGATTCCTTAAATAGCGCCAAGAGCCTTGATGCAACTGCTACTACAGCCGTGTTTGTAGGAGTGCACACAACTGTTTTGCAACTTAGGCTGAGAAGAGCAAACAGAAGAGTAGCGACTGTCTTTGTGTTACCGGTACCAGGGGGTCCCCATATCAGTTTCACACTAGTCTTGTCGCGGATTTCTCTTGTCTCAAGGCAAGCCAAAATTGCAGATTCTTGAGAAGAGTTCAAATTCGCTGATCGTATAATATCTAACACATGATTCCCCCAATTCCTAGAAGAAACAGATTGCTCTGTATCCTGAAATATTTACAAGAAAAACCACAGTTACTCCACATTAGACGCTAAAGCCAGATCATTTCATGTTTACTTACCGCGGTATTTGCTTGAAGGACACTCTTGATGAGACTCAAGTTTCCATCTCCGTTGTGCAAAGCCTTCCAGATACGAGTGTTTGTGGTTAAGTATATAAGAAAAAAACCCGAACGAAACGAATATTGCTCATCAATGGATATAGATTTAGAGGAATGAACAGAGAAATGTAGCTCATCTCCAACAGAGAACACATACGCAAGAATCAGTGGGTTTAAGTCATCCACGTTTCCTTGTGACTCCAATGAGATCTCCATGTTTCGGCTCGTAGTTAGTTCTATTTCCTTGTGCAACACTCGTAAGTACTGATATATTAACCTTGTTTGAGCTTCTACTCGGTAATTTTATTGCCGTAGCCTCCACGGAACTTATGTAAAAGACAGGAGCTTTCCACAAACAGTTCAAGCTTGAGGACAACTCTGTACGTGTTTCCTCTAGTAGAAGAGGAACAAAGCTCTTACGGTATTCATCAACGGAACAAAACATGCCTGGTATCGAGTATCGACCTAATCTCTTCCTTGTTGATATCTTTGTTGAGAATATAGTTGAGAGAAGATTTGATTAATCAGACTTGTCTTCTCATTTCTCTCCATGTCACAGAAACTTTCTGCAACATAATAACAATGAAAAACTTGAGTTAGGTTCCTACCTTATAGCAGGTCATAGCTACATAGAGAAGTAACTTGGCTTACAACGCAAACTAAATAGGAAGATGATAAGTAGGAAACAGTTTCTTCAAAAGCACTGATGCAAAGGAATCAACAAAGCCACAAACGAAGACAACAGGAAAAAGCTGGCTTATCAGTTTGGTCTACTTATAAAGAAGGAAGAGGAAGAGGAAAGGTCCAAATAGAATAAGTAATTTCTTCAACTTCCAAGAATAAATTGTGAATATATATTAGACAGACATATAAAGTGAAAATAGCACATTGCTTGCATAAACTAGAATTTAAGTCAATATTTCTTTTTATTTTTGAAAACTGTCATTAGTACTTTTTTGTTTGTTTTACGAGAAATTAGTTCACTAAGAAGAAATGTCAGAAACTTAAGAACGAAGCATTTACGGTGGAGAGGACACCATTTGTCTGCTATGAGTCGTCATAATCATCATCATGATTATACGAAATTAGTCACATCCGTAAGATTATATTATAATTTGTAAAAAAGTACTTTAAAATACCACACATACAAATTTTATCCAAAACTAATAAAACATTTCTTTCGTTTATAAAAAACTGATTCAAAAAGTAGTAAAATGGAGCAAAAGAATTTAAATAGAATAATAAAAATTTACACTTGAAGATTTCACATAACTCCGTTGTAAAAGACAAAAAAATCGATATGGTTGACTATACATTATACAATCGCTTTATAGAAATTAGAATGGGCAGCAGGTCAAGAACAAATTGACAAAATGAGATATCGTTTTCACGTTTTAATAATTATGTTAAAATTTAGAGATTTTGTTATGATGAAACATTTTATAAATTTTTAAGCTCATTTTGAGCATTTTAGAGGGAATAAGCATTTTTTTTTTTGAAAGTTTTCTACTTTTTTAAAGGTACTTTTTTAATTTATTTCCTAATGACGTCAGCTGTTGCGCTAATATGGTTAACAAATTTTAATCACAGCTGTTCGTTTGTTTTGGAGAAAGAATCAATTTGGTGGCTATTATTAAGAGTTAGAGAAGAGTTGGTTGTTGTGTGGATAGAACCGACAATCTCGTTTTTTTTTGCTCTCCAGAAGGAAACATGAGCGAGGAGGTAAAATCTAAAAATTTATTGCGGTTATTAAATCTGTTGATGGTTGTGGATTCGTGTTGATGGTTGTGAAATGTTATTGTATGTAGGTTCCAATAGAGAGTTATTGTATGGTCATCTGCGGGGAATGGGAATGCTCGGATATTCAAGAATGGTATTTTGAAATTAACAAAATTCTAATGTCTAGAATTGTTCCAATTCCTGCAGGGATGAATCTTTCTAGTTTGGAAGATATTGTTTTGAAAGAATTCATGAATAAAGATTTTACATTTGGAACCCCTAGGTTTAGTTATTTGCCGTCTAATATCATGGATTACACGACAGGGAAGAAGACACCTCCGATATTGATTACTAGGGAGGTAGGTTTGAAGTTCTTCATTGAGATGTTTGGGAGGAACAAGGGTTTAAATTTGTTTGTTACCTTCAGCGAAATGATTGAAATAGGAAATTCTCGTCGGAAAAATGTTAGAGAAGAAGAAGTTGCTGGTTCATCTGTAATGAAGAGTAAGAAAAGAGCAATTTCATCATCATGTGAAGGACTTGCAAGAAGTGATGATGACATTGGATGGGAAGCACCAACTGCTGGTTCCAAAATCCCAAAGATTCCGACAACTCAGGATGATGACGCTGTTATAGCGGAAGTTGAAGTACTAGAAACCATGTATAACAGAGGCGATGAACATTTACATAGCAGTGGCAGCGAGAGGAAAAGTAGAACTAGTGCCAGTAGTGATGAATATGAAGATTTATTTGGGAATAGTGAGGAAGAGGTCGAAGATGGAGAAAATGTAGATGAAGTTGCTCCGACAGGTTATGATACAGAATTTTGGGGTCACTTTTTGGATGATGAGTTAGCTGGTTCTAATGCACCTGAGATCATGTTTAGTCCACGAGTGGCTAGAATTCAAGAAGATAAAGATTGCAATGATGGTAGAGGTAGTAGTACTGACTCCGAATCCATGCCAAATGGAGGACAGAGAAATTGAGAAACAAGGAAACTTGATGATATTGAAGATGAGGAGTTTAATATTCCTCCGCTTTTTGATGATACTGAGTATGAAAGAGACGAAATCCCAGAACTTGATATTGAAGATGATGAGAAAGGTATCTACAAAGGAAGGGTATATGCAAGTAAACAAGATTGCCAAATAAGCTTAGCTATCCACGCTATCAAGGAGCAATTTTACTTTAAGCAGTCTCGTACCAAGCGACATTACTTTGTGATCACTTGTGCTGATGAAAACTGTCAGTGGAGAATAATGTCCCATGAGATGAAGACGTGTGGTTACTACCTGATAAGGAAGGCTGATTTAGAGCACACATGCAACATTGAAACAAGGGGACAGTACATGAAGATGGCGACTTCAAGAGTTATAGCATCAGTCTATAAAGCCAAGTTCAGTAAGTTCTCTGAAGGGCCTGTACCTTTGGATTTGCAACAAATGGTACTTGAGGATTTGAGAGTGACAACATCGTATGGGACGTGTTGGAGAGCAAAAGAGAAGGCTGTGGAAGAGGTTTTTGGTACTGATGATGACTCATACAAGTCCCTAGAAGCGTATTTGTATGTTTTAAAACTTGCAAATCCTGGTACAGTTACACATATCAAAACAGAGACTCAAGAAAATGGATTTCGCAGGTTCTTGTATTTATTTTTGGCATTTGGTGCATCTATTGATGGGTTTCGATATCTTCGTAGGGTTATTGTAGCTGATGGTACACATTTGACTGGTAAATACAAAGGAGTGTTATTGACAGCCACTGGACAAGAAGTTAAACTAGGGGAATAGAAGTTATCAATAATTGAAACGTCGATTCAGTGAAAAGGTTTTTCAATCAGTGTTTAAACGGAAACATCTTCTCTTATACAAAATATATTGCCCTAGAACAAATCGCATCAAAAACTCTCTTGATCCAATTATGTATTTCCAGGTGTTTCTTATGGCTAACTACCATATGCTTCACGAGTTGTCACCTGTTCTTATGGGGTGGAGAATATGTGTTTGTATACTAAGGACACACAAAAAGTTAGTGTATCCTAACTCCTATGAAATTTGCTGTATTCTTGTTGATGAGACGGTAATTTTGTAAATCCTTATATTTATAAAATAATTTTTTGACTTCTTCAATGGAAAATATCTATTTGGGTTTTGTTTTTATTAGGGTGATCAAATGGAAGCAACAATTGATCGTCGGTACGCTGCTGTATATCTGGAGTCGATGGAGGAAAAACAGTGGAAAAGAATAACGACTTTCATTGTCAGAAAGATCATTTCACCGATTCGGTCTACATCCAATCCATATGGAATATGGTTTAAAATCATAGTATACATATACATAAACCGCTAATCGGAAAACGTGTATACGGTAGAATTTAGTAATCGGTCATATAAATCAAAAGTTAATAAAAACAATATCCATAACAACATATCCAGAGTAAGACACAAATATTATCTCTTTAATTCACAAGTGTTTGTAAATAGTAAAAGCTATATAGTCAAATCAATAGAAATAGATCCATAAACCTAGACTCTAAGCCATATACAATAAACCCTAAGCACTAAACCCTAAACCATAAACACTATACAGTAAACCCTAAACCCTAAACCCTAAACACTATACCCTAAATCCCTAACTCTAAACACTAAACACTAAACTCTAAATTCTATATAATAAAAACTATACTCAACACCCTAAACACTAAACCCTAAATCCAAAATCATAAACATAATCTTAATCTGTGTTAGATAGTTGTGAATGACATATTATAATTAAATTCGTTATATCAAAAACAATTTCATGGTATTTATAGTCTGAATTAATCATAAATTTATATGTAAATTTTAAAATCATAGTATACATATACATAAACCGCTAATCGGAAAACGTTTATTTGTTCTAGGGCAATATATTCTGTATAAGAGAAGATGTTTCCGTTTAAACACTGATTGAAAAACCTTTTCACTGAATCGACGTTTCAATTATTGATAACTTCTATTCCCCTAGTTAGCCTAAGTTTGAGAGGGAAATTTGCCGCCAAAACAATAGATCATCAAGTGGTGGGAATTCTGAAAAAATATAAATCCACGTATAGCCTAATAAGTAGCAATGTTCATATGGAAGTATTTTAAGGTTCTGACGCAGTCTGGATATTGGCAACATATACCAAGGTTATGAAAAGTGAAGGTAACATCATTGTCTTATCTCATTAATGAAGTTGAATTAAAAAATAATAATTAAAAAATTTATATTATTTTACAAATCCACACTGACATATCCATGTGTCTAAAATGTATATAATTAAAAAAAAAAATTATAAACCTAAGCGAAAAATTTGCCATCTATCCGAAATTAGGTTAAGAATAGGATATTGGTTTAATGAATAAACACTATATATCTCTTATATAAACCGTACCATAAACTTAGGCTAACTTTAACAATTTCTCTTTTAATGGGAGACTCACAAGAGAGCATAACAATGTGTGGTGTAGAAGAAAGTTGTGGAGAAAGCAAGGGTTCAAATGTTGTTATGGAGGTATTTTAAACCGTTTATATGAATCTAGTGATAAGATGATTTTTTAACTATTAACTTACTTTTAATTTTGAAGGTGATTTCAATGTCAGAATTTCACATTCCTCAGCCGTTGATGGAGATCATCGTAAGCAAGGTTGGTGAAGATGGTGTTGATGCGTTGAAGAACTTCTTGCTGACTGGGAGAGAGGGGAGAGTTGCGGTTTTTTCTAAGAAAACATTAGCATCCGTACGAATTGACAAAAACCATCATTTCATGTGGTGGTCCATGCCTCATTCAAAATACTACACTTTCTTCAAGAAGTGTCTTGTCGCGAATAATCCTTATGCGAAGTTTGTAGAGAATCATAAAGGGCTGGCTTATGAATCGACTATAGGGTACTTTCAAATGAGATGCCGTTGAAAGGTGTGCAATGGTAAACGCAATGGTGGTTTCCTCGACTTGAATGAAATAAAAGTGTGCATGGTTCAGCCACCTTATCAGCCGGACAGAGTTGGTAGGCCAAGGTACCGTAGATGTAAGAAGATTGGGCACATGTTGAGCACTTGTACGGAGTAAGGGTTTGAGGATGAAGTCAGAATGTTGGGGAATTGTTCTTGAATGTTTTTTTTGGATTGCTACTAATGTAAGTCGGGTGAGAATTTTAAGCTTCTTTGATGGTATCTTTGTCTCATTTAGGTATCAGTTTGCTATCTTGTTTATGTTATTAACTTTTTGAATCCATGGGAGTTTATCCATATGATCTTGGATTTGTAATGCAACATTTATAAATATTTTTAGAATTATGTTAAGAAATTTGGCTAAGAAATTTTCCTGAGGTTTGAAATATCAACATTATTGTATGTTTGCCTGAGGTTTGAAATTAGCATATTACCCTAAATTGAAGGTTTAACAATATCATATGATAATTAGCTAAAAGGTTTGAACCGATTAGATTTCCTTAGGTAATTAGCTAAACGGTTTGAACCGATTAGATTCTCTTAGGTAATTAGCTAAAAGGTTTGAAACCGATTAGATGTTCTTTAAATATTTATTTGACTAAATTGGATACGTCTGTGTGGATACGTCTATTTGGATATCGATAATTGTTTATGAATAAACGTGGACTTTTTCTATTGAACCCTATATATTTACTTAGATAGAATTTTATGCTATAAACATCCTTACAACCAGAATATTACAATTATTAGTATTAGTCAATAAACTTTTTAGATTTTTAAATATTTTCGATATCACTAAAATGCATAATCTACAATATAAATCATAATTTATACGTCATATAGAGAGAATATGCGATAAGGATATTGAAACCACCGCCTAACCACATGGAGTTAAACCGAATTGTTGGAAATTTTTTAAAATAAGATCATGATGAATTTTGAGGAAAAAATAATTAGATATATATATATATATAGGACCTTCATAGCCTATAGCGTTAGAGACGTGTGTAAGTTGTTATTGAGAATCGTTCCATGTAGCCGCCTACACCATCTAATGACATATCAATCAATCAACTGTTGAAACGGCTAATTTAAAATTATTTCCCACAAAACACATTAACCAATGTAAGCTCAATTGTTATTTGACATATGCTGTTTAACCTTTACAATTAAAAATTTGTATATTTTGTAGTTTTATACCAATTGATATCAATTTTAAACAGATGACATTCGACGGAACCTACCCTATCTATATAATATAGGTAACCATGTGGTTGTGATTATGTAATTATATTGTAGAATAGTCTTAGAAACTTAGGTAAACTTAGTTAAAATAGAGTAAAGCTGAGTTTAAGGAGGATCATTAGTTCGTACAACAAAGAACATTACAACAAAGAGTTCAGCAAGGGATTTAAACAAGGGTCTTTTAAAACAACAACAAAACATAAATCCGATAAAAAGTCTTCACTAGGAGCAAAAGAAGACATAGTGAACCTTTAGTATTCATACATCAGGCGACCAACTGCAAAACTAATAGATACAATATAGAGAAGTCATTAATAAGAGTTCATATAACCCAGAATTATCTCATTATAGAAACACCTAGAACTAGAAACTGGACTTTCCAATTCGCAGTTATCTAGAAAATCAATTTTTTACAATAAGTCTTGACACCCATGATTTCATTAAAATTTTCACTATAATTCTTTCCCTATCTTCAAGCAAACTCCTGTTTGAGACCTAACAGAAGAGACATCTCGCAAGCTCAGCAACTCAATTCAGTTTAAAATTTTCCCTTAAATTCATATTCAAGGCTTGCAGATAGCGCTGGGAGTTCGGTGGAAACCGATCAAACCGACCCGATCAAACCGAGATTTTCGGTTATCGGCATAAACCAAACTGATTCTTCTTATCCGATAGGCGAAATTAATTTGGGAAATCGGATTTCGGTTCGGGTCGGTTCGGTAATCGAAACCGATCGGTTTTACCTAAACCAAATATCTACAGCCATTTATAAAGCTAATGAGTCAGTTGCCCTAATTTTGTCTCATTTTCTTCTTTTGGATCGACGCCTCCTCTTGCAAAAGGGAAATAGAGAATCATCTTCTTCTCTAACTTAATCCATAATTTTGCTAACTTTCTTTTCTTTCATCAATTCATCATCTTCTACATGTTCTTTTAGTCTTTAAAATCTCAATTGTTGTTAGCTCTTCTTTCTTCTTAATCGTTTCTTTGTCTGATTCTTTGTTGTTTGTTTGGTAAACTTTTCCTTATGACAAAAATCACGGCTAGGGTCACTGGTAACTCTCTAGATCTGATTGATCTTCAATTTACATCATAGATTTGTATGTTATTATCATTACATATATGATAGATCTTGTCGGTCTTAACTTTTTTGCGGTTGGGGAGATCGTCCATCGCCGTCCACTGCCGCCGTCGTCACCGTCCATTGCCGCCGTCGTCATCGTCCGTCGCTGCCTCATCACCATCAACCCTAATTGTGAATGGGCTGGGGCGCTGGGCTTTGTAAATTTGCTAATTGGGTTTGTAAAATTATTATTATTTTTGGTGATATAAAAAGTTTGGGCTTAAAACAAAGCCCATTATCCTTTTTTCTATTGTAATTCGGTTCAAATAAACCGAAATAGTAAAATAATTGATTTAATTCGAAATTAATTTGAAACCCAATAACCGAACCGAATAACCCGAGTACCGATTGACCCGAACCGAAATTAATTTCAGTTTAATTCGGAGAAATTTTTCTAAAACCGAATTTTCCCTAAACCGAATAACCCGACCCGAATAACCCGATCTGACCGAACTCCCAGGCATACTTGCAGTAATCAAAACACAATTATCTAACTTAAATTCTTGACAGCTGATAAGTGTGTTTTTTGCATGTTTTGAGCATCCATTTGTCATCACTTTAGCATCATATCATCACTGTTTTATACCATTTCTCATCATTTGTCATCACTTTACATGTTTAGGATAGATTTGCATGCATGTTGCATATTTGCGTTGATTTCAGGTGATTTGGAGATGTTGACGAGCTATCTGGAAGAAGCGGACCTGGTCATGTCAAACCACTCGACCCCGAGGTCGAGTAGTAGCTTCAAGATCTCAACAGATCACTCGACCCCCAGGTCGAGTAGAGGACATCACTACTTCACCACATCACTCGACCCCGAGGTCGAGTGTCTTCATCCCATCACCTGACCATCACTCGATCACATCATTCGACCACAAGGTCGAGTGTCTTCACCTTCATTGCCAGACCACTACTCGATCTCATTACTCTACCTGGAAGTCGAGTATCACCATCACCACCACTCGACTGCATATTCGATGACAAGCTTCAGAGCCTTCTTCAATCCGCACTCAACCAGACACTCGAGCACAAGGAAGAAAAGAAGACTCCAGCTATTCACTCGACCTCCTACTCGACCACATGGGTCGAGTACAGTTCTTAATCCGTCCCAATACTTCGTAGTTTTAAGTATTAGGGTTTCGGAATATTTGGCTATAAGTAGCATGTACTTCACATTTTCGCAGACAAGTTTTTTATCTAGTTTTATTCCGCAGACCTTGTGTTCTAGACCTTTTGAAATCCGGATTTCTCTTTATCTATTCAATATTCAGTATTCAGCTTTTGATCTTGATTTCATTTACTGTTGTTCATTTTGTTATCATCCTGCTGTTACACTGTTGTTATCATGTTTTCAACTTATTCAACGTTTATGCTTTCTGTTATGATGTCTGAGTAGTGAATAGGTTTCGGAGGATGGGTTAGAGTAGTGTAGAATTCTCAGTATGCTAGGTGATTGAGTATTGATTGATAGATCCCTACTGGATTAGTTGTTCTTAATGCCTATTGCTTTCTGATCAACTGGAATTTGAGCCCATACATTTCCGCGCCCGAAAGGTGTTCGATAAAATGTCTGAACCACTAATTCCAGAGATTCGTGACCCTGTACCAAGGTATTCGTGATTCGTAATGCCTCTTAGGTTAGCTCTTGTCAATAGTGATTGAGTCTGGGACTAGGTTAACTTGTGAGTCTCTGTTGCAGTGGCACTTAGATTTGGTTAATGAACTTGTTGTCTAGGGTTAAATTTCATTTACTGTTGTTCATTTTGTTATCATCCTGCTGTTACACTGTTGTTATCATGTTTTCAACTTGTTCAACGTTTATGCTTTCTATTATGATGTCTGAGTAGTGAATAGGTTTCGGAGGATGGGTTAGAGTAGTGTAGAATTCTCAGTATGCTAGGTGATTGAGTATTGATTGATAGATCCCTACTGGATTAGTTGTTCTTAATGCCTATTGCTTTCTGATCAACTGGAATTTGAGCCCATACATTTCCGCGCCCGAAAGGTGTTCGATAAAATGTCTGAACCACTAATTCCAGAGATTCGTGACCCTGTACCAAGGTATTCGTGATTCGTAATGCCTCTTAGGTTAGCTCTTGTCAATAGTGATTGAGTCTGGGACTAGGTTAACTTGAGAGTCTCTGTTGCAGTGGCACTTAGATTTGGTTAATGAACTTGTTGTCTAGGGTTAATTTATTGAGCATGTCAATCACCTGTAAACTTAGGAAACGAAACTACTCAATTACCCCATCCTCGGAAATTCATTATCTAATTGAATTCTTTGTTTACTCTACTGTTGTTTACTGCATCTTGTTATCTGTCGCTTAGTTTCTGCAATTCTTTCTTGTTACTCGACCTCATACTCGACCACCCAGTTGTCTGGCAACAGACTGTGCAGTCTAGTATCTGTGTTTTATTTTCTGTCTGTTACTCGACCTGTCACTCGACCTCACCTAGTGCTCTGCAAAGAGCTGTGTTGGTCGAGTGTTTTACTGTTTCTGTTTGATTTTCTGTTTTCTGCATGTTCACTTAGGACTGCTAGAACACACCAAAACCTGTTATTGCTTGGCTTGACTTAGTGATTTCTGATCCCATCTTGATTGTTAGCATCACACCCATTTGGATTGACAACCTAAAATACTACAACGACATGATTGGTGTTTTAGGATAATGGACTAAAAACCTATTATCAATTTGGCGCCGTTGCAATTGGGTGTTTGTTTATTACATTTGAGATTTCAGACTTGCTTAGATCAAGTTCTTTTTCAATTTTCTTTTCGGTTACTAACTGTGTGTTTTTCTTATTGTCTTCTTGATCCAGGTACACCTCTGCTGTATGCGAACTCGATCAACAGGCAATCAGAACCTCCTTTTCAACGACAACATCGACCGCATAGCTCGCGAACTCAGAGAAAGGAGAAATACAGTCAACCTTGTACCTCAACAACCACTCGCAATGGCTGAAGAACAGAATCAACAAAATGGCCCTGCCAACATTGGTGCTAGAGATGCACCACGTGATCACCGTCAAAGGAAAGAAATTGCACCTCCGGCTATCCAGAACAACAACTTCGAGATTAAGAGTGGTCTCATCTCGATGATTCAGGGGAACAAATTCCATGGTCTGCCAATGGAGGATCCACTCGACCACCTTGATGAATTCGATAGGCTCTGCAACCTGACAAAGATCAATGGTGTCAATGAAGACGGATTCAAGCTCCGTTTGTTTTCATTCTCCTTGGGCGACAAAGCACACATCTGGGAGAAAAATCTGCCCCATAACTCAATCACCACCTGGGATGATTGTAAGAAGGTTTTTCTATCAAAGTTCTTCTCCAATGCCAGATCTGCAAGACTCAGAAATGAGATTTCTGGTTTCTCACAAAATACTGGTGAAAGCCTCTCTGCTCAGCACTCTCTACAGAGGAGTCCTACCACGCATCAGAATGCTTCTGGATACCGCCAGCAATGGAAATTTCCAGAACAAAGATGTTGAAGAAGGCTGGGAATTGGTTGAGAACCTTGCCCAATCAGATGGTAATTACAACGAGGACTGCGATAGGACCGTCAGAGGCACAGCTGACTCTGATGACAAACACAGGAAGGAGATCAAAGCGCTGAATGACAAGCTGGACAGGATTCTTCTTAGCCAGCAGAAGCATGTGCACTTCCTTGTTGATGACGAGCAGTTTCAAGTCCAAGATGGGGAGGGTAACCAGTTGGAAGAAGTCAGCTACATCAACAACAACCAGGGTGGCTACAAAGGATACATCAACTTCAAAACCAACAACCCCAATCTCTCCTACCGAAGCACCAACGTTGCTAATCCTCAGGATCAGGTGTATCTTCCACAGCAACAACAAGGTCAAAACAAACCTTTTGTTCCCTACAACCAAGGTTTCGTTCCTAAGCAGCAATTCCAGGGGAACTACCAGCCGCCACCACCACCTGGGTTTGCAACTCAGCAAAACCAAGGTCCTGCTGCTCCTGATGGTGAAATGAAACAAATGCTACAATAGCTGCTTCACGGCCAAGCCTCTGGCTCCATGGAGATGGCAAAGAAGATATCTGAGTTACATAACAAGTTGGACTGTAGCTACAATGATCTCAATGTCAAGGTGGAAACACTGAATACCAAAGTCCGATACTTAGAGGGACATTCTGCATCTTCCTCTGCTCCAAAACAAATAAGCCAATTTCCAGGAAAAGCAATTCAGAACCCAAAAGAATATGCTCACGCTATCACCCTGCGATAGTGGAAAAACACTTCCAACTAGGGAGGAACCAAAGACAGTCACTACGGACAGTGAAGATCAAGATGGGGAAGATTTAAGTCTCGGAAAGGATCAAGCTGACAAACCACTCGACCAGTCACTCGACCAGTCACTCAAGAAACCACTCGACCTGTCACTCGAGCAACCACTCGATCTGCCACTCGACAACGTTAAGGAGGTTGAGTTGCGGATACCTCTTGTTGACGCTCTAGCGCTAATCGCAGACTCTCACAAGTTTCTGAAAGACTTGATCGTGGAGAGAATTCAAGAAGTGCAAGGGATGGTGGTATTGAGTCATGAATGCAGTGCTATCATACAGAAGAAGATCATTCCTAAGAAACTTAGTGATCCTGGTTCATTCACTCTACCATGCTCTTTAGGTCCATTGGCTTTCAATAGATGCCTATGCGATTTAGGAGAATCAGTCAGTCTCATGCCGCTCTCTGTCGCCAAAAGATTGGGGTTCACTCAATACAAGTCCTGCAATATATCCCTCATCCTAGCTGACAGATCAGTAAGAATCCCTCATGGTTTGCTCGAAAACTCTCAATCAGGATCGGTGCTGTGGAGATACCAACTGACTTTGTAGTCCTGGAGATGGATGAAGAGCCCAAGGACCCTTTGATTCTAGGGCGACCTTTCTTAGCCACTGCAGGAGCTATGATTGATGTCAAGAAATGGAAGATTGATCTAAACCTTGGCAAAGCCTTTAGGATGACCTTTGATGTTAAAGACGCGATGAAGAAGCCTACCATAAAAGGGCAACACTTTTGGATCGAAGAAATGGATCAGTTAGCTGATGAATTACTGGAAGAGCTGGGAGAAGAAGATCATCTTAACAGTGCTTTAACCAAAAGTGGTGAAGATGGGTTTCTGCATTTGGAAACATTGGGATACCAGAAGCTGTTAGACTCCCATAAAGCGATGGAAGAATCAGAACCCTTTGAGGAATTGAATGGACCAGCAACGAAGGTAATGGTAATGAGCGAAGAAGGGTCAACACGAGTTCAACCTGCACTCTCGAGGACATACTCGACCAGCCACTCGACCTTGTCTGCCAACGAATCTGAGGAGCCGATCATTCCAACTTCAGATGACTTGTCTTAACTAAAAGCACCGAAGGTTGATCTCAAACCACTTCCTAAAGGTCTAAGGGGAATCATGAGCAATTACAGTGGCAGTTTTTCTGTTGATCCTGACTACAACATGGATGAGACAGAGTCGTCATCTTCAAGGCCAGAAAGAGAACAGAGAGAATATGATAGCTTCAGAAGAAAGGCTGATATAGCTCGAGGGAAGAGAGCGATGACAGAGAGGTATGAGCTTATAGATGAGGATCAGGATGACGAGTACATGCCTAAGCATAGTCGCAGAGCCACCAAACTGCTAAACAAACCCGATGTATTGCCTGCTGAGGAATATATTAGGTTCTTCAAGCTAAACGAGTTCTGTAGCACGAGGTATCCTTGCTCAACCACACTTGCACAACTCAGATTGCTGGAAGATGTTCAGCACCTGTACCAGAGTTATCATCTGGACACTCTGATGGCTTATCCGTATGTAGCATATGAAGATGAGACAATTCAATTCCTCTCCACGCTGCAAGTGGAGCTCTACCAAGGTATGACCTGTGATGAGTTGGATTGTGAAGGATTGGGATTCTTGCGATTCTCTATATATGGTCATGAGTATAGGTTATCAATCAAGCAATTGGAAGGATTGTTTGGCTTCCCCAGTGGAACGGGAACTAAGCCCAAGTATGACAGAGAAGAGTTGAAAGACTTGTGGATCACCATTGGCAGCTCTGTACCGCTGAATTCTTCCAGGTCAAAGAGCAATCAGATACGCAGCCCTATCATCAGGTACTTCCAGCGTTCTAAATGTGCTTTACTCGGAGAGATCACAGGGACTGTTACTAATTCTGATATGGAGATGATCGCAATGGCTCTCAAGGGAACTCTTCGCCAAACTAAGAATGGCATGTCTCTCCAAGGTGAAATCAATGACACACCTCTCTCTGTACTTCTTCTGATCCATCTGTGTGGATACAAGAGCATGGCCGTCAGCAATAACCACAAGAGAGCATGAGGCGCTCTGTGCATAGGAGGTGTTGTGACACCGATTCTGATCGCTTTTGGAGTCCCGATCACTTCTGATGGTATCGAGCCGCGAGCAATGGATATCGAGCATCTAGGTCACTGCGAATTCTTGGAGTTTGCAATGGTTGACGACTTGCACAGGTTCAGGTTTGAGCATTCTACAGACAAGAGAGCTAGCATCCTTCTCCCCAGCCTTGAGGTTACACGGATAATCGAGGGAGATAACATTGATTTTTGGCCTGAGGTTGGACGCCTCTACTATGAGAACGCTCCGCCATTGGATGAGGATGATCTTCTAGAAGAAGCTGCTTCGGATGGGATGGATGAAGACAGAGGAGTGGAGTTCGACACTAGCATGTATCACTTTGGTGAACATGTACCTCCAGCGAGGGAGAGCAAGAGCTTGACTGACTGCAGAAGTGGTGCAAGAAGCAGGACAAACTGCTCGCCAAGTGTTTCAAGACTATCAAGCTTCTAACAGATAAGCTGAGTTGTTCCTCCTCCACCACTGCTATTCCACAGGGACAGCCTCCTCTGGAGATGCCATCGAGGAGATTTGATGAGCCTGAGCTCAGGCCTGAGCTTAGCGAGCAGAGAGTCTCACATGTCCCGGCTAGGCATTCGTCATTCCCAGGAGCACAAGAGAAGAAGGAAGGCTACACTCACACAATCTAGCAGCAGATCACGCCTCATTCACTCGAGAAGGTCACTCGACCGCGATAGAAGGAGAGAGGTCGAGTATCCTCAGAGCGGTGCTGGCCGCCATAGAGCTGATGGGGTCGAGTACCCACCTGCTGGAGCTGATACGGAACAAGGGGGTTCGTCTATAGCCTGGTAGCAATCAGAGGCTGCTATTGACGAGCAACTACGTTCATTCTTCGACTGAGGTAAGCGCCTCACTTCACCATTGTATTATATCATCTGTTGTGATTTGTTTCTTCATTTTGTTTCTGTGATTGGATTTGTCCTGAGTACTCTCTTCCAAGTTTATTCGCACAGTGGACTGTGTGATTTAAGTTTGGGGGAGGGCTCAGGAAGTGTGTGTTGCATTGTGTATATTTTTGAGTCTACATTCATCTAAGGCATAGAAAAACAAAAAAAAATTTGAAAAATTTCAGAAAATGATTTCACAAAAAAGAGTGTTCATGTAGTTGCATTACATTTAGGATCGAGTCTAGAGTGTTTCATTTAGGATTATTGCATATGCATAGGGGATGATGATGAGATAGCCTTGTAAGCATTTTGATTCACCGGATAAACTCAGTGCCCTCGTTGCTAGTTGTCTATTGCGTAGTCAATGAATTTGAAATGAAACTGAACCATGCCTAGATTGCTCTACTCGACCAAACTGTCATGATCTGATACCATTCCCTATCAATTTGAACCTGAATCTGATCTTTAATTATCATGTCTGCATCAAATTTGAACTCATGGATACCCTAAAATACTTGGATTTTCTTATTCACTTTGATCACTCTTGTTAATCCAAGTAGTTGACTCTCCTTATTAGAGCAGTTAACCCAAACCTAGACTTTCTTTCAAGCCCTATATCACTTGTGAGTGTTTGTGAGGTCTTATTTCGATTAAGCTTGGTAGAAAGTGTTAGGTTCGTAACGATAGAGATAGTGTCTCATGTAGTTCTAGTTCGCATGTTTTGGACTAGATAGGACTAGGTGGGCGCTTATACTTTGGGTTGGGATGTGTTGAAAAGAAAAAAAGGGTTGATTCATTGATAAGAAAAGGTAAAACACTCTACGTGAAGTAAGCTAAAGAAGCAGGAAAAGTCTAGTAAAGGTTTTGGGATTGGTAAAGAAAAGAAAGAGTTCTTGTTAGCTATTGAAGATGGGCAAAAGCCCTTGATTTTAAAATATTAAAAACAGGAACCTTAGTTGTTAAAGAAATCCAAATCCGCTAGATGTATCAAAGTGTTGAGAAAGCTTCTCCTAGAGTTAAGAGAAAAGAAAAGAATGATTAGAAAAAGGGCTTAAAAGATTCATGAATGCAAAGGGTAGAGTTAAGTTCTTATATTGGGATTGGAGATGGGATTACCATTAGAGCTTCATTTGATGTACTCTGGGTAGATGGGATCTTATCTCTGTATGCATAGCTTGGAACCTACCTTTAGCATTCTACTAAAGGTTAATCATTCTTTTTTAGAGATCCCCTGTTACTGAAGCCTATTCTGTAAGGGACCATCTTTGTCTCTTGACCTTTTACCTTAGCCAAATGAGTTCATTGATGATGCATTGCTTGATTCACATTCCAGAACTAATGAATGTTAAAGGGATTGATAGATTTGAAAACTTGTGTAGGTCGAGCATATGAGTCGGATTGATTGATGATGAGGCATGGCTAACGTTTTTAAGTAGAATTCGATCTTGCAGCTTAGAACTTTCAACTTGGACATTGATTTCATCTAGTTTATCTGGTGCTTTGGCTCTGAGTCCCCGCTTTCAAACCTCACCTCCAGCTTGTTCTTGATGGTTTGCTTGAGGGCAAGCAAAGACTAAGTTTGGGGGAGTTGATAAGTGTGTATTTTGCATGTTTTAAGCATCCATTTGTCATCACTTTAGCATCATATCATCACTGTTTTATACCATTTCTCATCATTTGTCATCACTTTATATGTTTAGGATAGATTTGCATGCATGTTGCATATTTGCGTTGATTTCAGGTGATTTGGAGCTGTTGACGAGCTATCTGGAAGAAGCGGACCTGGTCATGTCAAATCACTCGACCCCGAGGTCGAGTAGGAGCTTCAAGATCTCAACAGATCACTCGACCCCCAGGTCGAGTAGAGGACATCACTACTTCACCACATCACTTGACCCCGAGGTCGAGTGACTTCATCCCATCACCTGACCATCACTCGATCACATCACTCGACCACGAGGTCGAGAGTCTTCACCTTCATTGCCAGACCACTACTCGATCTCATAACTCTACCTGGAAGTCGAGTATCACCATCACCACCACTCGACTGCATACTCGATGACAAGCTTCAGAGCCTTCTTTATTCCGCACTCAACCAGACACTCGAGCACAAGGAAGAAAAGAAGACTCCAGCTATTCACTCGACCTCCTACTCGACCACATGGGTCGAGTACAGTTCTTAATCCGTCCCAATACTTCGTCGTTTTAAGTATTAGGGTTTCAGAATATTTGGTTATAAGTAGCATGTACTTCACATTTTCGCAGACAAGTTTTTTATCTAGTTTTATTCCGCAGACCTTGTGTTCTAGACCTTTTGTAATCCGGATTTCTCTTTATCTATTCAGTATTCAGTATTCAGCTTTTGATCTTGATTTCATTTACTGTTGTTCATTTTGTTATCATCCTGCTGTTACACTGTTGTTATCATGTTTTCAACTTATTCAACGTTTATGCTTTCTGTTATGATGTCTGAGTAGTGAATAGGTTTCGGAGGATGGGTTAGAGTAGTGTAGAATTCTCAGTATGCTAGGTGATTGAGTATTGATTGATAGATCCCTTCTGGATTAGTTGTTCTTAATGCTTATTGCTTTCTGATCAACTTGAATTTGAGCCCAGACATTTCCGCGCCCAAAAGCTGTTCGATAAAATATCTGAACCACTAATTCCAGAGATTCGTGACCCTGTACCAAGGTATTGGTTGCAGGGAGTGTTTTGGCTTTAACTTGTTGATTCGTAATGCCTGTTAGGGTAGCTCTCGTCAATGGTGATTGAGTCTGGGACTAGGTTAACTTGGGAGTCTTTGTTACGGTGGCACTTAGATTTGGTTAATGAACTTGTTGTCTAGGGTTAATTTATTGAGCATGTCAATCACCTGTAAACTGAGGAAACGAAACTACTCAATTACCCTATCCTCGGGAATTCTTTATCTGATTGAATTCTTTGTTTACTCTACTGTTGTTTACTGCATCTTGTTATCTATCGCTTAATTTCTGCAATTCTTTCTTGTTACTCGACCTCATACTCGACCACCCAGTTGTCTGGCAACAGACTGTGCAGTCTAGTATCTGTGTTTTATTTTCTGTCTGTTACTCGACCTGTCACTCGACCTCACCTAGTGCTCTGCAAAGAGCTGTGTTGGTGTAGCGTTTTACTGTTTCTGTTTGATTTTCTGTTTTCTGCATGTTCATTTAGGACTGATAGAACACACCAAAACCTGTTATTGCTTGGCTTGACTTAGTGACTTCTGATCACATCTTGATTGTTAGCATCACACCCATTTGGATTGACAACCTAAAATACTACAACGACATGATTGGTGTTTTAGGATAATTGACTAAAAACCTATTATCAACAGCATCGCATGACTTTATTACATATACTAATTAGTTATTATCATATGTGATCCATACTTGTAAATCTAAGATGTGCTCTTACCATTTTGATTTCTTCAACTTCTTCAATCGATGGTTCCGGGTAAACAGATGAAACTGCACCATAGCTCACGATTTTAACCTTGTTTTTGCGCCCACCAACCAGTTCAGGCTCCCTAACCACCCTCCACCAAGCCAGTGCCAAAACAATTTTTGGATGGCCATAGCGCCGGTAACAGGTATCAAATTCCAATGCCTTTCTCCCAGTGGCCTCACAGTCTAGAACCTCTTTGCTGTAGAAGGAAAACATTTAACAATTTTAAACACACGAAATTATCATATTTTATTGAATTTTAGCCAGAAAACTTACTATCTGTCCATTAATTTGAAAGGAACGATCATCCCCTCAACGCCGACGTCGGGATCACCAGAATGAGACAGAATTCCAACTTCAACAACAGCACCCACGAGATCTGTACATTCAGGGTAAGTTTAGATCAATATAAGGCATATATCGTAACTACCCTCAAATATGTTGTCTCTAAGAATTAATTGATAAAGGTAAATGGACATAGACTTACCGACTAACAGGTCGATATCGAAAGTCCCCTCCAATATGTTGTCGAAGGAAGTGAAATTGTTGAACTGGATAGCGTGTTCGGATCAGCCGATGTTACAACCGTCTCGTCGATCAAGTAAATCCCATATTTAGCCGTCGTAGTCTTGACTAGATCAGAATTAGGTATAACCTTGAAGTTAGTTAACCCGATCCACTTATTTTCAACTTGTCGAAGTAGAAGGAAGAAAAGCTTCGGTAGATTGTAACGTCCATCCTCATCCTCTATTCAGAAACTCAAAAATTGTTAGTATCAGGAACATGCAAAAAAAAAAAAAAAAAAAAGTTTATTACCGTTTCATCAGCTATGATAACTCTTAGTTCGAATGAATCGCCCCTTTGGAATATTTTGTACTTTTTCAAGACAATGACTCGTACAGTCCAGCCGGTGATGAGAGGGGAGAGCTCGTTGAGAAGATGGTAGTTGAACATTTTGTTTTTTTCGTTTCAGTGATTTTATGGTCAATTAATGGGTTAAGCAACTTCCTTAAATATCATCTCACATAACCAATAAATCAATCGTTTAGAATAACAACCGGCTAGTAATAACTACACGAATTAACCGGATATCGTTTAGGTATCACGACATAATGGATCAAAAATTATTTTTAAAACGTGTATCCATAGTAACAAATCCACAAAATTTGGGTTATTGCCATGCATTACATCACTATATATGTAAATCCATCAGATGTTAAACGTCTGAAGATCCACGTGGATAACAACAATTTTATTTGGCTTGCTTAAAATAGTCGAATATTACATCCAAATATTTGAACCGGGAAGATGGGGAATTCTCATTCGGAAGCGAGGGAAAATTGCCGCCAAAACAACAAAAAAATCATCTTGTTTTAACTTGGATAAATACGTATTTATACTTGTACCCATGGTAACAAATCCACAAACAAGAGATTATGACAAACAATAATTCACTATTTTTGAGGATCCATGACATGTCAAACATTTCAATAACGACAAGGATTACAACAAATGTTTAGAAATGGTTAAAATAGTAAAATGTTACATCAAAAATATTTGAACCAGGAAGATGGGGAAATCTAATTTGGATGAGAGAGAAAATTGCTGCCAAAACACATCAAATATCAACTTTTTCGGAAACAAATATCCACGCGGATTGTAATTTTTTTTGAATTACTAAACTAATGTAAAAATTTTTAAATATATTTTATACAGAAAAATCAAAACCAACGACAAATTTATGCATTGACCAAACCGGTTCTATACCACATAATCGATGTTTAAGTTATTGGTTTAATAAAATCTATAAATAGAACAAAACCTTTAAACATTCTTATAAAAAGATGAATCGTTTAATTGAAGATAAGGTGGGCGATTTACGGGAAAGCAAGGTTTATAATAATGTTAATTTATTTAATGATTGTGAATAAATATCTTCATTTAATATGTAGGAGATTCCAAAGATGGATATACACATTTCTCAGCCGTTGATGGAGATCATCGTTAGAAAAGTTGCTGAAGATGGTGTTGATGATTTGAAGAACTGGTTGCTAGCTGGGAGAGAGGGAAAGGATGCTGTTATGTCGAGGAAAACCCTAGCCTTTGTTCGCATTGACATGGACAATCATTTTATGTGGTGGTCAATGCCTCATTCTAAGTACTACAGTTTCTTCCAAAAGTGTCTTGCCGCAAATAATCCGTATGCAAAGTTTGTAGAGAAGAACAAAGGACTGGCGTATGAGTCGACAACAGGATACTATCAGATGAGGTGCCGATGGAATGTACTCACGACAAACGCATGTTCATTGACATGAATAACGAGAAAATGTGCATTATGCATCTTCCTTTCCAGCCAGGAAGAATGGTGAGGCGTACGTGCCCTAGGTGCAAGAAAGTTGGGCAAAGGTGCAAAAGGTGTCTCGCTTAAGGTGGATCTCATGAATAATAATTTCTATGGGTTTTTGTTTTTGTTGGATACTAACATCTAGGTGTTTTTTGTTTTTGTTTTTGTTATATTAGATTAAGTTGAACGGGAATGTAAACCAGTAAAGATTGTGATCGTTAATTTACAATGACATCTAATGTCCAATTTTGATTTAATCATATGTTCTCATTTTCGTTATTGGAAATTGTTTCGTTTGTTATCCATCTAAGTAAACATATAAACTCCAATGCATGAAGTCTTATCCATTAAAAGACAATTTTGTATCATTTGATATAACGAAAATTGTTTAGTTTGTTATCCATATAAATCTATAATTAAAATGTGGAAAAAAACATAAGAGTGGATATGTCTACAAACTAGCATCGGAAAAATAGACATGTTGACGATGGGTCCCTTGATGTGTAGCTTCACAAACAGTAATATCCAACAGATAAATTAGTGTAAAGGGTGTCAGTTTGAAGTGATAACCTGATGTATTAGGTCTAAAAAGTACGAATAGATTATGATATCTACTTGAAGTTGCTTGAATTATCTAGTGCAAGTGGATTACATGTCATGTTCTGTAAAATATGTAACTCTGAAAATTAACTAATCCTACTCGTTAGGATGAATAAATCAAAACGAAGGAAGATAATAGAATCGAAATGGTTAAGCAATGATGGATAGTCGAATTAGGTCTTGATAAATATACTAACAGAAATTACAATAATTTCGGAAATAAAGCGATTAAAAAACATAAAAAATAAAATAAAGAGCAAAAATAAAACAAGAATATTTTCATAGATCTAAGCTGCGATCTCAGGTCTTCAATGTCTTCCCGAAGAACGGAATCTAGGTCTCACGTCTCCTGTGACAAAGAGGTAATCACGGAATCACAAAAATTTAGCCCTTTTTGCAATTTTAGTGTAGAACCCTCGATGTTATTCACTTTTTCTATCAATCTTCGGATCTCTTCAACGATACATGTATCCGTCCATTTGAACAAATGGTTCCAATTTTCCTGTATTATTGATAGTTATTTTGGATAGCAAGTAGTAGAAATTATTAGATAATTAGTAGATTTACTTACGGAAGATCCCAGGGGACATACATAAAACAAACGACCAGGGTTCCTTGGAGTAGCTGATGTTTTCATCACTACTTCCTCGCCACAAGGGCAGACAATCGAGATACCTCCAAGTCGATCTACCATGTTGTAGTTGTGTGGTGAAAGTTGTACGAGGAGACTAAGCTTGTTTCTATAGGAAACCCCATAAATTTGGGTTTTATGACCATTTGACAACTACGTCGTTCTGATAAAAATGTAAATGATTAAAATATGATAGAAATTAAATAAAAAATATAATTATGGTTTCAAGTATACAAATCTACTAGTGACAAATCCACTAGTGACAAATCCACTAGTGACAAATCCATGAATATTGAAGTAGTCCATGAATACAAATCCACAAAAACATACATAATACAAACCGTAGAAAATGATGGTCTCACATTTTTTGTCGTTATTGATTCAGAGCTTGACACAAAGCGAATTTCCAACAAACTGAAAAATTAATCTATCACAAAGTACGGATCTTAAAAAAATTAGTGAGGAAAAAGCACTCGGGGCAAACATCCAAACTCCCAATATGTAGTAAATGACAATCTGGGAGAGAGTTCAAAATCTTGTACCCCTGGTATAGTTGTTGTCCTGTTGGAGCCCTAAATAATTATCTTGAGAGTATTTAGGGTTGATTCGATTGGTATGATGGAGATAAATACTTAGACGCAGTGTTTTAATATAGAGGACAATTACCGAATATTATTTCCTTAATTTCCCTTATTCGAAATCCATGGAAAACTATCCACATTATTAAATCAGCGGTGGTAAAACATTTTGTTCAGCTGAATATATTTGGTATAAATTGTATGTGTCCATGAATACATATCCACTAGAACCTTTAATAAAGTTGTACGAGGAAAATAAGCTTGTTTCTATAGGAAACCCTAGAAATTTGGGTTTTATGACAATTTGACAACCACGTCGTTCTGATAAAAGTGAAAATGATTAAAATATGATAAAAATTAAATAAAAAGTAAAATTATAGTTTCAAGTATACAAATCCACTAGTGACAAATCCATGAATATTGAAATAGTCCATGAATACAAATCCACAAAAACATACATAATACAAACCGTAGAAAATGATGGTCTAACATTTTTTGTCGTTATTGTTAAGAGCTTGACACAAAGCGAATTTCCAACAAACTGAAAATTAATCTAACACAAAGCATGGATCTTAAAAAAATAAGTGAGGACAAAGCACTCGGGGCAAACATCCAAACTCTTAAAATGTAGTAAATGACAATCTGGGATAGAGTTCAAAATCATGTACCCCCTGTATAGTTGCTGTCCTGTTGGAGCCATGTCTTGTATCTGAGTCATGACATGTTCGGCGCAATTAACAGCTTCCCAAAAATTATTAAACATCTCCAAATACGTTTTTGGTATTATTCTACCATCCTCTGGATTACCGCAAAGAACATAAAAAATACCAAAAGCAAAATAAGAATGTAAGTAATGAACTGCAGCTTCGCCAAGCATATTCAGAGCTTGAACAGAGTGGCCAACTAGAGCAGCTAGTCGTAACCCTTCGATGTATTTGGCCGTGTTGTTGCCAGACTATAAACACCTAAGCAAAAATGGCCGGTAGGGCGACCCTTCGATGCATAAAGAGGAGACCGTAATAAACTCATCAAGACCAAGCTCCTTTAAAACTTCATCAGAAAATACAATAGCTACCCATTCAGGTCCAGCAGCGATGAATGGACCTAGATTACGGAAACCCGATATTCCAATTCGACGAACAATGTATGAAACCAAACGAAAAGGAATGTAAGAAAACATGTCGGAGGACGATTGGAAAAAATTATAATTATTTTAAGAGTTTTTAGGGTTGATTCGATTGGTATGATGGAGATAAATACTTAGACGCAGTGTTTTAATATATAGGATAAGTACCGAATACTATTTCCCTAATTTCCCTTATTTCGAATCCATGGAAAACTATCCACATAATTAAATCAGCGTTAATCAAACATTTTGTTCGGCTGAATATATTTGGTATAAATTGCATGTTTTCATGAATACATATCCACTTGAACCTTTAATAACTTCGAGAAAATTAGTTGGACTAATTCTGAGAAATTAAAAATTCAGTTCAACTTATACAACAAACATATAAAGCTAGCGACAAAAAGTAAATAAAGATAGCCGTGAAACAACTGAAATGTCTAGAACAAATATCATATCTAAATGAAAATTTAGTTAAATGGAAAGCTAATTAGCTGGTGTTCGATTGGTAAAGTGGTGTGACAAGTTCTTGAAAAAAAACTATAGCGTACTGACCCATGAATTCATTGACAATTTCATCTGTGATAAGGGCCATTTTCTCTGTATTTCCACCAGTTGCATAAATTTCGATGAGCTTCATTGAGACTGGTCCACAGTCCCCAGACCTCTCGTTGACATAAATCCCTTTCATTCTTGTCCAACTGAAAGGAGCCAATCCATGAACTTGAGCATACGAGGCTGACAAAATTTGTTAATTATGTACGGGATTTGAATCACAATACGTGCCATGAACTCATCGACTTGTCGATCATCGTTTAGCTGGTAGTTTGGATCAAGTATGTCAACACACCAATTCCCTAATTTGATTGCCAGCCCTACCCAATGCTGGTTTTTCCAAATCATTGGCATCAGGATGAGGTCAATTTCTTCAAACCAATTTGATGGAGAACCGTGAATCGTCCACTTTTTCTGGTTATTCCATTGGACGCGCAGCTTATTATTTGCGGCTTGAAAGGAACGGTATTTCCCTTGTAGGTAATTGCCCAACCACAGTTTGATAATTACTGCGCGTTCTTTAGAGAGTGTCAATATGTTCCTTTCATTAAGGAAATTTCCTAGTACCTCCATGTGCTGCAAGTTGTTTAGCATGAATCATGTAATTAGCATATTGATCCACATGAACTAAAATGAATTAATAGGGAGTTTGTTTTACCATGGTATCAATCCTATTGCTCGGCTGTGCAAGCTGGAGTAGGAATCTGTGGGATATCACAATATCACCACGAGTCATGTGTTCCCTGCAATTATTAAATAATTTTAGTTTGTCGATAAAACATCAAAACATAGAGAAAAGTAAAAAGGGTAATCAAATTACTTATGTGGCTCCTTCCGGAGGGTGTCAATGAAATCTTTGAAATTTTGTTTTGTCCAAAGTAGGAAACAAATCAATCTGACCGTGGGAGAGCATTTGTTTTTTTTTTTGCAAAAACAAAACAAGTTGGACTTCTTTTTCAGACAAAGCAGTTGGCGACCATTCCCTTGCAGGTGATGAATCACTGACATCAACATAAGTTCCATTATTGGCGGAAACATCCTAAGATGTTATAAACAAATTTTAATATTTTGAGAACGCCATAAATAAACCACCATTCCAAATGAGCACCAGGAAATTCTACCTCTTCATCATCGCTTTCAATTTCATCATCGCTTTCAATTTCATCATCTTCTTTTTGATCATCGTCTTTTTGATCATCTTCTTTTTTATCATCCTACAAGGGAAAGAGGGCATAAAGTTAGGTATCCACGAAGTTAAGTATATCCACAATTGGGAATCCATACAAAATACGTAGTCCACGTAGATAATGGATGATAATGTTACCTGTGGGTTCATGGGTGGTTCTCATTCTATCATAACAAGACTCTCTTTCCTTACCTAATCGGGAGCAGCAACTGAAGAACTTATATTCTTGCACACTGTGTCAAGCAATGTGTCTATATTTTCAGCCAAGGACAAATCCGGAATCTTAATCTCCTTGATAAGATAGAAGAGGTATAACATTAGCATATGAGTAACATCCATTCTAAGAAACTCAAAGTAAAATGAAAATAACAGGAGGTCGAAGAAAACCTCGGTAACATCATTAGGAGATGGTTTCGTTGCGGTATCGAAAACAGCAGGAGGTCGAGGAGAAGGTAGATGCTAATGTAAAATGAAAATGTAGTTAGGTATATAATAGTTAAATATTTTTGACTTGAAACCGATATTGAAAAATTTACCTTTTATCTAGATTTTGACTTAGTGTCATAGATTGGTTGATCAGAGGGAGGGAGCTCGGTGCTATTAGCATATATAAACTTGGGTAATATAACTGATGGAGTTTCATCCTGAAAAAGAACCATCTCAGAATATATAACCAATGTTATGGAAACAAAATATGAAAGAACTTCATAAACAATTACCAGATGCTTCTGTGGGGAATCATCAGAATCCTTGCAAGTCTTCATGGATGGAGTTTCATCCTGAAAAAGAACCATCTGAGAATATATGACCCATGTTAAGTACACAAAATATGAATGAACTTAATAAACAATTACCAGATGCTTTTGTGGGGAACAAACTGAATCTTTGCAGGTCTCCATGGATATCCCATCCTGTGTAGTATATCGAAGTTAAAGTAGATTATTGACTAATATCTACGAAAGTATACGAACTTTAATCAAATGCGGCAGACCTTATCATTTTTAAACTCACGCCATAACTAATCATCAACAATCTTTTCAGAATTTTCTGATACTGTTTCGTCTCCATCATGCACTGAATCAGATAAAACATTGACTCCCCCTTCCAATGAAGTTAATGGTGGTGAAGGGGGAGTTGTGATTTTTGTCGCTCTACAACAGGGTTGACAGGAGATTGAGAGACTGTGGAGAGGTGTGTTTGTGAGCGTACTTTCTTGGATGGATGACGAGTACACGGTCTTGACCTGTAAGACTTGACAGATTGCAGAACCCTGATCTTTTTCAGAAGATTTAGATTCTGAGATCTTAACTTCTTAACACTCTCCGCAAATTCATGCCTTATAGAAGACAACTGAGACTTCACCCACAATTTTATGTCTTTTGCTTCATCATCATTATCTTCTGCTTCATCATCATCAACCATTTCAAAATTACGCTTCCTGCCTCGCGTGAATGTACTAACTTTAGTTTTTGATGGAGTTCCTTTAGAAGAAGAAGTTGGCGAAAGTTTCCTTTTCCAGATAACTATATGTTTCTTGTGTTCAACTACAGGCTCCTTTTCATTGACAGAAATGAGCGGTAGATCAGCATAACTACCAGGCCACTCCTTTTTGGTGAAATTATGGCATTTTCTTATCTATTCAATCAAATAAAGAACCTTCTTGTCTCTCACTTCATCATCCCACTCACCCCAACCATCCTCATTAGTGTTTACAAACAGCTTCAGGATAACAGTCATCTGAAGAAACAGACTCAGAAAATTAGACCAAATAAAAAAAGTCATAAGAGCACATGAAAGAAAAGATACCACAACAATGTTTACAATTACTTACATCAGGAACACGTTCAAGGAGATGAACATCGTTGATAGTAAGATTGCTTTTCGGTATCCCAATTGAATGCCATTCCAAAAACGTTCTCTCATCTGCAGAACCAGGAATTTTGTCCAGTAGACCAGAAATGTTCCTATAAGCAAGAAGTTGCAGGGCTAAGGGAAAGCCATAAATAGCTATACTCTGCTCTTGCATCTGATTTGTGAATTGTTGGATGGGATCTTCTAGCTTGATTCCAGGACGAGACCTTTTTCTCTTAGAATCAGCCATTGACGGTTTGTTCTAACAAGCCTCATGATATGAATAGTCTTCAAAAAAGATTCTCTCCCCCATGGGAAAGCCAGGAATGAGTCAATGTCCTCTAACATCTTAATATACTTGAAAGTTTGACGATGAGTCTGGTTATTAGCAATAAGGACTCCATCAACAATCAAAAGAAGAGCCAGGGGAGTTTTAAAGGGTCCTCAATCCCTTTTAACGCTTGGAACTTAGAGGAAACATCAGCTAGTGTTACATTCTTATCTTTCCCAATCAAAACATCCCAGTAATCATTCGTCCCATTGACACGTCTAGGAAAGTAGTCAGGTTCATACTCCTTCGGAAATTCACCACACGGCAAACTAGTTACAGAACCAAACTCAACTAAAGAGAATCTAAGAGGCTGTCCACCAAAAACAGTCCACATTTCGTATTTCTGTTTGGTAACTAACTATCTACATAACAAAGCATGAACTAGTTTGCTAGATATTGGACATTCGCTAACCCTTCAACTAAACAGAGACCCAAAACAAGAGTCTAAGATGGTTTCCATCTCATTGGTACCTTTCAATACTTCACTTATTACAGTCAGAATGTCGGGTCTGGATTAGATATTGAGACGTGCATCAGGGTAACGGTTAGTTGCAAATAGCCTAGGAGGAAGACGAGTGTCGAGAACATTTATATCAGCCTCAACTGTGCCTGAAATCAAAGGGACGATTTGTGAAGAGGAAATTATCGATCTGCAACTGAGATTTTAGAACAACAATGGATAAAATATAAATTTACCTAACTGGTAAAGAAATTTTGGAATAACAATGGCTTAAACGTTCAGATAACTATAATTGGTAGAAGAAAAAAGAAAAACATAGTCGATTAACTGTTTAAAATATTATTGAATTCCTCAACCACATGAAATTAACTATGGTTAACTTACTTTTGAGGGGCTTATGGTAAAAAAACTTAAAAAAGTACATACTCCCATAAGAGTGCTCCATTGCCTAATTAGAACTCAAAAAAGTGCCCTTCTGCCTAATATTCCCTAAAATCTAACTATTTTATCTTTGTCAGCGTAACGACATACTCTTCTGTGTATGATTTAGTTATAAAGTTTAGTTACGTACATTATTCCGGTTAAGCAAACATATTTTATTTTTAAATGTTTTGTGCGTTGTATAGTAAACAAAGAGATTACTAACATTAAAAAACAATGTGACATCAACATTTAATGTCAAAAAAGTTTAGACATGACTTTCGTCACAATTAATACAAAAATTATCATTACTTGTTCTAATATTAACTTATACTTGTGAATAATTGTAGAGATAAAGATGAACCAAGAAACAAACAAATTCTGAACGAATGTGATGTTGAAAAAGTTTTGATCTTTTTTATTTACAAAGTTTGGAGCCAAGACAAACATTGATCGTGTAAGTAATGAAGTTGTTTAAGAAGTTTTTTGTTATAACACACTAGGATTTTTGATTGTGTTCGAAATTAACATTGTTTTTTTATATAAAACCCCATAACTTTTTTATTTCCAATTTTATTTGTTGAAAATGGTAAATGAGTATATATTTATGTTTATAAGTGTGTATATCAAAATTCTATTTGTTTTTAGTAGATATAATCATGTTTTCAGATGCATTAAATGAGGTTCTACTGAATTTATAATTCAAGTGGGTAATGGATATTCTCGTATTTACTATGGTGGGTGAGTGGAGATGCAAAGAACAAGAATTGAAATTTGAACCAGATGAATGCATGTTTGGTCGCTATGTACGTGTTAAGGAAAACATGACGTACACGGAATTTGTGCATATATTATGCGAAGTTTTCAGTTTGAAGTACACCGAATGCAATCCCATAATTAGTTACTGGATGTCGGAAAAGATGTCTATGATGATAGAAAGTAAACGCTCTCATGTCTACATTGACAATCAAATGGGCTTGGATACGTTCTTTTTGATTTGTGGTGGGGATCTTAGTGTCCTCTTGTTTGTCTCTTTCATTAAATTGTCAAGGCACTCGGGAACAATGTCTCTAGGACTGATGGTGATTGATATATCATGGTTTTTACTGATTTCTAACATAGTTTCAGAATAGTGTTAGTCTTTCCAATCTTTTTCTTGTGTTTTGAGTCATTACAGGTGCAATTATGCATTTGAGAGCTATGAAGCATAATAAGGAACTTTGGAAGCTTTTTCAGCAATGAAGATTATCCGAGACGTTTTCACGCGGTGGTGTCGATCGACACCACATCTATGTCGATCGACACCACATCTATGTCGATCGACACCCATATTTGGCAAAGGGAATTTTCATGATTCACTAAGTGTTTGAGAAGCCCCATAAATTTTCCTTATTTGCAAAATAGACCCTGTACGTTTTTAAGTAACCTATATACATAATTTTATGGTCATTGTTTAGACCTAAGCTTATTTTTATTGAGAGATACACTTTTGGAGAGAAGAATCTAATCCTTGCAGAGAGGATTCTGACCTCCCTTTTACTCATCTTCATATTATAATTCAATGCAATTTAATCAGATTTTGATAATTTTTCAGTAATCACCTTATTGGGTTTAGGGAGTCTCACTAGGGATTTAATTGGATTAGTAGATTGATAACCCCTTAGGATTATTCTTAGAGTTCTTCATCTATAATGGTTCTGACTGCTAGTTTTAGATTGATCACTTAGAACTTGATTTTAGACAATAGATATACCCGCCATAGGTATCTGTTATCAGAACTATTATAGATGAGCCTGGTTTATAGGTGTGTAATAAGAATCGGCCTATCTACTTAGGTGAACTAATCAAACTTGTTTAGCATGCAAGTTTAGGAATAGGTTTCACGGCACGTCACCGGGAATCTTATCTCTAGGAATAGTGAGTTTCACGGAATGCCACCGGTTATTTTGATATTAGAGTTTGAGTTCAATAACGGTTCAATAACAATCATTTTCATAGCTAGATCTACAATTTATCTATTTCCTGAAACCATCCCTAGACCTACCACTTTAATCTCCTGAATCTACAACTCAATTTACTGTTTTATTATCTTTTACTTTTACCTACTTTTTTTGGCATAATATTAATCACCATAAGTCTATTGTGTCCACATCGAGAGCTCAGTGGAATTCGACCCTTATTTGCTAACAACGATCTCTTATTTGAGGGAGTAAGCTTAAGAATATTTGAGCTATATCAAATTTGGCGCCGTTACCGAAGTTTTCTTTAGTTCACCATTAGAGTAGGTGTCAATTTAAGTCTAGACTTTTCTTACACTTCATCTCCTCACGTGTTTCTCCTTCTTTTGGTCTCTTGTGTTTCAGGTACCCAAAGAATATTATCCACGTTTCTATGGCAGAATTCTTCGACAGTGTCGATCGAGACCATCTGCAGAACCAACCGGCTACTATAGGCGACTTTAATAGAGCTGATCTCTTCTACACAAACCGATCAGCAATCGAGCCACGCACTTTCGAAAGAGAAGACTTTGCTATCCACCCTGTCTATTATGATCTTGTTTCACGAGGAAAGTTTAGAGGTTCTCCTGGTGTATCACCACTCGATCATTTGGAAGTATTCGAAGACTTCGTGTCCTCAATCAAAGAAGATGGTGTACCAGCTGATTACCTTCTTTGCAAACTCTTCCTCCACTCTCTTGCGGGTAGAGAAACATCATGGCTATGAGAACTCGAACCAGGTTCACTAACCAATTGGATTGACAATAAGAACGCATTCATGAATCACACAAGGCAATGGAAAGCAGCTCAATCCAGTACATCAGATAGAACGATTAGCAAAAGCCCCACCTTCTTCAGTCACAAAAAAGCTTCGGTGTTGATCGATACACTAGGGTGTCGATCGACACCAATTGATATTGATAACTCTGTTTTGCCTATGTCGAGTGAAATCGACAATTTCACAGAGGAGGAACTTATACACGATAGTGTCGATCGACACCCACCTCAGGTCGATCGACACCTAGCTCGTTCAAACAATGTTCAAATCTCAGCTGAAGCAAAGTTAGCAAATCATAAGATTCTTTTTCGTAAGTACCCCAAGAAGGCGAGACAAGCTTTAGATGATATTAGATGATATTGACAAACTGATTATTGAGATGCCTCTTATTGAAGCCATTCATCTCTCTCCTACAATAAGAATGAGTGTAGTGTTATGATGATCTTAGAGCAAGGCAGCGATATCATTTAGGAATGGACCCCGAGGGAACTGTCAGACCCTGAAACCTTTGCACTCGACGTAACTATCAATAACTATGCCTTCCCAAGAGCTCTATGCGATCTTGGTTCTAGTGTAAATCTGATGCCTCGCTCTGTAGCTATGAGTCTCGGGTATTCAAATCTTGAGCCTACTTATATCACTCTTGTACTAGTAGACCGCTCTACCTGCATTCCACTTGGTATCCTTACAGATTTTCATGTGATGATTGGGACTAGTATGATTTCCACAGATTTTGTGGTCTTGTCTTATGAGAAGGAACCTAAGGACCCATTAATCCTTGGGGGACTTTTCTTGCACACAGTTGGAGCCATTATTGATGTTCGAAAAGGAAGGATAGGGCTGAATGTTGATGATCTTACTATGTAGTTTGATATGAACAGGTTAGTTAAGAAACAGATTATAGAGGGCAGAACAATCTTGATAGGTTCTTTCACTTCATTAGCTTCAGAGAGTATTTCAGAGATGGAGATAGAGTATCCACTAGAGCGAGCTTTGGTCTCTTCCATAGAGGATATTGCGGATTTGGACAGTGAAGCTTCTACATACACTAAGATGCTAGATGAGACCGAACATGTGATGCAACTAATATTCCAAGAAGATCCTTCATCTATGATTCCAAAACTAAATACTAATGCCAATTGGGATCCAACAAAGGCCCCTAAAATCGAGTTGAAACAACTTCTAGCAGGGCTAAGGTACGCATTTCTTGGTGAAAAAATTCTTCTTACCCTATTATTGAAAATGCTTCTCTAAGTCTCGCAGAGCTCACCTTACTGCTAAGCAAGCTGCGCAAGTATCGCAAAGCTCTTTGCTATTCTCTTGATGATATTGCAGGTATCTTTCCAGATATATGCATGCATAGGATCCACCTTGAGGATGAGTCTAAGTCTTCAATTGAGCATCAAAGAAGACTAAATCTGAATCTGAAAGATGTTGTTAAGAAAGAGATTATGAAATTGTTGGAAGAAGGGATCATCTATCTGATTTCAGACAGCAGTTGGGTAAGTCCAGTTCATGTAGGTCCTAACAAAGGAGGAGTTAAAATAGTCAAGAACAAAAAGGATGAGCTGATTCCTACTCGGACAATTACAGGCCATTGAATGTGCATTGATTATAGGAAGCTGAATGCTGCAACTAGAAAAGACCACTTCCCCTTGCCATTTATCGATCAAATGTTGGAGAGGTTAGCAAATCAGAAGTACTACTGTTTTCTTGATGGATATTCAGGTTTCTTTCAAATCCCGATTCATCTCGATGACCAGGAGAAAAATACTTTCACTTGCCAATATGGTACATTTGCTTATCGAAGAATGCCTTTCGGTCTTTGTAACGCTTCCGCAAACCTTTCAGAGAGGTATGATGGCTATCTTCACGGATATGATTGAGGATATCATGGAGGTCTTTATTGATGATTTTTCAGTCTATGGACCATCATTTGAGGACTGTTTAGAGAATCTCTGCAAGGTATTGGGAAGATGTGAGGAGAAACATCTAGTTTTGAATTGGGAAAATGTCACTTTATGGTGTAGGATGGGATAGTTCTTGGTCACATGATTTCTGAGCATGGTATAGAGGTTGATAGAGCCAAGATCGAAGTCATGACAAGCCTTCAGGCGCCTAGAAACGTCAAAGCAGTGAGGAGTTTCCTAGGTCATGCATGTTTCTACAAACGATTCATCAAAGATTTTAGAAAAATCGCCAGACCATTGACAGCTCTACTCTGCAAGGAAGTCAAGTAATGTGTGATGAGAGTGATTTTGCAGTTCGGGTTGTTATAGGGCAGAGAAAGGATAAGAAACTCCATGCCATCTATTATGCGAGTAGGACATTTGATGACGCTCAAACAAATTATGCAACAAAAGCGTAAGAGTTGTTAGCTGTAGTGTTTGCTTTCAAAAAGTTCAGATCTTATCTTGTTGGATCTAAAGTGATTATTCATACAGACTCATGTAGCTCTGAAGTATCTGATACAAAAGAAAGATGCTAAGCCAAGACTTTTGAGATGGATTTTACTTCTTCAAGAATTTGACATCAAGGTACGAGATAAGAAAGGAGTTGAGAATGGTGTAGCGGATCTATTGTCATGCATTAGGATTGAAGGTGATGTCCCCGTTAATGATTTCTTGCCTGAGGAGAACATATATATGATTGATACAACTGAGGAAGATGACTGCGAAATTGTTGTATTGCAGAACCGAGCTATAGTGTCGATTGACACTCACTTCAGAGAAAGGGATGATGATCGATATTGCTCGATGGTGCCATTCCCTATCTATTAGAACTTGATGCCATTCCCTATCTATTAGAACTTGAACTGAATTTGCAATTATCATGTCTATGCATTGTTTGTGAACTCATGGCTACCATATACATACTTGGATTATATTATTCACTTCACCACCCTTTGTTAATCCAAGTAGCTGACTCTCATTCTTAGAGCAGTTTCCCATACCTGACCCTAACCTTATTTCAAGCCAAAGAACATTTTTGTGTGATTGTGAGGTCTTTTCCGATTGAGCTTGGTATAACGTGTTAGGTATGAGCCGACAAGAGCAGTCTTTCATGTAGACCTAGCCCACGCTTTTTGGGTTAGCTAGGACTAGGTGGAGACTTGTATTTGGGATTGGGATTGTGTATGGAATGAGTGGGAAAGAGAATGAGAATGAAAAGAAAAGAAAAAAAGAGAGTAAGAGTTTAGAGTTCTTAAGGGGGATAGAAAAGAAAGTGTTAGTCTAGTAAAGGGTTTGGAATTCAAAGAAAGTTAGGCATTGTAATTCAAAGAAAAGGGTAAAACGCCTTCTATGCTAAGATTAGAAGAAAAGCCTTAAGTTTGTCAAAGTTTAAAACCAAACCGCTAGACTCTTGAATCGTTTTAAAGAAGCACCCCTTAGAACTTAAACCAAAAAAGAGAAAGAATGGGAAAAAGGATAGAGTTAGGTAGATGGGAGTCTGTTCTTGTATGTGTCTGTTAGCTTTTACCTTTAGCATTATGCTAAAGCTCAATGTTTTCTATGAGAGTCCCCTGTTACTCGACCATATCATTAGAGGGACCATTTTTTGTCTCTTAGCCTAAGCCCGAAACCAAGTGAGTTCATAACCATCGCATTGCTTGATCTATTGTTCGGGCTTAATAAATGTTAAAAGGAATTGGTTGATGTGAATGCTTAAATAGATTGAGGCAGTTGTTAGGTTGCATTGTGACGAGTATGGCTAAGGTTTTTAAGTAAGGATCTATCACCATGCAACCTAGAATTAGCTTCCTTGGACATTGATTTCTATATGCATGCTTCGGTTTTTGAATCCCCACCTTCAAACCTCTCCTTCAACTTAAGATTTTTTGTTTGCTTGAGGGCACGCAAGAGATAAGTTTGGGGGAGTTGATAACACTGTATTTTACTCATTTTAGGCATGTGTTTATCATCATTTAGCTTAGTTATCACTCATTGTATCATATCATTTTGCATCACATTTAGCTTATTTTGCACACTTAGGTATTTGGGATCATCTTGCATACATTGCATGTTTTGGTGTGTTTTCAGGTGTAGAAGGAGCTTACAAGGAATCTAATCGACCCTCTACACTATCAAACCAAGAGGAAAGCAGCAGAGCAATTCAGTCGACCCCTTTTCTCGATCCAGGAAGCCACAGAGGAGGCAGCCAACACTACTCGACCCTCCACTCGATCCTCTACTCGACCAGTTACTCGATCAAGGGCAACCTACTCTACAAGACTTGTTGATCGTTCAAAGCGTCTTCTGATCCTCCTCATTCCCCACTCAAACAGACATCAGAGCATAAGAATAGGAGAGGAAGAAGCAACTACTAGACCAATTGATCACTCGGAGCATGGAGGCAAAGGCGCAAACTTTGCAACACTCGTTCCCCAAGATTGAGCATTCATCTAAACCGCCTCAAGTCTCTTGTCTTCTAGTAAATCTAAGGTTTTCGAGATTTCAGTATAAATAGGTCACTTTGGGGTTTGTCCAAAGGACCAAGCTTTTATCTCTTAGTTTTTCTTTGTGTTTTAGAATCTTGAAACTTTAATTACGCTTAATCTATTTCGTTTTTGCATTTAGTTCTCTGAGCAAAGTTGTTTATCTTGTTTAGATCTACATTTTGCTATATTTAGAGTAATTTCTGGGTTTGTGTTCTTAATTATGTTGCTTGAGTAGTGATTAGGGTTCTTGAGGATGGATTAGATTAGGGTAATCACTAGGTTAGTCAGGTGGTTAAGATTAGGTAAGATCCCTTCTGGATTCGTTGGCCCCTATGCGGTTTTCGCTGGCTAATGTGAGAATTCGACCACAGGTATCCAGCGTCCAAAAGACGTTCAAATGGATGTCTGATCTAGGAATTCCAGAGATTTGTAGATTCTAGCCCAAGAAATTGGATGTTTAGACTGCTTGACTTTGGTAGATTGTTGCTTAAAGCCTGCTCTGCTATGTTTCATCAACGAGAGTTAAGATTAGGAAGTGGTAAAGTTATCTGTGTCTTTGTCACGAGAGTGGATTGACCCGGTTTTGAATCTATCATCTAGGGTATTTGCCTTTCGCCTGTTAGCCACCTGAGGGCATGATATGATATTGTGAGACAAGACTTGGAACTTGAACCAATGGAGCAGCTTGTAGCCGAGGAGCAGCTTGTAGCTGAGGAGCAGCTTACAGCGGAGGAAGCTTTGTACGGAACCAACCAGTCCTATGACTCGTTCGAAGACTAGACTTCTCAACCAAGCTGTTACCGGACTTCTTAACCACTTGGGCAAGCATCCAAACGAAGTCATACTAAGCGTTTGGAACTCAATAGCAGCTCAAGACAATTGGTAATTGGCTAGGTGTTACTTGGGTACTCTTTTTCCCTTCTAAGGTTTTGCCCCAATGGGTTTTCCTTAGTAGGTTTTTAATGAGGCTTGACTAACACTTCAAAATCCCCCATTATCAATCCCGCCCAAGCCCATTAAGACGACCACGAATTTGGAAGGCCAAGGGTCGTTTTTGTTCAAACTTTCATTTAAATATTTTTCCTTTCCGAGTTATCATGGAGCTTGTTCCAAGACTAACTTTTCCCCTTCTCTTCTTATCTATTTAAACTCTTGAATTTGCTCTTTGTAGACTCAACTATCTTTTAATCAAAAACCTTTTTACGTTAGATCAATCTCTTGTTCTTCTCTTTGGTGCGTAATATCCAACGACGAGTTCAAGATCGGTAAATCAAAGGCTTTTCCGCAACCTTTGTGTGACCATTTGCCCCACATCCTTTCATCATAGTAATCTCTCGATTGCTTTGGATGCAAAGCCTATCTCGTACTCAACCTAAAGAGTGTCGGTCTTAGGGAATTCATATTAACACATCTCCTAAAGCTGATAGACTTCACCTCTAGAGTCAACAACAGAGACCCTTACAACTCAGCCCACAGATGAGAGCTGTAGAGAATCAGTATTGATTGACACTACACACCCTGTCGATCGACACCATCGTGATTCACAGACATATGCTTCTGCACCTCCTTCACAGCCCACACCTATTTCAATTCCCAGTGATAGGTACTCCACTATCTCTTCTCCTACTGTTCCTTCGATTACTTCTTTAGAATCTTCGAAGTGTGGTTCACCGGTAAACGAGCATCGAGTTTCTTGAAAGCTTGTTTCTTCTGTTGATCTTGCAGGACAAGGAGGGAGTATCGATTTACACACCGCCTTGAAAAGCGAGATTGCAGCACAAGTCCTCCACCCCTCTATCCAAGTCCTGAACTCCGCCAGTCAAGCTATTGACTCTAAACAAACGCTAAGTGGGAGCCAACCCACTGGTATGATTTTTCTTTTTCTTTTCTTTTATATTTATTTTTTCCGCTCTCTTCGGATTTGAATGCCACTGGAGATACTGATATTTAAGTCTGCGGGAAGCGCTTATTAACTATGCTTTTATTTTTTATTCTTATTAAATTTTTTTAATGTTAATTTAGTCATATTTTTGTTTTCTAGAATGTTATGTAGGTGGATATAGTTGTGGAACTTAAGTATGGAATCTAGAATGTTATGTAAGCTTGCGGAGAAGTACATGTTGGTTAGGATTTGATTAGACTTGGTAGTCATATGGATTGGTTTAGAATGATCATGGCAATCGACTAGAGAATGTTGAGAGTTTCTTTGTTTTAAAAACCTCTTCCACGGGTTCGGCTTTTGTGTTTTGCTTGAGGGAAAGCAAAAGCTAAGTCTGGGGAAGTTGATATAACCCTATTTTTCTTGTTTTTAACTATGTTCTAGATGTCGGTTTTTGAGTCTTCTTGTTATTTCTAGAGTCTTTTTAGAGTCTTTTTAGGTATTCTATGGAGAGAGACAACAATGGAGATGAGAAGACATTTGGGAGCAAAAGCTGAACAAAATAAGCCAAAGGACAAATTCAGTTTTAGATCAAGTCGAGAGTGTAGATCGACACACTCTTGGTGTCGAGCTACACCAGTTGCGGCCTAGAGACGTCCATTACGCTTTTAAGTTTGAAAAATTGGAAATTTGTTCTCGAATGCTTCTCTATTTTCATTATTAGTCACTGCACGTTTTTTAGGTCATATATATAGTTTTAAAGGTCATTGTTTAGACGTATCAAGCTTTTTATCAAGTTTTCTAGAACCAAGTCTTTTTCCAAAGCACTTTCATAAGATATTCATCCATGTTTCATCAAAGATTTCAATAAGAGTGAAGAGATCTTCTCTAACTCTTTTTGCTATTGATTTGTTTATGATTTTGTATTCATACATGTTGTTTGTTTCATCCATCATGTCTGAGTAGTCTGCTTGTTAGGGTTAGGATTTCTCAGTAGGGATTCATATAATTTAGTAGATCGCTCCCTTGCAAGGTTATCTGTAGGATTCTTCATCTTTAGTTGCTCTTAATGCTAGTTCTAGTGTAATTAACTAGAACTTGATACGAGATAATAGACATATCCACCATAGGTATTTTTACCAGAACAACTATTTGATGAGCCTGGTTTATAGGTTTGTAATAAGAACTGGCCTATCTACTAAGGTGAACTTATCGAACTCGTTTCTCATGCATGTTTAGGTATAGGATTTCACGGCAAATCACCCGGAATCTTAGCTCTAGGCATAGTGAGTTTCACAGAATATCACCGGTTATTCTGTAATTAGAGTTTGAGTTTAAGAACGGCTCGATAACAACCTACCTATATCTAGATCTACTAATCATCTGTTTTCTCAGAATACACTAAACCAGACGTTTTATTATCTTGATTTACAACCAACCAACCTTCTATTTGCCTATTTACTTTGTTTTTATTTTGTTAAACTCATCTAGCTTAATCTTACCACTTAGGCTCATTGTGTGAACAAAAGAACTTTGTGTAATTCGATCCTTAAGTACTATCAATGATCTCTTATTTGAGAGAGTGGTCTTAGGGTAATTTGACCTGCATCAACCGTAGTTGAGGCTTACGAAGTGTATAATGACTTCTCTTCATTACATGGTGGCGAGTTGGAGATTCTCGATAATGATGTTGCTTCGGTATTTGATTATTTAGCCAATTTTTGAGCCGATGAGACACAAATTGAACTCAGTACGACATGTGCAACTTTGTATGTGGGGTGTGTTTCTAAGAACAGAAAAGTCATACAACAAACAATGTTTTATCTCGCAATCAAACAATGCTTTTGCTATAAGCAACCTAGATGATACTTGTCCATGACATTTGACTGCTCAAGTCGTCAAGAATTCAGAATGTTTCAAATCACATAGTATGATACCACCCATACGTGTGACATCGACACTCGCATGAATTATAATAAATATGCTAGTGATAAGCTTCTTGGAGAGGTAGTGAAGAGCAGATACAGTTCTACGCAAGGGGGTCCAAGAGCTGTCAGTTTACCACAGTTGCTCCTAAATGATCTCAATGTTCGGATGTCATATTCTACCGCTTGGAGAGCTAAAGATGTTGCAGTGGAAAATGTAAGGAGGATGATATAAAAAGTTACAGGTTTTTGGCTACCTATTTGTATCTTCTTAAATTAGCTAATCCAGGTACAATAACTCACCTACACTCTGCACCTGAAGCTGATAGTAAACAACACTTTAAGTATGTATTTGTATCTCTCAGGGCTTCTATAAAAGGTCTGAAGTATATGAGAAAGGTAACTGTCGTAGATGGAACACAACTAGTAGGACGTTACAAAGGATGTATCCTCATTACATGTGCCCAAGGCGGAAACTTTCAAATATTTTCAATAGCTCTTGGTGTTGTTGATGGTGAGACTAATGCTTCATGAGCGTGGTTCTTTGATAAATTAGCTGACATTGTTCAAGACACTGAAGATTTAATGATTGTATTAGACATACATTCTTCTATATATAAAGGCCTCAGTGTGATTTATCTGAAAGCTCATCATGGAGCATGTGCAGTACACCTTGAGCGAAATATCTCCAACTATTATGGTAAGTATGGTGTATTTGGATTATTCTTTAGCGCTCCTAAAGCTTATTTACGTAGGTGATATGAAGCGTTTCGGTACATTAATTGGAAACCGTGTACTTAGGGAGATTTATGTGACAAGATAGATGTCATATCTATGGCTAAAATTTGAAAGTATGTAATTAATAACCAGGCGAAAGCTCCGAATGGACAAAGCGTATTTGGTGGAGCGGATCAAGCGGATAAGGTGTTTCAAGCAGAATTAAAGCCGATCAAGAGGATTAGGTGTTTTAAGCAGAACTAAAGCGGATCAAGCAGTTAGAACGCTTCAAAATATGTATTGAATGATAAAAATGGATCATACGGTGCAAATGAAATGATTTATTGAGAAAAATATTAATTACAAATATAGTATAATATACAATAAAAAATTGTTATTAAATTTATAAAATTAATTTAACATATTTTTGAACATGTAATTATATAATTCAATTTTAAATATTTTTAGAATTTTATTCATTATTTAGCATTATAGATACCAAATAAAATGCTAATAAGTAATAAATAAATTTTTATTATATAATATATAACAAAAGAAAATTTGGATAACATGTTTGGTTGGATAAATTATATATAATTTATTTTTAAAATTTGTAAAATCAAATGAAAAAAGAGAATGATTGCAAATCTTCATTTTTTAGGTAACAATATTGAACCACAAGTGGTTCATGAATATTTTGTAATATTTAAATAAGTTCTACATTAAATTGAATTTATAATGTTGAATGGGCACAAAGACACAGTTCATCTGCATCAAACATTACGACCGCTTCATTTCCACTCTCCACTCATAGCCAAAATCTTGTATTTACATCATCATTTACTAGCATCTCGAAACTCGCTTCTCATATTTGTTGTTTGAAACTAACAAAATACTGTGTGCAATAAATTATACATGTATATGTATAGGTTAGGAGAATATATTTGTTTAATATATTATTAATTTGATGTTTTTTGGCTAAACTAGGAGGTATAAAATAAGTGTGAGAATCCTTAAAGTATGAGATAATACATGGAATTACTAGGAAACAAGCAAGTATATAGATAAAAAAAATATGCATTATTGATAATCAAAGTATAAATCTCAAATCCCACATATTATGACACAAAAACTTATAAATTTGAAAGAAATGTTAGGAAAGAAAGAACTAGAGAATTTTTCTAATTCTTCTTACACACTACAAGAGGTAATATTTGTTGCAAAGATTTTTGACGGGTCCAAATCTGATGTAACACATCATCGCGCAAGGAGGCGTTTGAATGCCACTGAGACAGTGACGTTTAAGTATAGGGGAGACGCTTATTAACTATGCTTTTATTTTTTATTCTTATTATTTCTCGTTTTTATGTTTATTAAGTCATATTTTTATTTTCTAAAAAAAATACACGTTTTTGTTTAGTCTAGCTAGGAATCATGATCTATATGTCTTTAGATTATTGTCTGGTTGATGAATGATGCAGGTTCGATTCAATTCAACTATTGGAATATCCAGATGGCAAACCGATAGACTTGAGGATATCCTGGTTTCCAACACAATCCATTAAGGCCGGAGCTAATCTCACTGCTCTTCCTATTATCTTATCAAAACGGTTAGTATTCATAGAACTTGACTCCTTGTTCATATATACCTGATATTAAGACCAATATGAAAAAAAGTATTCCTCTTTCCTTATAAAAAAAAAGAAGCAAGAGATTGAGATGATTTTCGGTAGTGTATAGGAGTAGGAATGTTTTCCATGACCACATGATTATACATTATTAGGAATAATCAATTACAAAGGTTGGAAATATGCCGAGAGTGTCAATCCACTATGCTAGTTCACCTTTGTTTACTCATCAAAAAGAATAAGTCTGGGAGAGAAAGAATACCAAAAGAAGATAAAAAAATATAAAGAATGGTCGATTTATCATGGTATAGTACATGAATGAGTCTAGACGGTTCTTGAATATTAGCTTGCTTGATGAGACCCAACAATGAAAGCCTGGTGGATATAGCTGTGGAACTTAGGTATGGAATCTAGAATGTTGTGTAGGCTTGCGGAGAAGTACATGTTGGTTAGGATTTGATTAGACTTGCTAGACATATGAATTTGTTTAGAATGATCTTGGAAATCGACTAGAGAATGTTGGGAGTTTCTTTGTTTTTAAAACCTCTTCCACGGGATCGGCTTTTGTGTTTTGCTTGAGGGAAAGCAAAAGCTAAGTCTGGGGGAGTTGATCTAACCCTTTTTTTTTTTACTGTTTTTAACTATGTTCTAGATATATGATTTTGAGTCTTTTGGTTACTTCTTGAGACTTTTTAGAGTCTTTTTAAGTATTCTATGGAGAGGGACAACAATGGAGATGAGAAAACATTTGGGAGCAAAAGCTGAAGAAAATAAGCCAAAGGACAATTTCACTTCTAGATCAAGTCGAGAGTATCGATCGACACACTCTTGGTGTCGAGCTACACCAGTTGCGGCCCAGAGAAGTACATCACGCTTTTAGGTTTGAAAAATTGGAAATTTACCCTAGAAGACTTCTCTATTTTCATTATTAGTCACTGCACGTTTTTTAGGTCATATATATTGTTTTAAAGGTCATTGTTTAGACGTATCAAGCTTTTTATCAAATTTTCTTGCAACTAAGTCTTTTCCCAAAGCACTTTCATAAGCTATTCATCCCTGTTTCATCAGAGATTTCAATAAGAGTAAAGAGATCTTTTCTAACACTTTTCTCTATTGATTTGTTTATGATTTCTTATTCATACATGTTGTTTGTTTCATCCATCATGTCTGAGTAGTTTGCTTGTTAGGGTTAGGGTTTCTCAGTGGGGATTCATATGATTTAGTAGATCGCCCCCTTGCTAGGTTATAAGTAGAATTCTTCATCTTTAGTTGTTCTTAATGCTAGTTTTAGAGTAATTAACTAGAACTTGATATGAGATAATAGACATATCCACCATAGGTATTTGTTACCAGAATCACTATTTGATGAGCCTGGAATATAGGTTTCTAATAAGAATTGGCCTATCTACTAAGGTGAACTTATCGAACTCGTTTCGCATGCATGTTTAGGTATAGGATTTTCCCGGCACATCACCTGGAATCTTAGCTCTAGGCATAATGAGTTTCACAGAACATCACCGGTTATCCTGTAATTAGAGTTTGAGTTTAAGAACGGTTTGATAACAACCTACTGATATCTAGATCTACCAACCAACCTGCTATTTGCTTATTTACTTTGTTTTCATTTTGTTACACTCATCTAGCTAATTAATCTTACCACTTAGGCTCATCGTGTGAACGAAAGAACTTTGTGGAATTCGATCCTTAAGTACTATCAACGATCTCTTATTTGAGAGAGTGGTCTTAGGGTAATTTGACCTGCATCAACAGTAGTTGAGGCTTACGAAGTGTATAATGGATTTTCTTCACTACATGGTGACGAGTTGGAGATTCTCGATAATGATGCTGCTTCGGTATTCGATGATTTAGCCAATTTTTGAGCCGATCAGACACAAATTGAACTCAGTACGACATGTGCGGCTTTGTATGTGGGGTGTGTTTCTAAGAACAGAAAAGTCATACAACAAACAATGTCTTTATCTCGCAATCAAACAATACTTTTGCTATAAGGTCATGGCCTACAAGATTGGAGATAGTTTGCATTGATGATACTTGTCCATTACATTTGACTGCTCAAGTCGTCAAGAACTCAGAATGTTTCAAAATCACATAGTATGATACCACCCATACGTGTGACATCGACACTCGCATGAATTATAATAAATATGCTAGTTATAAGTTTCTCGGAGAGGTAGTGAAGAGCAGATATAGTTCTACGCAAGGGGGTCCGAGAGCTGTTGATTTACAACAGTTGCTCCTAAATGATCTCAATGTTCGGATTTCATATTCTACAGCTTGGAGAGCTAAAGATGTTGTAGTGGAAAATGTAAGGGGGGATGATATAAAAAGTTACAGGTTTTTGCCTACCTATTTGTATCTTCTTAAATTAGCTAATCCAGGTACGATAACTCACCTACACTCTACACATGAAGCTGATGGTAAACATCACTTTAAATATGTATTTGTATCTCTTGGGGCTTGTATAAACGGGGTGAAGTATATGAGGAAGGTAACTATCGTAGATGGAAAACATCTAGTAGGACGTTACAAAGGTTGTCTCCTCATTACATGTGCCCAAGATGGGAGGGAGAATCTAGTTGAAGCAAGTACGGCCAAGTCATGAAATCGTCCATCGCTATGGCGTTGATGTCCTTTGTGTTGACCAAGTTCCAGAGTGTCTCGATAGGGGTCTGCTTCACAGAAAGGTAGTTCACGAGGATGGTAACAGGGTTTGGCAATTGTATTCCAAGGTACATTTTGGTTGGAGGAGTTGCTGGAAAAGGCATGGTGCGTATCAAGGAGGTATACAGATTTTGCTGGAGTTAATGGAAGAGGTTTAAGAATAAGTGATGCTAATAAATAAGTGTGTGAGATATCGTTTTTATAGGGGAGAACGAAATGAATGTAACTGGTAGGGCATTTGTTTTTTTTTTGTCATCAGCTTTTAATTAGAACTCAAAAGAGCCAATCTTGAGAAAAATAGTTTACGTATGTGACACGAAGCGGTTCGGTACATTAATTGGAAATCGTGTACTTAGAGAGATTTATGTGACAAGACAGAGGTCATATCTATGGCTAAAGCTTGAAAGTATGTAATTAATAACAAAGCGAAGGCTCTGAATGTAGAAAACATATTTGGTGGAGCGGATCAGGTGTTTCAAACAGAATTAAAGCGGATCAAGCGGATTAGGTGTTTCAAGCAGAAGTAAAGCGGATCAAGCGGTTAGAATGCGTCAAAATATGTATTGAATGGTAAAAACGGATCAGACGGTGTAGATGAAATAATTTATTGTGAAAAATATTAATTGCAAATAAAGTATAATATATAATAAAAAATTATTATTAGATTTACAATATTAATTTAACATATTTTTGAACATGTATTTATATAATTCAGTTTTAAAATATTTTTATAATAGCTGTAAAAAAAAAAGAATATTTTTATAATATTATTCATTATTTAGCATTATAGATACCAAATAAAATGCTAATAAGTATATAAACAAATTAAATTTTATAATATAATATATAACAAAAGAAAATTTGGATAACATGTATGTTTGGATAAATTATATATAATTTATTTTTAAAATTTGTAAAATCAAATAAAAAAGAGAATGATTGCAAAAATCTTCATTTTTAGTTCACAATATTGAACCACAAACGGTTCGTGAATATTAAATAATATTTAAATAAGTTTTACGTTACATTGAATTTATAAGGTTGAATATGAACAAAGACACAGTTCATCTGTATCAAACATTGCGACCGCTGCATTTTCACTATCTACTCATAGCCAAAATCTTGTATTTACTTCATTATTTACTAGCATCTCGAAACTCGTTTCCCATATTTGTTGTTTGAAACCAACAAAATATTGTGTAAAATAAATTATACATGTATACGTATAGGTTAGGAGAATTTTTTTGATTAATATATTATTGATTTGATGTTTGTTTGCTAAAGTATGAGGTATTAAATAAGGGTGAGAATCCTTTCAGTATGAGATAATACATGGAATTATTAGGAAACAAGGAAGTATATAGAGAAAAAAAAAATGCATTATTGATAATCAAAGAATAAATCTCAAATCTCACATATTATGACACAAAAACTTAGAAATTTGAAAGGAATGTTACGAAAGAAAGAACTAGAAATTTTTTCTAATTCTTCTTACAAACCACCAGAGGTAATATTCTTTGCAAAGATTCTTAAAGGATCCAAATCTGATGTAACACATCATCGCGCAAGGAGGCGTTTGAATACCCAACACTCAGGGTACGAAAAAGTTGCGCCGTAAGTGTTATTTAAAATAATTCCATTTTTCTTTATTTTTTCTCGCAACTCCTCACACATGTCACGTGTTTCTTCTAATTTCAATGCATAATGGTTGCTTGCAAAAAGCCGAAGGTACAGACCACCCATATGAGTATTACCGTCATATATGCAAAGAACTGCACAGGCCAGGGTTGCATCGACGTGCCTTGATACATTTCGGTGTAAAAGTAAAATAGTGTCTAGATGCAGTCCTTCATGGTAAATAACAATCAGGTAACCAGCCTCCAGACACCTTTCGAAAAAGGGTCTATATCGACCTTCGAAGTAGATGTTGTTTGGATCATGGTCTGCTGAAACAACCCAACCCATTTTTTTAAAATATAATTAAATATTCCAATAAATATCTAATTAAACCAACCAATAAAATAACAATTAAACCGCAAGTCAAAAATAATATTTTATGAATCAATAAATAATTCGACCAACAAAACCAAGAATAACTAACAATCCTAACCGGGTCCAATAACCAAAAACACCAAAAATAAAACAAACGAGTTCCTAGATCATCCTCTCTTCCTTGCCATGATTCAAGGATCACACTTTATCTTTACTTGCATCAACAACACAATGAGATGCGTAAGTATTATCATAAATACTTAGTGAGCCGATCCTCCCATCTACGAGCTATACACACAAGCAAATAAAAGGGTATAATCACAAACACAATACAAACAAACCAGTCATTGAACAATTCACCCAAAACACATTCACCACACCTACATATCATCACACAAAACAAATCACACAACCCAATCGCTCAGATAAGCTCATGGTCACGCACTCACCTTAACAAATTGATTCTAATAACAATTAAACTCGGGAGAGACTCTCCTTGCGTCTGAAACAGTCCAGAAACGTCCTACAACAAGTCACAACCAAAAGCAACCTTGAAACAAACTGGACAAGAAAAACAGAAACAAACAACCTCAAAGACGAAACCCTAAAATACAAAGTAACTGTTAACTATTCAATAGCTCCAGTCAAACGTTAGCCCTAGACGTCACGACGCTTCCCACAAAATATCGTCCTGATCAGAAAACAGACGAGACCACGATCTCAATTTCAATCCCCGCTGGTCCTAATTCGCGTCTGAGAAAACGTGTCTCACGAAACTGCGAATAACTCAACCAATTGTAATCCAAATCAAGTTCTGTAAACTGGAGAATAACAATAAACGACTTGGAAATAACTCTACCTAATTTTGTTACCTTTGACCACGATTTGATATGACGAAACGGATTTCTCCCAAATCCTAACGATTCTGCTCCTTCTCCTTCTCTCTCTTTTTTTCCTTTATAAAACGAAAAGTGGCTAACTAAAGCCCTAATTTCGAGTTTCCTTCTTTTATACGCACACTCTAGGGTTTCCAATTAACCCAACCAATTAAACCGGACGATTTAAAAACAAACCCTAACCGATTTTCCGGTTCACGGGCGTTACAATTCTCCCCCACTAACATAGATTCGTCCACGAATCTAGCTTCACCCTTCCACTCCGAGGGACTCCGTGCAACCATCACTACGGTCCGCACTCCCTCCAACCAGACCCCCTCTAGGTCTCTTTATCCAGTCGATATACTCACGATTTACTAGTCATTGTTGCTCACAACTCACTCTCCACTCTCAGACCGCAATCTTTGAGCATAAACCGTCACTCTCTGGCCTTGGCTACGGTATCTCGGGTATCACACATATTATCTTCCCCACTCAAAGTCAAACTTTGAGTTGTGTCGTCTTACTCTCAGCCACAAAGTCATCAAGTTACGACACTTGGAGAAAACAATACCACAAAACTCGCTCTCGGGTCGCCACCCTAAAGCGTGTTCTCGGATCGTAACCCTGAAGCGTGCTCTCGGATCGTCACCCGAAGCCACCGTACCCCTCGCACTCTAAATACATCAAGTCCCTCGAGTTACCGGTACCTCAGGAGCATACCCAGCTCCTCACGAGTCGTTGGGACCCTCATGTCCCTCGAGCAAACAATACTAAATGCTTCCGAGCAAATCTCCAGACTCTCTCATGGATTCGCGTAAGACATCTTTATGCCTCACCATCCATCATATCCCCTCGAGAACATCCTTATGACCAACTCCCGGCCATCTCGTAAACACACCTTTCTCTTAGGTTGTTTACTCAAACTTTCCAAAAATAGACAAGTCCTTTTTGGGAAACTTTCCATTTTTGGAAATTGCACAACACATTCTTAAATAAGACAACTCAAGTCAAAACCAAGAAAAATACTCATCTTATTAATCATCAATGTCATGATCGTTACAACTCCAAACGAAAATACAAATGAAAGAGAAATAAGAACAACAACTCAAAAGCTCAAAAACTCAATAACACTGAAACTGGAAACCAATGATAGGCAAACTCATGCAGCAACCTGCTTCTCAAAGCACTTCTTGAACCTTGCCTTCATCCTCGCATCTGGCTCCCAAGTCTCCTCTGTCACACCATCGCAGTCCCACAGGACTTTGATCAAAGGAATCTTCTTCCGCCGAAGTTCCTTGATCCTCCTCTCGAGAACCCTCACTGGTCTCGCCTCCAAAGTCATGTTGGGCTGAAGATCCTTTGGAATCTTAGCCAACACCTCATCATCCTTGTGAAGACACTTCCTCAGCATCGACACATGAAAGACCTTGTGAAACGCACGCATAACATCAGGCAACTGTAACCTGTATGCCACTGGTCCCACCCGCTCAACAATCCTGAACGGACCCATGTACCTCGGACTCACCTTAGTCTCTGAGATAGACCTGTTCGGACATTGCAACATGGCCATCTTGAGATACACTCTGTTCCCAACCTCAAACTCAAGCTCTCTCCTCCTCTTGTCAACATAACTCCGTTGTCGATCCTGAGCTTCCTTTATGTTCAGCTTAAGAACCCGGATCCTCTCCGTGCTCTCCTGAACATAATCTGCACCATATATGCTCCTCTCCCCCACTTGGGTCCAGCATAACGGTGTCCTGCATGGCCTCCCGTATAACGCCTCAAAAGGAGCCATCCCAATACTCGCATGATAGTTGTTGTTATAAGCAAACTCTACGAGACTCAAGTGATCCGCCCAATGACCTCCCCAATCCAAGACACACATCCGCAACATATCCTCAAGCGTCTGAATAGTCCTCTCAGATTGCCCATCTGTCTGTGGATGATAAGCCGTGCTCATCTGCAACTTAGTGCCCATCTCTGCTTAAAAGGCTCTCCAAAACGCAGAAGTAAACTTGGAATCCCTGTCTGATACAATACTCACAGGTACTCCATGCAACTTCACGATCTCGCTCACATATTTCTTAGCCAACACCGTCGCTGCGTCGGTTTTTCTGATGGCTAGAAAATGTGCTGACTTAGTCAGACGGTCCACGATCACCCAAATAGGATCTTTGGTTCGCGACACAGGTAACCCAACCACAAAATCCATCGTGATAAAATCCCACTTCCACTCAGGAATGGATAAACTCTGCAACAGGCCACCCGACACCTGATGTTCAGCCTTAACTAACTGGCAAACATCGCACTCTGCGACCCAATTAGCTACATCCTTCTTCATCCCGACCCACTAATAATACCGCTTGAGGTCTTGGTACATCTTAGTCCCTCCTGGATGAATAGAAAACATGCTCGCATGAGCCTCACTCAAGATCTCCCTTCGCAACTCCTCATCCTTAGGCACACAAACTCGCCCATGCACAAGAATAGTCCCATTAGCTGCAAACTGATACTCAGAGCCCTCTGCCTTAGAAGCCGCAATCAACCCCTCATCTTTCTCCTGAGCCAACCGAACTCTAGTCAGAAGATCTGCTCGATCCACAGCTTCCAATCCCAATGGCTCTCGTGCCACAACACACAACCGCAAAGCACCAATCTCACTCACCAAGGCCTCAACACTCTGCCCTGGAGCTGCACCCATGCGCTTACGGCTCAACGCGTCTGCAACCACATTAGCCTTACCAGGATGGTAAGCTATCTCCAGATCATAATCAGCCAACAGCTCCATCCATTGCCTTTGCCTCAAGTTCAGCTCTGGCTGAGTGAATATATACTTCAAACTCTTATGATCCGTGAATACCTACAGTTTCCCGCCATAAAGATAAGACCTCCAAATCTTTAAGGCAAAGATTACTGCAGCCATCTCCAAATCGTGAGTACGATAGTTGCCCTCATGCTTCCTCAACTGACGTGATGCATAAGCAATAACCTTCCCACGCTGCATCAGAACACAACCCAAACCAACTCTCGAGGCATCAGTATACACCATGTAAGGCTCTCCATGCTCTGGCAATGCTAACACTGGTGTACTCGTCAACATCTCCTTCAGACTCACGAAACCCTCCTCGCACTCCGGTGACCACACAAAAGGGACATCCTTCCTTGTCAGCTTAGTCATCGGCTGTGCCATACTCGCAAACCCCTTGACGAACCTCCTATAATACCCTGCCAACCCAAGAAAACTCCTGATCTCAGTGGCATTCGTCGGTCTAGGCCACTCTCTAATTGCCTCAATCTTCCCTGGATCTACTGAAAGTCCCTCTTCAGAAACAATGTGACCTAGAAAACCCATCTCTCTCTGCCAGAACCTGCACTTGCTCAACTTAGCGAACAGCTTCTGCTCCCGCAGTTTCTCCATCACTCTCCTCAGATGTACCTCATGCTCCTCATGACTCTTAGAATACACCAGGATGTCATCAATAAAGATGATCACAAACTCATCCAAAAACTCCTGAAACACGCTGTTCATTAACCTCATGAACACTGCAGGTGCATTAGTCAAACCGAAAGGCATCACCACGAACTCAAAATGTCCATATCTCGTCCTGAAAGCAGTCTTACGAACATCTGCCTCCTCTATCGGGATCTGGTGATAACCCGACGTCAAATCGATTTTGGAGAAACAAGTAGCACCCCTCAACTAATCCAACAACTCATCGATCCTTGGCAAAGGGTACTTGTTCTTCACAGTGACCCGGTTTAACCCCCGGTAGTCAATACATAAGCGGAAACTCCCGTCCTTCTTCTTCACAAATAACACCGGCGCTCCCCAAGGTGAAGTACTAGGACGAATGAATCCCTTACCCAACAAATCCTCTAGCTGCTTCTTCACCTCTGCCATCTCTGCTGGAGCCATCCTGTAGGGTGCCTTAGACAACGGCGCTGTCCCTGGTTCCAACTCAATCGTGAAAGGATCAGACCGTGATGGTGGTAATCCCTGCAACGATTGAATCACATCCTCGAACGCTTGAACAACTCGAATGTCGCTCACTGCTACCTGCCCCACAGACTCCGGCATAGATATTGTCACCAGGTAAGCCTTGCAGCCCTTCTCGATCATTTTTTCTGCCTGCACTGCTGAGATGACGAGACTCCCTGAGGTAGGTCTCACTCTCTGATAAACCAACCTCCCCTCTAGCCGCTAAAAAAAAACTCTCCTACGGTGGCAGTCAAGATGTACTCTGTAATGATCCAACCAATCCATTCCTAGAATAACATAATACAATTCTACAAGACTGATAATCAAATTTGCTGGCATCGACTCCCCTGCAATCTGAATATCCACACCCTTCGCTCTCCCCAAAACCGCTAGAAACTGCCCTCTAGCAACATTGACGGCTCCAAACTGCTCACCAGGATCCCCGCGGATGTTGCCGCACGAGGCACTCTCCGGGGTAATGAAGCACTGCGATGCTCCTGAGTCAAACAACACATGGGCCTCTACACCGCCCACTAATAAGGTCCCAGTAATCGCTCTGTTGCTGGTACCGCCTATCTCACGCGTAGTGTAACCCTGCGGTGCTGCTGCAATATGTGCTAACTGCTGCACTCCCTGCTGCACCAGCGCTCCGTGCTGCACCGCCGGCTGTATTACAGCCACTGTCATCCGCTACAGCTTAGGACAATTTTGCCTGAGATGTCCCCTCTCCCTGTAGTGTTAGCACTCCCTCGTCTCAGCTCGCTGCGTGCAATCCGCTACCTTGTGGTCAAGGCTCCCACAAGAAAAACAATATGCCCGACCACCCTGTCCAGCTCTGGAAGGATGATCCCACTTCCTCTTCTGCCCATGCGCAGGCTTGACGCCCTTGGTAGGTGCACCTGCTGCTGAGTCTTCTTCGGTTGTACCGCTGGACTCACTGCCACCACCTACCTTTGAAGGTCCTCCTCTACCTCAGCAGCCGTCTCCACCAGTGCCGCCTTCGTGGCATACTGCGACACTCTACACCGCACCCTCAAATTCTGTCGAAGTCCCCTCAAGAACCTCCTCATCTAGGCCTGGTCATCCTCCATGCCCCGACCCGCATACACCAAGTGTCGGTTAAACTCCCGGTCATACTCCCGAACCGACCGCTCGCCCTGTGTCAGCTCAAGAAAACGCGCCTCTATACGGTCGAGCGCCTCCTTCGGAAAGTACTTGGCATTAAACTCAGCCACAAAATTTGCCCAAGACATATCTGCCTGCCTCCTCCTGGCAGTCACACTCCGCCACCACAAATGTGCATCCCCCTCTAGAAAATGCACTTCTAGATCCACCCGATACTCTGTTGGACATCTGCTCGAACCGAAGTTCCGCTCAACCCGCGACCTCCAACTGTCGGCCTCCTCGGGACTAGTACCACCAGAAAAACACTCGGTGCCAATCCTCTGCAACTACTCCTTCATCCTCAAATAAGATGGAACCTCCTCAGCAACCGCAGCCCTCTGCTGCACCTCCCCCACTCGTGGCGCAACTCGAGCCTGCACTGGTACCACACCTGGTAACCGCTCCAACTCTGGAACCTAGGCTCTTCTGGCTGCGGCACCCATCACTCCTGGGCCCTCAGCACCAATGGCATGCACACCGGCACCGACACCAGCTCCACCAGCCCACACTCCGGCTGCACCAGCTATATCGACACCAAGACTGTCCCTAACCCCGGGCTCCACAAACTTAGGCTGCGAACCCACACTCTGCTCAAGTGTGGCACTGTGGCCATCACTCTCGCCGGTACCCTCGAGGACTCGTCCCCTACCGCGACCACGACCACGAACTCCAGCTCCTCTAACCATCTGCGCTACTCAAGAACAAATGGCTAAGAAACTAAAACAAACGAATATATCACAAACAACTTACCGTGGAATCTCATTTAAGGCTCGAAGAAGATGATGCTAGGACTCCAACAACCCAAAATTGACTAAACACTCCATAACTAATCCTCAGTATGCTAACACCCTAGCTCATCCCACATCAATCATCAGGAAAATAATTTATCAATTAATTATTCTACACATCCTAGAACCGTGATCGTTCTGATACCAAATTGAAACAACCCAACCCATTTTTTTAAAATAAATTAAATATTCCCATAAATATCTAATTAAACCAACCAATAAAATAACAATTAAACCGCAAATCAAAAATAACATTTTATGAATCACTAAATAATTTGACCAACAAAACCAAGAATAACTAACAATCCTAACTGGGTTCCAATAACCAAAAACACCAAAAATAAAACAAACGAGTTCCTAGATCATCCTCTCTTCCTTGCCATGATTCAACGATCACACTTTATCTTTACCTGCATCAACAACACAATGAGATGCGTAAGTATTATCATAAATACTTAGTGAGTCGATCCTCCCATCTACGAGCTATACACACAAGCAAATAAAAGGGTATAATCACAAACACAATACAAACAAACCAGTCATTGAACAATTCACCCAAAACACATTCACCACACCTACATATCATCACACAAAACAAATTACACAACCCAATCGCTCAGATAAGCTCATGGTCACGCACTCACCTTAACAAATTGATTCTAATAACAATTAAACTCAGGAGAGACTCTCCTTGCGTCTGAAACAGTCCAGAAACGTCGTACAACAAGTCACAACCAAAAGAAACCTTGAAGCAAACTGGACAAGAAAAACAGAAACAAACAACCTCAAACACGAAACCCTAAAATACAAAGTAACCGTTAACTATTAAATCGCTCCGGTCAAACGTTAGCCCTAGACGTCACGAAGCTTCCCACAAAATATCGTCCTGATCGGAAAACAGACGAGACCACGATCTCAATTTCAATCCCCGCTGGTCCTAATTCGCGTCTGAGAAAACGTGTCTCACGAAACTGCGAATAACTCAACCAATTGTAATCCAAATCAAGTTCTGTAAACTGGAGAATAACAATAAACGACTTGGAAATAACTCTACCTAATTTTGTTACCTTTTACCACGATTTGATATGACGAAACAGATTTCTCCCAAACCCTAACGATTCTGCTCATTCTCCTTCTCTCTCTTTTTCTCCTTTATAAAACGAAAAGTGGCTAACTAAAACCCTAATTTCGAGTTTCTTTCTTTTATATGCACACTATAGGGTTTCCAATTAACCCAACCAATTAAACCGGACGATTTAAAAACAAACCCTAACCGATTTTCCGGTTCACGGGCGTTACAATTGAAACAAACCCTAACCGATTATCCGGTTCACGGGCGTTACATCTGCCGCATGGAAATCATCGGGATCACTGTACACGCTGTAATATTAGCATCTTTGAGGGCATCCGTCCGGTAGACTATGTTTCTTCCACGAGGCCTTGAAGTTAAGAGAGGTCTGAGGTACCACCAACATTTGTTAGCCATTTTTGGCTATCTTGGCTAGCAAATCGTCAGGTATATTTGGTGTAGACATATCTTAGAATTACGTATTTCAAAAATAATGAAATTCCTACTCTTAAATAAACAACAATGAATAGTCGGGTAAGTTATGGTTGTAGATAATGCAATCTTAGGTAACTAATAATGTAGTGAAGGATTGTCATATCAACTATATTATTAATTGGAAATCATTGGGAAACTTTACAACCTTTGAAGAGTAGTTTTTTATAATGTCTAAGACTAAATCAAGTATTCGTCCATGGGTATACTGGTCATTTAACATATTGAAAAAAACGCGGAACTATTTCGAATCCCTGATCTATTATCGGGCCAGTCGTATTCAAAGATTGGTACACTGGACTATATGGGCCAATGATTCCAAATATGACCCAATAACACGACACTCCCCTGCACGCAAATAAATAGCAACTATTTAGATTCAAAAACTAATGGCAATCAACAATAAAATCTTAGCTAAACGAATATATTCTTATCCCATAATATCCGTTTTCCAATGCAAAAATACAGCAACAACACCACATTCGAATTCATATTAACAGATATTTATTCTATAACGCAATCAACAATAAATCGTAACTTTCAAAAGATACCATATATATATCTCTTAACTAATTAACATTTCTGAATATCTACATATCATATTTAAGCTTTCCGAATATTTCTTGCCTTTGTACAGAATATAGATTCATCTCCTAAACTAATTATCATTTGACAATATACTGACTTACCAAAACTAATCCATTTAATTAAATTGATCCTTTTGCAGAAAGAATATACCTTATCATAACTTATTCGGTAATATCCTAATAAACTGAAAAATATTCTCTCAACCTAACCTAATGCTCCACGAGATTGATTTAGTAATTAGTATAAATATATGCCCAATATTTTCAAGAACAATACACTCACCTTCAAAAGTTGAACAACTGTTTCTCATCACTCATAATTTTTTAAAAAATTAATTGATACCAAATTAATTTATACTAAATTAGGTTTGATTCACTCACCTTCAACGTTTACCAAATTAATCAAAGATTAGTAACAAGTTTGATTCCTCTCACTATAAATTATTGATTGAGGAAACAAATGGTCTAACATTTCTTTGTCTAGCTCTTCTTTTGATTTATTTGTCTAGCTCTTCTTTGCATTAGGCAAGCGTTGGTGTTATTAAATGAGTAATGAAGAGAAGAAATGATATTGCAGCCAAATCGCATATGTTAATTTTATGTTACTTTATTTTCTAATCAGGTTAACTTTGTTTTCTAAAAGTTTTCAGTCTAATTAACTTCAGATTAAGTATTATGAAGTTAACAATTTCATATATACAACATTTAGGTTTGTTACTGCTTATCAAACAATAGGATAATATAGTTTATGGAAGCAAGCAATTTATTATAATCAAAACCATCGACATACAATGATAAAACAAAGTGAACTATGTTTATTCATCAAATTCGAATAGGTGAAGAGTAGGTACTTAGCAACTTCAACAGTTAAGAATAACAGTATATATATATATATATATATATATATATATATGTATATATTTTTAGCAACTAAACAAAGGTATTATTGTACTTAACATCAAACTAATCTTTTTCATTTAGCTTTCTGTGAAGTTCCAAAGACTAATCTTTTTCATTTAACATTCTTAGAAACAAGTGACGATGTATAATTTAGGTGAGGAAAACTTTTCAAGTCAAAGGAATCTTTACATTTAGAATTCTGGAAATCTCCAAGGTGAACATCTAAGCCTTCTATCGTGTTTCGAGTAGCTTATTATCAAGAAATTTTAGTTCGGAACACGGGAAATTGTAGCACATAATGATTTTGTTAGCTGTAGTGTTAAAAGAAAACGAAATCAAATCCGTCTCATTTGATCTACGACTATATATAGATTTCAAAATAATTACCCATAGCAGATCCTGTTTTTTGACAATTCTTGGGGACGATCTATTATCAAACAAATTATTTCAAAGATTATAAATTTAATCGACAGATTTGAAAACAAAAAAAACTAATATATGATGCAACAAAAAACATACTTCTTTATAGAACTAAATCTGTAAAGTATATACAAAGTATAACAGAGACTAAAATAGGTGGATTATCTGTGAATTTTGCTACAGATTTGTCGATCGACCGACAATGTTCAACAATTTGGGTTTGCACCAAAAGACAACGTGTCTTCAAACAATAATTTAATTATCTGTCCAAAATAAGAAAAACATAATTCATTACAAACATAATTCATTACTAAATCAATTACAAAACATTATTCGGCCCAATATATAAATGTTTTTCGGCCCATACCAAAATATCCCAAACCTGTTATTGCTTGGCTTGACTCTGTAAACTCTGATTGCATCTTGATTGCTAGCATCACACCCATTTAGATTGACAACATAAAATACTACAACGACAGGATAGTGTTTTAGGATTAATTGACTAAAAACCTATTATCAATTTGGCGCCGTTGTCAATTGGGTGTTTGTTTGTTATATTTAAGATTTCAGACTTGCTTACATCAAGTTCTTTTTCAATTTTCACTTCAAGTACTAACTGTGTGTTTTTCTTGTTGTCTTCTTGATCCAGGTACACCTCTCCTGTATGCGAACTCGATCAACCGGCAACCATAACCTGCTTTTCAACGATAACATTGATCGCATAGCTCGCGAACTAAGAGAAAGGAGAAACATAGTCGACCTTGTACAACACCAACAACCACTTGAAATGGCTGATGAACAAAATCAACAAAATGGACCTGCGAACATTGGTGCTAGAGATGCACTAAGGGATCACCGTTTGAGGATGGGAATTGCACCTCCTGCTATCCAGAACAACAACTTCGAGATTAAGAGAGGTCTCATCTCGATGATTCAGGGGAACAAGTTCCATGGTCTGCCTATGGATCAAATCGACCATTTGGATGAATTTAATAGGCTCTATCACCTAACCAAAATCAACGGTGTCAGTGATGACCGATTCAATCTCCGGTTGTTTCCATTCTCCTTGGGCGACAAAGCACACATCTGAAAAAAGAATTTGCCCCATGACTCAATCACCACCTGGGATGATTGCAAGAAGGCCTTTCAGGCAAAGTTTTTCTCCAACGCCAGAACTGCAAGACTCAGAAATGAGATTTCTGGTTTTTCACAGAAGACTGGTGAAAGCTTCTGTGAAGCATGGGAGCGTTTCAAGGGTTATACCAACCAATGCCCTCATCATGGCTTCAAGAAAGCCTCTCTGCTCGGCACTCTATATAGACGTGTTCTACCATGGATCATAATGCTTCTGGATACTACAAGCAATGGGAATTTCCAGAATAAAAATGTTCAAGAAGACTGGGAATTGGTTCAGAATTTAGCTCAGTCAGATGGAAATTACAACGAGGACTGCGACAGGACCATCAGAGGAACAATCGACTTTGATGACAAACATAGGAAGGAGAATAAAGCTCTGAATGACAAGCTGGATAGGATTCTTCTTAGCCAGCAGAAGCATGTGCACTTCCTTGTTGATGATGAGCAGTATCAGGTCCAAGATGGGGAGGGGAACCAGTTAGAAGAAGTTAGCTACATCAACAATCAAGGTGGCTACAAAGGGTACAACAACTTCAAGACTAACAACCCCAACCTCTCTTACCGAGGCACCAATGTTGCTAATCCATAGGATCAAGTGTATCCTCCACAACAAGTGCATGGTGAGAGCAAACCCTTTGTTCCCTACAACCAAGGCTTTGCTCCTAAGCAGCCATTTCAGAAGAACTACCAGCCGCAACCACCACTTGGGTTTGCACCTCGGCAACACCAAGGTCCTTCTGCTCTTGATACTGACATGAAACAAATGCTACAACAGCTACTCCAAGGACAAGCATCTGGCTCCATGGAGATTGTTAAGAAGATATCTGAATTACACAATAAGCTGGACTGTAGCTACAATGATATAAATGTCAAGGTGGAGACACTGAATTCCAAAGTCCGATCCTTGGAGGGATATTCTACATCTACTTCCGCTCAGAAACAGACAAGCCAACTTCCAAGAAAAGCGATTCAGAATCCAAAAGATTATGCTGATGCTCATGGTATCACCCATCATAATGGAAAAGCACTTCCAATCAGAGAGGAACCTAAAACAGTCACTGAGGACAGTGAAGATAATGATGGGGAGGATATCAGTCTCAGTAAAGATCAAGTCGAAAAACAACTCGAGCAGGCACTCGACCAGTCACTTGACCAACCACTCGAGCATCCACTAGACCACGTTACTCGACCACCATTCCCACTAACATCACCAACTGCTCCAAAACTAGTTTCTCTCACGAACAAAGAAAAGGTCTTTGTTCCTCCTCCTTACAAACCCCATCTTCCATTTCCTGGCCGTCACAAGAAAGCACTGGCAAATAAGTATAGAGCTATGTTTGCCAAGAACATCAAGGAAGTAGAGTTAAGGATACCTCTTGTCGACGCTCTAGCACTTATCCCGGATTCCCACAAGTTTCTGAAAGACTTGATCGTGGAGAGAATTCAAGAAGTGCAACGGATGGTAGTATTGAGTCACGAATGCAGTGCGATTATACAGAAGAAGATCATTCTAAAGAAGCTTAGTGATCCTGGTTCATTCACTCTACCATGCTCTTTAGATCCATTGGCTTTCAACAGATGCCTATGTGATTTAAGAGCACCAGTCAGTCTCATGCCACTCTCCGTTGCCAAAAGATTGGGGCTCACTCAATAGAAATCTTGCAACATATCCCTTATCTTAGCTGACAGATCAGTAAGGATCCCTCATGGTTTACTTGAAAACCTACCAATCAGGATTGGAGCTGTAGAGATACCACAGACTTTGTAGTCCTAGAAATGGATGAAGAGCCCAAAGACCCTTTGATTTTGGGAAGATCGTTCTTAGCAACTGCAGGAGCTATTATTGATGTCAAGAAAGGGAAGATCGATCTAAACCTTGGCAAAGATTTTAGGATGACCTTTGACGTCAAAGATGCAATGAAGAAGCCTACTATAGAAGGGCAACTCTTTTGGATCGAAGAGATGGATCAGTTAGCTGAAGAGTTACTGGAAGAGCTTGCAGAAGAAGATCACCTTAATAGTGCTTTGACCAAGAATTGTGAAGATGGATTTCTGCATTTGGAGACTTTGGGCTACTAGAAGCTGTTAGATTCACATAAAGTGATGGAAGAATCAGAACCCTTTGAAGAATTGAATGGGGCAGCAATAGAGGTAATGGTTATGAATGAAGAATAGTCAACAAAGGTTCAACCTGCTCACTTGAAGACATACTCGACCAGTCACTCGACCGCATCTATCAGTGACACTATGGAGCTGATCATTCTAACTTCAGATGACTGGTCTGTACTTAAAGCACCGAAGGTTGATCTCAAACCACTTCCTCAAGGTCTGCGGTACAAATTCCTTGGTTCAAACTCTACTTACCCTATGATCGTTAATGCTGAGTTAAATGATGATGAAGTGAACCTGATGTTGTCTGAACTTAAAAAGTATAGAAGAGCAATTGGTTATTCATTATCTGACATTAAGGGAATTTCAGCTAGTTATGCAATTATAGGATCCATCTTGAAAACGAATCTTATTCTAGTATTGAACCACAAAGGAGGTTAAATCCTAATTTGAAAGAAGTAGTGAAAAAAGAAAATTTGAAACTGCTTGATGTTGGTGCCATATACCATATTTCTGATAGTACTTGGGTTTCTCCAGTGCATGCGTCCCTAAAAAAGGTGGAATGACTGTTGTTAAAAATGAAAAGGATGAATTGATCCCGACTAGAACTATAACTGGGTATAGATGTGTATTGATTATAGAAAGCTAAATACTGCATCTAGGAAAGATTATTTTCCTTTACCATTCATTGATCAAATGCTTGAACTCTTAGCTAATCACCCATACTATTAATTTCTTGACTGATATAGTAGTTTCTTTCAAATACTAATTCACCCTAATGATCAAGAGAAAACTACTTTCACATGTGCTTATGGAATTTTTGCCTATAAGAGAATGCCATTTGGTTTATGCAATGCTCCTGCAACGTTTCAGAGGTGTATGACCTCTATATTTTCGGATTTAATCGAGGAGATGGTGGAGGTCTTCATGGATAATGTTTTGGTCTATGGCCTCTCCTTCTCCTCATGTTTGTTGAATCTTAGCAGGGTATTGACCAGGTGCGAAGAGACTAATCTTGTTCTCAATTGGGAAAAGTGTCATTTCATGGTGAAGGAAGGCATAGTGTTGGGTCACAAGATATCAGAGAAGGGTATAGAGGTTAAGAAGGGAAAAATCAAAGTGATGATGCAGTTGCAGCCACCAGAAACTGTCAAAGACATCAGAAGTTTCTTTGGTCATGCTGAGTTCTACAGGATATTTATTAAAGATTTCTCCAAGATAGACAGGCCGTTAACTAGACTATTGTGCAAGGGGACCAAGTTAGAATTCTATGAGAATTTCCTCAAATCCTTTCACACCGTCAAGCAAGCTTTGGTATCTGCTCCTGTTGTTCGAGCTCATAATTGGGACTATTTGTTCGAGATTATGTGTGATACATCGGATTACGTCGTAGGAGCTGTACTAGGCCAGAGAATAGACAAGGAGCTTCACGTTATATATTACGCCAACTTGACGTTGGATGAAGCTCAAGGAAGATATGCAACAACTGAGAAGGAGCTTCTAGCTGTTGTATTCACATTTGAGAAGTTCAGAAGCTATTTGATTGGATCCAAGGTCATTGTCTATACAGACCATGCAGCTTTAAAGCATCTGTATGCCAAGAAGGATACTAAACCAAGACTGTTGAGGTGGATACTTCTGCTACAAGAGTTTGAAATGGAAATAGTAGATAAGAAAGGGATTGAAAATGGTGCAGCTGACCATCTGTCAATTGAAGAACCTATTCCGATAGACGACTTAATGCCAAAAGAGCAACTCATGGTTATAAAATTCTTTGGTGGTAGTTACTGCGGGAAAGAGTTCCACCAACTGAATGCTGTTGAGGGAAGATCTCCGTGGTATGCTGATCACGTCAATTATTTGGCATGCGGAGTAGAGCCTCCCAACTTGACCAGTTATGAAAAGAAAAAGTTTTTCAGTGACATACACCATTACTACTGGGATGAGCCTTACCTCTACACCCTCTCCAAAGATAAGATCTTACAGGAGATGCATCTCAGAAGATGAGGTAGAAGGTATCCTGCTACATTGGCACGGCTCCGCCTTTGGTGGCCACTTTGCGATATTCAAGACAGTGTCAAAGATTCTGCAAGCAGGCTTTTCGTGACCAACAATGTTTAAGGACGCTCATGAGTTTGTCTTAAAATGTGATTCATGCTAGAGGAAGGGCAACATCAGCACGAGGAATGAGATGCCTCAGAACCCAATCTTGGAAGTGGAGATCTTTGATGTATGGGAAATCTATTTTATGGGTCCATTCCCATCTTCATATGGTAACAAGTATATTCTGGTAGCCGTAGATTACGTATCAAAGTGGGTCGAAGCTATTGCCAGTCCTACTAACGATGCAAAAGTTGTGTTGAAGCTGTTCAAAACCATAATCTTCCCGAGATTTGGAGTTCCAAGGGTAGTAATCAGTGAAGGTGGAAAGCATTTCATCAACAAGGTTTTTGAGAACCTCCTAAAGAAACATGGAGTAAGACATAAGGTCGCCACTCCTTATCATCCACAGACAAGCGGGAAGGTGGAAATCTCCAACAGGAATATAAAAACGATTCTAGAAAAGATTGTTCGGATTACAAGGAAAGACTGGTCTGCAAAGCTCGATGACGCACTGTGGGCTTACAGGACTGCCTTCAAGACCCCCATTGGTACGACTCCCTTCAATCTTCTCTATGGAAAATCCTGTCACCTACCTGTTGAGCTCGAGTACAATTATATGTGGGCGGTTAAACTACTGAACTTTGACATAAAAACCGCTTAGGAGAAGCGGTTGATCCAACTTAATGACCTTGATGAGATCTGTTTAGAAGCTTATGAGAGCTCTAAGATATACAAGGAGAGGACCAAGCTTTTCCATGACAAGAAGATCATCACCAAGGATCTCCAGGTTGGTGATCAGGTGTTGCTATACAACTCTCGCCTGAAACTCTTTCCAGGAAAGTTTAAGTCTAGATGGTTTGGTCCCTTCTGTGTTATTGAAGTCCGCCCTTATTAAGCAGTCACTCTAGCTGGTAAGAGTGGAGATTTCACAGTGAATGGTCAAAGGCTCAAGAAATACTTAGCAGATCAAATCCTTCTAGAGGTGACTTTGGCTCATCTCCAGGAACCTCTTGATGATTAAAGGAGTAAGGAAGTCAAGCTAATGACTTAAAACAAGATCACTTGGGGGGGGAAGTCCCATGCCTTTCTTTGAACTATTCACTCGACCACATTTATCAGCGACACTATGGAGCTGATCATTCCAACTTCAGATGACTGGTCTGAACTCAAAGCACCGAAGGTTGATCTCAAACCACTTCCTCAAGGTCTGAGGTATGCATTCCTTGGTTCAAACTCTACTTACCCTGTGATCATTAATGCTGAGTTAAATGATGATGAAGTGAACCTGCTGTTGTCTGAACTTAAAAAGTATAGAAGAGCAATTGGTTATTCATTATCTGACATTAAGGGAATTTCACCTAGTTTATGCAATTATAGGATCCATCTTGAAAACAAATCCTATTCTAGCATTGAAGCACAGAGGAGGTTAAATCCTAACTTGAAAAAAGTAGTGAAAAATAAATTTTGAAACTGCTTGATGCTGGTGTCATATACCCTATTTCTGATGGTACTTGGGTTTTTCTAGTGCATGCGTCCCTAAAAAAGGTGGAATGACTGTTGTTAAAAATGAAAAGGATGAATTGATCCCGACTATAACTCTTTCCAGGGAAGCTTAAGTCTAGATGGCTGGTCCCTTCTATATCACTGAAGTCCGCCCTTATTGAGCAGTCACTCTAGCTGGTAAGAGTGGAGATTTCACATTGAATGGTCAAAGGCTCAAGAAATACTTAGCAGATCAAATCCTTCCTGAGGTGACTTCGGCTCATCTCCAGGAACCTCTTGATGATTAAAGGAGTAAGGAAGTCAAGCTAATGACTTAAAACAAGCTCACTTGGGGGAGGGGGGGGGGGTTTAAGTCCCATGCCTTTCTCTGTACATATTTTTGTTTTCCTTGTAATTTTTGATGCATTTTACTAGTGGTTTCAGGAGATAACTGCTAATGTTTAAGTGCAATGGATTCAACCTCAAAAATTCACTTGACCACATGATGTAGAGATCGAGTGTCTCTGTGCAATCGAGTATAAACAAGGTTTCAGTTGGAGCTTCAACATGTCACTCGATCACACTGGCCACATGCTGATGAGGAAATATAATCGAGTAAACTTGATGATTCTGAGCCTTTATACTCGACCTCGTACTCGACCGTAATAAGCCATATGGCGACCAGCGGTGGAAATCGAGTGTGTTGTTGTTTTGACCCAAAAATTCAACCTTATACTCGACCAATAGAGGCTACAGAGACTTACAGAGGATTTTAGGATTTCCTGAGGTTTTGCAGTCAACAGGGAACTGAGCTTAATGACAAAACAACATAGCGTGGACCACACGCGTTTTCTCACTGAGGATAAGATGGAGAGAGAAATACAAATTTAATCTCCACCATTCCTTTTGAAATCGCCTTCATTCCTTCAAAACACTAAAGAAATTTACTCGACCTCTGAGGAAAATAAACACTTCGCCGCCTCTCAAGTTCACCATCTCCAAGACTCGATTTCAACAAGATTACTCGACTGCTGCGGAAGAGAAGTATTTCACCGTCGCAATCGAGTACGCCGACTCGTCCTTGGTCGAGTAGCACCAGTTTTAACCCCATCGAAAGCACATTCATCCCCTCTGGAATCTAAGTAACTTCGAAGAGTCACTCGACAGCCGCTACGCCGCCGCAATCGAGTTCACCATCTTATTCACCATCGAGTAGAATCAGTTTGGCCGTCGAAACCTCAAGAACACTAGACCAGATTCAAGATTCCAAACGATAATTCCGGTTGACTGAGAGTTTACTCGATCGCTGGTGCTCTCATTTAGCAGATCCACTCGACATCACCAGTTTTACTCGACCACCACTCTATGCAACTTGATTCCAATCATGAAAGAAGAGCTTGTGAACACGTCAGCTTACTCGAGTACTGGGTTACACTCGACCAGTTTAGTCCTTTTTGTTAATTCTTGAGAACAATTCCGGTTTCATAGTTTTTTTTGAGACTAACCTATTGACATTTGAGTTTTGAGTTCTCAATCTTTTTCAGGATCATTATGAGCAACTATAGTGGCGGTTCGTCAATTGATTCCGACTATAACTTGGATGAGGCTGAGTTTTCATCTTTAAGACCGGAAAGAGAACAGAGGGAATATGAGAATTTCAGGAGAAGAGCTGAGATAGCTCTAGGGAAGAGAGCAGTGACAGAGAGGTATGAGCTGATAGACGAGGAGATGGAGGTCGAGTATATGCCTGAGCATTCTCATAGAGCCACAAAACCTCTACACAAGCCTGGGTTATTGCCAGCTGAGGAGTATATCAGACTCTTCAAGCTGAATGAGTTCTACAACACAAAGTATCCCTGCTCAACTACCCTAGCACAGCTTGGATTACTGGAGGATTTCAGCACATGTACCAGAGTTGTCACCTGGACACTCTGATGGCTTACCCATATGTAGCCTACGAGGAAGAAACAATTCAGTTCCTTTCCACACTACAAGTGGAGCTCCACCAAGGTATGACCTTTAATGATTTGGAAAGTGAAGGATTGGGATTCTTGAGATTCTCTGTGTATGGTCAGGATTATATGATGTCAATCAAGCGTTTGGAAGGATTGTTTGGTTTCCCAGTGGAACGGGAACCAAGCCCAAGTATGACAGAGATGAGTGGAAGGATTTATGGATCACCATTGGCAGCTCTGTACCACTAAATTCTTCTAGATCCAAGAGCAACCAGATATGCAATCCTTTCATCAGGTACTTCCAGCGTTCTGTGGCCAATGTCCTCTACTCTAGAGAGATAACAGGGACTGTCACCAACTTTGATATGGAGATGATCACTATGGCTCTCAGAAGTACTCTCCGCCAAACCAAGAACGGTATTTCTCTCCAAGGTGAAATCAATGACACTCCTCTCTCTATACTTCTTCTGATCCACATGTGTGGATATAAGAGCTGGGCTACCAGCAATAACCACAAGAGAGCACGAGGCGCTCTTTGCAGATGAGGGGTTCTGACACCAATTCTTATCGCTTGTGGAGTCCCAATCACATCTGATGGACTTGAGCCACGAGCAATGGATCTCGAGCATCTACGACACTACGAAATCCTCGAGTTGGAAATGGTCGACGACAGGCATCGTTTCAAGTTTGAGCACTTTACAAACAAGAAAGCCAACATCCTTCCCCCCAGTCCTAAGCTTAGACGCATAATAGAGGGAGATAACATTTATTTCACACCTGCGCTTGAGAACCTCTATTACAAGAACGCTTAGCTGATAGATGAGGATGCAAGACGGTACTGAGGATGAGATCGGTGAGACGGATGAGGAGAAGTATGATTCAAGCATGTATCATTTCAGTGAGCACGTAGCTCTAGCGAGGGAGAGTAAGAGCTTGAGTGAAGCTCACAGAAACAATAGCAAGTTGCAGAAGTGGTGCAAGAAGCAAGACAAGTTCATTATCAAATGCCTAAAGACTATCAAGTCTTTGAAGGCCATGCTAAGCTGCTCCACTTCCACTACAACTATTCTGCAGGGACAGCCTCCTCAGGACATGCCATTGAGGAGATTTGACGAGCTTGAGCCGAGTCAACACAGGCCTGAGCCTAGTGAGCAGAGGGTCTCACATTTCCCAGCTACACATTCATCATTCGAGTCTCGGGAGCACATGAAGAAGAAGAAGGCTATGCTCGTTCGCTCTAGCAGCAGATCATGCCTTATCAACTCGAGGAGATCACTCGACCGCCATGCTGGCCGCAAAAGAAGAAGAGAGGTCGAGTATCCTTGTGGCGGTGCTGGCCGCAGAAGAGGCGATGAGGTCAAGTATCCTCAGGGAGTTGGGGCTGAGACAGAACAGGGCGACACTTTCATTGCTTGGGAGCAATCACAGGCAGCCATTGATGACCAACTCTGTTCATACTTCGACAGAGGTAAGCACCTGACTTCACCATTGTACTATACCATCTCGTGTTTTTATTTTGTTTTTGTGATGTGTTTTGTCCTGAGTACTCTCTTCCAAGTTTAGTAACACAAAGGATTGTTTGATTTAAGCTAGATTACTATACTCGATCACACTGTCATGATTTGATACCATTCCCTATCAATTTGAACCTGAATCTGATTTTTTAATTATCATGTCTGTATCAAATTTCAACTCATGGATACCCTAAAATACATGGATTTTCTTATTCATTTTAACCACTAATAATAGGTTTTTAGTCAATTAATCCTAAAACACTATCCTGTCGTCCTAGTATTTTAGGTTGTCAATCCAAATGGGTGTGATGCTAGTAATCAAGATGCAATCAGAGTTCACATAGTCAAGGCAAGCAATAACAGGTTTGGAGTTTCTAGCAGTCCTAAATGAACATGCAGGAAACAGAAATTCAAGTAGAAACAGTTAAAACACTCGACCAACACAGCATGTTGCCAAGCACTAGGTGTGGTCGAGTGACAAGTCGAGTAAATAGCAGAGACAGTAACAAAGATACTCGACTGCACAGTCTGTTACACGACAATTGGGTGTAGTCGAGTATATGAATGATAACATCTTTAAAATGCAAAAGCTAAGCGAGGAGTAAGCAATGACAGAGTAAACAAAGAAATCAATTAGATGAGAAATTCCCGAGGATTGGGTAATAGAATAGTTAGTTTCCTCAGTCTACAGGTGATTGACATGCTCAATAAAATATCCCTAGACAACAAGTTCGATAACCAAATCTAAGTGCCACCGCAACAGAGATCCTCAAGTTAAAGTATTCCCAGAATCAATCACCATTTACGAGAGCTAACCTAACAGGCATTACGAATCAACAAGTTAAAGCCAAAACGCTCCCTGTAACCAATACCTTGGTACAGAGCCACGAATCTCTAGAAGTAGTGGTTCAGACATTTTATCGAACACTTATATGGTGCGGAAATGTCTGGGCTCAAATTTCAATTGATCAGAAAGCAATAGGCATTAAGAACAACTATTCCAGAAGGGACTATATATCAAACTCAACCAGCTAACAGACCGAGGATTCTAAACTACTCTATCCCATCTTCAGAAACCTAGTCACTACTCAGACTTCATTTCAGAAAACATAAACGATGACATGAATGAAAACATCATAGCAACAAAGTAATAACAAAATGATACAACATGAACTACTTAGTAAACGAAATGTAAAGCAAATATTGAATAGATTAAGAGAAATCCGGATTACAAAATGTCAAGAACACAAGTTACTTATAGCAAAATGTTCTGAAACCCTAATACTCAAATGACATCAAGTGGTAGTGATCGAGTGGATGGGGAGAAGTAGAGATGGTAATGCTCGACCAAGGGGTCGAGTGGTGGTGAGAAGTGGTGATGCCTTTTACTCGACCCTGGTCGAGTATCGTGAACGAGAGTGTTGCGGTCGAGTGACTAGCTGCGGAGGTCATGACCAAGCACTTCAAGAAGACCAGGATGGCGGTACTCGAGCTCGTGGTCGACTATGTTGATTTGATCAGGTCCACTTCTTCCAATTAGCTTAAAGAAGCTCCAAATCACCTTAAAACAACATAAATATGCAATATGCATGCAAAACTATCCTAAACATGCAAAGTGATGACAAATGATGAGAAATGGTATAAAACAGTGGTGATATGATGATAAAGTGATGACAAATGGATGCTCAACACATGTAAAATTCACACTTATCTACCACTCTTGTTAGTCCATATAAAACAGTGGTGATATGATGATAAGTGTGCATTTTACATGTTTTGAGCATCCATTTGTCATCACTTTATCATCATATCACCACTGTTTTATACCATTTCTCATCATTTGTCATCACTTTGCATGTTAAGGATAGTTTTGCATGCATATTGCATATTTATGTTGTTTTGAGGTGATTTGGAGCTGCTGGTGAGGTAATTGGAAGAAGTGGACCTAATCAAATCAACATACTCGACCACAAGCTCGAGTACCGTCATCCTAGTCTTCTTGAAGTGTGCATTTTACATGTTTTGAGCATCCATTTGTCTTAGCATCATATCATCACTGTTTTATATCATTTCTCATCATTTGTCATCACTTTGCACGTTTAGGATAGTTTTGCATGCATGTTACATATTTGTGTTGTTTCCAGGTGATTTAGAGCTGTTGGGCGAGCTAATTGGAAGAAGCGGACCTGATCACAGCAGAACACTCGACCCATTGGTCGAGTAGATGGCTCCACATCTTTAACAAACCACTCGACCCGGTCGAGTAGAAGAACTCATCACTTCACGTCACCACTCGACCCCCTGGTCGAGTACCACCATGAGAGTCACACGATCACACCACTCGACCCCCTGGTCGAGTATCATCACCTCAATACCTAACCATCACTCAATCACACCACTCGACCAATTGGTCGAGTAACTCCATCACGTTCACTCGATCACTCTACCTTCAAGCCGGGTATCACCATCTCTATAACTTGACTGCATACTCGACTGCAAGCTCCAGAGTCTTCTCCATTCCGCACTCAACCAGACACTCGAGCACAAGGAAGAAAAGAAGACTCCAGCTTATCACTCGACCATTCACTCAACCACCTGGGTCGAGTACCGTTCTTAATCCGTCCCAATACTGGGTCGTTTTGAGTATTAGGATTACGCAATATTTTGCTATAAGTAGCATGTATTTTACATTTTTGTAAAATCTAAGTTTTATTCCGCAGACACTGTGTTCTTGACATTTTGTAATCCTCATTTCTCTTAATCTATTCAGTATTCAGTATTTGCTTTTCAATATCATTTACTAAGTTGTTCATCTTGTTATCATCTTGCTATTACTCTGTTGCTATTATGTTTTCATTATGTTCATCGTTTATGTCTTCTACAATGATGTGTGAGTAGTGAATAGGTTTCTGAGGATGGGTTAGAGTAGTTTAGAATTCTCAGTATGCTAGGTGGTTGAGTTTGATTTATAGATCCTTTCTGGATTAGTTGTTCTTAATGCCTATTGCTTTCTGATCAACTAGAATTTGAGCTCAGACATTTCCGCGCCCAAAAGGTGTTCGATGAAATGTCTGAACCACTAATTCCAGAGATTCTTGGCTCTGTACCAAGGTATTGGTTTTAGGGAGCGTTTTGGCTTTAACTTGTTTGATTCGTAATGCCTGTTAGGTTAGCTCTCGTCAATGGTGATTGAGTCTGGGACAAGTTTAACTTGAGGGTCTCTGTTGCAGTGGCACTTAGATTTGGTTACCGAACTTGTTGGCTAGGGATAATTTATTGAGCATGTCAATTACCTGTAAACTGAGGAAACGAAACTACTCAATTACCCCATCCTCGGGAATTCTTTATCTGATTGATTTCTTTGTTTACTCTACTGTTGTTTACTGCATCTTATTACCTGTTGTTTAGTTTTTGCATTTCTCTCTTGTTACTCGACCTGATACTCGACCACTTAGTTGTCTGACTGTGCAGTCGAGTATCTCTGTTACATTTTCTATCTGTTACTCGATTTGTCATTCGATCACACCCAGTGCTTGGCAACAAGCTGTGTTGGTCGAGTGTTTCTACTGTTCTGCTTAAATTTCTGTCTCCTGCATCTTCACTTAGGACTGCTAGAACACACCAAAACCTGTTATTGCTTGGCTTGACCCTCTGTGAACTTTGATTGCATCTTAATTGCTAGCATCACACTCATTTCGATTGACAACCTTCAGTACTACAACGAGATTATTGGTGTTTTAGGATAATTGAAAAAAGACATATTATCAATTTGGCGCCGTTGTCATTGGGTTTTTGTTTGTTACATTTGAGATTTCAGACTTGCATAGACCAAGTTCTTTTTCAATTTTTATTTCTGTTACTGACTTTGTGATTTTCTTGTTGTCTTCTTGATCCAGGTACACCTCTACTGTATGCAAACTTGATCAACATGCAACCAGAACCTTCTTTTCAACGATAACATTGACCGCATCGCTCGCGAACTCAGAGAAAGGAGAAACACAGTCAACCTTTTACCCCAGAAATCACTCAAAATGGCTGACAAACAAAATCAACAGAATGGCCCTGCAAATATTGGTGTTGGAGATGCACCAAGGAACCACCGTCAGAGGAAAGGAATTGCACCTCCTGCTATCCAGAACAACAACTTCGAGATCAAGAGTGGTCTCATCTCGATGATTCTGGGGAACTCGACCACTTGGATGAATTTGATAGACTCTGCAACCTAACAAAAATCAATGATGTCAGTGAAAACGGATTCAAGCTCCGGTTGTTTCCATTCTCCTTGGGCGACAATGCACACATCTGGGAAAATAATCTGTTCCATGACTCAATCACCACCTGGGATGATTGCAAGAAGGCTTTTCTAGCAAAGTTCTTCTCCAACGCCAGAACTGCAAGACTCAGAAATGAGATTTCTGGTTTTTCACAGAAGACTGGTGAAAGCTTCTGTGAAGCATGGGAGCGTTTCAAAGGCTACACCAACCAATGCCCTCATCATGGCTTCAAGAAAGCCTCTCTGCTCAGCACTCTTTACAGAGGAGTTCTACCACGGATCAGAATGCTTCTGGATACCGCCAGCAATGGTAATTTCCACAACAAAGATGTTAAAGAAGGCTGGGAATTGGTTGAGAACCTAGCTCAGTCAGATGGAAATTACAATGAGGACTGCGACAGAACCATCAGAGGCACAACTGATTATGATGATAAACACAGGAAGGAGATCAAAGCGCTGAATGACAAGCTGGACAAAATTCTTCTTAGCCAGCAGAGGCATGTGCACTTCCTTGTTGATGACGACCAGTATCAAGTCCAAGATGGGGAGGGGAACCAGTTAGAAGAAGTTAGCTACATCAACAACCAAGGTGGCTACAAAGGGTACAACAACTTCAAGACGAACAACCCCAACCTCTCTTATCGCAGCACCAACGTTGTTAATCTTCAGGATCAAGTGTACCCTCCATAGCAACAACAAGGCCCAAACAAACCTTTTGTTCCCTACAATCAAGGTTTTGTTCCCAAGCAACAATTTCAGGGGAACTACCAGCAACCACCACCACCTGGGTTTGCTCCTCATCAACACCAAAGTCCTGCTGCTCCTGAAGCTAAATGAAACAGATGGTACAACAGTTGCTACAAGGACAAGCATCTAGCTCCATGGAAATTGCAAAGATGTTATCTGAATTGCACCATAAGCTGGACTGTAGCTACAATGACCTGAATGCCAAAGTGGAGGCATTGAATACAAAAGTCAGATACTTGGAGGAACAATCCGCATCTACCTCTGCTCCCAAAGTTACAGGACTTCCAAGGAAGTCCATACAAAATCTAAAGGAGTATGCAACTGCTCACGCCATCACTATCCGCCAGGATCGAGAGCTGCCAACTCGACCTGTTCCTAACTTAATCACTGGGGACAATGATGTTCAAGAAGGGGAGCCCTCTACTCAGATTGATGTCTCTGTTGTTGAATTCAACCATTCTGTTGGTTCTCGCCATCACATTCAATCCACCTCAGAAGAAAAAGCATCTATAATTGAGAGAATGGTAAAACGTTTCAAACCTACTCCATTACCCTCACGTGCTCTTCCATGGAAATTCAAGAAAGCCTGGATGGAGAGATACAAATCTGTTTCAGAGAAACAACTTGACGAGATTGAAGCAGTGATGCCACTGATGGAAGTTCTCAACCTGATTCCTCACCCTCACAAAGATGTGAGAAATCTGATACTGTAAAGGATCAAGATGTATCATGATTCAGATGATGATTGTGATGCTAATCCGTCTCGAGCTGCTGATAAGAGGATTGTTCAAGAAAAGTTAGAAGATCCTGGATCTTTTACTCTACCATGTTCCATTGGGGAATTAGCTTTCAGTAATTGCCTGTGCGATCTCGGAGCCTTTGTCAGTTTAATGCCACTCTCTATGGCAAGGAGGCTGGAATTCATTTAGTATAGGCCTTGTGACCTGACTTTGATCCTTGTAGATAGGTCTTCAAGAAAACCCTTTCGCATGCTAAAAGATTTACCCATCATGGTTAATGGAGTGGAAGTGCCTACAGACTTCGTTGTGCTGGATATGGAAGAAGAGCATAAGGATCCTCTAATCCTGAAAGACCTTTCTTAGCCTCAGTGGGAGCAGTGATAGATGTCAGGAAGGGAAAATAAATCTCAACCTTGGAAAGCATATCAAGCTTCAGTTTGACATCAACAAAACTCCACAAAGGTTAACAGAAGATGGAAAGACCTCTGAAGACAATAGAGTGATTGCAGGAGAAGGATATGAGACTGAAAGAGTAAAAGAGCTTAAAAAGAGGTCTGATAAGCAAGAGAAAACTATAGAGGAGCTAGCCCACACTGTTGAGGAACTTAAGAGTAAGCTGGATCAGATGTAGAAAGAAGCCTAACCTAAAGGCGGGATTGACACTTCCGAGAAAAAAGTTCACTTCAAGATGGTCTGAAGAGATAGATTACCCTCTAGAAGACAAAGAAGCCTATTTTGGAGAAAGGCGAATTGAGTAATTTGCTGCACACCTCTCCAGAGAGGACGCTAAGTATGATGATGATATTAGAGAGGATTATGCAGACCCTCTCTATCATTAATTTTCTTCTTGATAAGTGTGAGGAGTCACGCAAGAGACTTTAAACAAGCTCACTTGGGAGGAAGTCCCATGAGTATCTCTGTGAATAAATTTTTCTTTTCTTGGTATTTTGGATTTGTTTTCGTTGTGTTTGTTGTTCTCAGGAATAGAGGAATAACTTGAAGGAAGAGTGAAAATTCAAAACTCTTACTCTACAGACGGCCTAGAGATCAATTACACAGTATAGTGGATTGCAAATTTTTTTAAAACTTTCAATTGCACTTGGAGACCTTGCACTCGAGTATATTGGTCGAATATGAGTGATGTTTAAAACCCATAAATTTTTAAATCATCATTTTACTCGACCAACAGAAGCTACAAAGTCTTATAGGGAGTTTATCAAGTTTACAAAGGATTGCGGGATTTCCTGAGGTTTTTCCTGTAAACAGAGAGCACAGAAGAAAGACAAGAAGCCATAGTGGGACCCACCACTGACGCCCATGTCCTCCATGCAGCAGACCAAGAGACATGGAATCTCTTCACACCCATCTCTCCACTCGATCACTACGCAACCTTATCCTCACCTTCACTACTCGACTTCATCTCTCAACTCGACCACTCCAGCTTCTCTCCCCATAAAAACACTCGACTTCAATCGATATCATCATCCTCACAACCTTCACTCGATCACGTCACCATCTCTCTTCATATACTCGACCGCTGAACAAATATCACCTTCAAGCTCATCATCTCTCTATCGCTTCCAACGCCACTGCTCTCTTCCCCACGAAAGCTCATCACATCGCCTCTTCAACCCACTCGACGTCGCGCATTCACTCGATCTCTCATCACCATCTTCATCACATCGCCACTTCTCACCTTATCTCGCCACCAACAACACTCGACTGCAGCTCCCTCATAGCCTCATCGTTTTCCACCGCTTTGTTCCAGTCACTCGACCAACTGCCACCGTTTTCTCTTCTCACCGAAACAATCACTCGACTTCTCCACTGCTCCTCACCGCTCAAGCTCCATTAGTTCACTCGACCATCATCTCATTCTCAAATCAACTCGCTCCCGAATCAAAAGAGAAGAAGAAGGAAGACGCCACCATCAACAACCGATTCACTCGACCGCCGTTTCACTCTATCTCACAACCACGAAACTAGCTTCACTCGACCTCACAAGATCACTCGACCTCGTCTCACTCTTCACTAGCAACACTCGATCGCGTATCACCAATGAATCCCACAAGAAGTCTCGCCTCTCAACCTCACTCGATCGCGGAGAACACTCCATTCACTCACTCAAGGAATCACTCGATCAACAATTCACCAAACCAAAAAAAAAAAACGGTTTACTTGACCAGTTTACTTGACCGGTATACTCGATTGGTTTGTGTTTTGGTTTTGTTGGGACTAACGTATTAACATTTTTCTTTGTGTTCCATCTAATTTCAGGTTTCGTCATGAGAAACTAAAGTAGGGAATCCTCTGTGGATCCTGAATATAATGTAGATGAAGCTGAGTCTTGGTCAACTAGACCAGAGAGAGAAGAACACATTTACGAAAGCTTCAGGATAGAAATAGAACGCTCGATAGCTGAAATCGCTAGAGGAAAGAGAGCGATGTCGAGTAGATATGAGTTGATTGATGAGGACATCGAAACTGAGTATGAGCCAGAGTCATGGCGCAAGGAGACAAAGCTGTTGAACAAACCTGACGAGGTTACAGTGGAGGAGTATATCAGATTCTTTGAGCTGAACGATTTTTGGGGAATGAGCTATCCCTGCTATGAGAATTTAGCCCAGCTGGGGTTACTTGAGGACGTGCAGCATCTGTTCGTGAAGTGTCATCTGGAGACACTCATGTCTTACCCATACGCTGCCTACAAGGAGGAGACGATCAAGTTTCTCTCCACAATGCAAGTGGAGATGTATCAGGGTCTCACAGAATTTGAGCTAGACACCATGAGATTGGGATTCTTGACATTTTCAGTGGATGAGCAGCGCTATCAGTTGTCGATCAAGAAGTTGAAAGAACTGTTTGGTTTCCATAGTGGAAAGGGAACCAAGCCCAAGTTTGACAGGGAGACTTTAAGGATTTGTGGGCTACTATTGGGAACAATGTACCGCTAAACTCTGCCCGGTCCAAGAGCAACCAAATCTGGAGTCCATTGATTCGCTACTTTCAGTGCTAAGTAGCCAATGTTCTTTACTCCAGGGAGTCTACAGACATCGTGTCTAACACAGACATGGATGTGATAGATTCCGCACTTACAAGCATTCTCCACCGTACAAAGGGAAAGAAGGTCCTGAGAGGTGATCTCAATGACGCGCCACCAGTAATGCTTCTGTTGATCCACCTGTGTGGATACAGGAAATGGGCGTTGACAAACTGCAAGAAGAAAGTGAGAGGAACACTATGCGTAGGTGGCGTTGTGACGCCGATTCTCGAAGCTTGTGGAGTACCGCTCAAGAAACAGGGGTTAGAGCCGAGAATGATAGATTTGGATCATTTACGCCGATGTGAGTTCTTGGAGCATGACATGGTTGGCAACTTCCACAGCTACAGGTTCAAGCATTCATCGATCAGAATCGCCAACATTTTTCTCCCCTACATTGACGCTACCAGGATTCTCGAGGGCAGGAATATTGACTTCTAGCCTACGCTTGAAGATCTTTATTTCAAGGGCAGTCCGCCAACTGAGGAGATCAGTCACACGGAAGGAGCTACAATAGAAGAAGTTGATGAGACAGATGAAATAGATGAAGCGGAGTTTGACACGAGCATGTCTCATTTCAGTGAGCATGTACCTCCAGCGAGGGAAAGCAAGAGTTTGAGTGAAGCTCACAGGAACAACAACAAGTTGCAGAAGTGGTGTAAGAAACATGATAAGTTACTTGCCAAGTGCCTCAAAGCTATCAAGTTTCTGAAGGACAAGCTAAGCTGCTCCTCTACCACTACAGCTATTCCGCATGGACAGCTCCCTCAGGACATGCCCTCGAGGAGATATGATGCGCCTGAGACAAGTCGGCGCAGGCCTGAGCCTACTGAGCAAGAGATTATGCATGTCCCTGCGAGGCATTCATCATTCGAGCCTCGTGAATTTGGGAGAAAGAGGAGGACCAAACTTACTCGATCTAGCAGCAGGAACAGACGACTTCTGCAATCTCGTAGTTTACGCGACCGCGGTAGAAGAAGAGAGGTCGAGTATCCTCAAGCGGTGCTGGCCGCCACAGAGCTGATGAGATCGAGTACCCACATGCTAGAGCTGATACAGAACAGGGCGATTCTTCTATGGCCTCGGAGCAATCACATGCAACCATTGACGACCAACTTCGTTCATTCTTCGACTGAGGTAAGCGCCTCACTTCTCCATTGTATTATATCATCTCTTGTGATTTGTTCTTTATTTTGTTTCTGTGATTTGATTTGTCCTGAGTACTCTCTTCCAAGTTTAGTCACACAGTGGACTGTGTGATTTAAGTTTGGGGGAGGGCTCAGGAAGTGTGTGTTGCATTCTTATTCATTTTGATCACTCTTGTTAATCCAAGTAACTGACTCTCGTTATTAGATCAGTTAACCCGAACCCAAACATAAACTTTCTTTCAAGCCCTATATCACTTGTGAGTGTTTGTGAGGTTTTATTCCGATTTAGATTGGTAGAAAGTGTTAGGTTTGTAACGACAGAGATAGTGTCTCATGTAGTTCTACATCGCATTTTCTGGACTAGATAGGACTAGGTAAGCGCTTATACTTTGGGTTGGGATGTGTCTAAAAAAAAAAAAGGGTTGATTCATTGATAAAAAAGGTAAAAGACTCTAGGTGAAGTAAGCTAAAGAAGCAGAAAAAGTCTAATAAATGTTTTGGGATTTGTAAAGAAAAGAGTTCTTGTTAGCTAATGAAGAAGGGCAAAAGCCCTTAATTTTAAATTTTAAAAACAGGAACCCTTAGTTGTTAAAGAAATCCAAATTCGCTAGATGTATCAGTGTTGAGAAAGCTTCTCCTAGAGTTAAGAGAAAAGAAAAGAATGATTAGAAAAATGTCTTAAAAGATTCATGAATGCAAAGAGTAGAGTTAAGTTCTTATATTGGGATTGGAGATGGGATTACCATTAGAGCTTCATTTGTTATACTCTGGGTAGATGGGATCTTATCTCTGTATGCATAGCTTCGGACTTACCTTTAGCATTCTACTAAAGCTTAATCATTTTTTAGAGATCCCCTGTTACTGAAGCCTATTCTGTAAGGGATCATCTTTGTCTCTTGACCTTTACCTTAACCAAATGAGTTCATTGATGATGCATTGCTTGATTCACGTTCTAGAACTAATGAATGTTAAAGAGATTGGTAGATTTGAAAACATGTGTAGGTAGAGCATAAGAGTCGGATTGATTGATAACAAGGCATGGCTAACGTTTTAAGTAGAATTCGATCATATCGCAGCTTAGAACTACCAACTTGAACATTGATTTCATCTAATTTATCTGGTGCTTTGGCTCTGAGTCTCCGCTTTCAAACCTCACCTCCAGCTTGTTCTTAATTGTTTGCTTTATGGCAAGCAAATACTAAATTTGGGGGAGTTGATAAGTGTGCATTTTACATGTTTTGGAACACTCCGAGCCATCTCCATTAGTGTTCTATTACATCTTTCAACCACACCGTTCTGTTGTGGTGTGTAGGGTGCCGTGAGATGCCCTTGTATACCAACATCTTTGCAAAAACTATTGAAATCTTGTGATAAGAACTCTTTTCCTCTATCAGTTTTAAATGTTTTTATGGTAACTTCTAAGTCTTTTTCCACCGATTGTTTAAATTTCTTGAACCTCTCAAAGGCTTCTCCCATTTCTTTCAATAGTATTGTCCACATATATCGAGAGTGATCATATATGAGGACAAAGACGTACTTATTTCCAGCTGTAGTACTCGGTGTTGTAGGACCACAAAGGTCTAAGTGAATTAACTCTAGAACTTGAGTTGTTCGATATAACGTTGCTTGCGGGAATACTCTCCAAGTTTGCTTTCCGAGTAAGCACGAGATGCATATTTCCTTTTGTATCTCGACACATGATACTCCATTAACAAGCTTTCTTTGTATCATTGACTTTATTGTATCGAAATTTATATGCCCCATTCTAGCATGCTACCTGCTACTCTCGCTTATCTTTGAAAGGTTTAGAGATGCAGCCGTATTCATCATCCTCATATGCACTTTGTAAAGCCGATCTCTTGATCTGTCTTCTTTGACGAGAAGTTTACCCTCGTAATCGTGCATTGTTAAGTGATCTCCTCTCATTCTTATGTCACACCCTGATTCTGTAGCCTGTCCCAAACTGATAATGTTACTCTTCAAGTCATGATCATGATCCTTGCTTTACCATTGATATCAATGAACGAGATTGAGCCCTTTCCCTTAATATCAATGCATGAGTCATCACCAAATCTGACCTTTCCTGTGATAGAGCTATCAATTTTATTGAAGTATCTTCGATCCCCTATCATGTGGTTGCTATCTCCATTATCAAGGTAACAAATGTACTCATCCACTGTGTTCTTCTCATACTTGCTCGGCACGCAATTCTTTTCATTCAAGTACACTACTTCATGCATCATAAGGTCATCGGCTTCTCGGGTGTCACTGTTCTCTGTTTCTAGAGCTTCTTGCAACTTAAGTAATTAGTCAGGACAATTAGAGGCGTAGTGACCTAACTTATCACATCGATAACACGTTACTTTTGATGTATCTCTTCCACCATTGTTAAAACGTCCTCCACAACCTCTACCTCTGTTCCGTCCTCTGCGACCTCTTCCTCTGTTGTATTCTTGATTCGATTGATAATCCTGGTTTGAGTATAGAAGCTTGCCTTGATCTTCTTGCGGTTCTTCTTCTTCTATGACTCACTCTTCATAAACTTTCAGTCGTCCTAAAATATCCTCGAACATGTTAGTGTTAAGATTGATGGAACTATGTGAATGAATTTTTTTCGAGGAAGACTCTTAAGAAATTTCTTCACTAGTTTTGTGATAGACTCAGGATTCCCCTAGCTTGTATGAGAAGAAGACTGAGAGCTGGAGGGAAGAAGGCAAGAGTCTGGGAGAAGCTTCTGAAGAAGATACTCAAGAGTGGCTAGAGTGCACAAGAGACACTGAAGGAGAAAGAGGGTTCACTTTAATATTGTTGTCTTTTAATTCAAGTGTTGCGTTTTATGTAAGGGTTTTGATACACTCTGTATTTAAAGGAGGGTTTCCCGTTTAGGGCCTCCTCAATCATTACCTACCAAAAACATTACTATTTTCTAATCTCTCTCTCTTTCCTCTCGGCCGCATCTGGCGCAATACTATCTCCCTCCTATTTCTTCTTGTTACACTCTCGAGTTAACTGTCAAGTTTATCATTGGTGCTTTCAGTTGTTAGAGTCCCCCATAAACACAATGGCCGCCGGTGAAGATTCTCAGTCAGGATCACCAGAACCAAGTAACCCTCCCGCTGCAACCTTACCGCCGCTGGATAACAGAGTAGAAATGGTGGAAAAAGAGCTCCTTTACATAAGGGAAGCTTTAACCCAGATCTTAAGGAACCAGATCTTTGGTCCACCTCGTGAAGGTCAAGGAAACTTACCAGCTGCGTTCGCTAGTCCTTCTCCTGGCCCAGCTTTCCAAGCGACACCACCTCCAAACTCCGAGCGTGGAAACAGAGAGGCTATTCTGCCTTTCCCGACTCCAGAACCTGCAAATGAGACAAGTGGAGACTCGTTTCCTACCGCCAGCGTTGGAACAACAGGGTTATTCACCGAGACAGAGGCACGAGGCTCCGGTGAGACCCCTCGAGCTACCGCTGTACAAAGGAGAAAACCTAGATGACTGGATTTTCCGCGTGGAGCAGTGTTTCTTAACTCATAACACACCAGAAGACATCAAGCTCGAAAAGGTGATATCTTGTTTGACTGGTCCAGCTGTAACGTGGTGGAGATGTGCTAAAGAAAGAGAAGGGATTTACACATGGAAGGACTTCCAAGACAAGTTTAAAATAAGGTTCAGACCGAGCAGAGGAAGCTCAGTGGTGGATCACTTGCTGAACATTAGACAGACAAGCACTGTCGATGAGTATCGAGGCAGATTCGAAGAGCTTTTGGTGGAGTTGCCTCATGTCCCTATTGACATAGTGGAGTCAGCGTTCTTGAATGGATTGAAGAGAAGTCTTAAAGACCAGGTGGTCAGATGTCGTCCTGTCAACTTGAATGACATTGTGGAGATAGCAAGACTTATTGAAGCACAGGAGAGGACTAACCAAAGTTATCAAGTTAGACCCCAACAGAGACCATCGTTCTCAGCTAGCCAAACGCCATCCGGATCCAGAGCAATGGAGAGGACGCAGTCTAAACGTCCATATGATCCCAGTAACGACCTGAACCGTGCTTCAGGAAGTGGAGAACCAAAGAACACCAATCCCTGCAGGAACTGTGGCGATAGATGGTTCCCTGGCCATCACTGCAAGCAGCAAAGGTTGAAAAGTTTGGTAACTGCTGGTGAAGAGGACCAGGAAGACCCACCTGAAGAAGAATATGTAGAGCAGAATGATGAAGAAGAGCAAGCTGAAGAAGAAACCTTGGCGACTCATACATTGGGATCACTATTTGATGTTGAAAGAGAAAGGTCTATGAAGCTCAAAGGCTATGTGGGAAGAGCTAAAGTGGTGGTGTTGGTAGATTCGGGCGCTACTAGTAACTTTATAGATGAGAGCTTGGTTCATGAAAGGGGCTGGCCGAGTACTGAGACTAGAGGGTTCTGCGTTAAAGTGGGAGGAGGTAGAGTGATTAAAGGCAGAGGCATGTGTGTTAAGGTACCTCTGGAGATTCAAGGTATCGAATCATGGAGGATTTCCTGCTCTTTGACTTGGGAGATCTAGACATAGTGTTAGGGTTTGCTTGGCTTGCTAAGTTGGGTGAAACAAGAGCGAATTGGGGAAGATTGAGACTCAGCTGGCAGATTGGGCGCACGTGGGTGACTATCCATGGAGACCCGGAGTTGTGCAGAGAACAAGTATCATTCCGCACCATGGAAAAGGAGATCAAACATGCAGATGAAGCCTATTTGCTGGAATTGGCTACACTGTTTGAGAGTGATGAACAGCAGAAACCAAAGGAAGTGACGCCGGTTCTGCAACGTGTTCTGGATCAACACCAGACTGTTTTTTAAATGCCACAGGCCTTGCCTCCCAAGAGAAACAGGGAACATGCGATTACATTGGAAAAAGGTACCTCACCAATCAACTTGAGACCTTATAGATACTCTTATGAACAGAAAAATGAGATAGAGAAGCTCATTAGGGAAATGCTAGCAGCTCAAATAGATACTCTTAGAAGACTCATGATTCCCCTAGCTTGTATGAGAAGAAGACTGAGAGCTGGAGGGAAGAAGGCAAGAGTCTGGGAGAAGCTTCTGAAGAAGATACTCAAGAGTGGCTAGAGTGCACAAGAGACACTGAAGGAGAAAGAGGGTTCACTTTAATATTGTTGTCTTTTAATTCAAGTGTTGCGTTTTATGTAAGGGTTTTGATACACTCTGTATTTAAAGGAGGGTTTCCCGTTTAGGGCCTCCTCAATCATTACCTACCAAAAACATTACTATTTTCTAATCTCTCTCTCTTTCCTCTCCGCCGCATCTGGCGCAATACTATCTCCCTCCTATTTCTTCTTGTTACATTCTCGAGTGAACTGTCAAGTTTATCATTTTGATTCTTCGATTTTCTTTCTTAGTGCCGCTGATTTAGACGCAATTTCAGCTAGCTTGCCTACAAAGTCATCAATTTTTTCGGTGTCCTTCATCTTAAGGTTATTAAATTCGTTCATTAGTGTCTGTAGTCTAGCTTCTTTAATCGTTATGCACCTACGTTCCTAGCCTTGATAGCTTCCCAAGCTTTCTTTGCTACCTTGAATTCTCCAATCTACTAAGTTAGAGATTCATGTATGGATTGAACTAACAAGGCTATGGCCAAGATCTTATCTTCATCGCTTGGATCGGTTGACTCTGTTTCACTTGGAGAACGATCTGCATCTTCATAGCCCAAGCTGTATAATTGGTTTGAGTAAGATTGGGATATTGAATCGAAGAAGACCCTCCTTCTTTTGATTTCGGTGTTGACGCAACTATTTCACTCATCTCTCTCTCTTGATCTTACAAGTTCTCCCTATACGGTCTTAAGATCTTGTAAGCTCTCATACCAATTCATGTGTTTAAAGTTTGTATGTAAGAACACAAGATCAATAAGAATGACTCTCTTATTATGCTTTAGAAACTTACACAAAACTAAAGCTTTCAAGTTCTCTCAAATCTCACAAACTCTCTTAAGGACCATGTTACAACTCAACATGTCCTTATATGTAAAAGAATCTAGTCCTAATACTATTAGAAATACATATTTAGATATCGTAAATATCTTCTAGATTCATTAGAATTTATCTAATTTTCTAAACCATAACTCGGTTTGAACCATAACTAGGTTTCGGTTTGATTCCTCCTTAAGTCTTCTTCAAGCTAACTCCAACAACATGTCAGTTTCGAATTGATCCTTTTAATATCCTAAGAGATATATATCCGCACGTGTGTTGATTTAAATGATTGAGCTGGTGCTAGTCATGACGTATGATGTTACAAACTCCAAATCTAGATATACATTTTTGGTAGGGGATTTTGAGCCTTAATTCCTTTTAATCCCTTTTAATTTACTTGGATAGGATATTATCCGGTTTAATTATGTTCCAATCTTGAATAACTTTAATCGATTGGGTTATTACCCGATTTAATAGTGTACGGATCCTGGATAACATTAATTCTTGAAAAAAGTTACCATTTTCTCTAAAACAATTAATTAAAAACGAAATTAATTATTGAATTACCAAATTTAATAAATATAATATCTCTAAACTAAGCATATATGTTACTTACCTTAAATAATTTCCTAAAACCTCTCTAACTTATTTAAAAATAAATCTATGATTTTTCACTTTGATTTGATCTTATATTTAATTTAATTTGAATTTATATAAAATACATATAGTTTAGAAAATTTTCTTTTTTTGTATATGATGCGATTCAAATTTTTTAAAATGGACATATATTATCCAATCGATGAGGAAATAATATGTGTACAATGTCCTACATTGCTTAAAAAAATGTGGCCAATAGTTTAGAGTAAAAATGACCAAAATGATTCCGAATACAATGAACAAGAAACTTGAGTTCTCAAACGTCCAAAACTAGAATTGTTCGATTTACTCTAGTTATTTATTTCAAAGAATGGAAACTCTTAAAAAGTTTCAAAATATTAAAAATTTAAACTTTATACTACAGGTAAAATCCTAGAATTGACGGGTTTAGGTTGATAATAATACATGACGATATAGGACGGGTGAAAGCCTAGAATTAATAATCAATATATAATTATACAATCTTAAATAATAAACAAAACAAAAAACATTAACAAAACAAATACAACTAATATTTTTTTTTAAATGCATCTCAATTATTTTATAGAAATTTTAAATATTATAGATATTTAAGCTTTGTACTAAAGATAATATCTTAGAATTAATGGATTTTGGTCGATAACAATATGGGACGTTATACTACAGGTGAAATCTTAAGATTAACAATCAAAATATAAGTATACAATTTTAAACACTACACAAAAAAACGAACAATATTAACAAAAACATACAACTTAAATTTCATTTTTTAAAAAACACATTTTGATTATTTTATAAGAAGTTTAAACATTATAAACATTTCAACTTTATACTACGGGTGAAATCCTAAAATTGACGGATTTAGGTCGATATTAATACATACTTGTATACTACGCGTAAAATAAACAATCATGTACAATTTTTCACTCTTAAACACTAAACAAAATAAACAATATTAACAAAAGAAATACAACTTAAATTTTTAGTTAGATTATATCGTCTCGCGGTGTACCATATATTTAAATTAAAAAACAAAATAGCATATATTTATAGAAGATTTTTTTTGAAATAATAATATAGGCCCGTGGTGTACTACGGTTAATATCTAATGTTTAGTATAATGTTTTATGTAATGAAAAGGTATGTTGTGGTACTCACAAAAGAGAAAAATTGTGGGTATGAAACAAGAACCAAAGGAGAACTAAAAAAAGAGCATGCACATGCAATTTCAAATCTTCAATTCCCTCACATTTCATATTCACTCATCATGATTCATATGCCCCTCCATTATTCATCATGGGTCGATGATCTAACGACTCACATAAATTCCAAATGATATCTTCCCCCACAAAAAGTATTTATAAAAACAAAAACTAAATGATATTTGGATGGTAATTAGTAGTGTCAGTCCCTTTAAAATCTTCTTTGTTTGGTCATTGAGTTTTTTTTTATGCTTCTTCTCCAAATTATGTCATCAATAAACCTTCTATCTATAAAGTTTATCAAATTATAATCATCATATACAATATAAATAGATATCACTTGGAGTTTTTCTTAGAAGAGAATGTTTTTTTCTTATCTATAATAATATCATTTTGCCTTGTGCGTACGGTTATTCGGTTTAGAATTTTCAGATTTTGGTTTGGTTCAGTTTGAGATTTTGCTCGGCCGGTTGGTTTTGTTTGGATTTACATAAAATATAAATAAATGAACCTAAATAACTAATATTATTTACCCAAAAATAAAATATAAATAACTAATTAATTTAGTGATTTAGTGATTTTTGGTTTTCTTCGGTTCAATTTCTTAATTGGATGCAGTTCAGACTACTTTATAAAAAATAAAATAAAAATTCTTGCTAGAATTCATTTTTATTTTGGGTTGACGAATTTCGATCTATATTTTCGTTTAGGAAAGGAAATTACTTTGATTTATCTTTACCTTAAAATGTGAATATGTGACAACCAATTTGCTTTTCTTAATTCCTTTTTAACTTAAGTGACAATCAAGTAATACTTTGATTCGTTGTATTATATTATAGATGAGTAAATTAAGGTTTAGTCTTTAGAAGATTCCTCCAATCATTTTGTAGCGATATCAAATACAATACTATTAAACACCGTCGTAATCAATAACACCCAACCACACGGAACAAGTAATCAGAACGAATAACTTTTTTTTTGTTTGACTAGCAATGTTACAATAGAGAATATTATTTCTTGAGAGAACTTTGGGAATATTACAGAGAAAAATTGATGGCAACTTCGAAGCTTCAAGCTCTTTGGAATCATCCAGCTGGACCTAAGACAAGTGAGTCTTCGATATCCATGAATGTTTTTTTCTTCACTTTTGACTTTTCACACGGTGAGATTGATCATAGTATTTTTATTATTGAACAATCAGTATTTGTAGAATTTCATCTTTTGTTCCTCGATTTGCTTTGTTTCAAACCTAATTCCAATTCTTGAGTGACTCCGTAACAGATCCTTCTTAGTTTGGTTGATTTTTGTGTCTCTGAAAATGGTTTATCAGTTTATGCATAAGATTCATATTCGGTTTAGATTTGTTAAAGTTTGGTTTAGATTAGTTTGCTTAACATGCTCTGTTTTCTCCAATAGACTAATATAAGTTTAATCAAACAAGTGCATTTGGTAGCTTGATCAAACTTGCTACAAAAACCTGAACTGTAAAATCATTTTTGTATTTGTCAGTTCATTTTTGGGCGCCGACGTTCAAGTGGGGTATAAGCATTGCCAATATTGCAGACTTTCAAAAACCTCCAGAGACACTTTCATACCCTCAACAAATTGGTATTATACTCACTATTGGTCTTAGCTATCTTTATTCTGCACATATTGCGGTTATGTATCGATGTGTGAACTTTAATGTTTATATGATGCCTCGTATGGCTGTCATTGTATCAGTGATCACAGGTACTGGACTTGTTTGGTCACGTTACAGCACTGTAATTACTCCGGTATGTATTCTGTGAATCATATTGTTGTCATTTACAGAGTACATTTTGCTTTTCTCTTGTACTTATTTGTTAGATGATTACTGGTTTCTTCTTATGTTGGTCTAGCTTTTTGTTTACAGAAAAACTGGAATCTCTTTAGCGTGAGTCTTGGTATGGCTGTGACAGGGATATACCAACTTACTCGTAAAATAAAGTAAGATGTACAGAAGTGCTTTGCTTTGATTAGCAATGGGAAAAAAGAACACCTTCTTTAACTAAGGAACATATATAGTTTGGTTATGACTTGAATCATGGGTTTCTAACTTCACCATTGGTGTTTGTCTCTGTTTTGACATTGATATGTGTGGATTGCAGGCACGATTATGTATATGAAGCAAATTCTATTGTTGCAAAAGAATGATGAAGATGAAGATTTGCGGTTTTTATTAAAAACCCCATCTTTCTTGCAGATTCATTCAAAAATATTATCATGTCAAGGCTTGGTTTTGTTTCCATACCCAAATCTTTTTTTGGGTTGTTAATTGTTTATGTTATAGTTAGAAAGTGAAATACTGGTGTGAGTACTATAATTGTATAACTCACACTGATTATCCTGAAGAATCTTTTAAGCTTGTAATAACAACTACATACGTAGGAAATATACCACCTTTTAAGTACATATTCTTGAGAAAAGGCAAGGAAAAAGACTCTGTGTTTACTAGTCTTTTATTTTTCAATCTCAAGAACATCCTGAGACCAAGTGTGGCTAATAATCTATATATCATTGTTTTCCACCTATAGAGGTGTTGTTGGAATAATTGCATATACGTCGACTACTTTGCGATGAAGCACCCTTTGGAAAAGTTCATTCATATATAGGTACATCAAACCCATTTCTTTTAAAAGTACGACAAAATCCAACTACACTAACCCGACCAGTATTGTTTTCTTAATTCAAAACCAAAGAGATCAAACAAGATGGAAGCTAACAATCAGGCAGAGTAGATGTTTTTAAATTAGATCATGAATGAAATATATCTTATTACTAGAGAAAATCTCACGCAACTTTGAATTAATATAATAAATCATGCAACATTTTGTGGCTAAGCATACATATCAAATTAATTAAATTTATTTTCTTACTTAAATTTTTGCTTTAGTATTTATGAATTAAAATATGATAAATTAAACCATACAAAATCTCTAAGAAAATGTTGTTTTTGTCTCCATAAAAATAAAATTAAGACCACATATTGTAAAATATATTAATTTCGATTCTTTTACACAAGTTTTTAACCTTGTGTTAATAGGCATCTTCGATATCTTTATTATATTTTTAAATTAATACATGCTTTTCATATAATTTGTTATATCCTTAGACATTGTATCTTCTATATTTAAGCATATAACTAATGCATTATTGGTAGTTGGACATTCATGTCATTAAAAGAAAAATCATTCATAATAATCAAACAATTTCAAAATGTCATCGATAACTTAGACAAACTCAACAAAGAATGAACAAAGAGAAAACATAGAGAACAATTCATAATAGAGTAAGAGTACTCACCCTTAGATCCAAAAACAGACTTTTCACATTATCATTCACTTGTAATCTATAACATGTTTCTATTTTCTTCTTACATGAAAATAGAAAATGTCAGTCACATTATCATTCACTTGTTTTAATTATTTAGTTTTTAGTTTTCGTACCTTGTGGTTGTCTTCTAATATTTCTAATTTATCAATATTTTACAAATTAGGTACAACTTTTAAAATATATTATAAAATAAGTAACACTTGATTAGTTACACATCGAAAGATTTTGAAAACCTTACTAATCGATTATGTTCAAAAGTCTTACAATGCGTAGACAAAAAGATCTAAAACAATAATTTTTATGGTATTTCAAAATACGATTACTTTTGAAAGATCACAAAATACAACAAATAAAATTTAGTTAAAAAAAAATGAACCAAATAAAAAACATAACATTTTCTTACTTTTGGGTGAGTTAAAAAAAAATGCAATCGCATTGCCCCACCATCATATATTTGCTTCTTTAGATCTTTGAATCCAAGTGAAAATGGTATTTTAAATTTTGATGATGAAAATAAACTCAAATAAATTCATTTTTTACTCTGAATTTTGGTTGGATATAAAAAATGTAGTAACTTTACTCATAACCATTTTTTAAGACACTTGAGTCTAGAAAAAAAAGACACTCAATTAAACTTATGTTAACGGAAATTGTTTATGTAAAGAAAATAAGATACATCAACATCCACGGATTACATAATTGTTTACATTCTGTTCTAGCTTCACTACCTAAACAAAAAGAGGAATTTGTGTTGCAATAGTATTAACACCATTAAGAAACACGTAACCTAAAGAAAATATAAAACATGGTTTAAGGATATTTAGATAATAAAATAAGAAAATACATACACACAAAGCTCCAATGAAAAAAGTGTTGTGCTAAACACCATTAGTAAATATAGTTCTTTTTTTTTGTCAACAAATAGATATAGTTAATTTTTTCCTAAATATTATGAATCATGATAATTCACTTTGTCTTTTTTTTTTGCAATAATATCAATGCCACTAACAAATACGGTAACCTGAAAAAACAAAACATAAAACATAGTTCAAAGATATTTAACTGATAAAATTAAAAAGGACATACCCAAAAAGCTCTAATGAAAAAGTTAATGTGTCAAACACTATAAAAGTATAAATAAATATAGTTCTTTTTTTGTCCGTTGGGATAATAACGATTTCCAACAACACATAACAATCTGAGAAAGTTTATAAAATATGGTTCAAAGACGTTAAGTTAATTCTATGGCCCATTTTGCATGTTGTCCTGATTAGGTCGGGCTATGCAAAATGGTTTGGATTGGTTGGGACGTCATCACTACTATGGGGTGTGATTGGAAATATGGTCTCAGTTTGCGAGCTGACATGACTACGGCCAGTGCCCGTTTTTTCATTGCTGGATAACGGGTTTCAGCGTCTATCAACGTTTTACTCACGTAATAGATCGTTTTTTATCCCTCGTGATCTTCTCTCACCAGGACACTGCTTATCGCGGTTCGGGAGACTGCCGTGTACAGGTACAGCTGTTCTCCTTCTTCAGGTTTTGCGAGTATGGGTGGTTCGGTCAGGTATGCTTTCAATTGCTTGAAGGCTTGTTCGCAGTCCTCATTCAAGTCAAACTTTTTCTCCTTTCAGAGGAGCTGGTAGAAAGGGACGCATTTGTCGGTGGACCTGGATATGAACTTGTTCAGGGCAGCAATACAACCGTTTAGCCGTTGGACCTCTCGTGCCTTTTTTAGTGATAACATTTTGATGAAGGCTGCAATCTGCTTAGGACTGACCTCGATGCCTCTTTCGGTTACTAGGTATCCGAGGAATTCTCCTGATGGAACTCCGAAAGAGCATTTCTCAGGATTTAGCTTCATTTCAAATTTGTTTAGGATTTTGAAGCATTATTTTAATGGTGGAACGTGGTCCTTTTTGTGAGCTGATTTGTCCAGCATGTCGTCGATGTAGACCTCCATCGTTTTACCTATCTGGTCAGCGAACATTTTGTTCACCAATCGTTGGTAGGTGGCTCCAGCATTTTTTAAACCAAAGGGCATTACTTTAAAAAAGTAGGTGCCTCGGTCAGTAATAAAAGCTGTTTTTTCTTGGTCATCTAGGCGCATAAGTATTTGGTTATACCCGGAGAATGCGTCCATGAAGGACAGTAGTTCGTGTCCTACAATGGCTTCGACAAGTCGGTCGATATGCGGGAGTGGGAAACTGTCTTTAGGACATGCTTTATTCAGGTCCGTAAAGTCGATGCATACTCTCCACTTCCCGTTTTTCTTTTTAACGACGACTGGGTTGGCGAGCCAGTCAGGGTATTTTACTTCCCTTATCGATCCAAATTTGAGCAATCAGTCGACATCATCGTTCATAGCCTTAGCCCTTTCAGGACCTAGCTTGCGACGTTTCTGCTTTATAGGTCGGTAGGTCGGATCGACGTTGAGTTCGTGTGAGGTTACCTCGAGGCTTATTCCTCGAATGTTTGCGCTTGACCAGGCAAAGCTGTCTTTGTTTTCCTTGAGAAAGGTTACGAGATCCTCTCATATTGTTGGGTCGAGGTCGTGACCTATCCTAACGCATCGTTTAGGATCTGATTCGTCTATGCAGACCTGCGTTATCAGCGATTTTTGAGGTCCACGTTGAGAAGGGTCGGAGGACCTGACTGTTTTCATTTCTGCGAGTTTGTCCTCTATCATTATTACCACGGGGTCGGCTTTTTTGATATGCTCGTAACCACCCATATAACATTTTCGGGAGCTGCGCTGGCTGCCGTATACGACTGTTATCCCCTTGTCGGAGGGGAATTTAATGTATTGGTAGTAGGTCGATGGGACGGCTTTCATGGCGTGTAGCCATGGTCTTCCCAGTATTGCGTTGAAAGGAGCTTTCTTATCGACCACGAGGAAGTTCGTGAGTTGTCTTACTCCCCGTGCGACGGTTGGGAGCTGGATGGTTCCTAGGGAAAAGGTCGTATCTCCATCAAACCCGGTAAGTGGCGTTTTTCTGCCTTGCAACTCGGAATCGAGGTGCCCCATTTTTTTGAAGGCGTCGTAGAAGAGTACGTCAACTGAGCTTCTCGTGTCGATCATTATACGAGAGAGTTCGTAGTTGCCTACGTCGATTCGGATATCAAGAGCGTCAATGTGAGGTTTATTGAGGTCAGTGGTTTCATTTTCCCAGAATGTGATCTGGTGATCGAGGCCGGTTTGTTTTAGGAGAAAACTAGATCATGGTCGAGGAACGAACCAAAATACTAAGTAGGAAGAAAGAGAAAGTTCAAGCTAAACCAGCTAGGTGAGCTGGACAAGCTGGATGAACTAGCTAGCTAAGCTATGTGAGCTAAACCAGCTGGAAGACTAGCTAGCTCAGCTAGTTGAGCTGACCAACAGCTCGACTAAGCTCGGTGAGCGGAGTACTGACCCAGATGGGTGGTCCGGTCAGCTGACACTCGAGCTGGTGGACTGTGGTAACTCATGGGTGAAGAGGTGTCTCGGCCAAAAGGTGCAAGGTCGAGCGGGTACCAATGAACGTTTGCATCGCCCATAGAATGCAAGGAACGGATGTGACTTTTCGGAAGGATGCAAGGAAGGGATGTGACCTTTCGGAAGGGTGCAAGGAACGGATGGGATGCTTCAGGAAGCATCCATTCGCCCCCTATATAAGGGAGGACGCCCAAGGTCTTTAGAGCATCTCATACAACATCCATACACCACAAAATATTCTCAAAACAGTCCCAACACATCCTGAAGTTGTTGGTCAGAAAGGGGGTGCGGCTCGGCGAGTATAAGTCGACCGAACTGATGCGCATACCACCTCTCGGTCCAACGGTTTGATGGAGTGTAGAGGATGGAGAGGGTAGACCGTTCGTCTTAGAGACAAATCGGATCTGGTAGACCGATCGTCGTATCGGATCGGCCAAACCGATCGTCGGACGGATCGGATCGGCCAGACGGATCGGATTGGACAGACCGATCTTCGGACGGGTCGGATGGGATAGACTGATCGTCAGACGGAACGAGTCGGACAGACCGATCGTCGGATGGGATGGATCAAGAAAAGTGTTTGAGGAAGGACAAGGATAAGTGCATCCGAACACACCCAAGGGTCGCCCATGGATGCAATCTTACTGGTAAAGGGAGAAAGCACCAAGAATGGGTAAGGAACGTGATTCACCATATAGGATCAATATCGCGGCTGCCTTCATGTATCTATCTCCTCAGCCATGGTGAAACCGATCGGAGATCGGTAAGACCAAAGGGTGACTCGACGGATAACCAACGGGAAAGTCCACAGTTGGAACCGATGGACAAAACGGATGTTGGACCCGCGAGCAAACCTAAGGCCGATGGAAGAAGGATTTCATGGGCTAGCCTACGATACTCCGGTGGATGAATCCACGGACCCTTGGGTGTGATAAGGATATCGTTCAGACCGCATGGATGGATCATTAAGGCGAAAGCTTTATCGACGGGTAAACGGTTAGTAAACCGTGGGCGGTCGTAGTGTTAAACGACCGGATCGGAAACATGGATGATTCGATAAGCCAAGGGCTCAATCGTCCACCATGGAACCGAAGGGGCGTACGTTTGGAGGACAGATGGACCAATCCAAGAGCTTGATTCGGCCATCGTGAACCAAGGGAATCGTACGATCCCCAATCTCTATCGTTGTACTTAGACCAGTGTGGTTGGTTGGTTGTATGGCTAAGTAACGATAGGGATTGGTTCATCAATTCACGATCGCATACGAATCGTTGAACGAATAGAATAAGGCGACAAATGGGCTAGGGAATCAAATCCGCATATTGGCCAAGGTATGTAACGATCTAGCTTACTAGTTAGGATAGACGTTTGGGAATCGACCGTGAAAATAGGATAAAGGAATATGCGATTGTTAGGCCTAGAATGGTTACCGAACAATATGCATGTCTTGACCGAGTAAAGGATTGATCTAAGTCTAAGGGACAAAGACGATGAAACCGGTACAAGAGTTGGTTAGAATTAAACCAAGGTTAGAAAGACTTCCGCTGTGTAATAAGAGAGCGATTATAGAATTAAGCCTCGTAAAGGCAATTCTATGTTGAATCGCAAAAAATTAAGAGGTTCGGCCGGGAAGAGGCGCGAACTTGAGTCCAACGTCGCCGGACGCCGAGACGTCCGGAACGGGGTCTCACATCATCGGGCTTTTGCCTTTTGTGTAGGAATCTGCCTTCCTCTGATGTGTTTGATCAAATTGATTGAGTCGTTGCAGAGCCGAGATTCTCCCATGATGAAATCGATGCGTTTCAGGGAGAGGTGCTCGGTTGCGTTTCTACAGAATTTCGGGAGGCATAATGGGAACCTCATGTTTTTCTTTTGCGGGGCGAGAGGAGGTGTAGTGACTGATATTTCTGTCCTACCTTCCAGATCAAGTCCTGCAAAGAGTAGGTCTGTGCGCTCTTTCCTAGCAGGTGGAGGAGACTCACCTCCTTTCGGTGTTCAGTCCCGTTTCTTTCGTTTGGGAGTTTGCTCCTCCTCCTGCTCGTCGGGAGGAGGGGTGTCGGCATTAGCGTTTGAACCTTTTTTAGTTTTGCCCCCGGCTGCGATTAATTTTTTAACGCCGCGACATTCCTCGATGGAATGTCCTCTCTTTTTGTGGTACTTGTAATATTTTTCGTGGTCAAGTTCTGGACTCTCGTCCTCGGCTGCCTCTTCTATTGCAAATAAGGTATGCTACCCTAGTATTTGGTTTTCCTTTTTGAAGGGTTTTTTAGTTGCAAGGGAAGCGTTTTGTGCTTTAGATTCTTTGAATCTTAGGGCCGAAACGGCGAGCTCCTCTCCGGACTCCGGCTTTGGCGAAGTGGAGAGCTTTGTGAAGGGCATCGTCTAAAGAGACCAGTTGCCTAACGGTGAGTTCCTCACGGAACCTAGAGGAAAACCACAAGCCGTTGCGAAGGGCGGCTATGGCTACCTCCTCGTTTAGGTTCGCAATCTTTGATTTGATTGCTTTGAATTTTTCGACGTAAGATCGCAAAAATTCGTTCTGAAGTTGGGTGACACCCAGAGGACGGCTTCAGACGTCCTGTTTACGATGAGTACCGAGTACTGTTTTTAGAAGGCGGGGGCAAGCTGGTCGAAGGTATCAATAGAGTTCCCTTTGAGACTAGCAAACCATTTGAGTGCGTCACATACGAGGTTCTCTGCAAAGAAACGGCAATGACCTGCTTCATTTTCTTTGTCTATCAGGTACGCTCGTGTTATAGCCAGACAGAAGGCTCTCAGATGAGCCTTTGGGTCACTCGTTCCATCGTACTCCAGGAAACGGAGTCTCCCGGCGTCTAAGATGTGACAATGGGCGATCCTATCCGTGAATGGGGTGCGCCTGGTTTCTTCGATCACTCGATCTATGCTAGATGCATTCGTGCCCGTCGGCGACGTTATCGTTTGCGATCTGACTTGGTACGCTAGATCTCATTGAATCGGATGAATTAGGATCCATGATCGTTGGTCACAATTGATGTGTTAGTTTCGGTGTTGGAAGGATCTATTTCGGTCCCCACAGACGGCGCCAAATGTGGGTTCTGAAATCCACAGTACAGATTTGTAATTGAGATTATGAGAAAGGAGGGCTAGATCTTCACAGGAACATTGAGATTTATATTGCTAAGAACCAATGGACTTGTGTATTGATTATCACAGAGCTTTTACAATGTGAAAGGAGATTACAAGTGTAAAAGTGTAAGTGTGAATGTAAAGCTGAATTTAATGTCTTCCAAGTCGTCCTTGCTTTCTTATATAGATCTACGCACGTGGTAGCTTCGTCCGGGATCTGCGGAGATTCTCTTAGATATTCGGCAGGTCAATTCCAAGATATCAGGTCCATTCTGCGAATATCTCCCTGTTAGTTCCTAGGTTGTTATTCGCTTATCTCCCTTCATCAGGTGACCGGGCTTATCAGGCCCAAGTACCGATTTGCGTACGTGGGCTCATCAGTTGCGCAGGTCTTCTACTTGGTGGGCTTGGTGGGTTGGCCTGGTATTTTTGCAGGTGGATTCCTGGAGGAAAATCCAGCTCCAATAGTGATGAAGCTGAAAGATCAACTATGGATGTTTGAAAAAAGATTTAATAAGTTTTCAATGAGTATTGATCCAGAGAAGATGGAAACTACACTAGCTATCAAAGAGGACAAAAGATTTCGCAATAGAATGGTTTGCACCAGAAGATCAGAAAGGAGTTCACTTAGAGGAAAGAAGCTTGGAGAGCAAGTTGTTGAGTGAGGAGGAAATTATTCCGACTTATTCTCCAGAGGTACCTAAACCGCCCACTAAACCCTCTTCTGAAGAAGAACACTTGATTCTTGATTCTATTGCTGAAGAACTCCTGGAGCTTTGGATTGGGTATAAAGCTCAGGAGGATACAATTGGAAAGTTAATTCATAAGATGGAAGAGTTAAATAGCACCATTCTGGAACTTCAAGAAATGGTTAAAGGCTACCCCAGTTTTGAACTTGAGGATTGGTCAAAGGAGCCTGGTTCAGAAGAAGAAGACTACTCTGCTGATCAAAAAGAAGCTTATTTTGAAGAAAAATCAAATGAGTACTCATCCTACCATATGTCAAGAAAGGATGCAACGTATGATTCAGACACTGAAAATTCAACCACTGAAGATGAGGACTTCTCTGTTCCTCTCCTCAACCTTTTTCTGACTAAGCTTTGTAAGAGTCAAGCTTAGTGACTTAAAACAAGCTCACTTGGGGGGGAAGTCCCATGTCTATCCATGTATATAACTTTATATTTTTCTTGTTATTTTTGATGTTTTTGTTTAAGTGTTTCAGGTTTATTTCATTGACCTTGAGGAAGTCAACGTTCGAGTAAAATCAAACCTAGTCAAGAGATGATCTCAACCATTCGAGTAAATTGAGGAGGAGTGCTCTAAGTCGTTGGATTGAATGATCAAATGAGAAAAGCATCATCACCGTTTTGATCGAGTGACTTCTTGAGGTTTATTATGGTCCGTTTGATCGAGTGATTAATAGCGAAGCACTCTCCACCGTCTGATTGAGTGAAGAAACCAAAGAGACCACCTTGTGGATTCCGACGCCTCGTGACCCGCCTCCATTGAATTCCATCATACCTCCTTGTCTTCTTGTCCCCTCATAATAATTTTGGTCCCCCCATTGCAATTCCCGAACACTACAAACTCATCTCTCCACCTCCATACCAAAGCAATCTCGAATTCTTATACCTCTCTCTATCCCTTTCTCTTGCACTTCCTCTTTTTATCAAAAACTCAACATAATCCATCTATTTTCTTCATCACTCGATCTCCTAACCTTTGAGTCTCTCGTTCTCAATGACAAACAAGCGCACGCTCCTGTCAAGGATCCGAAACATAGCTCTCTCCCCATCGAAGAGGTACCCAACACGTTCTTCACATGCAGCAGCTCGAAGACTTTCTGAACCATCACCCATAGGGTCGAGCAGGAGAGAACGAGCAAGTTTCGAGATCAATCACAGCGAATCAAGCCAAGACGAGGATGCATGCAAGAAGAACAAACTTTCAACTCCCCCGCCGAAAACACTCGATCCCGAAGGTCGAGTAAGGCCTCTACAAGGGAGTTCTCAAGGAACAAGGAAGATATCACTCGATGAAAGAAGCCCGTGGGGAGAAGGTTGGAACTGGTAGATGAAGACTCCGAGGAAGAAATGGCTTCACCTGAGGAAGCAGATCAAACAGAGAATGGAGGTGGTGATGATTTGGAATCAGAGAAGTGCGCAACTCGAAACGAGTACTACAAACTACTGAAACGCAACGAGTTTTTAGGAACTCGATACCCTCATCCTGAGACCATGGAGAGACTCGGCATATATGATGATGTAGAGTACATGTTTAAGCAGTGCAGCCAGAATATTCACATGTTTCGGCCAATGGATGGGTATGAGGAAGAGACCGTCAATTTTCTTTCATCTGTAGAATTGTTCATATATGGAGAGTCAGAGGACGATGGAATCAGGCCAGACGGAAGTTTGGGATACTTGGAGTTCTGTGTCTATGACGTAGAGTATCGGCTTCCAATCGATCATTTAGAGCATATGTATGGGTTCCCAAGCGAAAAAGACACGAGTCATCGTTTTGACAAGAGAGAGCTTCAGTCATTCTTGGCCATGCTTGGGTCTAAACATGGGTTTTCATCCTCTAGGACCAAGAGCAACGAATAAGGAGTCCGGTGGTTAGGTACTTTCATAGGTCTTTAGCCAGTGCACTATTTGCAAGAGAGAGGAATGGGACCTTTGACAATGGAGAGCTAGAATTGTTGGAGACAGCGCTACAGGAGCTACTTGGTTTAGCATCAGATGGTACCGTTCTAGCAGGAGATCAGACAGAAGCTTCAGTTTCATTCTACCTAATCGAACATCTGCTGAGCTACAGAGGATGGACTAAGGGACTTAAGAAACCAGGAAGAATGGCTATGGGAGGAGTTGCGACCCTAATTCTCAGAGCATGCAATGTACCTCTACATTCAAAACAGATTCCTCCGAGATGGATTGATATGCAACACCTCATAAATTCCAAACAATTTTTGTCGCAGCAGAAGAATTACCTATATAAATATAGGTTCGATCACCCTGCAGCAGGACAATCTATTTTTCTCCTTCTAAATTCCGCCTCCACTTCGATCAGAGATTGCGGCAACATCGAGTTTTGCCCACCAGTAGAGACCCTGTATACTTCAGGTGATGTATGTAATATGTAGTATTGAGTATAAGAACTAGAACCGCAACCGGTTCCCAAAAGCTAAAGTTGTGTTTCCTTGTTAGAAGATACAAAGCCAAAGACTCTTACGGACTTCGGCAACACCATGAAAATATTGAGAAGCAATAAGAAGCTTGGTTAGTGTTTTGGAGTCAAATATGACTAGATGTCATGTGTATGATTGAGTATAAGAACTAGAACGGCAACCGATTCCCAATAGCCGAAGTTATGTTTCCTTGTTAGAAGATACAAAGCCAAAGACTCATACGGACTTCGGATACACCACCAAAATTTTGAGAAGCAATACGAAGCTTGGTTAGTATTTTAGAGTCAAATATTACAAGATGTCATGTGTATCATTAAGTATAAGAAGTAGAACCGCAACCGATTTCCAAAAGATAAAGTAATGTTTCCTTGTTTGAAGATACAAAGTGAAAGACTCATACGGACTTAGGCTACATCATCAAAGCTTTGTGAGGCAATAAGAAGCTTGGTTAGTTTTTTGGAGTCAAATATGACTAGATGTCATGTGTATGATTGAGTATAAGAACTAGAACCGCAACTGATTCTTAAAAGCTAAAGTAATGTTTCCTTGTTAGAAGATACAAAGCTAAAAACGCATACGGACTTCGGCTAAGGCATCAAAGTTTTGAGAAGCAATAAGAAGATTGGATAGTGTTTTGGAGTCAAATATGACTAGATGTCATGTGTATGATTGAGTATTAGAACTAGAACCGCAACCGTTTCCCAAAAGCTAAAGGTGTGTTTCCTTGTTAGAAGATACAAAGCCACAAAATCATATGGACTTCAGCTACACCATCAAAGCTTTGAGAAGCAATAAGAAGTTTTGATAGTGTTTTAGAGTCAAATATGACTAGATGTCAAGTGGATAATTGAGTATAAGAACTAGAACCGCAACCGGTTCCCAAAGGCTAAAGTAGTGTTTTCTTGTTAAAAGATACAAAGCCAAAGACTCATACGGACTTCGGATACACCATCAACATTTTGAGAAGCAATAAGAACCTTAGTTAGTATTTTGGAGTCAAATATTACAGGATGTCATATGTATCATTGAGTATAAGAAAAAGACACGCAATTGATTCCCAAAAGCTAAAGTAATGTTTCCTTCTTTGAAGATACAAAGCCAAAAACTCATACGGACTTTGGCTACACCATCAAAGTTTTGTGAGACAATAAGAAGCTTGGTTAGTTTTTGGGAGTCAAATATGACTAGATGTCATGTTTATGATTGAGTATAAGAACTAGAACCGCAACTAATTCCCAAAAGCTAAATTAATGTTTCCTTGTTGAAAGATACAAAGCTAAAAACTCATACGGACTTCGACTAAGCCATCAATGTTTTGAAAAGCAATAAGAAGTTTGGTTAGTGTTTTGGAGTCAAATATGACTAGTTGTCATGTGTATGATTGAGTATAAGAACTAGAACCGCAACTGTTTCCCAAAAGCTAAAGTAGTGTTTCCTTGTTAGAAGCTACAAAGCCAAAGACTCATACGGACTTCGGCTACACCATCAAAGTTTTGAGAAGCAATAAGAAAAGCTTTGTTAGTGTTTTGGAGTCACATATGACTAGATGTCATGTGGATGATTGAGTATAAGAACTAGAACTGCAACTGGTTCCCAAAAGCTAAAGTAATGTTTCCTAGTTAGAAGATACAAAGCCAAAGACTCATACGGACTTTGGCTACACCATCAAAGTTTTGAGAAGCAATAAGTAGCTTGGTTAGTATTTTGGTGTCAAATAAGACAAGATGTTATGTGTATGATTAAGTATAAGAACTTTAACCACAACTGATTCCCAAAAGCTAAAGTAATGTTTCCTTGTTAGAAGATACAAAGCTAAAAACTCATACGGACTTCGGCTAAGCCATCAAAATTTTGAGAAGCAATAAGAAGCTTGGTTTGTGTTTTGGAGTCAAATATGACTAGATGTCATGTGTATGATTGAGTATAAGAACTAGAACCGCAACCGTTTCCCAAAAGCTAAAGTAGTGTTTCCTTGTTAGAAGCTACAAAGCCAAAGACTCATACGGACTTCGGCTACACCATCAAAGTTTTGAGAAGCAATAAGAAGCTTGGTTAGTATTTTGGAGTCAAATAAGACAAGATGTTATGTGTTTGATTGAGTATAAGAACTAGAACCGCAACATCTTCCCAAAAGCTAAAGTTGTGTTTCCCTTCTAGAAGATACAAAGCCAAAAACTCATACGGACTTTGGCTACACCATCAAAGCTTTAAGAAGCAACAAGAAGTTTGGTTAGTGTTTTGAAGTCAAAAAAGAATATATGTCATGTGTAGTATTGAGTATAAAAACTAGAACCACAACTGGATCCCAAAAGCAAAAGTAGTGTTTCCTTGTTAGAAGATACAAAGCCAAAGACTCATACGGACTTCGGCTACACCATGAAAATTTTGAGAAGCAATAAGAAGCTTGGTTAGTGTTTTGGAGTCAAATATGACTAGATGTCATGTGTATGATTGAGTATAAGAACTAGAATGGCAACCGATTCCCAATAGCTAAAGTTATGTTTCCTTGTTAGAAGATACAAAGCCAAAGACTCATACGGACTTCGGCTACACCATGAAAATTTTGAGAAGCAATAAGAAGCTTGGTTAGTTTTTTGGAGTCAAATATGACTAGATGTCATGTGTATGATTGAGTATAAGAACTAGAATGGCAACCGATTCCCAATAGCTAAAGTTATGTTTCCTTGTTAGAAGATACAAAGCCAAAGACTCATACGGACTTCGTGTACACCATCAAAATTTTGAGAAGCAATAAGAAGCTTGGCTAGTATTTTAGAGTCAAATATTACAGGATATCATGTGTATCATTGAGTATAAGAACTAGGACCGCAACCGATTCCCAAAAGCTAAAGTAATGTTTCTTGTTTGTAGATACAAAGCCAAAGACTCATACCGACTTCGGCTACACCATCAAAGCTTTGTGAGGCAATAAGAAGCTTGGTTAGTTTTTCGGAATCAAATATGGCTAGATGTCATGTGTATGATTGAGTATAAGAACAAGAACCGCAACTAATTCCCAAAAGCTAAATTAATGTTTCCTTGTTAGAAGATACAAAGCTAAAAACTCATACGGACTTCGGCTAAGCCATTCATGTTTTGAGAAGCAATAAGAAGGTTGGTTATTTTTTTTGGAGTCAAATATGACTTGATGTCATGTGTATGATTGAGTATAAGAACTAGAACCGCAACCGTTTCCCAAAAGCTAAAGTAGTGTTTCCTTGTTAGAACATACAAAGCAAAAGAATCATATGGACTTCTGCTACACCATCAAAGCTTTGAGGAACAATAAGAAAAGCTTTGTTATGGTTTTGGAGTCACATATGACTAGATGTCATGTGTATGATTGAGTATAAGAACTAGAACCATAACTGATTCCCAAAAGCTAAAGTAATGTTTCCTTGTTAGAAGATACAAAGCTAAAAACTCATACGGACTTCGGCTAAGCCATCAAAATTTTGAGAAGCAATAAGAAGCTTGGTTAGTGTTTTGGAGTCAAATATGACTAGATGTCATGTGTATGATTGAGTATAAGAACTAGAACCGCAACCGTTTCCCAAAAGCTAAAGTAGTATTTCCTTGTTAGAAGCTACAAAGCCAAAGACTCATACGGACTTCGGCTACACCATCAAAGTTTTGAGAAGCAATAAGAAGCTTGGTTAGTATTTTGGAGTCAAATAAGACAAGATGTTATGTGTTTGATTGAGTATAAGAACTAGAACCGCAACATCTTCCCAAAAGCTAAAGTTGTGTTTCCCTTCTAGAAGATACAAAGCCAAAAACTCATACGGACTTTGGCTACACCATCAAAGCTTTAAGAAGCAACAAGAAGTTTGGTTAGTGTTTTGGAGTAAAAAAAGACTATATCTCATGTGTAGTATTGAGTATAAAAACTAGAACCGCAACTGGTTCCCAAAAGCAAAAGTAGTGTTTCCTTGTTAGAAGATACAAAGCCAAAGACTCATACGGACTTCGGCTACACCATGAAAATTTTGAGAAGCAATAAGAAGCTTGGTTAGTGTTTTGGAGTCAAATATGACTAGATGTCATGTGTATGATTGAGAATAAGAACTAGAATGGCAACCGATTCCCTATAGCTAAAGTTATGTTTCCTTGTTAGAAGATACAAAGCCAAAGACTCATACGGACTTCGTTTACACCATCAAAATTTTGAGAAGCAATAAGAAGCTTGGTAAGTATTTTAGAGTGAAATATTACAGGATATCATGTGTATCATTGAGTATAAGAACTAGAACCGCAACCGATTCCCAAAAGCTAAAGTAATGTTTCTTGTTTGTAGATACAAAGCCAAAGACTCATACCGACTTCGGCTACACCATCAAAGTTTTGTGAGGCAATAAGAAGCTTGTTTAGTTTTTCGGAATCAAATATGGCTAGATGTCATGTGTATGATTGAGTATAAGAACTAGAACCGCAACTAATTCCCAAAAGCTAAATTAATGTTTCCTTGTTAGAAGATACAAAGCTAAAAACTCATACGGACTTCGGCTAAGCCATTAATGTTTTGAGAAGCAATAAGAAGCTTGGTTATTTTTTTGGAGTCAAATATGACTAGATGTCATGTGTATGATTGAGTATAAGAACTAGAACCGCAACCGATTCCCAAAAGCTAAAGTAATGTTTCCTTGTTTGAAGATACAAAGTCAAAGACTCATACGGACTTCGGCTACACCATCAAAACTTTGTGAGGCAATAAGAAGCTTCGTTAGTTTTTTGGAGTCAAATATGACTAGATGTCATGTGTATGATTAAGTATAAGAACTAGAACCACAACTGATTCCCAAAAGCTAAAGTAATGTTTCCTTGTTAGAAGATACAAAGCTAAAAACTCATACGGACTTCGGCTAAGCCATCAAAATTTTGAGAAGCAATAAGAAGCTTGGTTAGTGTTTTGGAGTCAAATATGACTAGATGTCATGTGTATGATTGAGTATAAGAACTAGAACCGCAACCGTTTCCCAAAAGCTAAAGTAGTGTTTCCTTGTTAGAAGCTACAAAGCCAAAGACTCATACGGACTTCGGCTACACCATCAAAGTTTTGAGAAGCAATAAGAAGCTTGGTTAGTATTTTGGAGTCAAATAAGACAAGATGTTATGTGTTTGATTGAGTATAAGAACTAGAACCGCAACATCTTCCCAAAAGCTAAAGTTGTGTTTCCCTTCTAGAAGATACAAAGCCAAAAACTCATACGGACTTTGGCTACACCATCAAAGCTTTAAGAAGCAACAAGAAGTTTGGTTAGTGTTTTGGAGTAAAAAAAGACTATATCTCATGTGTAGTATTGAGTATAAAAACTAGAACCGCAACTGGTTCCCAAAAGCAAAAGTAGTGTTTCCTTGTTAGAAGATACAAAGCCAAAGACTCATACGGACTTCGGCTACACCATGAAAATTTTGAGAAGCAATAAGAAGCTTGGTTAGTGTTTTGGAGTCAAATATGACTAGATGTCATGTGTATGATTGAGAATAAGAACTAGAATGGCAACCGTTCCCAATAGCTAAAGTTATGTTTCCTTGTTAGAAGATACAAAGCCAAAGACTCATACGGACTTCGTGTACACCATCAAAATTTTGAGAAGCAATAAGAAGCTTGGTTAGTATTTTAGGGTCAAATATTACAGGATATCATGTGTATCATTGAGTATAAGAACTAGAACCGCAACCGATTCCCAAAAGCTAAAGTAATGTTTCTTGTTTGTAGATACAAATCCAAAGACTCATACCGACTTCGGCTACACCATCAAAGCTTTGTGAGGCAATAAGAAGCTTGGTTAGTTTTTCGGAATCAAATATGGCTAGATGTCATGTGTATGATTGAGTATAAGAACTAGAACCGCAACTAATTCCGAAAAGCTAAATTAATGTTTCCTTGTTAGAAGATACAAAGCTAAAAACTCATACGGACTCCGGCTAAGACATTAATGTTTTGAGAAGCAATAAGAAGCTTGGTTATTTTTTTTGGAGTCAAATATGACTAGATGTCATGTGTATGATTGAGTATAAGAACTAGAACCGCGACCGATTCCCAAAACCTAAAGTAATATTTCCTTGTTTGAAGATACAAAGTCAAAGACTCATACGGACTTCGGCTACACCATCAAAACTTTGTGAGGCAATAAGAAGCTTCGTTAGTTTTTTGGAGTCAAATATGACTAGATGTCATGTGTATGATTAAGTATAAGAACTAGAACCATAACTGATTCCCAAAAGCTAAAGTAATGTTTCCTTGTTAGAAGATAGAAAGCTAAAAACTCATACGGACTTCGGCTAAGCCATCAAAATTTTGAGAAGCAATAAGAAGCTTGGTTAGTGTTTTGGAGTCAAATATGACTAGATGTCATGTGTATGATTGAGTATAAGAACTAGAACCGCAACCGTTTCCCAAAAGCTAAAGTAGTGTTTCCTTGTTAGAAGCTACAAAGCCAAAGACTCATACGGACTTCGGCTACACCATCAAAGTTTTAAGAAGCAATAAGAAGCTTGGTTAGTATTTTGGAGTCAAATAACACAAGATGTTATGTGTTTGATTGAGTATAAGAACTAGAACCGCAACAGCTTCTCAAAAGCTAAAGTTGTGTTTCCCTTATAGAAGATACAAAGCCAAAAACTCATACGGACTTTGGCTACACCATCAAAGCTTTAAGAAGCAACAAGAAGTTTGGTTAGTGTTTTGGAGTCAAAAAAGACTATATGTCATGTGTTGTATTGAGTATAAAAACTAGAACCGCAACTTGTTCCCAAAAGCAAAAGTAGTGTTTCCTTGTTAGAAGATACAAAGCCAAAGACTCATACGGACTTCGGCTGCACCATGAAAATTTTGAGAAGCAATAAGAAGCTTGGTTAGTGTTTTGGAGTCAAATATGACTAGATGTCATGTGTATGATTGAGTATAAGAACTAGAATTGCAACCGATTCCCAATAGCTAAAGTTATGTTTCCTTGTTAGAAGATACAAAGCCAAAGACTCATACGGACTTCGTGTACACCATCAAAATTTTGAGAAGCAATAAGAAGCTTGGTTAGTATTTTAGGGTCAAATATTACAGGATATCATGTGTATCATTGAGTATAAGAACTAGAACCGCAACCGATTCCCAAAAGCTAAAGTAATGTTTCTTGTTTGAAGATACAAAGCCAAAGACTCATACCGACTTCAGCTACACCATCAAAGCTTTGTGAGGCAATAAGAAGCTTGGTTAGTTTTTCAGAATCAAATATGGCTAGATGTCATGTGTATGATTGAGTATAAGAACTAGAACCGCAACTAATTCCCAAAAGCTATATTAATGTTTCCTTGTTAGAAGATACAAAGCTAAAAACTCATACGGACTTCGGCTAAGCCATTAATGTTTTGAGAAGCAATAAGAAGCTTGGTTATTTTTTTGGAGTCAAATATGACTAGATGTCATGTGTATGATTGAGTATAAGAACTAGAACCGCAACCGATTCCCAAAAGCTAAAGTAATGTTTCCTTGTTTGAAGATACAAAGTCAAAGACTCATACGGACTTCGGCTACACCATCAAAACTTTGTGAGGCAATAAGAAGCGTCGTTAGTTTTTGGGAGTCAAATATGACTAGATGTTATGTGTTTGATTGAGTATAAGAACTAGAACCGCAACATCTTCCCAAAAGCTAAAGTTGTGTTTCCCTTCTAGAAGATACAAAGCCAAAAACTCATACGGACTTTGGCTACACCATCAAAGCTTTAAGAAGCAACAAGAAGTTTCGTTAGTGTTTTGGAGTAAAAAAAGACTATATGTCCTGTGTAGTATTGAGTATAAAAACTAGAACCGCAACTGGTTCCCAAAAGCAAATTTAGTGTTTCCTTGTTAGAAGATACAAAGCCAAAGACACATACGGACTTCGGCAACACCATGAAAATTTTGAGAAGCAATAAGAAGCTTGGTTAGTGTTTTGGAGTCAAATATGACTAGATGTCATGTGTATGATTGAGTATAAGAACTAGCATGGCAACCGATTCCCAATAGCTAAAGTTATGTTTCCTTGTTAGAAGATACAAAGCCAAAGACTCATACGGACTTCGTGTACACCATCAAAATTATGAGTAGCAATAAGAAGCTTGGTTAGTATTTTAGAGTGAAATATTACAGGATATCATGTGCATCATTGAGTATAAGAACTAGAACCGCAACCGATTCCCAAAAGCTAAAGTAATGTTCTTGTTTGTAGATACAAAGCCAAAGACTCATACCGACTTCGGCTACACCATCAAAGCTTTGTGAGGCAATAAGAAGCTTGGTTAGTTTTTCGGAATCAAATATGGCTAGATGTCATGTGTATGATTGAGTATAAGAACTAGAACCGCAACTAATTCCCAAAAGCTAAATTAATGTTTCCTTGTTAGAAGATACAAAGCTAAAAACTCATACGGACTTCGGCTAAGCCATTAATGTTTTGAGAAGCAATAAGAAGCTTGGTTATTTTTTTGGAGTCAAATATGACTAGATGTCATGTGTATGATTGAGTATAAGAACTAGAACCGCAACCGATTCCCAAAACCTAAAGTAGTGTTTCCTTGTTAGTAGATACAAAGCCAAAGACTCATACGGACTTCGGCTACACCATCAAAACTTTGTGAGGCAATAAGAAGCTTGGTTAGTGTTTTGGAGTCAAATATGACTAGATGTCATGTGTATGATTGAGTATAAGAACTAGAACTGCAACCGTTTCCCGAAAGCTAAAGTAGTGTTTCCTTGTTAGAAGCTACAAAGCCAAAGACTCATACGGACTTCGGCTACACCATCAAAGTTTTGAGAAGCAATAATAAGCTTGGTTAGTATTTGGAGTCAAATAAGACAAGATGTTATGTGTTTGATTGAGTATAAGAACTAGAACCGCAACATCTTCCCAAAAGCTAAAGTTGTGTTTCCCTTCTAGAAGATACAAAGCCAAAAACTCATACGGACTTTGGCTACACCATCAAAGCTTTAAGAAGCAACAAGAAGTTTGGTTAGTGTTTTGGAGTCAAAAAAGACTATATGTCATGTGTAGTATTGAGTATAAAAACTAGAACCGCAACTGGTTCCCAAAAGCAAAAGTTATGTTTCCTTGTTAGAAGATACAAAGCCAAAGACTCATACGGACTTCGGCTACACCATGAAAATTTTGAGAAGCAATAAGAAGCTTGGTTAGTGTTTTGGAGTCAAATATGACTAGATGTCATGTGTATGATTGAGTATAAGAACTAGAATGGCAACCGATTCCCAATAGCTAAAGTTATGTTTCCTTGTTTGAAGATACCAAGCTAAAGACTCATACGGACTTCGTGTACACCATCAAAATTTTGAGAAGCAATAAGAAGCTTGGTTAGTATTTTAGAGTCAAATATTACAGGATATCATGTGTATCATTGAGTATAAGAACTAGGACCGCAACCGATTCCCAAAAGCTAAAGTAATGTTTCTTGTTTGTAGATACAAAGCCAAAGACTCATACCGACTTCGGCTACACCATCAAAGCTTTGTGAGGCAATAAGAAGCTTGGTTAGTTTTTCGGAATCAAATATGGCTAGATGTCATGTGTATGATTGAGTATAAGAACTAGAACCGCAACTAATTCCCAAAAGCTAAATTAATGTTTCCTTGTTAGAAGATACAAAGCTAAAAACTCATACGGACTTCGGCTAAGCCATTCATGTTTTGAGAAGCAATAGGAAGCTTGGTTATTTTTTTGGAGTCAAATATGATTGATGTCATGTGTATGATTGAGTATAAGAACTAGAACCGCAACCGTTTCCCAAAAGCTAAAGTAGTGTTTCCTTGTTAGAACATACAAAGCAAAAGAATCATATGGACTTCAGCTACACCATCAAAGCTTTGAGGAACAATAAGAAAAGCTTTGTTATGGTTTTGGAGTCACATATGACTAGAGGTCATGTGGATGATTGAGTATAAGAACTAGAACTGCAACTGGTTCCCAAAAGCTAAAGTAATGTTTCCTAGTTAGAAGATACAAAGCCAAAGACTCATACGGACTTTGGCTACACCATCAAAGTTTTGAGAAGCAATAAGTAGCTTGGTTAGTATTTTGGTGTCAAATAAGACAAGATGTTATGTGTATGATTAAGTATAAGAACTTTAACCACAACTGATTCCCAAAAGCTAAAGTAATGTTTCCTTGTTAGAAGATACAAAGCTAAAAACTCATACGGACTTCGGCTAAGCCATCAAAATTTTGAGAAGCAATAAGAAGTTTGGTTAGTGTTTTGGAGTCAAATATGACTAGATGTCATGTGTATGATTGAGTATAAGAACTAGAACCGCAACCGTTTCCCAAAAGCTAAAGTAGTGTTTCCTTGTTAGAAGCTACAAAGCCAAACACTCATACAGACTTCGGCTACACCATCAAAGTTTTGAGAAGCAATAAGAAGCTTGGTTAGTATTTTGGAGTCAAATAAGACAAGATGTTATGTGTTTGATTGAGTATAAGAACTAGAACCGCAACATCTTCCCAAAAGCTAAAGTTGTGTTTCCCTTCTAGAAGATACAAAGCCAAAAACTCATACGGACTTTGGCTACACCATCAAAGCTTTAAGAAGCAACAAGAAGTTTGGTTAGTGTTTTGGAGTCAAAAAAGATTATATGTCATGTGTAGTATTGAGTATAAAAACTAGAACCACAACTGGATCCCAAAAGCAAAAGTAGTGTTTCCTTGTTAGAAGATACAAAGGCAAAGACTCATACGGACTTCGGCTACACCATGAAAATTTTGAGAAGCAATAAGAAGCTTGGTTAGTGTTTTGGAGTCAAATATGACTAGATGTCATGTGTATGATTGAGTATAAGAACTAGAATGGCAACCGATTCCCAATAGCTAAAGTTATGTTTCCCTGTTAGAAGATACAAAGCCAAAGAATCATACGGACTTCGTGTACACCATCAAAATTTTGAGAGGCAATAAGAAGCTTGGTTAGTATTTTAGAGTCAAATTTTACAGGATATCATGTGTATCATTGAGTATAAGAACTAGAACCGCAACCGATTCCCAAAAGCTAAAGTAATGTTTCTTGTTTGAAGATACAAAGCCAAAGACTCATACCGACTTCGGCTACACCATCAAAGCTTTGTGAGGCAATAAGAAGCTTGGTTAGTTTTTCGGAATCAAATATGGCTAGATGTCATGTGTATGATTGAGTATAAGAACTAGAACCGCAACTAATTCCCAAAAGCTAAATTAATGTTTCCTTGTTAGAAGATACAAAGCTAAAAACTCATACGGACTTCGGCTAAGCCATTCATGTTTTGAGAAGCAATAGGAAGCTTGGTTATTTTTTTGGAGTCAAATATGACTGATGTCATGTGTATGATTGAGTATAAGAACTAGAACCGCAACCGTTTCCCAAAAGCTAAAGTAGTGTTTCCTTGTTAGAACATACAAAGCAAAAGAATCATATGGACTTCAGCTACACCATCAAAGCTTTGAGGAACAATAAGAAAAGCTTTGTTATGGTTTTGGAGTCACATATGACTAGAGGTCATGTGGATGATTGAGTATAAGAACTAGAACTGCAACTGGTTCCCAAAAGCTAAAGTAATGTTTCCTAGTTAGAAGATACAAAGCCAAAGACTCATACGGACTTTGGCTACACCATCAAAGTTTTGAGAAGCAATAAGTAGCTTGGTTAGTATTTTGGTGTCAAATAAGACTAGATGTCATGTGTATGATTAAGTATAAGAACTTTAACCACAACTGATTCCCAAAAGCTAAAGTAATGTTTCCTTGTTAGAAGATACAAAGCTAAAAACTCATACGGACTTCGGCTAAGCCATCAAAATTTTGAGAAGCAATAAGAAGTTTGGTTAGTGTTTTGGAGTCAAATATGACTAGATGTCATGTGTATGATTGAGTATAAGAACTAGAACCGCAACCGTTTCCCGAAAGCTAAAGTAGTGTTTCCTTGTTAGAAGCTACAAAGCCAAAGACTCATACAGACTTCGGCTACACCATCAAAGTTTTGAGAAGCAATAATAAGCTTGGTTAGTATTTTGGAGTCAAATAAGACAAGATGTTATGTGTTTGATTGAGTATAAGAACTAGAACCGCAACATCTTCCGAAAAGCTAAAGTTGTGTTTCCCTTCTAGAAGATACAAAGCCAAAAACTCATACGGACTTTGGCTACACCATCAAAGCTTTAAGAAGCAACAAGAAGTTTGGTTAGTGTTTTGGAGTCAAAAAAGATTATATGTCATGTGTAGTATTGAGTATAAAAACTAGAACCACAACTGGATCCCAAAAGCAAAAGTAGTGTTTCCTTGTTAGAAGATACAAAGCCAAAGACTCATACGGACTTCGGCTACACCATGAAAATTTTGAGAAGCAATAAGAAGCTTGGTTAGTGTTTTGGAGTCAAATATGACTAGATGTCATGTGTATGATTGAGTATAAGAACTAGAATGGCAACCGATTCCCAATAGCTAAAGTTATGTTTCCTTGTTTGAAGATACAAAGCTAAAGACTCATACGGACTTCGTGTACACCATCAAAATTTTGAGAAGCAATAAGAAGCTTGGTTAGTATTTTAGAGTCAAATATTACAGGATATCATGTGTATCATTGAGTATAAGAACTAGGACCGCAACCGATTCCCAAAAGCTAAAGTAATGTTTCTTGTTTGTAGATACAAAGCCAAAGACTCATACCGACTTTGGCTACACCATCAAAGCTTTGTGAGGCAATAAGAAGCTTGGTTAGTTTTTCGGAATCAAATATGGCTAGATGTCATGTGTATGATTGAGTATAAGAACTAGAACCGCAACTAATTCCCAAAAGCTAAATTAATGTTTCCTTGTTAGAAGATACAAAGCTAAAAACTCATACGGACTTCGGCTAAGCCATTCATGTTTTGAGAAGCAATAGGAAGCTTGGTTATTTTTTTGGAGTCAAATATGACTGATGTCATGTGTATGATTGAGTATAAGAACTAGAACCGCAACCGTTTCCCAAAAGCTAAAGTAGTGTTTCCTTGTTAGAACATACAAAGCAAAAGAATCATATGGACTTCAGCTACACCATCAAAGCTTTGAGGAACAATAAGAAAAGCTTTGTTATGGTTTTGGAGTCACATATGACTAGAGGTCATGTGGATGATTGAGTATAAGAACTAGAACTGCAACTGGTTCCCAAAAGCTAAAGTAATGTTTCCTAGTTAGAAGATACAAAGCCAAAGACTCATACGGACTTTGGCTACACCATCAAAGTTTTGAGAAGCAATAAGTAGCTTGGTTAGTATTTTGGTGTCAAATAAGACTAGATGTCATGTGTATGATTAAGTATAAGAACTTTAACCACAACTGATTCCCAAAAGCTAAAGTAATGTTTCCTTGTTAGAAGATACAAAGCTAAAAACTCATACGGACTTCGGCTAAGCCATCAAAATTTTGAGAAGCAATAAGAAGTTTGGTTAGTGTTTTGGAGTCAAATATGACTAGATGTCATGTGTATGATTGAGTATAAGAACTAGAACCGCAACCGTTTCCCAAAAGCTAAAGTAGTGTTTCCTTGTTAGAAGCTACAAAGCCAAAGACTCATACAGACTTCGGCTACACCATCAAAGTTTTGAGAAGCAATAAGAAGCTTGGTTAGTATTTTGGAGTCAAATAAGACAAGATGTTATGTGTTTGATTGAGTATAAGAACTAGAACCGCAACATCTTCCCAAAAGCTAAAGTTGTGTTTCCCTTCTAGAAGATACAAAGCCAAAAACTCATACGGACTTTGGCTACACCATCAAAGCTTTAAGAAGCAACAAGAAGTTTGGTTAGTGTTTTGGAGTCAAAAAAGATTATATGTCATGTGTAGTATTGAGTATAAAAACTAGAACCACAACTGGATCCCAAAAGCAAAAGTAGTGTTTCCTTGTTAGAAGATACAAAGGCAAAGACTCATACGGACTTCGGCTACACCATGAAAATTTTGAGAAGCAATAAGAAGCTTGGTTAGTGTTTTGGAGTCAAATATGACTAGATGTCATGTGTATGATTGAGTATAAGAACTAGAATGGCAACCGATTCCCAATAGCTAAAGTTATGTTTCCTTGTTTGAAGATACAAAGCTAAAGACTCATACGGACTTCGTGTACACCATCAAAATTTTGAGAAGCAATAAGAAGCTTGGTTAGTATTTTAGAGTCAAATATTACAGGATATCATGTGTATCATTGAGTATAAGAACTAGGACCGCAACCGATTCCCAAAAGCTAAAGTAATGTTTCTTGTTTGTAGATACAAAGCCAAAGACTCATACCGACTTCGGCTACACCATCAAAGCTTTGTGAGGCAATAAGAAGCTTGGTTAGTTTTTCGGAATCAAATATGGCTAGATGTCATGTGTATGATTGAGTATAAGAACTAGAACCGCAACTAATTCCCAAAAGCTAAATTAATGTTTCCTTGTTAGAAGATACAAAGCTAAAAACTCATACGGACTTCGGCTAAGCCATTCATGTTTTGAGAAGCAATAGGAAGCTTGGTTATTTTTTTGGAGTCAAATATGACTGATGTCATGTGTATGATTGAGTATAAGAATTAGAACCGCAACCGTTTCCCAAAAGCTAAAGTAGTGTTTCCTTGTTAGAACATACAAAGCAAAAGAATCATATGGACTTCAGCTACACCATCAAAGCTTTGAGGAACAATAAGAAAAGCTTTGTTATGGTTTTGGAGTCACATATGACTAGAGGTCATGTGGATGATTGAGTATAAGAACTAGAACTGCAACTGGTTCCCAAAAGCTAAAGTAATGTTTCCTAGTTAGAAGATACAAAGCCAAAGACTCATACGGACTTTGGCTACACCATCAAAGTTTTGAGAAGCAATAAGTAGCTTGGTTAGTATTTTGGTGTCAAATAAGACAAGATGTTATGTGTATGATTAAGTATAAGAACTTTAACCACAACTGATTCCCAAAAGCTAAAGTAATGTTTCCTTGTTAGAAGATACAAAGCTAAAAACTCATACGGACTTCGGCTAAGCCATCAAAATTTTGAGAAGCAATAAGAAGTTTGGTTAGTGTTTTGGAGTCAAATATGACTAGATGTCATGTGTATGATTGAGTATAAGAACTAGAACCGCAACCGTTTCCCAAAAGCTAAAGTAGTGTTTCCTTGTTAGAAGCTACAAAGCCAAAGACTCATACAGACTTCGGCTACACCATCAAAGTTTTGAGAAGCAATAAGAAGCTTGGTTAGTATTTTGGAGTCAAATAAGACAAGATGTTATGTGTTTGATTGAGTATAAGAACTAGAACCGCAACATCTTCCCAAAAGCTAAAGTTGTGTTTCCCTTCTAGAAGATACAAAGCCAAAAACTCATACGGACTTTGGCTACACCATCAAAGCTTTAAGAAGCAACAAGAAGTTTGGTTAGTGTTTTGGAGTCAAAAAAGATTATATGTCATGTGTAGTATTGAGTATAAAAACTAGAACCACAACTGGATCCCAAAAGCAAAAGTAGTGTTTCCTTGTTAGAAGATACAAAGGCAAAGACTCATACGGACTTCGGCTACACCATGAAAATTTTGAGAAGCAATAAGAAGCTTGGTTAGTGTTTTGGAGTCAAATATGACTAGATGTCATGTGTATGATTGAGTATAAGAACTAGAATGGCAACCGATTCCCAATAGCTAAAGTTATGTTTCCCTGTTAGAAGATACAAAGCCAAAGAATCATACGGACTTCGTGTACACCATCAAAATTTTGAGAAGCAATAAGAAGCTTGGTTAGTATTTTAGAGTCAAATATTACAGGATATCATGTGTATCATTGAGTATAAGAACTAGAACCGCAACCGATTCCCAAAAGCTAAAGTAATGTTTCTTGTTTGAAGATACAAAGCCAAAGACTCATACCGACTTCGGCTACACCATCAAAGCTTTGTGAGGCAATAAGAAGCTTGGTTAGTTTTTCGGAATCAAATATGGCTAGATGTCATGTGTATGATTGAGTATAAGAACTAGAACCGCAACTAATTCCCAAAAGCTAAATTAATGTTTCCTTGTTAGAAGATACAAAGCTAAAAACTCATACGGACTTCGGCTAAGCCATTCATGTTTTGAGAAGCAATAGGAAGCTTGGTTATTTTTTTGGAGTCAAATATGACTGATGTCATGTGTATGATTGAGTATAAGAATTAGAACCGCAACCGTTTCCCAAAAGCTAAAGTAGTGTTTCCTTGTTAGAACATACAAAGCAAAAGAATCATATGGACTTCAGCTACACCATCAAAGCTTTGAGGAACAATAAGAAAAGCTTTGTTATGGTTTTGGAGTCACATATGACTAGAGGTCATGTGGATGATTGAGTATAAGAACTAGAACTGCAACTGGTTCCCAAAAGCTAAAGTAATGTTTCCTAGTTAGAAGATACAAAGCCAAAGACTCATACGGACTTTGGCTACACCATCAAAGTTTTGAGAAGCAATAAGTAGCTTGGTTAGTATTTTGGTGTCAAATAAGACAAGATGTTATGTGTATGATTAAGTATAAGAACTTTAACCACAACTGATTCCCAAAAGCTAAAGTAATGTTTCCTTGTTAGAAGATACAAAGCTAAAAACTCATACGGACTTCGGCTAAGCCATCAAAATTTTGAGAAGCAATAAGAAGTTTGGTTAGTGTTTTGGAGTCAAATATGACTAGATGTCATGTGTATGATTGAGTATAAGAACTAGAACCGCAACCGTTTCCCAAAAGCTAAAGTAGTGTTTCCTTGTTAGAAGCTACAAAGCCAAAGACTCATACAGACTTCGGCTACACCATCAAAGTTTTAAGAAGCAATAAGAAGCTTGGTTAGTATTTTGGAGTCAAATAAGACAAGATGTTATGTGTTTGATTGAGTATAAGAACTAGAACCGCAACATCTTCCCAAAAGCTAAAGTTGTGTTTCCCTTCTAGAAGATACAAAGCCAAAAACTCATACGGACTTTGGCTACACCATCAAAGCTTTAAGAAGCAACAAGAAGTTTGGTTAGTGTTTTGGAGTCAAAAAAGATTATATGTCATGTGTAGTATTGAGTATAAAAACTAGAACCACAACTGGATCCCAAAAGCAAAAGTAGTGTTTCCTTGTTAGAAGATACAAAGGCAAAGACTCATACGGACTTCGGCTACACCATGAAAATTTTGAGAAGCAATAAGAAGCTTGGTTAGTGTTTTGGAGTCAAATATGACTAGATGTCATGTGTATGATTGAGTATAAGAACTAGAACCGCAACTAATTCCCAAAAGCTATATTAATGTTTCTTTGTTAGAAGATACAAAGCTAAAAACTCATACGGACTTCGGCTAAGCCATTCATGTTTTGAGAAGCAATAGGAAGCTTGGTTATTTTTTTGGAGTCAAATATGACTGATGTCATGTGTATGATTGAGTATAAGAAGTAGAACCGCAACCGATTCCCAAAAGCTAAAGTAATGTTTCCTTGTTTGAAGATACAAAGTCAAAGACTCATACGGACTTCGGCTACACCATCAAAACTTTGTGAGGCAATAAGAAGCTTCGTTATTTTTAGAGTCAAATATGACTAGATGTCATGTGTATGATTAAGTATAAGAACTAGAACCACAACTGATTCCCAAAAGCTAAAGTAATGTTTCCTTGTTGGAAGATACAAAGCTAAAAACTCATACGGACTTCGGCTAAGCCATCAAAATTTTGAGAAGCAATAAGAAGCTTGGTTAGTGTTTTGGAGTCAAATATGACTAGATGTCATGTGTATGATTGAGTATAAGAACTAGAACCGCAACCGTTTCCCGAAAGCTAAAGTAGTGTTTCCTTGTTAGAAGCTACAAAGCCAAAGACTCATACAGACTTCGGCTACACCATCAAAGTTTTGAGAAGCAATAATAAGCTTGGTTAGTATTTTGGAGTCAAATAAGACAAGATGTTATGTGTTTGATTGAGTATAAGAACTAGAACCGCAACATCTTCCGAAAAGCTAAAGTTGTGTTTCCCTTCTAGAAGATACAAAGCCAAAAACTCATACGGACTTTGGCTACACCATCAAAGATTTAAGAAGCAACAAGAAGTTTGGTTAGTGTTTTGAAGTCAAAAAAGACTATATGTCATGTGTAGTATTGAGTATAAAAACTAGAACCGCAACTGGTTCCCAAAAGCAAAAGTTATGTTTCCTTGTTAGAAGATACAAAGCCAAAGACTCATACGGACTTCGGCTACACCATGAAAATTTTGAGAAGCAATAAGAAGCTTGGTTAGTGTTTTGGAGTCAAATATGACTAGATGTCATGTGTATGATTGAGTATAAGAACTAGAACCGCAACCGTTTCCCAAAAGCTAAAGTAGTGTTTCCTTGTTAGAAGCTACAAAGCCAAAGACTCATACGGACTTCGTGTACACCATCAAAATTTTGAGAAGCAATAAGAAGCTTGGTTAGTATTTTAGAGTGAAATATTACAGGATATCATGTGTATCATTGAGTATAAGAACTAGAACCGCAACCGATTCCCAAAAGCTAAAGTAATGTTTCTTGTTTGTAGATACAAATCCAAAGACTCATACCGACTTCGGCTACACCATCAAAGCTTTGTGAGGCAATAAGAAGCTTGGTTAGTTTTTCGGAATCAAATATGGCTAGATGTCATGTGTATGATTGAGTATAAGAACTAGAACCGCAACTAATTCCGAAAAGCTAAATTAATGTTTCCTTGTTAGAAGATACAAAGCTAAAAACTCATACGGACTCCGGCTAAGCCATTAATGTTTTGAGAAGCAATAAGAAGCTTGGTTATTTTTTTTGGAGTCAAATATGACTAGATGTCATGTGTATGATTGAGTATAAGAACTAGAACCGCAACCGATTCCCAAAACCTAAAGTAATATTTCCTTGTTTGAAGATACAAAGTCAAAGACTCATACGGACTTCGGCTACACCATCAAAACTTTGTGAGGCAATAAGAAGCTTCGTTAGTTTTTTGGAGTCAAATATGACTAGATGTCATGTGTATGATTAAGTATAAGAACTAGAACCACAACTGATTCCCAAAAGCTAAAGTAATGTTTCCTTGTTAGAAGATACAAAGCTAAAAACTCATACGGACTTCGGCTAAGCCATCAAAATTTTGAGAAGCAATAAGAAGCTTGGTTAGTGTTTTAGAGTCAAATATGACTAGATGTCATGTGTATGATTGAGTATAAGAACTAGAACCGCAACCATTTCCCAAAAGCTAAAGTAGTGTTTCCTTGTTAGAAGCTACAAAGCCAAAGACTCATACGGACTTCGGCTACACCATCAAAGTTTTGAGAAGCAATTAGAAGCTTGGTTAGTATTTTGGAGTCAAATAAGACAAGATGTTATGTGTTTGATTGAGTATAAGAACTAGAACCGCAACATCTTCCCAAAAGCTAAAGTTGTGTTTCCCTTCTAGAAGATACAAAGCCAAAAACTCATACGGACTTTGGCTACACCATCAAAGCTTTAAGAAGCAACAAGAAGTTTGGTTAGTGTTTTGGAGTCAAAAAAGACTATATGTCATGTGTAGTATTGAGTATAAAAACTAGAACCGCAACTGGTTCCCAAAAGCAAAAGTAGTGTTTCCTTGTTAGAAGATACAAAGCCAAAGACTCATACGGACTTCGGCTACACCATGAAAATTTTGAGAAGCAATAAGAAGCTTGGTTAGTGTTTTGGAGTCAAATATGACTAGATGTCATGTGTATGATTGAGTATAAGAACTAGAATGGCAACCGATTCCCAATAGCTAAAGTTATGTTTCCTTGTTAGAAGATACAAAGCCAAAGACTAATACGGACTTCGTGTACACCATCAAAATTTTGAGAAGCAATAAGAAGCTTGGTTAGTATTTTAGAGTCAAATATTACAGGATATCATGTGTATCATTGAGTATAAGAACTAGAACCGCAACCGATTCCCAAAAGCTAAAGTAATGTTTCTTGTTTGTAGATACAAAGCCAAAGACTCATACCGACTTCGGCTACACCATCAAAGCTTTGTGAGGCAATAAGAAGCTTGGTTAGTTTTTCGGAATCAAATATGGCTAGATGTCATGTGTATGATTGAGTATAAGAACTAGAACCGCAACTAATTCCCAAAAGCTAAATTAATGTTTCCTTGTTAGAAGATACAAAGCTAAAAACTCATACGGACTTTGGCTAAGCCATTAATGTTTTGAGAAGCAATAAGAAGCTTGGTTATTTTTTTGGAGTCAAATATGACTAGATGTCATGTGTATGATTGAGTATAACAACTAGAACCGCAACCGTTTCCCAAAAGCTAAAGTAGTGTTTCCTTGTTAGAAGTTACAAAGCCAAAGAATCATATGGAATTCAGCTACACCATCAAAGCTTTGAGAAGCAATAAGAAGCTTTGTTAGTTTTTTGGAGTCAAATATGACAAGATGTTATGTGTTTGATTGTGTTTCCCTTCTAGAAGATACAAAGCCAAAAACTCGTACGGACTTTGGCTACACCATCAAAGCTTTAAGAAGCAACAAGAAGTTTGGTTAGTGTTTTGGAGTCAAAAAACACTATATGTCATGTGTAGTATTGAGTATAAAAACTAGAACCGCAACTGGTTCCCAAAAGCAAAAGTTATGTTTCCTTGTTAGAAGATACAAAGCCAAAGACTCATACGGACTTCGGCTACACCATGAAAATTTTGAGAAGCAATAAGAAGCTTGGTTAGTGTTTTGGAGTCAAATATGACTAGATGTCATGTGTATGATTGAGTATAAGAACTAGAATGGCAACCGATTCCCAATAGCTAAAGTTATGTTTCCTTGTTTGAAGATACAAAGCTAAAGACTCATACGGACTTCGTGTACACCATCAAAATTTTGAGAAGCAATAAGAAGCCTTGTTAGTGTTTTGGAGTCAAATATGACTAGATGTCATGTGTATGATTGAGTATAAGAACTAGAACCGCAACCGTTTCCCAAAAGCTAAAGTAGTGTTTCCTTGTTAGAAGCTACAAAGCCAAAGACTCATACGGACTTCGGCTACACCATCAAAGTTTTGAGAAGCAATAAGAAGCTTGGTTAGTATTTTGGAGTAAAATAAGACAAGATGTTATGTGTTTGATTGAGTATAAGAACTAGAACCGCAACATCTTCCCAAAAGCTAAAGTTGTGTTTCCCTTCTAGAAGATACAAAGCCAAAAACTCATACGGACTTTGGCTACACCATCAAAGCTTTAAGAAGCAACAAGAAGTTTGGTTAGTGTTTTGGAGTAAAAAAAGACTATATCTCATGTGTAGTATTGAGTATAAAAACTAGAACCGCAACTGGTTCCCAAAAGCAAAAGTAGTGTTTCCTTGTTAGAAGATACAAAGCCAAAGACTCATACGGACTTCGGCTACACCATGAAAATTTTGAGAAGCAATAAGAAGCTTGGTTAGTGTTTTGGAGTCAAATATGACTAGATGTCATGTGTATGATTGAGAATAAGAACTAGAATGGCAACCGATTCCCAATAGCTAAAGTTATGTTTCCTTGTTAGAAGATACAAAGCCAAAGACTCATACGGACTTCGTGTACACCATCAAAATTTTGAGAAGCAATAAGAAGCTTGGTTAGTATTTTAGAGTGAAATATTACAGGATATCATGTGTATCATTGAGTATAAGAACTAGAACCGCAACCGATTCCCAAAAGCTAAAGTAATGTTTCTTGTTTGTAGATACAAATCCAAAGACTCATACCGACTTCGGCTACACCATCAAAGCTTTGTGAGGCAATAAGAAGCTTGGTTAGTTTTTCGGAATCAAATATGGCTAGATGTCATGTGTATGATTGAGTATAAGAACTAGAACCGCAACTAATTCCCAAAAGCTAAATTAATGTTTCCTTGTTAGAAGATACAAAGCTAAAAACTCATACGGACTTCGGCTAAGCCATTAATGTTTTGAGAAGCAATAGGAAGCTTAGTTATTTTTTTGGAGTCAAATATGACTAGATGTCATGTGTATGATTAAGTATAAGAACTAGAACCGCAACCGATTCCCAAAAGCTAAAGTAATGTTTCCTTGTTTGAAGACACAAAGTCAAAGACTCATACGGACTTCGGCTACACCATCAAAACTTTGTGAGGCAATAAGAAGCTTCGTTAGTTTTTTGGAGTCAAATACGACTAGATGTCATGTGTATGATTAAGTATAAGAACTAGAACCATAACTGATTCCCAAAAGCTAAAGTAATGTTTCCTTGTTAGAAGATACAAAGCTAAAAACTCATACGGACTTCGGCTAAGCCATCAAAATTTTGAGAAGCAATAAGAAGCTTGGTTAGTGTTTTGGAGTCAAATATGACTAGATGTCATGTGTATGATTGAGTATAAGAACTAGAACCGCAACCGTTTCCCAAAAGCTAAAGTAGTGTTTCCTTGTTAGAAGCTACAAAGCCAAAGACTCATACGGACTTCGGCTACACCATCAAAGTTTTGAGAAGCAATAAGAAGCTTGGTTAGTATTTTGGAGTCAAATAAGACAAGATGTTATGTGTTTGATTGAGTATAAGAACTAGAACCGCAACATCTTCCCAAAAGCTAAAGTTGTGTTTCCCTTCTAGAAGATACAAAGCCAAAAACTCATACGGACTTTGGCTACACCATCAAAGCTTTAAGAAGCAACAAGAAGTTTGGTTAGTGTTTTGGAGTAAAAAACGACTATATCTCATGTGTAGTATTGAGTATAAAAACTAGAACCGCAACTGGTTCCCAAAAGAAAAAGTAGTGTTTCCTTGTTAGAAGATACAAAGCCAAAGACTCATACGGACTTCGGCTACACCATGAAAATTTTGAGAAGCAATAAGAAGCTTGGTTAGTGTTTTGGAGTCAAATATGACTAGATGTCATGTGTATGATTGAGTATAAGAACTAGAATGGCAACCGATTCCCAATAGCTAAAGTTATGTTTCCTTGTTTGAAGATACAAAGCCAAAGACTCATACGGACTTCGTGTACACCATCAAAATTTTGAGAAGCAATAAGAAGCTTGGTTAGTATTTTAGAGTCAAATATTACAGGATATCATGTGTATATTGAGTATAAGAACTAGAACCGCAACCGATTCCCAAAAGCTAAAGTAATGTTTCTTGTTTGTAGATACAAAGCCAAAGACTCATACCGACTTCGGCTACACCATCAAAGCTTTGTGAGGCAATAAGAAGCTTGGTTAGTTTTTCGGAATCAAATATGGCTAGATGTCATGTGTATGATTGAGTATAAGAACTAGAACCGTAACTAATTCCCAAAAGCTAAATTAATGTTGCCTTGTTAGAAGATACAAAGCTAAAAACTCATACGGACTTCGGCTAAGCCATTAATGTTTTGAGAAGCAATAGGAAGCTTGGTTATTTTTTTGGAGTCAAATATGACTAGATGTCATGTGTATGATTGAGTATAAGAACTAGAACCGCAACCGATTCCCAAAAGCTAAAGTAATGTTTCCTTGTTTGAAGACACAAAGTCAAAGACTCATACGGACTTCGGCTACACCATCAAAACTTTGTGAGGCAATAAGAAGCTTCGTTAGTTTTTTGGAGTCAAATATGACTAGATGTCATGTGTATGATTAAGTATAAGAACTAGAACCATAACTGATTCCCAAAAGCTAAAGTAATGTTTCCTTGTTAGAAGATACAAAGCTAAAAACTCATACGGACTTCGGCTAAGCCATCAAAATTTTGAGAAGCAATAAGAAGCTTGGTTAGTGTTTTGGAGTCAAATATGACTAGATGTCATGTGTATGATTGAGTATAAGAACTAGAACCGCAACCGTTTCCCAAAAGCTAAAGTAGTGTTTCCTTGTTAGAAGCTACAAAGCCAAAGACTCATACGGACTTCGGCTACACCATCAAAGTTTTGAGAAGCAATAAGAAGCTTGGTTAGTATTTTGGAGTCAAATAAGACAAGATGTTATGTGTTTGATTGAGTATAAGAACTAGAACCGCAACATCTTCCCAAAAGCTAAAGTTGTGTTTCCCTTCTAGAAGATACAAAGCCAAAAACTCATACGGACTTTGGCTACACCATCAAAGCTTTAAGAAGCAACAAGAAGTTTGGTTAGTGTTTTGGAGTCAAAAAAGACTATATGTCATGTGTAGTATTGAGTATAAAAACTAGAACCGCAACTGGTTCCCAAAAGCAAAAGTAGTGTTTCCTTGTTAGAAGATACAAAGCCAAAGACTCATACGGACTTCGGCTACACCATGAAAATTTTGAGAAGCAATAAGAAGCTTGGTTAGTGTTTTGGAGTCAAATATGACTAGATGTCATGTGTATGATTGAGTATAAGAACTAGAATGGCAACCGATTCCCAATAGCTAAAGTTATGTTTCCTTGTTAGAAGATACAAAGCCAAAGACTCATACGGACTTCGTGTACACCATCAAAATTTTGAGAAGCAATAAGAAGCTTGGTTAGTATTTTAGAGTCAAATATTACAGGATATCATGTGTATCATTGAGTATAAGAACTAGAACCGCAACCGATTCCCAAAAGCTAAAGTAATGTTTCTTGTTTGTAGATACAAAGCCAAAGACTCATACCGACTTCGGCTACACCATCAAAGCTTTGTGAGGCAATAAGAAGCTTGGTTAGTTTTTCGGAATCAAATATGGCTAGATGTCATGTGTATGATTGAGTATAAGAACTAGAACCGCAACTAATTCCCAAAAGCTAAATTAATGTTTCCTTGTTAGAAGATACAAAGCTAAAAACTCATACGGACTTTGGCTAAGCCATTAATGTTTTGAGAAGCAATAAGAAGCTTGGTTATTTTTTTGGAGTCAAATATGACTAGATGTCATGTGTATGATTGAGTATAACAACTAGAACCGCAACCTTTTCCCAAAAGCTAAAGTAGTGTTTCCTTGTTAGAAGTTACAAAGCCAAAGAATCATATGGAATTCAGCTACACCATCAAAGCTTTGAGAAGCAATAAGAAGCTTTGTTAGTTTTTTGGAGTCAAATATGACAAGATGTTATGTGTTTGATTGAGTATAAGAACTAGAACCGCAACATCTTCCCAAAAGCTAAAGTTGTGTTTCCCTTCTAGAAGATACAAAGCCAAAAACTCATACGGACTTTGGCTACACCATCAAAGCTTTAAGAAGCAACAAGAAGTTTCGTTAGTGTTTTGGAGTCAAAAAAGACTATATGTCATGTGTAGTATTGAGTATAAAAACTAGAACCGCAACTGGTTCCCAAAAGCAAAAGTAGTGTTTCCTTGTTAGAAGATACAAAGCCAAAGACTCATACGGACTTCGGCTACACCATGAAAATTTTGAGAAGCAATAAGAAGCTTGGTTAGTGTTTTGGAGTCAAATATGACTAGATGTCATGTGTATGATTGAGTATAAGAACTAGAATGGCAACCGATTCCCAATAGCTAAAGTTATGTTTCCTTGTTTGAAGATACAAAGCCAAAGACTCATACGGACTTCGTGTACACCATCAAAATTTTGAGAAGCAATAAGAAGCTTGGTTAGTATTTTAGAGTCAAATATTACAGGATATCATGTGTATATTGAGTATAAGAACTAGAACCGCAACCGATTCCCAAAAGCTAAAGTAATGTTTCTTGTTTGTAGATACAAAGCCAAAGACTCATACCGACTTCGGCTACACCATCAAAGCTTTGTGAGGCAATAAGAAGCTTGGTTAGTTTTTCGGAATCAAATATGGCTAGATGTCATGTGTATGATTGAGTATAAGAACTAGAACCGTAACTAATTCCCAAAAGCTAAATTAATGTTTCCTTGTTAGAAGATACAAAGCTAAAAACTCATACGGACTTCGGCTAAGCCATTAATGTTTTGAGAAGCAATAGGAAGCTTGGTTATTTTTTTGGAGTCAAATATGACTAGATGTCATGTGTATGATTGAGTATAAGAACTAGAACCGCAACCGATTCCCAAAAGCTAAAGTAATGTTTCCTTGTTTGAAGACACAAAGTCAAAGACTCATACGGACTTTGGCTACACCATCAAAACTTTGTGAGGCAATAAGAAGCTTCGTTAGTTTTTTGGAGTCAAATATGACTAGATGTCATGTGTATGATTAAGTATAAGAACTAGAACCATAACTGATTCCCAAAAGCTAAAGTAATGTTTCCTTGTTAGAAGATACAATGCTAAAAACTCATACGGACTTCGGCTAAGCCATCAAAATTTTGAGAAGCAATAAGAAGCTTGGTTAGTGTTTTGGAGTCAAATATGACTAGATGTCATGTGTATGATTGAGTATAAGAACTAGAACCGCAACCGTTTCCCAAAAGCTAAAGTAGTGTTTCCTTGTTAGAAGCTACAAAGCCAAAGACTCATACGGATTTCGGCTACACCATCAAAGTTTTGAGAAGCAATAAGAAGCTTGGTTAGTATTTTGGAGTCAAATAAGACAAGATGTTATGTGTTTGATTGAGTATAAGAACTATAACCGCAACATCTTCCCAAAAGCTAAAGTTGTGTTTCCCTTCTAGAAGATACAAAGCCAAAAATTCATACGGACTTTGGCTACACCATCAAAGCTTTAAGAAGCAACAAGAAGTTTGGTTAGTGTTTTGGAGTCAAAAAAGACTATATGTCATGTGTAGTATTGAGTATAAAAACTAGAACCGCAACTGGTTCCCAAAAGCAAAAGTAGTGTTTCCTTGTTAGAAGATACAAAGCCAAAGACTCATACGGACTTCGGCTACACCATGAAAATTTTGAGAAGCAATATGAAGCTTGGTTAGTGTTTTGGAGTCAAATATGACTAGATGTCATGTGTATGATTGAGTATAAGAACTAGAACCGCAACCGTTTCCCAAAAGCTAAAGTAGTGTTTCCTTGTTAGAAGCTACAAAGCCAAAGACTCATACGGACTTCGGCTACACCATCAAAGTTTTGAGAAGCAATAAGAAGCTTGGTTAGTATTTTGGAGTCAAATAAGACAAGATGTTATGTGTTTGATTGAGTATAAGAACTAGAACCGCAACATCTTCCCAAAAGCTAAAGTTGTGTTTCCCTTCTAGAAGATACAAAGCCAAAAACTCATACGGACTTTGGCTACACCATCAAAGCTTTAAGAAGCAACAAGAAGTTTGGTTAGTGTTTTGGAGTAAAAAACGACTATATCTCATGTGTAGTATTGAGTATAAAAACTAGAACCGCAACTGGTTCCCAAAAGCAAAAGTAGTGTTTCCTTGTTAGAAGATACAAAGCCAAAGACTCATACGGACTTCGGCTACACCATGAAAATTTTGAGAAGCAATAAGAAGCTTGGTTAGTGTTTTGGAGTCAAATATGACTAGATGTCATGTGTATGATTGAGAATAAGAACTAGAATGGCAACCGATTCCCTATAGCTAAAGTTATGTTTCCTTGTTAGAAGATACAAAGCCAAAGACTCATACGGACTTCGTGTACACCATCAAAATTTTGAGAAGCAATAAGAAGCTTGGTTAGTATTTTAGAGTGAAATATTACAGGATATCATGTGTATCATTGAGTATAAGAACTAGAACCGCAACCGATTCCCAAAAGCTAAAGTAATGTTTCTTGTTTGTAGATACAAATCCAAAGACTCATACCGACTTCGGCTACACCATCAAAGCTTTGTGAGGCAATAAGAAGCTTGGTTAGTTTTTCGGAATCAAATATGGCTAGATGTCATGTGTATGATTGAGTATAAGAACTAGAACCGCAACTAATTCCCAAAAGCTAAATTAATGTTTCCTTGTTAGAAGATACAAAGCTAAAAACTCATACGGACTCCGGCTAAGCCATTAATGTTTTGAGAAGCAATAAGAAGCTTGGTTATTTTTTTTGGAGTCAAATATGACTAGATGTCATGTGTATGATTGAGTATAAGAACTAGAACCGCAACCGATTCCCAAAACCTAAAGTAATATTTCCTTGTTTGAAGATACAAAGTCAAAGACTCATACGGACTTCGGCTACACCATCAAAACTTTGTGAGGCAATAAGAAGCTTCGTTAGTTTTTTGGAGTCAAATATGACTAGATGTCATGTGTATGATTAAGTATAAGAACTAGAACCATAACTGATTCCCAAAAGCTAAAGTAATGTTTCCTTGTTAGAAGATACAAAGCTAAAAACTCATACGGACTTCGGCTAAGCCATCAAAATTTTGAGAAGCAATAAGAAGCTTGGTTAGTGTTTTGGAGTCAAATATGACTAGATGTCATGTGTATGATTGAGTATAAGAACTAGAACCGCAACCGTTTCCCAAAAGCTAAAGTAGTGTTTCCTTGTTAGAAGCTACAAAGCCAAAGACTCATACGGACTTCGGCTACACCATCAAAGTTTTGAGAAGCAATAAGAAGCTTGGTTAGTATTTTGGAGTCAAATAAGACAAGATGTTATGTGTTTGATTGAGTATAAGAACTAGAACCGCAACATCTTCCCAAAAGCTAAAGTTGTGTTTCCCTTCTAGAAGATACAAAGCCAAAAACTCATACGGACTTTGGCTACACCATCAAAGCTTTAAGAAGCAACAAGAAGTTTGGTTAGTGTTTTGGAGTAAAAAACGACTATATCTCATGTGTAGTATTGAGTATAAAAACTAGAACCGCAACTGGTTCCCAAAAGCAAAAGTAGTGTTTCCTTGTTAGAAGATACAAAGCCAAAGACTCATACGGACTTCGGCTACACCATGAAAATTTTGAGAAGCAATATGAAGCTTGGTTAGTGTTTTGGAGTCAAATATGACTAGATGTCATGTGTATGATTGAGTATAAGAACTAGAATGGCAACCGATTCCCAATAGCTAAAGTTATGTTTCCTTGTTAGAAGATACAAAGCCAAAGACTCATACGGACTTCGTGTACACCATCAAAATTTTGAGAAGCAATAAGAAGCTTGGTTAGTATTTTAGAGTCAAATATTACAGGATATCATGTGTATCATTGAGTATAAGAACTAGAACCGCAACCGATTCCCAAAAGCTAAAGTAATGTTTCTTGTTTGTAGATACAAAGCCAAAGACTCATACCGACTTCGGCTACACCATCAAAGCTTTGTGAGGCAATAAGAAGCTTGGTTAGTTTTTCGGAATCAAATATGGCTAGATGTCATGTGTATGATTGAGTATAAGAACTAGAACCGCAACTAATTCCCAAAAGCTAAATTAATGTTTCCTTGTTAGAAGATACAAAGCTAAAAACTCATACGGACTTCGGCTAAGCCATTAATGTTTTGAGAAGCAATAGGAAGCTTGGTTATTTTTTTGGAGTCAAATATGACTAGATGTCATGTGTATGATTGAGTATAAGAACTAGAACCGCAACCGATTCCCAAAAGCTAAAGTAATGTTTCCTTGTTTGAAGATACAAAGTCAAAGACTCATACGGACTTCGGCTACACCATCAAAACTTTGTGAGGCAATAAGAAGCTTCGTTAGTTTTTGGGAGTCAAATATGACTAGATGTTATGGGTTTGATTGAGTATAAGAACTAGAACCGCAACATCTTCCCAAAAGCTAAAGTTGTGTTTCCCTTCTAGAAGATACAAAGCCAAAAACTCATACGGACTTTGGCTACACCATCAAAGCTTTAAGAAGCAACAAGAAGTTTCGTTAGTGTTTTGGAGTAAAAAAAGACTATATGTCATGTGTAGTATTGAGTATAAAAACTAGAACCGCAACTGGTTCCCAAAAGCAAATTTAGTGTTTCCTTGTTAGAAGATACAAAGCCAAAGACACATACGGACTTCGGCAACACCATGAAAATTTTGAGAAGCAATAAGAAGCTTGGTTAGTGTTTTGGAGTCAAATATGACTAGATGTCATGTGTATGATTGAGTATAAGAACTAGCATGGCAACCGATTCCCAATAGCTAAAGTTATGTTTCCTTGTTAGAAGATACAAAGCCAAAGACTCATACGGACTTCGTGTACACCGTCAAAATTTTGAGTAGCAATAAGAAGCTTGGTTAGTATTTTAGAGTGAAATATTACAGGATATCATGTGTATCATTGAGTATAAGAACTAGAACCGCAACCGATTCCCAAAAGCTAAAGTAATGTTCTTGTTTGTAGATACAAAGCCAAAGACTCATACCGACTTCGGCTACACCATCAAAGCTTTGTGAGGCAATAAGAAGCTTGGTTAGTTTTTCGGAATCAAATATGGCTAGATGTCATGTGTATGATTGAGTATAAGAACTAGAACCGCAACTAATTCCCAAAAGCTAAATTAATGTTTCCTTGTTAGAAGATACAAAGCTAAAGACTCATACGGACTTCGGCTAAGCCATTAATGTTTTGAGAAGCAATAGGAAGCTTGGTTATTTTTTTGGAGTCAAATATGACTAGATGTCATGTGTATGATTGAGTATAAGAACTAGAACCGCAACCGTTTCCCAAAAGCTAAAGTAGTGTTTCCTTGTTAGAAGCTACAAAGCCAAAGACTCATACGGACTTCGGCTACACCATCAAAGTTTTGAGAAGCAATAAGAAGCTTGGTTAGTATTTTGGAGTCAAATAAGACAAGATGATATGTGTTTGATTGAGTATAAGAACTATAACCGCAACATCTTCCCAAAAGCTAAAGTTGTGTTTCCCTTCTAGAAGATACAAAGCCAAAAACTCATACGGACTTTGGCTACACCATCAAAGCTTTAAGAAGCAACAAGAAGTTTGGTTAGTGTTTTGGAGTCAAAAAAGACTATATGTCATGGGTAGTATTGAGTATAAAAACTAGAACCGCAACTGGTTCCCAAAAGCAAAAGTAGTGTTTCCTTGTTAGAAGATACAAAGCCAAAGACTCATACGGACTTTGGCTACACCATCAAAGTTTTGAGAAGCAATAAGTAGCTTGGTTAGTATTTTGGAGTCAAATAAGACAAGATGTTATGTGTTTGATTGAGTATAAGAACTATAACCGCAACATCTTCCCAAAAGCTAAAGTTGTGTTTCCCTTCTAGAAGATACAAAGCCAAAAACTCATACGGACTTTGGCTACACCATCAAAGCTTTAAGAAGCAACAAGAAGTTTGGTTAGTGTTTTGGAGTCAAAAAAGACTATATGTCATGTGTAGTATTGAGTATAAAAACTAGAACCGCAACTGGTTCCCAAAAGAAAAAGTAGTGTTTCCTTGTTAGAAGATACAAAGCCAAAGACTCATACGGACTTCGGCTACACCATGAAAATTTTGAGAAGCAATAAGAAGCTTGGTTAGTGTTTTGGAGTCAAATATGACTAGATGTCATGTGTATGATTGAGTATAAGAACTAGAATGGCAACCGATTCCCAATAGCTAAAGTTATGTTTCCTTGTTTGAAGATACAAAGCCAAAGACTCATACGGACTTCGTGTACACCATCAAAATTTTGAGAAGCAATAAGAAGCTTGGTTAGTATTTTAGAGTCAAATATTACAGGATATCATGTGTATATTGAGTATAAGAACTAGAACCGCAACCGATTCCCAAAAGCTAAAGTAATGTTTCTTGTTTGTAGATACAAAGCCAAAGACTCATACCGACTTCGGCTACACCATCAAAGCTTTGTGAGGCAATAAGAAGCTTGGTTAGTTTTTCGGAATCAAATATGGCTAGATGTCATGTGTATGATTGAGTATAAGAACTAGAACCACAACTAATTCCCAAAAGCTAAATTAATGTTTCCTTGTTAGAAGATACAAAGCTAAAAACTCATACGGACTTCGGCTAAGCCATTAATGTTTTGAGAAGCAATAGGAAGCTTGGTTATTTTTTTGGAGTCAAATATGACTAGATGTCATGTGTATGATTGAGTATAAGAACTAGAACCGCAACCGATTCCCAAAAGCTAAAGTAATGTTTCCTTGTTTGAAGACACAAAGTCAAAGACTCATACGGACTTCGGCTACACCATCAAAACTTTGTGAGGCAATAAGAAGCTTTGTTAGTTTTTTGGAGTCAAATATGACTAGATGTCATGTGTATGATTAAGTATAAGAACTAGAACCATAACTGATTCCCAAAAGCTAAAGTAATGTTTCCTTGTTAGAAGATACAAAGCTAAAAACTCATACGGACTTCGGCTAAGCCATCAAAATTTTGAGAAGCAATAAGAAGCTTGGTTAGTGTTTTGGAGTCAAATATGACTAGATGTCATGTGTATGATTGAGTATAAGAACTAGAACCGCAACCGTTTCCAAAAAGCTAAAGTAGTGTTTCCTTGTTAGAAGCTACAAAGCCAAAGACTCATACGGACTTCGGCTACACCATCAAAGTTTTGAGAAGCAATAAGAAGCTTGGTTAGTATTTTGGAGTCAAATAAGACAAGATGTTATGTGTTTGATTGAGTATAAGAACTATAACCGCAACATCTTCCCAAAAGCTAAAGTTGTGTTTCCCTTCTAGAAGATACAAAGCCAAAAACTCATACGGACTTTGGCTACACCATCAAAGCTTTAAGAAGCAACAAGAAGTTTGGTTAGTGTTTTGGAGTCAAAAAAGACTATATGTCATGTGTAGTATTGAGTATAAAAACTAGAACCGCAACTGGTTCCCAAAAGAAAAAGTAGTGTTTCCTTGTTAGAAGATACAAAGCCAAAGACTCATACGGACTTCGGCTACACCATGAAAATTTTGAGAAGCAATAAGAAGCTTGGTTAGTGTTTTGGAGTCAAATATGACTAGATGTCATGTGTATGATTGAGTATAAGAACTAGAATGGCAACCGATTCCCAATAGCTAAAGTTATGTTTCCTTGTTTGAAGATACAAAGCCAAAGACTCATACGGACTTCGTGTACACCATCAAAATTTTGAGAAGCAATAAGAAGCTTGGTTAGTATTTTAGAGTCAAATATTACAGGATATCATGTGTATATTGAGTATAAGAACTAGAACCGCAACCGATTCCCAAAAGCTAAAGTAATGTTTCTTGTTTGTAGATACAAAGCCAAAGACTCATACCGACTTCGGCTACACCATCAAAGCTTTGTGAGGCAATAAGAAGCCTGGTTAGTTTTTCGGAATCAAATATGGCTAGATGTCATGTGTATGATTGAGTATAAGAACTAGAACCGTAACTAATTCCCAAAAGCTAAATTAATGTTGCCTTGTTAGAAGATACAAAGCTAAAAACTCATACGGACTTCGGCTAAGCCATTAATGTTTTGAGAAGCAATAGGAAGCTTGGTTATTTTTTTGGAGTCAAATATGACTAGATGTCATGTGTATGATTGAGTATAAGAACTAGAACCGCAACCGATTCCCAAAAGCTAAAGTAATGTTTCCTTGTTTGAAGACACAAAGTCAAAGACTCATACGGACTTCGGCTACACCATCAAAACTTTGTGAGGCAATAAGAAGCTTTGTTAGTTTTTTGGAGTCAAATATGACTAGATGTCATGTGTATGATTAAGTATAAGAACTAGAACCATAACTGATTCCCAAAAGCTAAAGTAATGTTTCCTTGTTAGAAGATACAAAGCTAAAAACTCATACGGACTTCGGCTAAGCCATCAAAATTTTGAGAAGCAATAAGAAGCTTGGTTAGTGTTTTGGAGTCAAATATGACTAGATGTCATGTGTATGATTGAGTATAAGAACTAGAACCGCAACCGTTTCCCAAAAGCTAAAGTAGTGTTTCCTTGTTAGAAGCTACAAAGCCAAAGACTCATACGGACTTCGGCTACACCATCAAAGTTTTGAGAAGCAATAAGAAGCTTGGTTAGTATTTTGGAGTCAAATAAGACAAGATGATATGTGTTTGATTGAGTATAAGAACTATAACCGCAACATCTTCCCAAAAGCTAAAGTTGTGTTTCCCTTCTAGAAGATACAAAGCCAAAAACTCATACGGACTTTGGCTACACCATCAAAGCTTTAAGAAGCAACAAGAAGTTTGGTTAGTGTTTTGGAGTCAAAAAAGACTATATGTCATGTGTAGTATTGAGTATAAAAACTAGAACCGCAACTGGTTCCCAAAAGAAAAAGTAGTGTTTCCTTGTTAGAAGATACAAAGCCAAAGACTCATACGGACTTTGGCTACACCATCAAAGTTTTGAGAAGCAATAAGTAGCTTGGTTAGTATTTTGGTGTCAAATAAGACAAGATGTTATGTGTATGATTAAGTATAAGAACTTTAACCACAACTGATTCCCAAAAGCTAAAGTAATGTTTCCTTGTTAGAAGATACAAAGCTAAAAACTCATACGGACTTCGGCTAAGCCATCAAAATTTTGAGAAGCAATAAGAAGCTTGGTTAGTGTTTTGGAGTCAAATATGACTAGATGTCATGTGTATGATTGAGTATAAGAACTAGAACCGCAACCGTTTCCCAAAAGCTAAAGTAGTGTTTCTTTGTTAGAAGCTACAAAGCCAAAGACTCATACGGACTTCAGCTACACCATCAAAGTTTTGAGAAGCAATAAGAAGCTTGGTTAGTGTTTTGGAGTAAAAAAAGACTATATGTCATGTGTAGTATTGAGTATAAAAACTATAACCGCAATTGGTTCCCAAAAGCAAAAGTAGTGTTTCCTTGTTAGCAGATACAAAGGCAAAGACTCATACGGACTTCGGCTACACCATCAAAGTTTTGAGAAGAAATAAGAAGCTTGGTTAGTATTTTGGAGTCAAATAAGACAAGATGTTATGTGTTTGATTGAGTATAAGAACTAGAACCGCAACATTTTCCCAAAAGCTAAAGTTGTGTTTCCCTTCTAGAAGATACAAAGCCAAAAACTCATACGGACTTTGGCTACACCATCAAAGCTTTAAGAAGCAACAAGAAGTTTCGTTAGTGTTTTGGGGTCAAAAAAGACTATATGTCGTGTGTAGTATTGAGTATAAAAACTAGAACCGCAACTGGTTCCCAAAAGCAAAAGTAGTGTTTCCTTGTTAGAAGATACAAAGCCAAAGACTCATACGGACTTCGGCTACACCATGAAAATTTTGAGAAGCAGTAAGAAGCTTGGTAAGTGTTTTGGAGTCAAATATGACTAGATGTCATGTGTATGATTGAATATAAGAACTAGAATGGCAACCGATTCCCAATAGCTAAAGTTATGTTTCCTTGTTAGAAGATACAAAGCCAAAGACTCATACGGACTTCGTGTACACCATCAAAATTTTGAGAAGCAATAAGAAGCTTGGTTAGTATTTTAGAGTCAAATATTACAGGATATCATGTGTATCATTGAGTATAAGAACTAGAACCGCAACCGATTCCCAAAAGCTAAAGTAATGTTTCTTGTTTGTAGATACAAAGCCAAAGACTCATACCGACTTCGGCTACACCATCAAAGCATTGTGAGGCAATAAGAAGCTTAGTTAGTTTTTCGGAATCAAATATGGCTAGATGTCATGTGTATGATTGAGTATAAGAACTAGAACCGCAACTAATTCCCAAAAGCTAAATTAATGTTTCCTTGTTAGAAGATACAAAGCTAAAAACTCATACGGACTTCGGCTAAGCCATCAAAATTTTGAGAAGCAATAAGAAGCTTGGTTAGTGTTTTGGAGTCAAATATGACTAGATGTCATGTGTATGATTGAGTATAAGAACTAGAACCGCAACCGTTTCCCAAAAGCTAAAGTAGTGTTTCCTTGTTAGAAGCTACAAAGCCAAAGACTCATACGGACTTCGGCTACACCATCAAAGTTTTGAGAAGCAATAAGAAGCTTGGTTAGTATTTTGGAGTCAAATAAGACAAGATGATATGTGTTTGATTGAGTATAAGAACTATAACCGCAACATCTTCCCAAAAGCTAAAGTTGTGTTTCCCTTCTAGAAGATACAAAGCCAAAAACTCATACGGACTTTGGCTACACCATCAAAGCTTTAAGAAGCAACAAGAAGTTTGGTTAGTGTTTTGGAGTCAAAAAAGACTATATGTCATGTGTAGTATTGAGTATAAAACCTAGAACCGCAACTGGTTCCCAAAAGCAAAAGTAGTGTTTCCTTGTTAGAAGATACAAAGCCAAAGACTCATACGGACTTCGGCTACACCATGAAAATTTTGAGAAGCAATAAGAAGCTTGGTTAGTGTTTTGGAGTCAAATATGACTAGATATCATGTGTATCATTGAGTATAAGAAGTAGAACCGCAACCGATTCCCAAAAGCTAAAGTAATGTTTCTTGTTTGTAGATACAAAGCCAAAGACTCATACCGACTTCGGCTACACCATCAAAGCTTTGTGAGGCAATAAGAAGCTTGGTTAGTTTTTCGGAATCAAATATGGCTAGATGTCATGTGTATGATTGAGTATAAGAACTAGAACCGCAACTAATTCCCAAAAGCTAAATTAATGTTTCCTTGTTAGAAGATACAAAGCTAAAAACTCATATGGACTTCGGCTAAGCCATTAATGTTTTGAGAAGCAATAAGAAGCTTGGTTATTTTTTTGGAGTCAAATATGACTAGATGTCATGTGTATGATTGAGTATAAGAACTAGAACCGCAACCGTTTCCCAAAAGCTAAGGTAGTGTTTCCTTGTTAGAAGTTACAAAGCCAAAGAATCATATGGAATTCAGCTACACCATCAAAGCTTTGAGAAGCAATAAGAAGCTTTGTTAGTTTTTTGGAGTCAAATATGACAAGATGTTATGTGTTTGATTGAGTATAAGAACTAGAACCGCAACATCTTCCCAAAAGCTAAAGTTGTGTTTCCCTTCTAGAAGATACAAAGCCAAAAACTCATACGGACTTTGGCTACACCATCAAAGCTTTAAGAAGCAACAAGAAGTTTCGTTAGTGTTTTGGAGTCAAAAAAGACTATATGTCATGTGTAGTATTGAGTATTAAAACTAGAACCGCAACTGGTTCCCAAAAGCAAATTTAGTGTTTCCTTGTTAGAAGATACAAAGCCAAAGACACATACGGACTTCGGCTACACCATGAAAATTTTGAGAAGCAATAAGAAGCTTGGTTAGTGTTTTGGAGTCAAATATGACTAGATGTCATGTGTATGATTGAGTATAAGAACTAGAATGGCAACCGATTCCCAATAGCTAAAGTTATGTTTCCTTGTTAGAAGATACAAAGCCAAAGACTCATACGGACTTCGTGTACACCATCAAAATTTTGAGAATCAATAAGAAGCTTGGTTAGTACTTTAGAGTGAAATATTACAGGATATCATGTGTATCATTGAGTATAAGAACTAGAACCGCAACCGATTCCCAAAAGCTAAAGTAATGTTTCTTGTTTGTAGATACAAAGCCAAAGACTCATACCGACTTCGGCTACACCATCAAAGCTTTGTGAGGCAATAAGAAGCTTGGTTAGTTTTTCGGAATCAAATATGGCTAGATGTCATGTGTATGATTGAGTATAAGAACTAGAACCGCAACTAATTCCCAAAAGCTAAATTAATGTTTCCTTGTTAGAAGATACAAAGCTAAAAACTCATACGGACTTCGGCTAAGCCAATAATGTTTTGAGAAGCAATAAGAAGTTTGGTTATTTTTTTGGAGTCAAATATGACTAAATGTCATGTGTATGATTGAGTATAAGAACTAGAACCGCAATCGTTTCCCAAAAGCTAAAGTAGTGTTTCCTTGTTAGAAGTTACAAAGCCAAAGAATCATATGGAATTCAGCTACACCATCAAAGCTTTGAGAAGCAATAAGAAGCTTTGTTAGTTTTTTGGAGTCAAATATGACTAGATGTCATGTGGATGATTAAGTATAAGAACTAGAACCGCAACCGGTTCCCGAAAGCTAAAGTAATGTTTCCTTGTTAGAAGATTTAAAGCCAAAGACTCATACGGACTTCGGCTACACCATCAAAGTTTTGAGAAGCAATAAGAAGCTTGGTTAGTATTTTGGAGTCAAATAAGACAAGATGTTATGTGTTTGATTGAGTATAAGAACTAGAACCGCAACATTTTTCCAAAAGCTAAAGTAATGTTTCCCTTCTAGAAGATACAAAACAAAAACCTCATACGGACTTTGGGTACACAATCAAAGCTTTAAGAAGCAACAAGAAGTTTGGTTAGTGTTTTGGATTCAAAAAAAGACTATATGTCATGTGTAGTATTGAGTATAAGAACTAGAACCGCAACTGGTTCCCAAAAGGTAAAGTAGTGTTTCCTTGTTAGAAGAAACAAAGCCAAAGGCTCATACGGTCTTCGCCTACACCATGAAAATTTTGAGAAGCAATAAGAAGCTTGGTTAGTGTTTTGGAGTCAAATACGACTAGATGTCATGTGTATGATTGAGTATAAGAACTAGAACCGCAACCGATTCCCAAAAGCTAAAGTAATGTTTCCTTGTTTGAAGAACAAAGCCAAAGACTCATACAGACTTTGGCTACACAATCAAAGCTTTGTGAGGCAATAGGAAGCTTGGTTAGTTTTTTGGAGTCAAATATGACTAGATGTCATGTGGATGATTGAGTATAAGAACTAGAACCGCAACCGGTTTCCAAAGGCTAAAGTAGTGTTTCCTTGTTACAAGATACAAAGCCAAAGACTCATACGGACTTCGGCTACACCATCAAAGCTTTGAGAAGTAATAAGAAGCTTGCTTAGTATTTTGGAGTCAAATAAGACAAGATGTTATGTGTTTGATTGAGCATAAGAACTAGAACCGCAACATCTTCCCAAAAGCTAAAATAGTGTTTCACTTCTAGAGGATAGAAAGCCAAAAACTCATAGAGACATCTACTACACCATCAAAGCTTTAAGAAGCAACAAGAAGTTTGGTTAGTAATTTGGAGTCAAATAAGACTATATGTCATGTGTAGTATTGAGTATAAGAACTAGAACCGCAACCGGTTCCCAAAAGCAAAAGTAGTGTTTCCTTGTCAAAAGATACAAAGCCAAAGACTCATACGGACTTCGGCTACACCATGAAAGTTTTGAGAAGCAATAAGAAGCTTGGTTAGTGTTTTGGAATCAAATATGACTAGATGTAATGTGTATGATTGAGTATAAGAACTAGAACGGCAACCGATTCCCAATAGCTAAAGTTATGTTTCCCTGTTAGAAGATACAAAGCCAAAAACTCATACGGACTTCGGATACACCATCAAAATTTTGAGAAGCAATAAGAAGCTTGGTTAGTATTTTAGAGTCAAATATTACAGGATGTCATGTGTATCATTGAGTATAAGAACTAGAACCGCAACCAATTCCCAAAAGCTAAAGTAATGTTTCCTTGTTTGAAGATACAAAACCAAAGAGTCATACGGACATCGGCTACACCATCAAAGCTTTGTAAGGCAATAAGAAGCTTGGTTAGTTTTTTGGAGTCAAATATGACTAGATGTCATGTGTATGATTGAGTATAAGAATTAGAACGGCAACCGATTCCCAATAGCTAAAGTTATGTTTTCTTGTTAGAAGATACAAAGCCAAAGACTCATACGGACTTCGGATACACCATCAACATTTTGAGAAGCAATAAGAAGCTTGGTTAGTATTTTGGAGTCAAATATTACAGGATGTCATATGTATCATTGAGTATAAGAAATAGAACCTCAACCGATTCCCAAAAGCTAAAGTAATGTTTCCTTGTTGGAAGATACAAAGCCAAAGACTCATACGGACTTTGGCTACACCATCAAAGCTTTGTGAGGCTATAAGAAGCTTGGTTAGTTTTTCGGAGTCAAATATGACTAGATGTCATGTGTATGATTGAGTATAAGAACTAGAATCGCAACCGTTTCCCAAAAGCTAAAGTAGTGTTTCCTTGTTAGAAGATACAAAGCCAAAGAATCATAAGGACTTCAGCTACACCATCAAAGCTTTGAGAAGCAATAAGAAGTTTGGTGAGTGTTTTGGAGTCAAATATGACTAGATGTCATGTGTATGATTGAGTATAAGAACTAGAATCGAACCCATTTTCCAAAAGCTAAAGTAGTGTTTCCTTCTTAGAAGATACAAAGCAAAAGAATCATATGGACTTCAGCCACACCATCAAAGCTTTGAGAAGCAATAAGAAGCTATGTCAGCTTTTTGGAGTCAAATATGACTAGATGTCATGTGGATGATTGAGTATAAGAACTAAAACCGCAACTGGTTCCCAAGGGCTAAAGTAGTGTTAGAAGATACAAAGCCAAAGACTCATACAGACTTCGGCTACACCATCAAAGCTTTGAGAAGCAATAAGAAGCTTGCTTAGTATTCTGGAGTCAAATAAGACAATATGTTATGTGTTTGATTGAGCATAAGAACTATAACCGCAACATCTTCCCAAAAGCTAAAATAGTGTTTCACTTCTTGAAGATAAAAAGCCAAAAACTCATACAGACTTCTGCTACACCATCAAAGCTTTAAGAAGCAACAAGAAGTTTGGTTAGTATTTTGGAGTCAAATAAGACTATATGTCATGTGTAGTATTGAGTATAAGAACTAGAACCGCAACCGGTTCCCAAAAGCAAAAGTAGTGTTTCCTTGTCAGAAGATACAAAGCCAAAGACTCATACGGACTTCGGCTACACCATGAAAGTTTTGAGAAGCAATAAGAAGCTTGGTTAGTGTTTTGGAATCAAATATGACTAGATGTCATGTGTATGATTGAGTATAAGAACTAGAACGGCAACCGATTCCCAATTGCTAAAGTTATGTTTCCCTATTAGAAGATACAAAGCCAAAAACTCATACAGACTTCGGATACACCATCAAAATTTTGAGAAGCAATAAGAAGATTGGTTAGTATTTTAAAGTCAAATATTACAGGATGTTATGTGTATCATTGACTATAAGAATTAGAACCGCAACCGATTCCCAAAAGCTAAAGTAATGTTTCCTTGTTCAAAGATACAAAGCCAAAGACTCATACGGACTTCGGCTACACCATCAAAGCTTTGTGACGCAATAGGAAGCTTGGTTAGTTTTTCGGAGTCAAATATGACTAGATGTCATGTGTACGATTGAGTATAAGAACTAGAACCGCAACTGATTCCTAAAAACTAAAGTAATGTTTCTTTGTTAGAAGATACAAATCTAAAAACTCATACGGACTTCGGCTAAGCCATCCAAGTTCTGAGAAGCAATAAGAAGCTTGGTTAATGTTTTGGAGTCAAATATGACTAGATGTCATGTGTATGATTGAGTATAAGAACTAGAACCGCAACCGTTTCCCAAAAGCTAAAGTAGTGTTTCCTTGTTAGAAGATACAAAGCCAGAGAATCATAAGGACTTCAGCTACACCATCAAAGCTTTGAGAAGCAATAAGAAGCTATGTCAGCTTTTTGGAGTCAAATATGACTAGATGTAATGTGGATGATTGAGTATAAGAACTAAAACCGCAACTGGTTCCCAAGGGCTAAAGTAGTGTTTCCTTGTTAGAAGATACAAAGCCAAAGACTCATACGGACTTCGGCTACACCATCAAAGCTTTGAGAAGCAATAAGAAGCTTGCTTAGTATTTTGGAGTCAAATAAGACAATATGTTATGTGTTTGATTGAGCATAAGAACTAGAACCGCAACATCTTCCCAAAAGCTAAAATAGTGTTTCACTTCTTGAAGATAAAAAGCCAAAAACTCATACAGACTTCTGCTACACCATCAAAGCTTTAAGAAGCAACAAGAAGTTTGGTTAGTATTTTGGAGTCAAATAAAAGTATATGTCATGTGTAGTATTGAGTATAAGAACTAGAACCGCAACCAGTTCCCAAAAGCAAAAGTAGTGTTTCCTTGTTAGAACATACAAAGCCAAAGACTCAAACAGACTTTGGGTACACCATGAAAATTTTGAGAAGCAATAAGAAGCTTGGTTAGTGTTTTGGAGTCAAATATGACTAGATGTCATGTGTATGATTGAGTATAAGAACTAGAACGGCAACCGATTGCCAATAGCTAAAGTTATGTTTCCTTGTTAGAAGATACAAAGCCAAAGACTCATACGGACTTCGGATACACCATCAAAATTTTGAGAAGCAATAAGAAGCTTGGTTAGTATTTTAGAGTCAAATATTACAGGATGTCATGTGTATCATTGAGTATAAGAACTAGAACCGTAACCAATTCCCAAAAGCTAAAGTAATGTTTCCTTGTTTGAAGATACAAAACCAAAGGCTCATACGGACATCGGCTACACCATCAAAGCTTTGTGAGGTAATAAGAAGCTTGGTTAGTTTTTTGGAGTCAAATATGACTAGATGTCATGTGTATGATTGAGTATAAGAACTAGAACCGCAACCGTTTCCCAAAACCTAAAGTAATATTTCCTTGTTTGAAGATACAAAGTCAAAGACTCATACGGACTTCGGCTACACCATCAAAACTTTGTGAGGCAATAAGAAGCTTCGTTAGTTTTTTGGAGTCAAATATGACTAGATGTTATGTGTTTGATTAAGTATAAGAACTAGAACCACAACTGATTCCCAAAAGCTAAAGTTGTGTTTCCCTTCTAGAAGATACAAAGCTAAAGACTCATACGGACTTCGGCTACACCATGAAAATTTTGAGAAGCGATAAGAAGTTTGGTTAGTGTTTTGGAGTCAAAAAAGACTAGATGTCATGTGTAGTATTGAGTATAAAAACTAGAACCGCAACCGATTCCCAATAGCTAAAGTTATGTTTCCTTGTTAGAAGATACAAAGCCAAAGACTCATACGGACTTCGGCTACACCATCAAAATTTTGAGAAGCAATAAGAAGCTTGGTTAGTATTTTAGAGTCAAATATTACAGGATATCATGTGTATCATTGAGTATAAGAACTAGAACCGCAACCGATTCCCAAAAGCTAAAGTAATGTTTCTTGTTTGTAGATACAAAGCCAAAGACTCATACCGACTTCGGCTACACCATCAAAGCTTTGTGAGGCAATAAGAAGCTTGGTTAGTTTTTCGGAATCAAATATGGCTAGATGTCATGTGTATGATTGAGTATAAGAACTAGAACCGCAACTAATTCCCAAAAGCTAAATTAATGTTTCCTTGTTAGAAGATACAAAGCTAAAAACTCATACGGACTTTGGCTAAGCCATTAATGTTTTGAGAAGCAATAAGAAGCTTGGTTATTTTTTTGGAGTCAAATATGACTAGATGTCATGTGTATGATTGAGTATAAGAACTAGAACCGCAACCGTTTCCCAAAAGCTAAAGTAGTGTTTCCTTGTTAGAAGTTACAAAGCCAAAGAATCATATGGAATTCAGCTACACCATCAAAGCTTTGAGAAGCAATAAGAAGCTTTGTTAGTTTTTCGGAGTCAAATATGACAAGATGTTATGTGTTTGATTGAGTATAAGAACTAGAACCGCAACATCTTCCCAAAAGCTAAAGTTGTGTTTCCCTTCTAGAAGATACAAAGCCAAAAACTCATACGGACTTTGGCTACACCATCAAAGCTTTAAGAAGCAACAAGAAGTTTGGTTAGTGTTTTGGAGTCAAAAAAGACTATATGTCATGTGTAGTATTGAGTATAAAAACTAGAACCGCAACTGGTTCCCAAAAGCAAAAGTTATGTTTCCTTGTTAGAAGATACAAAGCCAAAGACTCATACGGACTTCGGCTACACCATGAAAATTTTGAGAAGCAATAAGAAGCTTGGTTAGTGTTTTGGAGTCAAATATGACTAGATGTCATGTGTATGATTGAGTATAAGAACTAGAATGGCAACCGATTCCCAATAGCTAAAGTTATGTTTCCTTGTTTGAAGATACAAAGCTAAAGACTCATACGGACTTCGTGTACACCATCAAAATTTTGAGAAGCAATAAGAAGCCTTGTTAGTGTTTTGGAGTCAAATATGACTAGATGTCATGTGTATGATTGAGTATAAGAACTAGAACCGCAACCGTTTCCCAAAAGCTAAAGTAGTGTTTCCTTGTTAGAAGCTACAAAGCCAAAGACTCATACGGACTTCGGCTACACCATCAAAGTTTTGAGAAGCAATAAGAAGCTTGGTTAGTATTTTGGAGTAAAATAAGACAAGATGTTATGTGTTTGATTGAGTATAAGAACTAGAACCGCAACATCTTCCCAAAAGCTAAAGTTGTGTTTCCTTTCTAGAAGATACAAAGCCAAAAACTCATACGGACTTTGGCTACACCATCAAAGCTTTAAGAAGCAACAAGAAGTTTGGTTAGTGTTTTGGAGTAAAAAAAGACTATATCTCATGTGTAGTATTGAGTATAAAAACTAGAACCGCAACTGGTTCCCAAAAGCAAAAGTAGTGTTTCCTTGTTAGAAGATACAAAGCCAAAGACTCATACGGACTTCGGCTACACCATGAAAATTTTGAGAAGCGATAAGAAGCTTGGTTAGTGTTTTGGAGTCAAATATGACTAGATGTCATGTGTATGATTGAGAATAAGAACTAGAATGGCAACCGATTCCCAATAGCTAAAGTTATGTTTCCTTGTTAGAAGATACAAAGCCAAAGACTCATACGGACTTCGTGTACACCATCAAAATTTTGAGAAGCAATAAGAAGCTTGGTTAGTATTTTAGAGTGAAATATTATAGGATATCATGTGTATCATTGAGTATAAGAACTAGAACCGCAACCGATTCCCAAAAGCTAAAGTAATGTTTCTTGTTTGTAGATACAAATCCAAAGACTCATACCGACTTCGGCGACACCATCAAAGCTTTGTGAGGCAATAAGAAGCTTGGTTAGTTTTTCGGAATCAAATATGGCTAGATGTCATGTGTATGATTGAGTATAAGAACTAGAACCGCAACTAATTCCGAAAAGCTAAATTAATGTTTCCTTGTTAGAAGATACAAAGCTAAAAACTCATACGGACTCCGGCTAAGCCATTAATGTTTTGAGAAGCAATAAGAAGCTTGGTTATTTTTTTTGGAGTCAAATATGACTAGATGTCATGTGTATGATTGAGTATAAGAACTAGAACCGCAACCGTTTCCCAAAACCTAAAGTAATATTTCCTTGTTTGAAGATACAAAGTCAAAGACTCATACGGACTTCGGCTACACCATCAAAACTTTGTGAGGCAATAAGAAGCTTCGTTAGTTTTTTGGAGTCAAATATGACTAGATGTTATGTGTTTGATTAAGTATAAGAACTAGAACCACAACTGATTCCCAAAAGCTAAAGTTGTGTTTCCCTTCTAGAAGATACAAAGCCAAAAATTCATACAGACTTTGGCTACACCATCAAAGCTTTAAGAAGCAACAAGAAGTTTGGTTAGTGTTTTGGAGTCAAAAAAGACTATATGTCATGTGTAGTATTGAGTATAAAAACTAGAACCGCAACTGGTTCCCAAAAGCAAAAGTAGTGTTTCCTTGTTAGAAGATACAAAGCCAAAGACTCATACGGACTTCGGCTACACCATGAAAATTTTGAGAAGCAAGAAGAAGCTTGGTTAGTGTTTTGGAGTCAAATATGACTAGATGTCATGTGTATGATTGAGTATAAGAACTAGAATGGCAACCGATTCCCAATAGCTAAAGTTATGTTTCCTTGTTAGAAGATACAAAGCCAAAGACTCATACGGACTTCGTGTACACCATCAAAATTTTGAGAAGCAATAAGAAGCTTGGTTAGTATTTTAGAGTGAAATATTACAGGATATCATGTGTATCATTGAGTATAAGAACTAGAACCGCAACCGATTCCCAAAAGCTAAAGTAATGTTTCTTGTTTGTAGATACAAAGCCAAAGACTCATACCGACTTCGGCTACACCATCAAAGCTTTGTGAGGCAATAAGAAGCTTGGTTAGTTTTTCGGAATCAAATATGGCTAGATGTCATGTGTATGATTGAGTATAAGAACTAGAACCGCAACTAATTCCCAAAAGCTAAATTAATGTTTCCTTGTTAGAAGATACAAAGCTAAAAACTCATACGGACTTTGGCTAAGCCATTAATGTTTTGAGAAGCAATAAGAAGCTTGGTTATTTTTTTGGAGTCAAATATGACTAGATGTCATGTGTATGATTGAGTATAAGAACTAGAACCGCAACCGGTTGCCAAAAGCTAAAGTAGTGTTTCCTTGTTAGAAGATACAAAGCTAGAGACTCATACGAATTTCGGCTACACCATCAAAACTTTGAGAAGCAATAAGAAATTTGGTAAGTGTTTTGGATTCAAATATGACTATATGTCATGTGTATGATTGAGTATAAGAACTATAACCGCAACCGGTTCCCAAAAGCTAAAATAGTGTTTCCTTATTAGAAGATACAAAGCCAAAGACTCATACGGACTTCGGCTACACCATCAAAACTTTGAGAAGCTAGAAGAAGCTTGTTTAGGGGGTGTTATTCGTTAATGGATTTTAATAGAATTGAAATCCAAGCCGAATCCACTGTTATTCAACTAATGATTCTATATCCAACTTTAAAATTTAGTGTTATTGGAACTCATCTTTGTAAATCATGCTTAATAGATTTTAAAGTTTGATGTTATTCAATTAAGATTTTAAATATTTCATTAAAATCCAGCGTTATTAAAAACTAAAAGACTTGTAAAATCTTTGTATATTAATTCATTTGAAATGAAACCTCTTTGGAGTTTCATGAGTAAATCACTAGAATCAAAATCCAAGACATATTGCAGAGATTTTAAAATTCATACAAACATATTCTTAAAAGCAATATCAGAAAACAAGTCTAAAGCTTTAAGAATTGACTTTAACTCCATAATTGAATAACACCACCTTAGTGTTTAGGATTCAAATACAACTAGATGTCATGTGTATGATTGCGTATAAGAACTAGAACCGCAACTAGTTCTTGAAAACCTAAGTATATTTCCTTGTTACATGATACAAACCAAAGACTCATACGGACTACAGCTTCAGCATCAAAGCTTTGAAAAGCAAGAAGAAGCTTGGTTAGTGTTTTGAAGCCACATACGACTACTTGTCATGTGTATGATTGAGTATAAGAACTAGAAACGCAACTGGTTCCCAAAAGCCAAAGTAGTGTTTCCTTGTTTGAAGATACAAATCCAAAGACTCATACTGACTTTGGCAACACCAACAAAGCTTTGACAAGCAAGAAAAAGCTTGGATAGTGTTTTAGAGTCAAAGCTTGGATAGTGTACTAGATGTCATGTGTATGATTGAGTATAAGAACTAGAATCGTAGTCGGTTCCCAAAAGATAAAGTATTGTTTCCTTGTTAGAAGATACAAAGCCAAAGACTCATACGGAATTCGGCTACACCATGAAAATATTTAGAAGCAATAAGAAGCTTGGTTAGTGTTTTGGAGTCAAAATGACTAGATGTCATGTGTATGATTGAGCATAAGAACTTGAACGGCAACCGATTCCCAATAGCTAAAGTTATGTTTCCTTGTTAGAAGATACAAAGCCAAAGACTCATACGGTCTTCGGATACACCATCGAAATTTTGAGAAGCAATAAGAAGCTTGGTTAGTATTTTGAAGTCAAATATTACATGATGTCATGTGAATCATTGAGTATAAGAACTAGAACCGCAACCAATTCCCAAAAGCGAAAGTAATGTTTCCTTTATAAAAGATACAAATCCAAAGACTTATACGGACTTTGGCTACACCATAAAAGTTTTGGGAAGCATTAAGAAGCCTAGTTAGTGTTATGGAGTCAAAATAAGACAATATGTCGTGTGTATGATTGAGTATAAGAACTAGAACCGCAACTGATTCCCAAAAGCTAAAGTAATGTTTCCTTGTTTGAAGATACAAAGCTAAATACACATACGGACTTCGGCTACACCATCAAAGCTTGGAGAAGCAATAAGAAACTTGGTTAGTTATTCGAAGTCAAATATGACTAGATGTTATGTTTATGATTGAGTATAAGAACTAGAACCGCCATCGATTCCCAAAAGCTAAAGTAATGTTTCCTTGTTAAAAGATACAAATCCAAAGACTTATACAAACTTCGGCTACACCATCAAAGTATTGCGTAGCAATAAGAAGCTTGGTTAGTATTTTGGAGTCAAATATGACTTGATGTCATGTGGATGATTGTTTATAAGAACTAGAACCGTAACCGGTTCCCAAAAGCAAAAGTATTGTTTCCTGTTAGAAGATACAAAGCCAAAGACTCATACGGACTTCGGCTAAGCCATCAAAGTTTTGAGAAGCAATAAGAAGCTTGGTTAGTGTTTTGGAGTCAAATATGACTTGATGTCATGTGTATGATTGAGCATAAGAACTAAAACCGCAACTGGTTCCCAAAAGCTAAAGTAGTGTTTCCTTGTTAGAAGATACAAAGATAGAGACTCATACGGATTTCGGCTACACCATCAAAACTTTGAGAAGCAATAAGAAATTTGGTAAGTGCTTTGGATTCAAATATGATTATATGGCATGTGTATGATTGAGTATAAGAACTATAACCGCAACCGGTTCCCAAAAGCTAAAATAGTGTTTCCTTATTAGAAGATACAAAGCCAAAGACTCATATGGACTTCGGCTACACCATCAAATCTTTGAGAAACTAGAAGAAGCTTGTTTAGTGTTTAGGATTCAAATATAACTAGATGTCATGTGTATGATTGCGTATAAGAACTAGAATCGCAACTAGTTCTTGAAAACCTAAGTATATTTCCTTGTTACATGACACAAACCAAAGACTCATACGGACTACAGCTTCAGCATCAAAGCTTTGAAAATTAAGAAGAAGCTTGGTTAGTGTTTTGAAGTCAGATATGACTACTTGTCATGTGTATGATTGAGTATAAGAACTAGAAACGCAACTGGTTCCCAAAAGCCAAAGTAGTGTTTCCTTGTTTGAAGTTACAAATCCAAAGACACATACTTACTTTGGCAACACCATCAAAGCTTTGAGAAGCAAGAAGAAGCTTGGATAGTGTTTTAGAGTCAAATATGACTAGATGTCATGTGTATGATGGAGTATAAGAACTGGAATCGCAGTCGGTTCCCAAAAGATAAAGTATTTTTTCCTTGTTAGAAGATACAAAGCCAAAGACTCATACGGACTTCGGCTACACCATGAAAATATTGAGAAGCAATAAGAAGCTTGGTTAGTGTTTCGGAGTCAAATATGACTATATGTCATGTGTATGATTGAGTAGAAGAACTAGAACCGCAACTGGTTCCCAAGAGATAAAGTATTGTTTCCTTGTTAGAAGATACAAAGCCAAAGACTCATACAAACTTCGACTACACCATCAAAGCTTTGAGAAGCAATAAGAAGCTTGGTTAGTGTTTTGGATTCAAATATGACTATATGTTATGTGTATGATTGAGTATAAGAACTAGAACCGGAACCGGTTCCCAAAGGTTCAAGTAGTGTTTCCTTGTTAGAAGATACAAAGCCAAATACTCATAGGGACTTTGGCTTCACCATAAAAGTTTTGAGAAGCAATAAGAAGCTTGGTTAGTGTTTTGTAGTCAACTATGACTAGATGTCAGTTATATGATTGAGGATAAGACCTAGAATCACAACCGGTTCCTAAAAGTTAAAGTATTGTTTCCTTGTTAGAAGATATGATAGTAGGATTTTTCTCAATTAATCGTAAAACACTATCCTGTCGTTGTAGTATTTTAAGATGTCAATCCAATCCGGTGTGATGCAAACAGATGAGATATGATTAGAAAGCTCTAAGTCAAGCCAAGTAGAGAGTCGGTTGGTTCTAACAGTCCTAGTATGCAATAACAGAAATGAAATGAAACTAAAAGCAGAAATGGCAATAGTAGGCAGGTAAATAACAAAGCAGAAATGATAACTGGCAATCAAATGGATATACGATTCTTAAGGATGGGGTAATCGAATAGTATGGTCTCCTTAATCTATTTAGGTGGTTGACAAAATTTCACGGTTATCCCTAGACAATAAGTTCAACAACAAATTAATTCACTCCCGTGATAGAAATCCTCAAGCAAAGCTAGACACTGATCTAATTCCCATTAGCGATCTCTAACTAAGTAGGTATTATCGAATCAACATGTTAAAGCCAATACCCTATCTACAACCAATCCCTTGGGGTAGAGTCAGATATCTCTGGAATTAATAGGATCCAACGCCCATTAAACGCCAGAAGGGATTCTAGTATTCTAAACTCAACCACCTAAAACGACCAAGTAAACCACAACTAATCTATTCCATCCTCAGAAATACAGTTCACTACTCAGACATAATCAAAGACAATAGCAAAACAACGATTGAAAACATTATAACAGAAATGATGAAAGACTTAGACGAAAACTGAATATCAAATACTTGAAAGTGAAAATACAAAGTCGCAGGAAAACACTGCGGCTATGAAAGTTGCAAAAAAGACAAGATAATAACGGATGCCTTCGGGAAAACCCTAAGAGGCAGTTTATGTAAGCGAGAAATGAAACAAATAAGGAAACTAGATATATAGCGAATCTTCACGTCATGACCCTGCGACCGAATGTGTCATTGGCATCTGATGGGCTGAAATGAGCTTCCATGTGATCGAGTATGTCATTGATCAAACTGGGCTTCAGGGGCTTCGCCTTGCGATCGAGTGAGATGCAGTGAAGTCGAGATTGAATGGTCCAACGACCCTGTGATCGAGTGCGATCGAGTGAATGTCATGAGGTGGTGATCGAGTGGTTCTGATGGGGTGATTCCTCCGGCTTCGCGATTGAGTGAAACTGAGCTGCTAGCTTCTCCGGGGTTGCGATAGAGTGATTTGCCCTGGCACGGCTCCGAGGCTGCGATAGAGTACTTTTGCCGAAGGTGTCATTGGGCTTTCTGACTTTCTGTTATGTTTCTCCTCTGTTTGAACTCAAAACGCATCCAAAGTACCTGAAAACAACCAAATATGCAATGCACATGCAATCCTAATGCAAAATCGTCCTTAGTATGCAGAACACACTAAAACTACTCCTAATGAGATTAAATGTGGACGAAACAATGACAAAGTGGTGAAGAATGAATGCCTAAATCATGCAAAGTATAGACATATCAACTCCCCCAAACTTAGTCTTTGCTTGCCCTCAAGCAAACAAGAAGACATAAGCGGAAGGAGAGGTTTGAAGTTGGGGATTCAGAACCAAAGCATGAGATATGACAATTAAGATCAATGTACCAGCTAACAGTTCTAAGATGCGAGGTGATCGACTTTTACATAAAAACTTTAGCCATTCTCTGTTATGATCCAAACCTACACTCAAATGCACAATGCGTCAAAAACATGAATCAAGATATGCATCGCTAGTGAACGCATTTGGCTAGTGACAGGTTATGAGACAAAGATAGTCCCTTTTAAGTGGTTCAGATTTTTATAGCAGGGGACTCTCAATGAAAAAGGACCGAGCTTTAGAAGAATGCTAAAGGTAAGTGCCAACCTATGCATACAAGAATAGCATCCCATCTACCCAATGACATAAACCGTGAATAACAAGAAGATGGTCCTATCTCTAAACCCAATGATGATCCTAAGTCTACCCTTTTGCACCAAAGGCATATTTCGATTTTTTTCTTGGATCAATGTTTCCTTTTCTTTTCTTTAGCTCTTGTTCTTAAGGAGAAGCTTTTCTTAAACTCTATGAGTCTAGTCTAATGAATTGGATTTTTCTTAAACTCTTATGGCTCTTATCATTTATTTTTATTTTTTTCTTTTCTGTTTTTGCTGCCATCTCTTTTTTTTAGAGCATATCTTAACAATTTTATGCTTCCCAAACATTTACTAGACCTCAATATGATTTTTAGCTTCCTTCTCCTAAAGACTCTAACCCATTTTTTCTTTCTTTTTCTTTTCACACTCAATCCCTATCCCCAAATAAGTTCCCACCTAGTCCTACTAAGTCCAAATATACGGATTGGAACTACATGAGATACTACTCTTGTCGGCTCAAACCTAACACGTTCTACCAAGCTCAATCCTGAAAATAGGCCTCACATGCTCTCATAAAATAACATGGCTTGAAAGAAGGATTGGTTAAGGGTGAACTACTCCAATAATAGAAGCAGCTACTTGGATTAACAAGAGTGGTGAATAAGTGAAAGAAAATCCAAATATGTATTCTATCCACGAGTTCAAAAACGATGCAAACATGATAATTATAAGTCAGATTCAAGTTCAAATTGACAGGGAAAAGGTGTCATGACATGCATCGAGTGGTGTCTATAGAACATGGTGCGGTTTTACTTCAAAGTCATTCAAATGCCTTAGAGAACTAATAACTCATTTTAGTGAATCATCATGCTTCAAGGCTAATTCCTCATTATCCCCTATGCATATGCAACAATCCTATATGAAACACTCTAAACTCTATCCTAAATGTAATGCAACTAAATGATCACTCTGTTTATGTGGAATTCATTTTCAAAAAAATTCAATTTTTTTTTTGTTTTTTCTCTATGACTTAGATGATATGCAGAGTCAAATGATATTCACAAAAACAAGTCAAATACGTCTTGAACCCTCCCCCAAACTTAAATTACACAGTCCCTTGTGTAATCAAAATTTGTGAAAGAATTCAAGATAAACACAGAAAAACAAAAACAAAAGCGGTATTTACAAAGGGTTTTAGTGTGTTACCTCAGTAGGCATGACCGGTTCTTGGTGTGGCTCCGCCATCTCCTCGTCATTGTGCTCGATCGCAACCCGAGCAGGTTGTGCAGCACGTCGCTCATGTGTTCTCCGACCCGACATTATCCAACCCTTGCTTGATGATCGGACCATCCTAGCGCTCTTCCGCCTCTTGTGCTCCATTGGCTCATGAGACTCGTGCCTTACGGGAACTTGCAGAACGGTGTGGTCCCTCTGTTGATAGGTGGATTGCCTTTGTAGGGCAATATTATGGCAGCTGGATGGCATGTCTTCAGGCGGGTTATCATTGAAGTCCTGACGGGCGTTTTCACTTCTCCTTGCGATTGAGTGGTTTGGGCAATTCCACTAGAAGACCACTCAATCACACCACTTCCATGTTGCGATCGAGTAGATTGACATTGTCGTTGAGAAAGATGTTGTCCCAAAACCACTAGATCGCACTCTCGAGCTTTTACTCTCATCTTGCGATCGAGTGATTCATCAAAAAAAAATTGAATTTTTTTATTTGAACACTCGGTTGCATCCCTGATGTTGCTCCAGCTGTTATTCATTTCCTGAGAATCAAAACCAAAACCAAAACAAATCAAAAGTAACTAAATAAAATAAAAACTATATACAGGGATAAGCATGGAACTTCCTCCCAAGTGAGCTTGTTTTAAGTCTCTAGCTTGACTCCTCACACTCATTAGGCTCAAGGAGGATGATAGAGTAGAATTGACGTCTCCTCTCCTTCCTTAGTAGATACAACATCAAATTCAGCATGCTCCCGTGACAGGTCTATAATTGAGTACTCAATGGCCCTTTCTTCGTAAGCTCCTTTTTCATCATCTGGATAGTCGTCTTTTCTAGACTGTTCTAATGTGAATTCACATCCTTCTTTTCTAACCATAGGAATAACTTCATCATTTGGGACGTCCTTGATGTCGAGTGGTGCTTGGTTGGCTTTCCCATGGAGCTCCTTGACTTGATCCTTCAGCTCTTTCACAGTGTGTGTTAGCTCTCTTATAGCTCTGTCGTGCCATTTAGACCTCTCCTTGAGTTCTAGCCAATCATTTGATGCCCTCATGCTTGACTTTAGCTGTTTGGTTGAGCACTCTAGTCGAATATCAATTGAGCCTTCCTCGTTCAATGCAACATCCTCTCTTTCTAACGCAATGACACCTTTAAAGATCTCTGATCCTGGTACTTTGTTGTGTGAGTCTAATGACATCTCATAGCTCAAGGTCTCACTGGAGAGAAATCCAGCTTCACTACTTTTGATCACAGGAGTTTGAAGGTGATCTTTGTTAGTAAGCTCCTCTAGCAGTTCATTAGCTAGCTGACCCATTTCTTCAACTAAGAAGGTTTGTCCTTCTATTGTTGGCTTCTTCATAGTGTCCCTGATTTCATAGTTCATTTTGAAATCCTCCCCCATATTAAGATTAATTTTTCCTTGCTTAACATCTATGACTGCTCCAGTTGAAGCCAAGAAAGGTCTTCCTAAGATCAGAGGATCCTTAGATTCTTCATCCATCTCAAGCACAACAAAATCAGTAGGGACCTCTACTCCATTAATCATTACTGACACATCCTCTAACTTGCCAAAAGGTCTCCTTGAACTCCTATCAGCAAGAATCAAGGTTAGGTCACAAGGCTTGTAGTGAACGAAACCCAGCTTCCTTGCCACAGAGAGTGGCATTATGCTGACTGAGGCTCCTAGATCACAAAGATAATTGCTGAAAGGCAATTGCCTAATGGAGCATGGTAGAGTAAAAGATCCTGGATCTTCCAACTTTTCTTGAACAATCTTCTTGCACTGCACTCATGACTTAATACCACCATTCCTTGGACTTCTTTGATCCTTTCTATAATTAGGTCTTTCACGTACTTGTGCTCGTCAGGTATTAGCGCGAGACAATCCACTAAAGGCATATCCTTTATCTGTTTTTCCAATAGGGCTCAATATTTCGCAACCAGAACTTTCTTAAATCGACCAGGGAATGGAAGTGGAGGTTTTTAAGGCGGTGGCACGAAGACTGTATCTTTGGTCTTTGCAGCTGTCGGTTTTGCAACGAAGGTAGTAGCTAGCGGAGCTTGTGGTCGAGTGCGATGACTGTCAAGGATGGGCTCTTTGATTGTTTTGTCAGCCAAAACATCATCTTGATAAAAATCCTCCCCCTCTAGAATAACACTGTCCTCAGTGTTTGAGGTAGGGACATGTCGAGTTGGCAGCTCTCGATCATGTCTGATAGTGATGGCATGGGCAGTGGCATACTCCTTTGGATTCATGATTGCTTTGCCTGAAAGCTGGCATGGGTTGTTGTTAACAGATGGTGAAGCGAGGATGCCTTCCACATATCTCATCCTAGTGCTCATTGATTCGAACTTGCTGTTAAGTTCGACACCTTGTCCGTCGACTTTGTTGTTTAATTCAGCCAGCTTCTTAGCGATTTCCATTGCTCATGTGGCTTGTCCTTGAATGAGCTGCTGGAGCATAGTCATTATGTCTGAATTCTGAGGCGCAGGTGCTTGTTGTTGATGTGGTGTGAAACCAGGTTGTGGCTGCTGTTGTTGATATCCTCCTTGAAACTGCTGCTTTGGAACGAACCCTTGGCTTTGGTTATAAGGAACAAACGGTTTTGGTTGGTTCTGCTGTTGTTGCTGCTGGGGATAAACTTGGTTTTGAGGGTTGGCGACATTGGTGCTTCTGTATGACAGATTTGGATTGGGTCTGTAATTGTTGTACCCTATGTTGTAGCCACCTTGATTCTGAACATAGCTGATTTCGGCACACTCATTAGTCTCCCCCACTTGGATTTGGAATACTTCGTCTTCAGAGACGAAGTGAACATGCTTCTGCTGCACTTGGAGGAGTTTGCTGATTTTTTCATTGAGAGCTTTAATCTCTCGGTGGTGCTTGTCATCAGATTCAGTACTGGTGTGGATGCTTCTTTCATAATCTTCATTGTAATTGCCATCCGTCTGAGCAAAGTTTTCAACTAGCTCCCATCCTTCTTCAACATCCTTCTTCAGGAAATTCCCATTTGAAGCGGTGTCAAAGAGCATTCGTATCTTAGGCAGGACACCTCTATAAAGTGGGCTGAGAAGAGAAGCTTTCTTAAATCCATGATGAGGGCATTTGGTTTGATAACCCTTAAAGCGCTCCCAAGCTTCAAAGAATCTTTCATTTTGCTTCTGAGTGAATCCGGATATCTCATTCCGGAGTTGGAAAAGTATTTTGCCAAGAAGGCCTTTTTGCAGTCATCCCAGGTCGTGATTGAATTCTGGGGTAGCGTCTTTTCCCACAGATGGGCTTCAACTCCAAGTGAGAATGGAAACAAGCGAAGCTTGAAACCATCTTCACTAACTCCATTGATTTTAGTAAGGCCACGGAGCCTTTCAAACTTGTCAAGATGATCTAGCGGATCCTCCATTGGTTGGCCATGAAACTTGTTCCCCTGAACTATTGCAATGAGACCGCTTTTGATCTCAAAGTTCTTGTTCTGTACTAGAGGTGGAACAATTCCATGACGCTGGTCGTGGTTATGAGGGAAGTCACCAGCACCAACGTTGGTAGGTTGCTCTTGCTCATCTACAACGTCAGCCATTGTGTCGGTTTCTGTCTGTTCTATCAGTTGGCGAGCAATACGGTCGATGTTATTGTTGAATAGGAGGTTCTGATTTCCTTGTGACCGTGTATGCATGCAACATATAGCAGCCGTGCTATAACAGATGAATCAAAGATGCGTCTGTAAAGCGGGTTGCAAGGTACCTGAAACACAAAGACAGAAAAGGCACAATGTTAGTAACTTGTGTAACAAAACCGAACTTGATCTTAACGTTTCTAATGATCTCAAATATAACAAACAAACACGAAACTGGCAACGGCGCCAAATTGATAGTAGGATTTTTCTCAATTAATCCTAAAACACTATCTTGTCGTTGTAGTATTTTAGGATGTCAATCCAATCCGGTGTGATGCAAACAGATGAGATATGATTAGAAAGCTCTAAGTCAAGCCAAGCAGAGAGTCGGTTGGTTCTAACAGTCCTAGTATGCAATAACAGAAATGAAATGAAACTAAAAGCAGAAATGGCAATAGTAGGCAGGTAAATAACAAAGCAGAAATGATAACAGGCAATCAAATGGATAAACGATTCTTAAGGATGGGGTAATCGAATAGTATGGTCTCCTTAATCTATTCAAGTGGTTGACAAAACTTCATAGAAGCTATCCCTAGACAACAAGTTCAACAACAGATTAATTCACTCCCGTGATAGAAATCCTCAAGCATAACTAGACACTGAACTAATTCTCATTAGCGATCTCTAACTAAGAAGGCATTATCGAATCAACATGTTAAAGCCAATACCCTCTCTACAGTCAATCCGTTGGGGTAGAGTCAGATACCTCTGGAATTAATTGGATCCAACGCCTATTAAACGCCTTCTGAGCGCTGGACGTCTGGACTCATATTCCACATTAGTCAGTGAAACAAGCAATAAGCGCAACTAATCCAGAAGGGATTCTAGTATTCTAAACTCAACCACCTAAAACGACCAAGTAAACTACAACTAATCTATCTCATCCTCAGAAATACAGTTCACTACTCAGACATAATCAAAAACAATAGCAAAACAACGATTGAAAACATGATAACAGAAATAATGAAAGACAAAATACAAAGTCGCAGGAGAAACACTTCAGCTATGAAAGTTGCAAAAAAGACGAGATAATAACGAATGCCCTCGGGAAAACCCTAAGAGGCAGTTTATATAAGCGAGAAATGAAACAAATAAGGAAACTAGATATATAGCGAATCTTCACGTCATGACCCTGCGACCGAATGTGTCATTGGCATCTGATGGACTAAAATGAGCTTTCCTGTGATCGAGTATGTCATTGATCAAACTGGGCTGCAGGGGCTCCGCTTGCGATCAAGTGAGATGCAGTGAAGTCAAGATTGAATGGTCCAGCGACCCTCTGATAGAGTGCGATCGAGTGAATATCATAAGGTGGTTATTGAGTGGTTCTGATGGGGTGATTCCTCCGGCTTCGCGATTGAGTGAAACTGAGCTGCTAGCTTCTCCGGGGTTGCGATAGAGTGATTTGCCCTGGCAGGGCTCCAAGGCTGCGATAGAGTACTTTTGCTGAAGGTGTCATTAGGCATTCTAACTTTCTGTTCTGTTTCTCCTCTGTTTGAAATCCAAAAGCATCCAAAGTACCTGAAAACAACCAAATATGCAATGCACATGCAATCCTAATGCAAAATCGTCCTAAGTATGCAAAACACACTAAAACGACTCTTAATGAGATGAAATGTGGACGAAACAATGACAAAGTGGTGAAGAATGAATGCCGAAATCATGCAAATTATAGACATATCAACTCCCCCAAATCCAAAGACTCATACGGACTTTGGCTACACCATAAAAGCTTTGAGAAGCATGAAGAAGCTAGGTTAATGTTTTGGAGTCAAGTATGACTAGATGTCATGTGTATGATTGATTATAAGAACTATAACCGCAACTGGTTCCTAAAAGCTAAAGTAGTGTTTCCTTGTTAGAAGATACAAAGCCAAAGTCTCAAACGGACTTCAGCTACACCATCAAAATTTTGAGAAGCAATAAGAAGCTTTTTTAGTTTTTTGGAGTCAAATATGACTAGTTGTCATGTGTATGATTGAGTATAAGAACTAGAACCGCAACCGATTCCCACTAGCTAAAGTAATGTTTCCTTGTTAGAAGATACAAAGCCAAAGACTCATACGGACTCCGGCTACACCATCAAAATTTTGAGAAGCAATAACAAGCTTGGTTAGTGCTTTGGATTCAAATATTACTAGGTGTCATGTGTATGATTGAGTATAAGAACTATAACCGCAACCGATTCCCAAAAGTTAAAGTAATATTTCCTTGTTTGAAGATACTAAGCCAACGACTCATACGGACTTCCTCTACACCATCAAAGGTTTGAGAAGCAATAAGAAGCTTGGTAAGTTTTTCAGAGTCAAATATGACTAGAACCGCAACCAATTCCCAAAAGCTAAAGTAATGTTTCTGTGTTAGAAGATACAAAGCCAAAGACTTATACGGACTTCAGCTACACTATTAAAGTTTTGAGAAGCAATAAGAAGCTTGGTTAGTGTTTTGGAGTCAAATATGACTAGATGTCATGTGTATGATTGAGTATAAGAACTAGAACTACAACCGGTTCCCAAAATCTAAAGTAGTGTTTCCTTGTTAGAAAATACAAAGCCGAAGACTCATACGTACTTCGGCTACACCATCAATGCTTTGAGAAGCAATAAGAAGCTTGGTTAGTATTTTGGAGTCAAATAAGACAAGATGTTATGTGTTTGATTGAGTATAAGAACTAGAACCGCAACATCTTCCCAAAAGCTAAAGTAATATTTCCCTTCTAGAAGATACAAAGCCAAAAAGTCATAAGGACTTCGGCTACACCATCAAAGCTTTAAGAAGCACCAAGAAGTTTGGTTAGTGTTTTGGAGTCAAATAAGACTATATGTCATGTGTAGTATTGAATATAAGAACTAGAATCGCAACCGGTTCCCAAAAGCCAAAGTAGTGTTGCCTTGTTAGAAGATAGAAAGCCAAATACTCATACGGACTTTGGCTTCACCATAAAAGTTTTGAGAAACAATAAGAAGCTTGGTTAGTGTTTTCCAGTCAAATATAACTGGATGTCATTTATATGATTGAGTATAAGACCTAGAACCACAACCGGTTCCGAAAAGTTAAAGTTGTGTTTCCTTGTTAGGAGATACAAAGCCAAAGACTCATACGGACTTTGGCTACAGCATATAAGCTTTGAGAAGCATGAAGAAGCTAGGTTAATGTTTTGGAGTCAAGTATGACAAGATGTCATGTGTATGATTGAGTATAAGAACTAGAACCGCAACCTGTTCCCAAAACGTAAAGTAGTGTTTCCTTATTAGAAGATAGAAAGACAAATACTCATACGGACTTTGGCTTCACCATAAAAGTTTTGAGAAACAATAAGAAGCTTGGTTAGTGTTTTCGAGTCAAATATGACTAGATGTCTTTTATATGATTGACTATAAGACCTAGAACCACAACCGGTTCCCAAAAGTTAAAGTTGTGTTTCCTTATTAGAAGATTCAAAGCCAAAGAATCATATGGACTTCAGCTACACCATCAAAGCTATGAGAAGCAATAAGAAGCTTTGTTAGTGTTTGGGAGTCAAATATGACTAGATGTCATGTGGATGATTGAGTATAAGAACTAGAACCGCAATTGCTTCCCAAAAGCTGACGTAGTGATTCCTTGTTAGAAGATAAAAAGCCAAAGATTCATTCGGACTTCGGCTACACCATCAAAGCTTTGAGAAGCAATAAGAAGCTTGGTTAGTATTTTGGAGTCAAATAAGATAAGATGTTATGTGTTTGATTGAGTATAAGAACTAGAACCGCAACATCTTCCCAAAAGCTAAAGTAATGTTTCCCTTCTAGAAGATACAAAGCCAAAACGTCATACGGACTTCGGCTACACCATCAAAGCTTTAAGAAGCAACAAGCAGTTTGGTTAGTGTTTTGGAGTCAAATAAGACTATATGTCATGTATAGTATTGAGTATAAGAACTAGAACCGCAATCGGTTCCCAAAAGGTAAGGTAGTGTTTCCTTGTTAGAAGATAGAAAGCCAAATACTCATACGGACTTTGGCTTCACCATAAAAGTTTTGAGAAACAATAAGAAGCTTGGTTAGTGTTTTAGAGTCAAATATGACTAGATGTCATTTATATGATTGAGTATAAGACCTAGAACCACAAACGGTTCCCAAAAGTTAAAGTTGTGTTTCCTTGTTAGGAGATACAAAGCCAAAGACTCATACGGACTTTTGCTACACCATAAAAGCTTTTAGAAGCATGAAGAAGCTAGGTTAATGTTTTAGAGTCAAGTATGACAAGATGTCATGTGTATGTTTGAGTATAAGAACTAGAACCGCAACTGCTTCCCAAAAGCTAAAGTAGTGTTTCCTTGTTAGAAGATTCAAAGCCAAAGAATCATATGGACTTCAGCTACACCATCAAAGCTATGAGAAGCAATAAGAAGCTTTGTTAGTGTTTTGGAGTCAAATATGACTAGATGTCATGTGGATGATTGAATATAAGAACTAGAACCGCAACTGCTTCCCAAAAGCTAAAGTAGTGTTTCCTTGTTAGAAGATTCAAAGCCAAAGAATCATATGGAATTCTCATTCGGACTTCGGCTACACCATCAATGCTTTGAGAAGCAATAAGAAGCTTGGTTAGTATTTTGGAGTCAAATAAGACAAGATGTTATGTGTTTGATTGAGTATAAGAACTAGAACCGCAACATCTTCCCAAAAGCTAAAGTAATGTTTCCCTTCTAGAAGATACAAAGCCAAAAACTCATACAGACTTCGGCTACACCATCAAAGCTTTAAGAAGCAACAAGAGTTTTGGTTAGTGTTTTGGAGTCAAATAAGACTATATGTCATCTGTAGTATTGAATATAAGAACTAGAATCGCAACCGGTTCCCAAAACCCAAAGTAGTGTTTCCTTGTTAGAAGATAGAAAGCCAAATACTCATACGGACTTTGGCTTCACCATAAAAGTTTTGAGAAACAATAAGAAGCTTGGTTAGTGTTTTCGAGTCAAATATGACTGGATGTCATTTATATGATTGAGTATAAGACCTAGAACCACAACCGGTTCCCAAAAGTTAAAGTTGTGTTTCCTTGTTAGGAGATACAAAGCCAAAGACTCGTACGGACTTTGGCTACACCATAAAAGCTTTGAGAAGCATGAAGAAGCTAGGTTAATGTTTTGGAGTCAAGTATGACAAGATGTCATGTGTATGATTGACTATAAGAACTAGAACCGCAACCGGTTCCAAAAACTTAAAGTAGGGTTTCCTCGTTAGAAGATACAAAGCCAAAGACACATACAGACATCGGCTACACCATCAATGCTTTGAGAAGCAATAAGAAGTTTGGTTAGTGTTTTGGAGTCAAATATGACTATATGTCATGTGGATGACTGAGTATAAGAACTAGAACCGCAACTGCTTCCCAAAAGCTAAAGTAGTGTTTCCTTGTTAGAAGATTCAAAGCCAAAGAATCATATGGAATTCAGCTACATCATCAAAGCTATGAGAAGCAATAAGAAGCTTTGTTAGTGTTTTGGAGTCAAATATGACTAGATGTCATGTGGATGATTGAGTATAAGAACTAGAACCGCAACCGCTTCCCAAAAGCTGAAGTAGTGTTTCCTTGTTAGAAGATACAAAGCCAAAGACTCATTCGGACTTCGGCTACACCATCAAAGCTTTGAGAAGCAATAAGAAGCTTGGTTAGTATTTTGGAGTCAAATAAGACAAGATGTTATTTGTTTGATTGAGTATAAGAACTAGAACCACAACATCTTCCCAAAAGCTAAAGTAATGTTTCCCTTCTAGAAGATACAAAGCCAAAAACTCATACAGACTTCGGCTACACCATCAAAGCTTTAAGAAGCAACCAGAGTTTTGGTTAGTGTTTTGGAGTCAAATAAGACTATATGTCATGTGTAGTATTGAGTATAAGAACTAGAACCGCAACCGGTTCCCAAAAGGTAAAGTAGTGTTCCCTTGTTAGAAGATAGAAAGCCAAATACTCATACGGACTTTGGCTTCACCATAAAAGTTTTGAGAAACAATAAGAAGCTTGGTTAGTGCTTTCGAGTCAAATATGACTAGATGTCATTTATATGATTGAGTATAAGACCTAGAACCCCAACCGGTTCCCAAAAGTTAAAGTTGTGTTTCCTTGTTAGGAGATACAAAGCCAAAGACTCGTACGGACTTTGGCTACACCATAAAAGCTTTGAGAAGCATGTAGAAGCTAGGTTAATGTTTTGGAGTCAAGTATGACAAGATGTCATGTGTATGATTGAGTATAAGAACTAGAACCGCAACCGGTTCCAAAAAATTAAAGTAGTGTTTCCTTGTTAGAAGATACAAAGGCAAAGACACATACAGACTTTGGCTACACCATCAAAATTTTGAGAAGCAATAAGAAGCTTGATTAGTGTTTTGGAGTCAAATATGACTAGATGTCATGTGTATGATTGAGTATAAGAACTAGAACCGCAACTGGTTCCCAAAAGCTAAAGTAGTGTTTCCTTGTTAGAAGATTCAAAGCCAAAGAATCATACGGACTTTGGTTACAACATCAAAGCTATGAGAAGCAATAAGAATTTTGGTAAGTGTTTTGGAGTCAAATATGACTATCCGTTAGTGTCGCTCTCACGGAAAAGTGACTTTGTCATCCGGTCCGTTGAACGGTTGCGCCCAGTTACGATTTGAATCGACCTTCGTTTGAGAAGCCTTGATTGAGGCTGTTGTATCTTGACAAAAGGTTGAACCTCCCAAAATCGTGAAGATTTTGCTCCAAGTAGCTTCTTCTTCATCGTCATCTGCCTCGGGGTCGCCCTAACCTCTCTTGGGCCCTTCAGGGTTTGCCGCGGGGACTGCCTACTCGAGTTTCGCCACAGCATTCACCTGCTCAACTCTGGCTTTCTCTACTTCTAAATATTCGATGGTCAAACCCCATCCAATTTCACCCACTAGGAACTTGGCCGCCAATTTAGCTCCAAGACTATGACACCTGGAAGTGTGACGACCGTAGCTCTTGTGCAACTCGCAGTATTGCAATTTAGCTCTTGTGCAACTCGCAGTATTTAGTCCAAGTGTAGGACTCTCTTCCTCGACCTCGGGGCGTGTCGGCTTGGTAATTGTGTGCTCCGGTGAAGTTTTGCCCCTCATGATGCACGAAGGTCCTGCCTTGAGCGCCCTTTTTCTGGCTCGGAGCGCTAGGTTGGGACTTATCAATTCGAGGTGTTTGCTTCGAAGGCTCGTGCTTTTTCGATAACAATTCCATTTCTTCCTCATGGGACATAATCTAAGGCTCAGTGCAGAGCGTCTTGGATCGTTTGCTGTTTGGATAGATTTAATTCCTTACGGAATTCAGACTTGTACCACAGTGCCTTTTTCAAGGGGGAGAGGGCCGCGACGTCATTGATTCCCTCGACTTTGGGTAGGGTGGACCTGAATTTTGTGAGGAAATCTCTGAGTGGCTCGTTTGGCTGCTGAGATAGCAACCAAAGGTCGGCGTCTGAGGTGCCTAGATCAATCAACACTGAGTATTGCTTAAGGAAAAACGTCGAGTGCTCTTGGAAACTGTAAACCGAATTCCCTTCAAGTCTCGAGAACCAATCCAAGGTCGACCCCTTCAGGTGCTCGACAAATAGATGACAAAGGCCAGCATCTCTTTCCTCCGGTCTGAATTTGGCCCGAGCTACAACTATTATGAAAGATTTGAGATGCCCCTTTAGGTCAGATGACCCGTTGAAATACTCGATCTTCATCTTTCATGGCTCTGAGATTATCGCGTTAGAGATTTTACGAGTAAAGGGCGTGTTCTGTGATTCTTCCCGGATGTGGTCGATGTTCGGAGCCGAGGAAACCGTGTTGTGCATCTGTGACCGTACGAGTTTCATCTTGGTTTCTACCTTGGCCAGGGAGAGTCTGATGGCTTTCATCTCTTGCTCCCTAGCGTACTCTTCTGCCCATCGGATGTTTTCTTCCGATTCCTCATCGTCGGAAGCTTCGATTTGATCGGCTCCAGCAGTTTCAGCTCGATGGTTGTGATTTTGCGGATCAAACGCCCCCACCTGGTTTGTTGGGTTCTGTTCTCCTAAACATGTCAATTCTGCTTGGGTTCCAACGAGTGCTGGTGCGATTAGCCGGGGTGGTCTCGTCGTTTTGCCAGGTGTAGCGATTACAAGCCTTGTTGGATTGAGGTCAGTCGTTACTCGACGAGCCTGAAATTGTTGCGCGCCGATGAGAGTGGTCCTCAGCTGTCCTTGGGAAGTAGCCGCCTGGAGCTGCTGCGCCAAAGATCGGTGCACTTTTTTCCTGGTCGTCCACCTTCTTCTAGAGTTGTGCCATCATGCTTCTCAGTTCTGCTAGGACTGTAGGAGCGGCAACCTCAGGAGCGTTCGTCTGGACTGGATGATTCGGGTTTCCCTCCACGTCGACAGTGTTAGCGAGGACCTGGTTGTTGGTCATTGCTTCTTGGTTCGATGGTTTTGTGTTCTTGGAGTAAGAGAAATCTAAATCCCCCCTCCTTCTAGCGCCAAATTGTTAGAGTCGAAACTCGCAAAGAAACAGTCTTCGCGAGAATCTCAAAGATCAACAATCGATAAGTAACCACGGATGGTGTTTTTGATATTATTAATTGGAAACGATGATTTGATCATGCAAGTGTTTAGAAATGTGATTAGAAAAGTGTTTAGCCTTCAAAGTCAGAGCCTTTTTGATAGTCTGAAGTTGAGAGCATTTTTTGTGTCCCCTTTTGCGAAGTCCTTGAGGTCCCTTTTATAGGCCAAGTGACCGCCTCCTGCAATATTCTCGGAAGATTTCCATTTATCTTTAAGTCGGCTAAAAAGGATCTTTGCAATAAAGAGATTTTCCTTATTCTTCGGGAGCTTCAGAAAAACTTTCAGATTTGACAATACCCTCAGAGATTCTCCAATATCACTTCCGGGTTTTTAGGAAATGATTTTTGGGACCTTCACAGAATTTGTACAAGTCTTTTCCTCAAGTAAGTATATGGTCTGGGGAACGCTGGATTTTGGCTTGGGACGAATACTGCTTGATAGGACGTTCACCGAGCCGATCCTAGACGATCCCCGAGGCATGCTTAAGCTTGGCTCGGGCGTGTTTCCTGGAATAACACTCGAACCGTTTGAGGGATTAAAGAGGTGTTTTCTTGAGGCCCGAAGTATTGCTTTCCCCGGCTCTGGGTGTGTTGCTTGGAATGACACCTGAGCCGGATAAGGACTCTCTCGAATCATTTCTACGCCTTTGACGGCGACGAACCTAGTTACCTAGGCGCTTATGACTCTGTTCGGCTCGGTTATTTGGGGGAAATAGGAAATCTGACCCCAACAATTATTCTTCTACTTCGTAACCAACAGCTCTTCGCCCCTCGTGGTGGTCAGGGATGTTGTTGGAGACGACATTAGCACATAGATTTTCCGCTGAAATTTTGAGATTAGGTTTTATTCATAGAAAAACGAAACTCTAAGATTAATCCCAGTCTTGGGCTTAAGCCCATAATTAGAAACCCTAAGCAGCTAAACATATGATATTAGAGGACAATAAGCCCATAAATTAAATCAAAAGATATAGTAGTTGAATTTACAGCTTAATATGGTATAAATCACATTCTAGATGAATTTAGCTGCTTTGGTTTGAATATAAATAATTAGGGATTGAAATAATGAGTGTAAAGACATGTAATTTTCATTAACAGGGTAGGTTTTGTATTTTAGACGATAATTCCATATGGAGTGTTTATAATCTAATTCATGCATGAGCACAAAGATATTCTTATATATGAACACTCTATGGGTGACATATGAGTTAATAAATCCTAGAACCAACCGCTATGAGACATAACCAGTGCGCAGGAGAAGAACTTATAGTTGGAGTTGGGACCAAAAGATTACAATTTGACTTGTTATTGGCTACGATTTGATTAGGTTTCATGTAGAGAGTGAACCAACGTGGATGAGATTCATTGGGGAAACGTAAGCAGACATAAAGACAACTCTCTATACGACCTAAGAGTGAGCGAGTCTTGTAAAGCTCCGGAGAAGCAATGAGTGATCGGAAGTTCTTCAAAACTAAGGAGAGAATCGAATAGTGCAATCTCGAGACATGGGCTAAGCAGCTTACTAACACATCATGAGGAAGGGACAAACTCTTTTTCTGCTTCCTAACCAATGGCTCTTTACCGTTCGTGGTGACTGGAGACGCCATTAGTAGTTAGATTCAACGCTGATTTGAAAATTAGGGGTTTTACATAGATAAGCGAAACCTTCCGGGCTCACACTAGCCCTAGTCTTGGGTTTAAGCCCTTATTAGAAACTTGATGCTATTAAAATCAAAAACAAAATCTCCTTTCGTACTTTTGGACTTGCCTCATCAAATATAAAGTTGACATGTTTGATTGCCAAAACAAAAACAAATTGGAGAAAACTCTCGACTTATGAGTAATAGGTAAAATATATATTATCATATAAAGCCCAATGGATCCATTTCTTATTGAGGAAGTAAAACATGATCTCTAGAAAATATAGTTAAGACTTATGATAGAAATATTAAACAACTTGATGAATACAACATAGAATACACAAATTTTCGGAATGAAATAATTTTAAAAAAGCAACTAAACATATTATACAAATGATTTTGCAAAGATCCATTCCATAAAGTAAGCAATCAAGAGTAGTTGGAAATTCAATCTAAAATGATTTTGCAAAGATCCATTCCATAAAGTAAGCAATCAAGAGTAGTTGGAAATTCAATCTAGAGTTATTGGCATCCCACCAAAACCCAATCATATCGTTTGTCTTGTAATTGTTTAGTTGGAGAACCATACTCTATCCATGAAATTGGAAATTTCCATTTAAATCTTCTTTTATGATAAGAGTTCTTATAATTAAATTCAAAATCGAAAAGTCCAAATAACCTATGAAAATATTCATAGGCCGGAATTAGGAAAGGAAACACTTTGGTTTCTACTATCTCTTTTGAGAACGTTATCATATTACTCAAACCTATGTTTGATGGTGTTTAATGTTATCAAGATGTTCCAAGGGCTGTCCACATTAAACGCGCGGCTTATCTGGATACAGCTCGGTATCTACCTTAAGTTAGAACACAAAGATCTATGGGTATCCAAGGGCTGTCCACATTAAACGCGCGGCTCATCTGGATACAGCTCGGTATCTACCATGAGTTAGAACACAAAGATATATGGGTATCAGTTTTAAGTGTTCTTTTTCTTAGAGATATCTAGGTAAGGTTTGGGTTAGAAATTTTGTTAATGTGTTAAGCATATATATAATGACACAAAGATATATTTTCATTGAGCATTAGTCAAACTTAAATCATATGCACACATATATATACCGATCAAATGAAACCTAATCCGCTTAGTTGAATAATTAGCAAGAAATAACAAACAAATCACTTAAATTTGTATTCAAAACCCTAAAACCCAAGAGAAAATGAACAAGGTTTCATTCATAAGCTTAGAATAGCGCAAGACTATATATATAGACAATAGTAACGAAACAAATACAACTTAAATTTTATAATTTTTTAATTCTAAAATATTATTTTGCAGTGGACCGTACATTTAAATCAAACAAAATAATAGCGTATACATAGATCATCCTAAAAAAATTAATCTTTTATTTAATTAACATATAGGCTCGCGATGTACCGCAAATTAATCTCTAACAAACATAAGGGATACACTTATATAGAAAATGAATTAATCTAATTATCTAACTAATAGAATCATATAAGATATATACATATCTCTAGAATATATTCATAATATCTTCTTGGATCATATGGATCTTCTAGATCCTTCTATAAGAACATGGATCTTTTTGTTTCTCTTTCTCTTGTTCTATGTTATTTTGGTTTAATTAATTTAATTGGTTATCTTATATACATTTTTGCAGCCATTTTGTGAAATAAATCCTGGAGTTGGAACTTATTTACAATGGCTGTCACCGGCTTATTCAATGCGAAAATTAACTACCAAATAAAAGCAAATCTTATTCAAAAGAATATGCTCTTATTCCATGGCCTAATTATTTTTGCCAAAATGGTTAAAAGATTTAAAAATTAAATAATCATTCGAAAGAAAACTTTAAATTGATTTAAATTATAAATATTTTAATAAAAATATTATTAAAAAAATAAAAAAATAATTTCACCGAACATGATTAGATAGTAGGACTAGATGGTATGACGTGTTTATAATATTATAATATATAAACTTTATAACAATTAAAGAAATATTTGAAAGAAAACTTTTAAATTGATTTGAATTAAATATTTTTTAAATTAAAGTATTATTAAAACAAAAATCACAAAATAATGTCTAATTTTACTGAACAGGGTTAGTGGTAGGACGGGTTTGGTCGACAGTATTACGAGATGGTATACTACAAGTGAAATCCATTAGATATGTTTAATTTCACTGTGCATGATTAGATGGTATGACGGGTTTTGATCGATAATAATACAAAACGATATACTACGGATGAAATCCTAGATATAACAATTAAAATCTATATATACATTATCTTAAACACTAAACAAAGCAAACAATATTAATAAAACAAATATCTACATATACATTTTATATAACAAATTTTATTAAAAACCTAGCCCCGCGGTATACCGCGGGTCAAAATCTAGTTAGTTATTATAGCAACTGATAAAAAAAATATAAATTAGATGCCGATTATGTATAATTCAGAAATGTCATCAGATTTGTTACAACATGCATATAACCTTTTTAAAAGCCAAAATATTTAGGCACATAGAAATTGTATTAGTTAGATTAACGCGTGTTAAAATAAATTAAATTTTAATACATATTAATTTTTGTTTTGCTGTCTTGATTTATTATTTATTGCAAATTATGAGAACTGTTACACAAATGATTCTACCACAAACAATTCCTTTTTATGATTTACTATCAAAATATTATATTAAATTTGAATGTATAGATAAAAAATTTGGAGAAATTGTTTCTCTCGACTCTTTTATTATTTACATATATTATCTTATAAATCCAAATATATATATTTATAAATATAAGAGAAAAACATGTTCTCTAGAAACAGGAATTAAACCAACATAATAAAACGACAACAAACTGGACTCGATCAGACAAACCCGGTATAGATGCATATCCGAGAAATGAAGTTGTGAAGATTCGCTCCATCAATTAAGCAACATGTTTGAAATTTAGTCTAGTATGACGAAGATCCCACCAAAATGCAATAGTATCGCCTGCTTTGTAATGTTTTCTTTTTAGAATATCATTCCATCCATGAAATTTAAAATTATTTCCATCTTGTCTTATGATTACATATGTTGTAATTTGAGTATCAATATCATACACTCCAATCATCTTTGGCTTGTCTTGAACTTGTAACAACTGGACGAGAGTACTTATCTCCATGAAAGGAAATAAATTGGTTTCTAGTAACGCTTTTGGCATCATTATCGTAGTACTCCTATCGACGTCAAATGGTGACAACGTTATCATGATGTTATATGGGTTGTTTGAGTCATACTGCTTATCTGGAAAATTCGCCATGAGTTAGAACAGAAAGATATATGAAAAATCGGGTTTCAATGTTCCTTACTCCGTAAAGGCTTATGCAAGGTTTGTATAAAAATATTTGTTTGTGTTAAGGGTATATATAGTGACAATAAGTTGTACTTATGTACGTGGTTAATTGTAATTAAGAGCTTATACCAATAGAGAGATACTATGTTTTCAAGTTAGATTAAAATTAATTAATTGAATATGTTTTGTCTTACCCAAATAACACTAATTTTGTTTGATATATAGTTTCATAATATTATGACATATATAGTTTTGTAGTTATTGAATTCTAACACGTGTTAAAGTGAAATAAATTTTGACAGGCTGACTTAACATCAAAAAGTTTTGAAGTAAATGTCATTTAAGTATTTGACATTTTTTTGGCTCATGTAGTTGTGAGCTTGCAAATTTAACTCTATAAGATTCTGTAAGATTTTTTTTTTACTTAAGACAATAAATAGTTTTTCTTTTTGACCAAACTATTGTGGCACATAAACTTTAATTACATTCATTAGAAATATGGGTAATATGTTAATCAGTGAATTATATGTTAGAATATATATACACAATATTTTCATGAGTATAATAGATTCATTATTAATTGAACATGTTTTCTCTTTCAACAAAAGTAATAGTTAAGTTTTAGGGGATATTATTGGTTTATGATTTCAAAGGAGTTTTATTGACTTAAAATGTCATGTAAAATATGTTGTTATTCAATCAAGATAATATAAAACTATGTTAATGTTTTGTGTTATTCATTTAAGATTTGTAAAAAGTAATCTAAAATCTTCATAAATTTGGGGTTATTGGATTCATATTCTTATAAAGTCAGTAAGAGTTTTGTGGTATTCAATTAAAACAAAAGAATCTCTTATTGTTAATGATTTAAATTATTATGTTATTGGTTCATGACTTTCTATATTTTTGTTTACAAAATAAAGTCATAAAAAGTAATGAAAAATATTATCAAAATAGAGAGATTGTTTAAGAAACTTTACAAGATTATTGTGAAGCCTAATCTATAATTTCCGATTAGAACTTGCGACTTAGTTTAGGGATTTGAAAGAAAATAGAAAAAACGCAAACAAAGAACACCGAGATTTTACGAGTTCAGGTTCCGGTGTGGAACCCTACGTCTCGCCGGAGATTGACTCCGGAATCCACTAGATCATAGCTCAAACTCGAGCTCATACAAGTGACCGTTACAATCGCTCACCGGATTACAGTCACTCTCAAGCTTTCTCTCACTCACCAACACAAAACCAGTTACTCTCTCTACCTCTAACTCTAAGCTCACGTCTCTCGTCGACTTGCGTAGTCTCGTTGTCACGCTTCTCTTATCTGTTTCATTCTGTTACATACTCAAAGAAGAGTAGAGAAGAAGAAGATACAGAGCCAATGATAAAAGACCCTTTTACCCTTCTAGTTGTGACTTATTACTAATCTCACGTGTGTGCTTCTCACGTGAGCCAATGAAGGAAGCTTGGGTCAAACCCTCTGATTGCTTCAGATACTTATCACACTTTAGCATATATCTTGAGATCGGATGACACTAAACCTTCAAATCTCCACCTTGTCATCGATCTTCTTCACGCTCCTTATCTAGCTTCTTGGATTCCATCTCCGGTACTTGAGCTTCACCGCTCATCTTGAACTTCACCGTTCAACTTCAATGCTTCCTTGAAAAATTGTTTCCTCAATGCATCTTAAAATCAACATGTCTTGATTCTACTTGAAGACTTCCTCGCAGCTGCTCCTTAGAACCCTTTAAACTTGCTCTAACCTTGACAACTCCAATCTTCACACTTCAACAACCATTAGTGAACATATCTTCGATGGAAAAAAAATAGCTGTGATGTGAATCACACCGACGTTCCCGAACCATCGACGTTCTAGTATCACTTCTTGAGTTGTGAACCAACTTTAACACAGACTTGTGTCAACAAAAAACTCATGTTTGCTTCACTTGTTTCCTTCACAGCCTGGATCCTTTTTTAACCTCTGCAGATCGATTCCTCGCTAGCCCTTTGATTCATTTCATGTGCACTGAACTTTGAATCAAATTCTCCCTTGAATCATTATGCAAAAATATCTTGGATCGCTTGTGCTTTTCTATCCTGAAACAGTCAATGATTCATCCTGCAAAACAATCTAAGCCAATAACCCGTTAGTAGTAAAATGTATTTAACTAGAGATTGTACTTACAGTGATTTGTTTGAACTTTGAGCATCACTTTGCACCGCCTATGTTACCAACAAAACATGCCTCCTAACTTTCACAGAGAAAGGAAAACTTCCGATACAACTCTTTTTGCTCAATCTGGTTCGAAACCCTTCTGAATCAGCAAACCCTTTCAATCCAACAGATTTGAACCCCTGTTAGCTTCTTTAAACTTGTCTCATATCAACACTCCTGTGACATGCCTGAGACTTCTCCTTTACAGCCCTTGAACTTCACTCTAGAACTTCTCGAAGTCGCTTCCTTGCTGCAAAAAAAACACTCTGCAAAACGTCCTCACGTTTGCAATCTTCACCTAACTTGGCACTTGCATCTTAAAACCATCAGAGATTAATCTGAATCCTTTCTTTATCCTCATAAGCTTCCTTTACATGTGCCTATTTGTTACTTCTTATGAAGCAAAAAAGGTGAACAGAACTTTTCCTTGTTCTACTTCTTCATTCTCATCCTATCTTGGATGAATTCTTCTCAGTTGCTATACCAGCTCTTATGATGAATCTTTTAAACCATGATTTATGCATTGCAATTCACGTACTTGAGGTGAATGAACCGCAGACAAATTCTTTGCAAGACCTTGCACTTGTCTCTTACCGTCTCCTAAGAGAATCACTTCAATAAACTTTTATCTTGAGCTTGTACTTCAGCTTTGCTGATCTTCTTAATCATGCAACTGATATACCAATGTCTGAACTACCATCAAGCATCCTTTAAACCTGAAAAACTTTCCTTTTAACTCCTGTTGCAACCTTCTTATGCTTGAACGTTTCTGACATCTCTTACCCGTTCTCGAAACTCTGTCTTCTTCACACACTTGACCAATCCGAATTATATCCAAACAGCAACTTATTTCTTCTCATAGCTAACACCTGATGCGTTGAAAACCCAGTATACTCAGACCTTGTCTTTGTACTTAAGATAACCGAGAAACTCCTCAACTCTAAAGCTCCACCTGAAATCACAAACCATCTTTTACGAACGTGTATTACTTCCCTGTAATACTGATGACTCCACCTGAAACTTTAAACCATCGATGTTGCTTGTATCTCTCGACATTAATTCTGACTTGCCGAGCGAACTGCCTCTTTGTCACTGTCTCTATAATTCTCAATCATAAAACCTTGTGCGCTTGACTGTATGAACCTTATCACTTGATATATCCATAATTCTTTCCACTTTGTAGCTACACCAACAGTCTCTTTACTCTTTAGCAGTTTGCTTCTAGAGAAGCTCTCAATCTGATTTTGTGATATTATATTGAATACTTTAGTCTTAGAGACCAACTGATCAACCACTACCTTGTTATAGCATTAGAACACTTGACTCTTCACACCCTTATACTGAATTTCTTCCACCATAACAGATGTCTCCTGGAACCATCTCACAAAGCACCACCCTTTCTTATTTGCAGAAATTCTCACACTAACTTGAATGTACCATTTCTGAAAACTCCAAAGAAAACACCCGAATGATGCTAGAGATTTATAAGCAGGACCTTTATTCTTGAGTCTTCATGTCTAGATGTTTCTATAACCAGCTGATCCATTTTTATTCTTGACTCTCATACTTAGCCATAAGAACCAGAAACCAACTTAAAATTTCCTTGGTTTCATTCTTACTGGTTTATACCAGTCACACCTTGATTTCCTTTTACACTAGATGTTTCTTCATCTGTAGACTGTAGTTGAGAATTGTTTGGTGCTTCTTGTGTCCTTGTTACTTTCTCTGTTTAAACAGAGAACACTAATACACAAACTCTTGCAGCCTTGTTTCATTTTTCCTTAAAACACTACTGCCACCAAACAAACACAAAACGATGCTGCAGCTTTAATCCATTTTCACTTGGAATGTCCTAGCTGCCACTAACTCAATGATGACCAGAATTTAACCCTTTGATTACCATATCCTTTTAGCTCTTCTTATCTCTTAAGAATCTGATAATTACCTCTGAGACTGAATCTTTGAAGAACCCTTACTCAAAACTCTTGTAATACCTTGAATTTTTCTGAATTATCAACCCACTTTGACTAAGCAGAATTCTTGATTATTCTTGAACGATCCTGCAAATTCTGTCTTTCAATACCGAGCCTTAACTGATGTCCAAACAACCATTAACCCAATACCAATCAAACAACCAAGGCGTCCCCAAGTTCCTAGACTTTTATGAGCTTCCAATAGCTGTTCTTTACTTATCTTGAACACAAGTTTGCATCAAAAAACTTCCACACTTCCTTAACCAGAAACCACACTAACCAAGTATCGAATCTTAGCTAAAAACTTGTGCAGTGAACATACAAACTTGTGCTTTACCAAATCTTGACTCCTTTATTTGCAGACATGTAGATACCAGAACATCACAATTAACCTTGTGACTTGCAGCGGATGCAAACTTAGTTTCACCAAGCTTTGAGTCTTCATGATGGTGACTTGATTCTGGTTTCAAGACTTCAAATCCAGTACTTGAACTCACACACTTCTTAAACCAGAAATCAAAACTTCTTGCTGGTGAATATTCCTCCACCTAAGCCATCACTAAACATTCTTCTTCTTACATCTCCAAAACTCGTAGTATCATTCTTTCTTTCCATCTGGACCAATTCTCCTTTGCAATTGCACTCACTAGCGAGTCTTTCTTGATCTTCTCGCAATGATGCAGACACAAAACAATTAGAGGAGATAACTTACAACTTCACAATCTTAGAAACTCGAAGTAGTCTTCAATACGATGAAACGTATCACCGTAAAACTTTCATCCTCCAAAACTCAAATAACATTGATCCAGACTACGAAGATCTTAAACTTTCGTGATCTCAACATCATCTCTTGTGAATTTCTTGGACTAGAAATCACAGTGATGTCAAACTTCAGAGTCTAGAAGAGAGAGAGAGTAACTTATCGACTAAACTGATTTCATAAACTTGAAACCATTTGATCCGGTTGGATCTTTCTCCGTGGAGGTTCTTTCCTCTAGCTACGACGTCTTCTTCCGAGAACAACCGCAGTCCAATTCTTCCTTCGCTCTTGACATCACAACATCTTCCGTTTTTCTTATCTTTAGTCACGATATCAACGAAACTTCAAATCCTCCGTTTCTTTCAATTCGCAATGCCTCTGCTTTCCATGAAATCGTAGAACATAGGCTCTGCTACCAATTTGTGAAGCCTAATCTATAATTTCCGATTAGAACTTGCGACTTAGTTTAGGGATTTGAAAGAAAATAGAAAAAACGCAAACAAAGAACACCGAGATTTTACGAGTTTAGGTTCCGGTGTGGAACCCTACGTCTCGCCGGAGATTGACTCCGGAATCCACTAGATCATAGCTCAAACTCGAGCTCATACAAGTGACCGTTACAATCGCTCACCGGATTACAGTCACTCTCAAGCTTTCTCTCACTCACCAACACAAAACCAGTTACTCTCTCTACCTCTAACTCTAAGCTCACGTCTCTCGTCGACTTGCGTAGTCTCGTTGTCACGCTTCTCTTATCTGTTTCATTCTGTTACATACTCAAAGAAGAGTAGAGAAGAAGAAGATACAGAGCCAATGATAAAAGACCCTTTTACCCTTCTAGTTGTGACTTATTACTAATCTCACGTGTGTGCTTCTCACGTGAGCCAATGAAGGAAGCTTGGGTCAAACCCTCTGATTGCTTCAGATACTTATCACACTTTAGCATATATCTTGAGATCGGATGACACTAAACCTTCAATTATGAAAAAACTCTACAAGAATAGTTTAAATTCTTTCATTTATTTATTTTCTAGGATTTGATTGAAGTCATCAATATTCCTTGTAAACTAAGAACCAATAACACCCCCTTAATATTTCATAATATTTTGACAAATATAGATTTATAAATAACTTGATTGAAACATATGTTATAGTACATGACATATTTTGATTTCACACAAAATAAACAATTAAAGTAAATCTGAAACTACGCCCAGAATATGTTGGTTATGTATTTGGACGTATATTAATTACTTGATTCTTTCCAAAATATCTTCCTTCTTAAGAATTTTGTTCTCTATTTATAATTTTGTTGGTGCAGATATGTAATTATATAAGATACCATTATATATTTTACGAATTTTATTAGATTTGTTACTCGTCTAGTATGTTATATAATTTTTAATTTTAGCAAAAATTTATCTGGCACCTAAATTTTGTATACTGTTAGATTAAGACAGGTAAACAAATAAAGTAATTCTTTTTATATGCTGAACACCATAAGAAAATAAAATAAAATCAAAAAATTATCAATTACTTAATATTTCATCTTAAATATCTCACATCGAAAATAGCAATGGTTTTTTTAATCAAAATTTGTCCTAATGGATTAAACATCATAAACACAATTCGTTTGGTTCCTCAAGCACACCATCCCTCCATTTTGCGGAGTTCAAGTCCTCTTCAAATGCAGTTTTTCCACAAAGTTATCTTTGCAGTTGTTTTTTTCTACCATATCCTCAATTTTTCTGTTGCTTTATTTGCATCTCCCAATGAAAGAGTGGCTCTAGTATACAATTTGTTGATGTGGCGATTGTCTAGTCCTTAAGTGTATTTGGGTTGGAATCCTGTTAAGGTAAAAGAGAAATATCAAGTGAGTATAGTTTCAAGATTTATTTGATGTCTTGTAATCACATTTTTACCATGTAATAATGAGAAATGTTTATTTTCGCAATATAAGAGAAGAAACAGAGAACAAAGGCATATATTTATGAAACTACACATTTAGTTCTAGAGTAGCATATTTATGCTTCATGATATATAACCCTATTCTTACTAATTTTAACTATGTTTTAGATATAAGTTTTTGAGTCTTTTTGTTATTTCTAGAGTCTTTTCATGTATTTTATGGAGAGGGACAACAATGGAGATGAGAAGACATTTTGGAGTAAAAGCTGAAGAAAAGAAGCTTTCTAGAGGAACAACTATGAGCTGAAGCCTCGCTACCGATCAACGATCATACCCAGACCTTTTTAGAGGAACAACTATGAACTGAAGCCTGGCTACTTTGCACTGGTAGGCAAGCACCCTTTCCATGGCTTATCTCACGAGCAGCCAATGGACCACATCGAGCATTTTGATGACTTCGTACTAAACATTAAGGCTAATGGAGTCTCTGAGGACTACTTACTGTGCAAGCTTTTCCCTTACTCACTTGCTAGGGAAGATGTTTCTTGGTTGAAGCAATTAAAGGCTAGTTCACTCACTATTTCTATCAAGAAGCATCAAGAAAGCCTTCCTGAACAACTTCTATGATGATGCTAAGTCTGAGAAGGTGCGGAACAAAATGTCTACCTTCACACAAAGTCAAAGAAGCATGGGTTCGCTTCAAGGAATATCAACGGGACTGCCCGCATCATGGCTTCAGCAAGGTACAACTTCTAGGTACCTTCTTTAAAGGAGTTGATTGAAGATACTATATGGCTCTAGATTCAGCGCGCAATGGTAACTTCAATACCAGGTATCCGACAGATGCTACATCATTGATTGAGAACCTTGCGTGCAAGAAGAGTACAAAGAACGCTGACTTTGAGAGGAAAAAGATTGCAGGAGCTGTTTCAAGGAATCAGATGGTTGAGGTACATGCTAAGCTGGATTCAGTTCATAACTTGCTTATAGGGAAGAAGCATGTACACTTTGCAGCTTAAGAAGAGACTATCGAGCCTGAGCTAGATTCAGAAGAAGGAGTCTTCTACATTGATGGTCAAGGTTACAGGAAGTTAGGACAACCACATGGCAACTTTAGTGGCAACATGTTTACAGGGAACCAGAGTTCTTCAGGCTTCACTCCAAAACCTTCCTTCTAGAAGACCTTTCCTTAGAAGAACTTCTAGAGTATTTATGGTAATTCATCTTACCAAAACTCCCCTCCACTCTCAGCCGAGAATAAGATGGAATCAATGCTTGAACAGATTCTTGAGGGTCAGTCCAACTTAGTTATGGACTTTGATGGCAAGTTTGATGCTATCTACACATATCTTAATGGGAAGATCCAAAATCTGAGCTTTCTCATGAATAAGCTAGTTGTTCAAATACCTCAAACTGCATAATCCATTAAGAGACAAGAAGGGTTTCTTCCTGGCACCCCTGATGCTAATCCTAGGAAGAGCTGCAATGCTATCATGGTCAGCATTAAAGAGGAAAGCTGTAGAGAGTGGGCTGCTATAGACGAGTTAGGACACGCTGCTGCAGAGTTGGTGTCGATCGACACACATCAGTGTCGATCAACACAAGGCAACCCGATCTGGGACGAATCAGATGACGAGACAGTGTCAAACAGGAATAGAGAGGATCGTTCGTCACGCGACGGTGTCGACCGACACTCATCTAGTGTCGATCGACACTAAACAGAACAAACACAACATGAGGAGCTCGCACCGATCTACTTTCCAGATATTTTATCAACTCCAAGGCGTCTTTCTAAGCTTGACAATAAGAAGTGCATTGCTGCAATGGAAAAGATATTGACAACCAATCCTTGTTTTGCTTCGGAGACTTCACATATCTATTTTTTGAACAGAAACAAATGGTTTGTCAAAAAGGGAATCAATTATGGAGAAAAACCAATAATCTCCAAGATATTGTGCCAACTGAAATCATCTGAGGTTACAAAGGACAAGCCAAGGAGAGTTGACATTGCTGGGTACATCCGTACTATCACTCCGAGTCAGAGATCCCAGAAGCTCCACGATCTTGGTAGCTTTGTTCTTGACTACTCGATATCTACTAGCAGATTCAGCCACTCCTTGTGCGATCTGGGATCAAGCATTAACCTCATGCCCAAGTTTGTTGTTGAGAGACTAGGCATGACCATCTACAAGCATACAAGGATTACTCTCCTCTTTTCAGATCGTTCCAAACAAATCCATGAAGGTATCCTCGAGGATGTCCCTGTGAAAGTTGGTAACTGCCTCATCCTTGTTGTTTCGTGGTCTTGGCATATGATAAAGAACTTAAGGATCCTCTCATCCTTGGTAGAGCTTTCCTAGCTATAGCTGGTGCTAGGATTGAGGTGAAGAAGGGTAGGATATCTCTCCACATATGTGATAAGGAGATGGAGTTGGGTATGGATGGTTCAGAATTCACATCGCCTATCAGTAGCATTGCCACCAACAAGAACAAGTCTTCTCTGGCTGCTCAGACTTCACTTTTAGAGCCAACAACAGAGACCCCTACAGCTTAGCCCGCATATGAGATTTGCAGAGAACCAGTGTCAATCGACACCACACCCCTTGTCGATTGACACCATCGCGATAGATGCTTCTGCACCTCCTTTAGAGCCCACACCTATTTCAGTTCCCTGTGATAGGTACTACACTATCTCTTCTCTTACTGTTCCTTTGATTATTTCTTTATATTGTTCGAAGTGTGCTTCACCGGTAAACGAGCATCGAGTTTCCCGAAAGCTAATTTTTCTGTTGATCTTGCAGGAAACGGAGAGAGTATCGAATCGACACAAACAACTGTGTCGATCGACACCAACTGCTGTACAAGGCCGATCTGTTTACATACCGCCTTGGAAGGCGCGAATGCAGCACAAGTCCTCCACCCCTCCATCCAAGTCCTGAACTCCTCCAAGTGAACCTATTGACTCTAATTAAGCGCTTAGTGAGAGGGAACCGAGTGGTATGATTTTTTTTCTTTTTATTTCTTTTATTTTTGGTTTATGTTTTCTTCTCTCTTCGGATTTGAATGCCACTGGGGACAATGATATTTAAGTCTGGGGGAGGCGCTTATTAACTATGCTTTTATTTTTGATTCTTATTATTTTTTGTGTTTAGAGTTATGAGTCATTTTATTTTGTTTTCTAAAAAAACATTTTTGTTTAGTCTAATTAGAAATCATGATCTATATTTCTTTAGATTATTTTCTGGTTGATGAATGCAGAAGGGTCAACTCAATCCGACTATTGGAAAATCCAGATAGCAAACCGACAAAGTTGAGGATATCCTGGTTTCCAACACAATCCATTACGGGTGGATCTAATCACACTGCTCTTCCATTTACCTCATCATAACGGTTAGTATTCATAGAACTTGACGTTTTGTTCATACCTGTTATTAAGACCTATGTGAAAAAGGAAAGTATTCCTCTCCCCTTATAAAAAAAAAAAAAAAAAAATGATATGATTTTCGGTAGTGTATAACGGTAGGAATGTTTTCCATGAACCAATTATTATACATTATTAGGAATGATCAATTACAACGGTTGGAAATATGGAAATATGTCAACGGTGTCAATAAGTCTGGGACGAGAAACAATACCAGAAAAATATAAAGAACGGTCGATTTATCATGGTATATTACAGGAATGAGTCTAGAAGGTTCTTGAATATTAGCTTGCTTGATGAGACCCAGCGATGAAAGCAAGGTGGATATAGTTGTGGAACTTAGGTATGGAATCTAGAATGTTGTGTAAACTTGTAGAGAAGTACATGTTGGTTAGGATTTGATTAGAATTACTAGGCATATGAATTTGGTTAGAATGATCATGGCAATAGACTATGTTGGGAGTTCCTTTGTTTTTAGAACCTCTTCCACGGGTTCGGCTTTTGTGTTTTGTTTGAGGGCAAGCAAAAGCTAAGTCTGGGGAGTTGAGATAACCCTATTTTTACTGTTTTAACTATGTTTTAGATATAGGTTTTTGAGTCTTTTTGTTATTTCTAGAGTCTTTTCAGGTATTCTATTGAGAGGGACTACAATGGAGATGAGAAGACATTTTGGAGCGAAAGATGAAGAAAAGAAGCTTAAGGACGAATTCACTTTCAAATCCAGTCGAGAGTATCGATCAACACACTCTTGGTGTCGATCAACACCAGTTGCGGCCCAGAGAAATCCATGATGCTTTTAAGTTTGAAGAATTGAAAATTTGACCCAGAAGACTTCCTTATTTTCGTTATTAGTCCCTGCACATTTTTAAGGTCATATATATAGTTTTAAAAGTCATTGTTTAGACATATCAAGCTTTTTATCAAGCTTTCTATCAAGCTTTTTATCAAGTTTCCTAGCAACCAAGCTATTCATCCCATGTTTTCAGAGTTTCATCAGATTTTCAATAACTGTGAAGAAATCTTTTCTAACTCTTTTCTCTACTGATTTGTTTATGCTTTCTTACTCATATATGTTGTGTATTTCATCCATCATGTCTGAGCAGTATGCTTGTTAGGGATAGGGTTTCTCACTAGGGATTCATATGATTTAGTAGATCGCCCCCTTTGCTTGGTTATTTGTAGGATTCTTCATCTTTAGTTGTTCTTAATGCTAGTTCTAGAGTAATTAACTAGAACTTGATTCCAGATAATAGATATACCCACCATAGGTATCTGTTACCAGAACTACTATTTGAAGAGGCTGGTTTATAGGTGTGTAATAAGAATCGGCCTATCTACTAAGGTGAACTTATCAAACTCGGTTAGCATGCATGTTTAGGTATAGGATTTCACGGCACATCACCGGAAATCTTAGCTCTAGGCATAGTGAGTTTCATGGAACATCACCGGTTATTCTGATATTAGAGTTTGAGTTTAAGAACAGTTGGATAACAACCTAACGATATCTAGACCTACTAATCATTGGTTCCTGAAAATACTCTAAACTTCACAACCAACAAACCTGCTTTTTGCTTACTTTACTTTCTTTTTATTTTTTCTTACACTCTTCTAGCTTAATCTTGATACTTAGCTCATTGTGTGAACAAAAGAACTTTGTGGAATCCGACCTTTAAATATTGTACTCAATCTGTTATTTGAGAGAGAGGTTTTAAGGCAATTTGAACTATATCACTTCACATGAATCAGAAACGAAAGTGCTTAAACAAAACATAATAATCACTTTGTGGCTTTTTAAACAAATTAATATTTGTTACAGAGTCTTAGATTGATTGATATAACGTTAGGGGATCACCAATACGGAAGTAGAGTCATATTGTAGGCGCAAGAACCATGAGAATTGTAAAGAAATCGATGTTTGTAAAAATTAGTTTTGTCATGCTTAACGGTCTAAATCAAATGACACATACCATGACTATAGCGATTCTGAACCGTTTTAGAAATAGCCTGGGTAGAATCGTACAGGTGACAAGTACTTCGCACGGGCCGATCCAGGTTTAAGCACCAAACTCGTCCCTCCAACCTGCCCACGCATAGTACCGTCCCTCCAAATCCCAATATCCGGCTTGCCAACCTTTTACCGGGAAAGGGAGTTATGCGGTTCAGACAAAACCTTATATCATCAACCATCCCCATTTGTTTTTAGAAAACCTTTTTATACATAGTATAATATGATAAAAATCGCACAAACAATCATATAAGGTTTCCGGGGATCCCGTTTCACAATACATAATACACAATAGTAGTCTTTACATTTATACCCAACAATCTACACCAAGAACCTATTGTCCCAACGACCCTCTATGGTTTTTCCCCCTAAGGTCACCTGCAACAGAAATGGTGGAATCATGAATATAAGTACTCAATGAGTTCGGCGCCTAATCTCAGAAGCTAAACAACCCAACCCATAACAATAAACGTTAGTTAAGCAACAAGCAACAAGCAATCAATATGCAATAATAATGCAATATAATGGATGCACGGGTAAATGATAACAATGCAATCATATGGCCATGTGAACGATCCTTCCCATCAAACCAAGTGAACAATCCGCTATTAGCCACCAAGTCTACAAGCGATGTACCACATGGGACTACCACAACATGTATCCTCGTTGCATCGTCATGCAACACTCGGCCCCTTGGGAGCGACCTAGTCTCGCTGAGTCGAACAAAACAGGGAAGCGCACTCGAACACCACAAACTCTATATGCATTTAACTAAGCTACGACAAAGTGTACTTGAAGCATCAAGCATACATGACGTAAATGATAATTCTTATTAATTCTATGATCAATCAACAACAACATCAACAAGCACATAATCATCAAAGCAAGCACATAAGGTAACTCATGTGCCACCACACATGCTTCGGAACTCACTATGATTAAGCGGATCGGATGAGAGTGATCACTTAGCGGAATGACAACGTCGATCGGGAACTTCTGGTTGATCGCGAAGACTTCATCTACCTTCGGAAACTGATCGTCGGATGGTTCATGGAAACTGCTACACCGTTTGGAATTCAGTCGTCCACCTCTACCGTCGGCTTCAGGAGCGGTCGTCACTTCACGAAGATTTTGAATCTATCTCTCTCTCTCTCACGATTTCTGTTTAGCTCCAAAGCCTTTGTTCTACTTATAGAGGAGGAGATTCGACCCATGATGGACAAATGTCGTGTCTTAGGTGACGCAAAACCCACAAGGACACTCTTCCTCTGATTGGCTTGGAGTTTGCGTCGTCCAACCCTATGGGACACGCCACCTTGTCATTGGGTCATAGTTTGTGTCGCCCAACTCATGGCAACACTCGTTCTCCATGATTGACTCGATGTTTGTGCGGCGAAGCTCATCATTACCTCGTTTTGTCCAAAAGAGGTAACTTGCCCAACGATTCGCTCAGAACTGAAATATTGCCTTGATTTCGCCCAAGGAAGATAACTTATACCATGGGCAATATCTTTCTTTTGATTGGGGCAGAGATATAATCATTGTGTCGATCCTGTAAATAAGGTGGACTTTCTCTCTCCGACCAATGATTACTTTTCTTACGCTTTTTCCTCGATTTTCGGAATTTATGCTTCAAATATTTCTCTAAATTCGACCGTTCCAAGAATCATCTAGGCCACAAGTTAGGCCGTCCTCAACCATGGAACGCTCACATGGGAGGGTCACAGCATTCCCCAGTTCCATGACCAAAACTGACTTAGTCAAGTAAGAGGATTTTACTTAGCATTCCAATTATAAGTCTTTTCCCAAGACCTTACAACCCCTTGGCATATAACTCCGACTCAAAATTTCTTACCACAACCGCCCCTATAGTCAATGACCGGGTCACTACATTCACCCTCTCATTATAATTCGTCCCGAATTCCCAATGAGATAAATTGTCGACGTTCTTAACTTGGTTAGAACTTTCACTTTTTCTGTGGGGATCCAGCAAGCCAATCTTGAAGGTCTTCTCCTTCTCGATTGAACTTCGCGTGAGCATGACAAGGCAAGTCCGCGATCTTTTCTCTCGATCCGGTTCCTTTCATTCCACCATGCCATCTTATAACTGGTCGTCTAATTCTCAAAGATTCTGTTACTTGAGACTTAAACTCTGGTACAGGTGCTGAACATCCTCCAACAATCCAAGTTGTGCAAGTGTGGTCAAGCATGGATAACTCGTGCTACAAAACTCTAAGTTTGAAGAGCCTGATATATTCCTCAGCAGGCTATACATCAGGTTTGTGCAGAAGTTTGGTGGCTCAGTGAGTATGCTCAGGCATGTACTCGTCTTCCTGATCCTCATCTATAAGCTCATACCTCTCTGTCATTGCTCTCTTCCCTCGAGCTATCTCAGCTTTTCTTCTGAAGCTATCATATTCTCTGTTCTCTCTCTAGCCTCGAAGATGACGACTCTATCTCATCCATGTTGTAGTCTGGATCAACTGAAGAACTACCACTGTAATTACTCATGATTCTCCTGTAGAAGATTTAGAACTCAAAACTCAAATGTCAATATATTAGTCTCAAAGATAACAATGAAACCAAAATTGTTATCAACAGGCAATGAAATGGACCGAATTGGACGAGTACAATCTTGTACTCGAGTAAACTAAGCTGTTCCCGAGTTCCTTTTACACGAATTGGATCGAGTAATGTAGAGACCGCGGTTGAATAACTTTTCTGAAGTCGAGTGGGTCTGCCGATTTGCTAGTACCAGCGGTGGAGTGGTTCCTCAGTGAACCGGAATTGAAGCCTGGAATCTTGAAACGTGAAGCTTGGTCGAGTGGTCGGCTCCAGGAGGTCGAGTGAAACGTTGAGGTCGAGTTCAGCCGGTAAAGTCCAGAGGTCGAGTAATCCTTCGGTGAGCCGGAATTGGTATGGTCGAAACTACAAGTCGACGGTCTAGTCTTCTCTTTGTAATTGAGTAGTCCCTAAGACTTCGATGGTGAACGAGGTAGGGACTCGACTGCGGCGGCGCAGAGGGATCCGAGTAGATTGAGAACAGAGTAACGGTGAACAGCAAGGTGAGAAGGTCGAGTAAAGAAGCAAATGAACTCGGTGACGGCGGCGAAGCGGTCGAGTGCCTTTCCAGTGGTCGAGTAATCTGATGGGGTCAAGTGCGATACAGTGAATCGTGGTGAGGTGCGTTGAGGAAGAAAGGTTGAATTAGGTCGAGTGGTTGAAAAATGAAGATAGGTAGGTCGAGTGATTTTCGAAAGATGTGGTGGAAGTTGAGTTTGACATTCTCTCTCCATCTTATTTTTAGTGCGTGGTTCACACTCTGTTGACTGAGAAAAACTGCAGAAAATCTACTGTAAATTGCAGGAAATCCTTTAAAGTCTCTGTAGCTCTTGTTGGTCGAGTACAAAGATGATTAAAATTTTTTTGGGTTTTAAACATCACATATACTTGACTGATGTACTCGAATTCAGGGGCTCCCGATGCAACAGAAAACTTTCAAAATTTTGCACTCCACCAGGCAATACACTCGATCTCCAGGTCTTCTGTAGAGTAACAGTTTTGAATTTTTACTCTATCTCCACGTTGTTCCTTTGTTCTTGAGAACCACAAACACAACTAAGACAAATCAAAAATAACAAGAAAAGAAAAAATTATTTACAGAGATAGTCATGGGACTTCCTCCCAAGTGAGCTTGTTTAAAGTCATTGGCTTGACTCCTTTACTCCTTTAATCATCAAGAAGCTCCTAGAGATGAACCGATGTCACCATTTACTGTGAAATCTCCACTCTTACCAGCTAGAGTGACTGCTCCATAAGGACGAACCTCAGTGATACAGAAGGGGCCAGACCATCTGGATTTAAGTTTTCCTAGAAAGAGTTTCAAGCGAGAGTTTAATAGCAGCACCTGATCACCAACTTGGAAATCCTTGGTGATGATCTTTTTGTCATGGAAAAGCTTAGTTCTCTCCTTGTAGATTTTAGAGCTCTCATAAGTTTCTAAACGGATCTCATCGAGGTCACTAAGTTGGATCAATCGCTTCTCCTCAGCAGTTTTTATGTCAAAGTTTAGAAGTTTTACCGCCCACATTGCTTTGTACTCGAGCTCAACAGGTAGGTGACATGATTTTCCATAGAGAAGATTGAAAGGAGTTGTACCAATGGGGGTCTTGAAAGCTGTCAGTTAAGCCCATAATGCGTCATCGAGCTTTGCAGACCAGTCATTCCTTGTAATCCCAACAGTCTTTTCCAGAATTGTTTTTATCTCCCTGTTGGAGATCTCAACCTGCCCGCTCGTCTGTGGATGATAGGGAGTGGAAACCTTGTGCTTTACTCCATGATTCCTCAGGAGGTTCTAAAAAACTTTGTTGATGAAATGCTTCCCACCATCACTGATTACTACCTTGGGAACTCCAAATCTCTGGAAGATTATGGTCTTGAACAGCTTCAGCACAACTTTTGCATCGTTGGTAGGACTAGCAATAGCTTCGACCCACTTTGATATGTAGTCTACGGTAACCAGTATATACTTGTTACCGTATGAAGATGGGAATGGACCCATGAAATCAATCCCCCATACATCAAAGATCTCAACTTCCAAGATTGGATTCTGAGGCATCTCATTTCTTCTTCTGATGTTGCCTTTTCTCTGGCATGAATCACACTTTGGAACAAACTCCTGAGCGTCCTTAAATATTGTTGGCCACCAAAAGCCTGCTTGAAGAATCTTTGACATTGTCTTGAACGTCGCGAAGTGACTAGCATATGCTGAGCCATGGCAATGCAGCAGGATACCTTCTACTTCATCTTCTGAGACGCATCTCCTATAGATCTTATCTTTACAGAGAGTGTAAAGATAATGCTCATCCCAGTAGTAATGGTGGATGTCTCTGAAAAACTTCTTCCTTTCATAACTGGTCAGGTTGGGAGGCTCTACTCCGCATGCCAAGTAATTGACGTGATCAACATACCATGGAGATCCTCCTTAAACAGCATTCAAGTGGTGAAACTCTTTCCCACTGTAGCTCCCATTGAATCGTCTATTGGAATGGGTTCTTCAATTCTCATCCTTGACAGATGGTAAGCTGCACCATTTTCAATACCTTTCTTATCTACTATCTCCATGTCAAACTCTTGCAATAGAAGTATCCATCTGAACAGTCTTGGTTTAGTATTCTTCTTGGCATACAGATGCCTCAAGGCGGCATGGTCTGTATAGATAGTGACCTTTGATCCAACCAAATAGCTTCTGAACTTCTCAAATGCGAAAACAACAGCTAGAAGCTCCTTCTCAGTTGTTGCATATCTTCCTTGAGCTTCATCCAACGTTCGGCTGGCGTAATATATGACATGAAGCTTCTTGTCTATTTTCTAGCCTAAAATAGCTCCTACTGCGTAATCTGATGCATCACACATGATCTCAAATTGATAGTCCCAATTAGGCGCTCGAACAACAGGAGCAGATACCAAACCATCCTTGATGGTGTGAAAGGATTTGAGGCAGTCCTCATCGAATTCAAATTCGGTTTCCTTGCACAATAGTCTGGTTAACGGCCTGGCTATCTTGGAGAAGTCTTTAATAAATCTTCTGTAGAACCCAGCATGACCAAGGAAACTTCTTCTGTCCTTCACCATTTCTGGTGGCTGCAACTGCATCATCACTTCAATTTTCCCTTTGTCAACCTCTATACCCTTTTCTGATATCTTGTGACCCAACACTATGCCTTCCTTCACCATGAAATGACACTTTTCCCAATTGAGAACAAGATTCGTCTCCTCACACCTGCTCAATAACCTGCCAAGACTCAACAAACATGAGGAAAAAGAGGGGCCATAGACCAAAAAATCGTCCTTGAAGACCTCCACCATCTCCTCGAGTTAATTTGAAAATATAGAGGTCATACACCTCTGAAATGTTGCAGGAGCATTGCATAAACCGAATGACATTCTTTTATAAGCAAAAGTTCCATAAGGACATGTGAAAGTAGTTTTCTCTTGATCATTAGGGTGAATTGGTATTTGAAAGAAACCACTATATCCATCAAGAAAGCAATAGTATGGGTGATTAGCTAAGCGTTCAAGCATTTGATCAATGAATGGTAAAGGAAAATGATCTTTCCTAGATGCAACATTTAGCTTCCTATAGTCAATGCACATTCTATGACCAGTTACAGTTCTAGTAGGGATCAGTTCATCCTTTTCATTTTTGACAACAGTCATTCCACCCTTTTTAGGGACGCAATGCACTGGAGAAACCCAAGTACTATCAGAGATAGGGTAGATGACACCAACATCAAGCAGTTTCAAAATTTCTTTTTTCACTACTTCTTTCAACTAATCCAAGTCCAGCACGACCCGCTCCCTGGAGCTACACAAAGGAGAGCATGGATGACCTTGTCTCCACCTACTTCACCTAAGGTAACACCACCACCACCATTGTACATACCATAGCATTTTTATTTTTCTTTGTGTGTTTCGTGTTTTGGTCTTGAATTCTTTCTCAGATTTTTATTACACAAGGGACTATGTAATTTAAGTTAGGGAGAGGGTTGAAGACATGTTTAACATTGTGTTCACTTTTCTTATTTCATATTTTGCATCATCTAAGGTAGAGAAAAAACCACAAAAATTCGAAAATTTTCAGGAAATGATTTCACAAAAACATAATGTCATGTAGATTGCATTTCATCTTAGGATTGTATATAGAGTGTTTGCTTTTGGGATTGCTCATTTGCATAGGGGATAATGATGACTTCAAACCGTTAAGCATGTTTTGATTCAATGAAGTAAGTTCAATGCCCAGGTTGTTAGTTCTCTGTTGCATAACCGATTGTTTCTCTGAAGTAAGACCGCACCCTGCTTTGAATTTACAACTTGACTATACTGCTTTGATTCGAAACTCGCTTATCTTATGCCATTCCCTATCTATTAGAAGCTGAACTGAATTTGCAATTATCATGTCTATGCATTGTTTGTGAACTCATGGCTAACATATACATATTTGGATTATCTTATTTACTTCACCACCCCCTGTTAATCCAAGTAGCTGACTCTCATTTTTAGAGCAGTTTCCCATACCCTGAGCCTAGCCTTATTTCAAGCCAAAGATAATTTGTGTGTGATTGTGAGGTCTTTTTCGATTGAGCTTGGTATAACGTGTTAGGTATGAGCCGACAAGAGCAGTCATTCATGTAGACCTAGCCCACGCTTTTTGGGTTAGCTAGGACTAGGTGGAGACTTGTATTTGGGATTAGGATTGTGTATGGATTGAATGGGAAAGGGAATAGGAATGAAAAGAAAAGAAAAAAAAAAGAGAGTAAGAAGTTAGGCATTGTGATTCAAAGAAAAGGGTAAAACGCCCTCTATGCTATAAGTTTAGAAGAAAAGCCTTAAGTTTACCAAAGTTTAAAACCAAACCCGCTAGACTCTTGAATCATTTTAAAGAAGCACCCTTGAGAACTTGAACCAAAAGAGAGAAAGAATGAGAATAAGGGTAGAGTTAGGACATCTAAGGGAGTGGGATCATCTTCTGAGCTTTCATAATAGATGGGAGTCTGTTCTTGTATGTGTCCGTTGGCTTTTACCTTTAGCATTCTGCTGAAGCTCAATCTTTTCTCTGAGAGTCCCTTGTTATTCGACCAAATCATTAGAGGGACCATTTTTGTCTCTTACCCTAAGCCTGAAACCAAGTAAGTTCATAACCATTGCATTGATTGATCCACTGTTCGTGCTTAATGAATGTTAAAGGGAATTGGTTGATGTGAATGCTTGAATAGATTAAGGCAGGTTGTTAGGTTGCATTGTGACGAGTATGGCTAAAGTTGTTAAGTAAGGGTCTATCATCTTGCAACCTAGAATTAGCTACCTGGACAGTGAGCTTACCCATTCTATATGCATGCTTTGGTTTTTGAATCCCCACCTTCAAACATCTCCTTCAACTTAAGATTTTTTGTTTGCTTGAGGGCAAGCAAGATATAAGTTTGGGGGATTTGATAACACTTTATTTTACTCATTTTAGGTGTGTATTTATCATCATTTAGCTTTTTGATCACTCATTGTATCATATCATTTTGCATCACATTTAGCTTATTTTGCACCCTTAGGCATTTAGGATCATCTTGCATACATATTGCATGTTTGGTGTGTTTTCAGGTGCAGAAGGAGCATAGAAGGTGATAACACTGTATTTTACTCATTTTAGGTGTATGATTATCATCATTTAGCTGTGCATTTGCTCATTGTATCATATCATTTTGCACCATTTTAGCTTATTTTGCATTCTTAGGCATTTAGGATCATCTTGCATATGCATTGCATGTTTTGGTGTGTTTTCAGGTGCAGAAGGAGCTAAAAGGACTCTACTCGATCCATTTACTCGATCCAAGCAGCTACAGAAGAGGCATCAATTCACTCGACCTCTTTACTCGATCCAGGCAGCTACAGAGGAGACTGCAATTAACTCGACCCCTTTAGTCGCTCAAGGCAGCCTCAGTGGAAGCAGCAGATTTATCTACTCGCCCCTCCTACTTGATCCTCTACTCGACCCATTTACTCGACCAAGGGTGACCAACTCTACAAGACTTGTTGATCTATCAAAGCGTCTTTGGATCCTCCTCATTCCCCACTCAACCAGACATCTAAGCATATATATAGGAGAGGAAGGAACATCTACTCGACCAATTGATTACTCGGAGCATAGACACAAAGGCGCAGACTTTGCAGCACCCTCTTTACTCGATCCCCAAGATCGAGCATCCTCCCAAACCGCCTCAAGTCTCTTGTCTTCTAGTGAATCTAGGGTTTCAACATTTTACTATAAATTGATCACTTTGGGGTTTGTCCAAAGAATCTATCTTTTATCCTTTAGTTTTTCTTTGTGTTTATGAATCTTCAAAACTTAATTACTCTTAATCTATTTCGTTTTTGCATTTAGTTGTTTAAGTAAATTTGTTTAACTTGTTTAGATCTACATTTTGGTATGATTTTAATAATTTCTGGGTTTGTGTTCTTGAGAATGTTGCTTGAGTAGTGATTAAGGTTCTTGAGGATGGATTAGATTAGGGTAATCTCTAGGTAAGTTAGGTGGTTAAGATTAGGTTAGAACCCTTCTGGGTTCGCTTGGCCCATATGCGGTTTTCGTTGGCTAATGTGGAGATTCGATCATAGACGTTTAGCGTCCAAAAGACGTTCAAATGGATGTCAAATCTACGAATTCCAGAGATTTGTAGACTCGACCAAGACATTGGCTTGTCTGCTTATTGGCTTTGGTAGATTGTTTCTTAAACCCTGCTCTGCTATGTTTCATCAACGACAGTTGAGATTAGGAAGTGGTAGAGTTATGGGGGTCTCTGTCACGACAGTGGACTGACCCGATTTTTGAATCTATCGTCAAGGGTATCTACCTTTCACCTATTAGCCATCTAATGAACCCTAGAGTTGCCCTTATCAATGAATCCATCCTTAGAACTTCTATTAGATTTATTTGTATTCCTTGTTGATTGCACTTTTATTTACCTGTTATTTGTATCCCCTTTTGATTGCATTTTAGTTACTTTAATTCGTCACCTGTTGGTTCTACTCGACCCAATGATCGAGTAGGGCTCTTAAGCTCTCATTTTTACTTGTTTGAATCCTGACCTAGGATAGTTACTAGAAACCCACCATCATTATAATCTGGCTTGACTTAGTTGCTTATATCCACATCTTGATTGCGAATAAGAATATGAGAGGAAGAAGCAACTACTCGACCAATTGATCACTCGGAGCATGGACAGAAAGGCGTAGACTTTGCCGCACACTCTTTACTCGATCCCCAAGATCGAGCACTCGCCCAAACCGTTCAAGTCTCTTGTCTTCTAGTGAATCTAGGTTTTCAACATTTTAGTATACATAGATCACTTTGGGATGTGTCCAAAGGATCTAGCTTTTATCTCTTTGTTTTTCTTTGTGTTCTTGAATATTCAAAACTTAATTACTCTTAATCTATTTTGTTTTTGCATTTAGTTCTTTGAGTAAAGTTGTTTAGCTTGTTGGTCTCTGTCACGAGAGTGGATTGACCCGGTTTTTGAATCTATCGTCTAAGGTATCTGCCTTTCGCCTGTTAGCCACCTAATGAACCCTAGAGTTGCCCTTATCAATGAATTCATCCTTAGGACTTCTAATCTTCTTAGATTTATTTGTATTCACCCCTGATTGCACTTTTATTTACATGTTCTGTTGATTGCATTTTGGTATGATTTCAGTAATTTCTGGGTTTGTGTTCTTAGTTATGATGCTTGAGTAGAGATTAGGGTTCTTGAGGATGGATAAGATTAGGGTAATGTCTAGGTTAGTCAGGTGGTTAAGATTAGGTTAGATCCCTTCTAGATTCGTTGGCCCCTATGCGGTTTTCGCTGGCTAATGTGAAAATTCGACCATAGGTATCCAGCGTCCAAAAGACGTTCAAATGGATGCCTGATCTACGAATTCCACAGATTTGTAGACTCTAGACCAAGAGATTGGCTAGACTGCTTATTGGCTTTGGTAAATTGTTGCTTAAACCCTGTTCTGCTATGTTTCATCAACGAGAGTTGAGATTAGGAAGTGGTAGAGTTATGGGGGTCTCTGTCACGAGAGTGGATTGACCCGGTTTTTGAATCTATCGTCTAGGGTATCTGCCTTTCGCCTGTTAGCCACCTAATGAACCCTAGAGTTGCCCTTATCAATGAATTCATCCTTAGGACTTCTAATCTTCTTAGATTTATTTGTATTCACCCCCTGATTGCACTTTTATTTACATGTTCTGTTGATTGCATTTTAGTTCTTAAATTTGTTGCCTGTTGGTTCTACTCGACCCAATGATCGAGTAGGGCTCTTAAGTTCTTATTTTTGCTATTCGAATCTTGACGTAGGATTGTTACTAGAAACCAACCATCTCTATAATCTGGCTTGACTTAGTTGCTTCTGTACACATCTTGATTGCTAGCAATAACAGTGGACAGGATTGACAGCCCCTATAGCTGCATCGACATGTTAGTGGTTAAGGGTAATTGAACTGAACACACCACACTTCAGCACATAAGTAGGCCTAAAAAAACTACTTATAAGAGTATAAGAAGCAAAACCGCAACCTGATCTTAAATGCGTAGGTAGTGTTTCCTTGTTAGTAGATACAAAGCCAAAGATTCATACGGACTTTGGCTACACCATCAATGCTTTGAGAAGCAAGAAGAAGCTTGGTTAGTGTTTTGGAGTCAAATATGATTTGATGTCATGTGTATGATTGAATATAAAACTAGAACCGCAACCGAATCTTAAAAGCCTAAGTAGTGTTTCCTTGTTTAAAAGATACGAAGCCAAAGACTCATACAGACTTCGGCTACACCATCAAAGCTTTGAGAAGCAAGAAAAATCTTGGTTAGTGTTCTGGAGTCAAATATGAATTGTAGTCATGTGTATGATTATGTATAAGAACTAGAACTGCAACCGGATCTTAAAAGCCTAAGTAGTGTTTCCTTGTTAGAAGATACAAAGACAAAGATTCATACGAACTTCGGCTACACTATCAAAGCTATAAGACGCAAAAAAAAAAAAGCTTGGTTAGTGTTTTGGAGTTAAATATAATTTGATGTCATGTGTATGATTGAGTATAAGAATTAGAACCACAACCGAATCTTAAATGCCCAAGTAGTGTTTCCTTGTTAGAAGATACAAAGTCAAAGACTCATACGGACTTTGGCTACACCATCAAAGCTTTGAGAAGCAAGAAGAAGTTTGGTTAATGTTTTGGAGTCAACTATGACTTCAGGTCATTTGTATGATTAAGTATAAGAACTAGAACTACAAACGAATCTTAAAAGGCTAAGTAGTGTTTCCTTGTTAGAGGATACAAAGCAAAAGATTCATATAAAATTCGGCTACACCATCAACGCTTTGACAAGCAAGAAGAAGCTTGGTTAGTGTTTTGGAGTCAAATATGAGTAGATGTCATTTGTATGATTGAGTATAAGAACTAGAACTGCAACCGGGTCTTAAAAGCCTAAGTAGTGTGATATGTCTATAATTTGCATGATTTCAGTGTCCATTCATCATCGTTTTGAGTCCAGTTTCGTATCATTCATCACAGTTTATATCATTTCTCATCATTCTTGCATACTTTGCATGATTAGGATAACTTTGCATACATATTGCATTTCTGAGTTGTTTTCAGGTGATTTGGAGCTGTTTGCAAGCAAATTGGAAGAAACGAGCCAGAACCAGAAGACATACTCGACCCCCAGGTCGAGTGACTTTAGAGCCATTCTTCCCACATACTCGACCCCCAGGTCGAGTGACTTTGGAGCCATTCTTCCCATCCACTCGACCACCAGGTTGAGTAACCTCAGCTCAGGCCACTCGATGACACTACTCGACCCCCTGGTCGAGTATCACTTCGCCACACTACCTGACAACACTCGACCGTTCACTCTACCAAGTTACTCGACCCCCTGGTCGAGTATCATCACTCACCACCATCAGCATCACTCGACCGGACACTCGATCACGTCTTCACAGTCTACTCAAATCCGCACTCAACCAGACAAGCTGAGCACAAGGAAGAGAAGAGGAGAAGACAAAGTGTTTGGAAGCGGCCTGGACCTCCATCGGATCAAGAAGCCCATCTCGGCCCATTATCTCTCTATGGGCCGAGCGATTAGGTTATTGGCCCGTCTATTATCATTTTATTTCGTTTTGTATAAATAGATGTCTTAGGGTTCTGTCCTGAGACATCTAGTCGACATTGAGTTTTTGCTTCAGTTTTATTTTCTGTTTTACTCTACTGCGCCGGTTTTGCTTCGGCAACCTGTAATTCGAGATTTTTCAAAGTTATTCAGATTCCGCATTTGATTTCATCTGTCATCTTGTTTCTCTACTCTTTATCTCTTTACTTATGCAATATTATCGTTTATTTGCATTTATGTCTTTTAGCATGTTGTCTGAGTAGTGACTTAGAATTCTTAGGGATAGGATAGAGTAGTTGTGGAATCCGTAGTCTGTAGAATGGTTAAGTTTTAGAATTGATTGAATCCCTTTAGGACTAGTTGCGTTTACTGCTTATTTCTTTCTGATCAATTGGAATTCGATCCCAAGCATTCCCGCACCCAGAAGGTGTTTGATGGAATGCTTGATCCACTAGTTCCTGAGATATGCGTCTCTATCCCAAGGGATTGGCCGTTTAGAGCGTTTATTGACTTTATCAGTCTGTTCTTATTGCCTGCATAGTTAGATTCCGTTAATGGGAATTAGTCTGGGCTAGCTTTGCTTGAGGATTTCTATCACGGGAGTGAATTGATCTGTTGTTGAACCTGTTGTCTAGGGATAGCTTGATTGCGCTTGTTAACCATTCGAATAGGCTAGGATACCACTCTACTCGATTACCCTATCCTTAGGCATTTCTCGTCTATCTTATTTCTCTGTTTTATCGTTATCGCTTAATCGTTCTCATTGCCTGTTTCTTAGTTTTTACAATCACTCGACCATCTTACTCGACCACACCCAGTGTCTGGCAACAGACTGTGCAGTCGAGTAAGATTATCTTGTTTCCTGTCTATTACTCGACCAGTATACTCGACCACACCCAGTGTCTGGCAACACACTGTATAGTCGAGTATAGCTGTTTCATATCCTGTCTGTTACTCGACCTGTTACTCGAGAGATTTTAGTAATTCTGTTATTGCTTCTAATTTCTGCATGTTCGCTTAGGACTGTTAGAAACCCCAAAACTGTTATTACTTGGCTTGACTTAGTGACTTCTGATCACATTTCATCTATTTGCATCACACCCATTTGGATTGACACCTAAAATACTACAACGACATGATTGGTGTTTTATGATAATTGACCATAATAACCTATTATCAATTTGGCGCCGTTGCCAATTGGGTGTTTGTTTGCTATATTTGAGATTTCAGAATATTTAAGATCAAGTTCTTTTTAATTTTCTCTGAAAGTTACTAACTTTGTGTTTGTCTGTTTTGATTCAGGTACTACGAATCACCAGCTTCACCAGTTGGTACTCGTTGTATGCAAACACGGTCACGAGGAAATCAGAATCTCCTGTTCAACGATAACATCGACCGTATTGCACACCAACTCAGAGCACAGACAGAAACAGACAAAATGGCTGCAGTTGTTGATGAGCAGGTGCAACCAAACAACATAGGTGCAGGCGATGCACCACGCAACCACAATCAGCGTAATGGCATCGTGCCTCCACCTATGCAGAACAACAACTTTGAGATCAAGAGCGGTCTCATTGCCATGGTTCAGAATAACAAGTTCCACGGCCTCCCTATGGAGGATCCACTCGATCACCTGGACGAGTTTGATAGGCTCTGCAGCCTAACAAAGATCAACGGTGTCAGTGAGGATGGCTTCAAGCTCAGATTGTTTCCATTCTCTCTTGGAGACAAAGCACATTAGTGGGAAAAGTCACTTCCTCAAGGCTCTATCACCTCCTGGAATGACTGCAAGAAAGCCTTCTTGGCTAAGTTTTTCTCAAACTCCAGGACTGCGAGACTAAGGAATGATATCTCCGGTTTCACTCAGACGAATAATGAGACTTTCTGTGAAGCATGGGAGCGCTTCAAAGGTTATCAGACGCAATGTCCTCATCATGGTTTCTCCAAAGCTTCACTTCTCAGCACTCTCTACAGAGGTGTCCTTCCCAAGATCAGGATGCTTCTAGATACCGCTTCTAACGGGAACTTCCTCAAAAAAGATGTTAAGACGGATGGGAGCTGGTAGAGAACTTGGCTCAGTCGGATGGCAACTATAATGAAGATTATGACAGACGCATCCGCACCAGCTCTGATTCTGATGAGAAGCACCGCAGGGAAATGAAAGCCATGAATGACAAACTGGACAAGCTACTCCTTGTGCAACAGAAGCACATTCATTTTCTGGGTGATGATGAGACGTTCCAAGTTCAGGATGGGGAGACTCTGCAGTCAGAAGAGGTCAGCTATGTGCAGAACCAAGGAGGTTACAACAAAGGTTTCAACAACTTCAAGCAGAACCATCCCAATCTGTCTTACAGAAGTACAAACGTTGTAAACCCGCAGGACCAAGTCTACCCTTCACAGCAGCAGAATCAACCCAAGCCCTTTGTTCCTTACAACCAAGGTCAAGGGTATGTTCCTAAGCAGCAGTATCAGGGCAACTATCAGCAGCAACTTCCACCACCTGGGTTCACACAGCAGCAACAACAACCAGCTTCAACAACTCCAGATTCAGACTTGAAGAACATGTTACAGCAGATTCTCCAAGGGCAAGCAACAGGAGCAATGGATTTGTGCAAAAGATGGCAGAAATTCACAACAAGGTTGACTGTAGTTACAATGATATCAATATCAAGGTTGAAGCACTGACATCTAAGATCAGATACATAGAAGGCCAAACTGGGTCGACCGCAGCACCCAAATTTACAGGACCTTCCGGAAAATCAATGCCAAATCCAAAGGAGTACGCTCATGCTATCACACTTAGAAGCGGTAAAGAATTACCCACAAAAGAGAGTCCGAACCAGAACACTGAGGACAGTGTAGATCAAGATGGGGAGGATTTCTGTCAGAATGGAGATTCCGCTGAAAAAGCAATAGAAGAGCCTATACTCGACCAACCTACTCGATCACTAGCTCCTGCAGCATTTCCTCTTGTTGAAAAACCAGTTGCCGCCAAAACCAAAGACAACGTCTTCGTTCCCCCACCTTACAAGCCCCCACTCCCATTTCCTGGGCGATTCAAGAAGGTCATGATACAAAAGTACAAAGCTCTCCTGGAGAAACAATTGAAAAATCTTGAAGTCACGATGCCTCTTGTCGACTGTCTTGCACTTATACCAGACTCTAACAAATATGTGAAAGACATGATTACAGAGAGGATCAAAGAAGTCCAAGGAATGGTGGTGCTAAGTCACAAATGCAGTGCGATCATTCAGCAGAAGATCATTCCAAAAAAACTAGGAGATCCTGGTTCCTTCACCTTACCTTGCGCTCTTGGCCCTTTAGCCTTCAGCAAGTGCCTCTGTGATCTAGGTGCATCTGTGAGTCTCATGCCTCTCTCTGTGGCAAAGAAACTGGGCTTCAACAAGTACAAGCCCTACAATATATCCTTGATCCTAGCTGACAGATCTGTTAGGATTCCCCATGGTCTGCTGGAGGACTTACCAGTCATGATAGGCATGGTCGAAGTACCGACAAACTTTGTGGTTTTAGAAATGGATGAAGAACCCAAAGACCCTTTGATACTGGGAAGACCATTTTTAGCTACAGCTGGAGCTATCATTGATGTTAAGAAGGGAAAAATCGATCTTAACCTCGGGAGAGATCTCAAGATGACCTTCGATATCACCAACACCATGAAGAAGCCTACGATAGAAGGAAATGTTTTCTGGATTGAAGAGATGGATATGTTAGCTCACGAAATGCTAGAAGAGCTGGGAGAAACAGATCATCTACAGAGTGCTCTAACAAAGGATAGCAAGGAAGGAGATTTACATTTGGAGACTTTGGGGTACCAGAAGCTGATAGATGAACACAAAGCAGTTGAGAATCCAGGAGAGTATGAAGATTTGGGTGAAAGAGCAAGGGAGGAATATATACTCGACCACATCACTCGACCAACAGCCCATTCGGTGTACTCGACCGAGCTACTCGACCACAACACCTTCTCTGAGCCAACTTAGTATCCGATGACTGGTCTGAACTCAAGGCACCCAAAGTAGATTTGAAACCGCTACCAAAAGGGCTAAGGTACGTTTTTCTTGGACTAAACTCTACTTATCGTGTCATAGTGAATGATGAGCTAACTGCTGATCAAGTAAACCTGCTGATAACTGAGCTCAAGAAGTATAGGAAAGCTATAGGATATTCGTTAGATGATATTAAGGGGATTTCACCCACCTTATGCACCCATAGAATCCATCTTGAAAATGAATCCTACTCTAGCATTGAACCTCAAAGGAGATTAAACCCTAACTTGAAAGAGGTTGTGAAAAAGGAGATACTTAATCTATTAGATGTTGGGGTTATCTACCCTATCTCTGATAGCACTTGGGTATCTCCAGTTCATTGCGTTCCTAAAAAAGGAGGTATGACAGTTGTTAAAAATTCTAAAGATGAACTGATACCCACTAGGACTATAACTGGACATAGGATGTGTATTGACTATAGGAAGTTAAATGCTGCCTCTAGAAAAGACCATTTCCCATTGCCCTTCATTGATCAGATACTAGAAAGATTAGCAAACCATCCTTACTATTGCTTTTTGTATGGTTATAGCGGATTTTTTCAAATCCCTATTCACCCAAATGACCAAGAAAAAACCACTTTCACTTGTCCTTATGGGACCTTTGCTTACAAGCGTATGCCTTTCGGTCTATGTAATGCACCAGCTACTTTTCAGCGGTGTATGACTTCTATTTTCTCGGATTTGATAGAGGAGATGGTAGAGGTATTCATGGATGATTTTTCTGTGTATGGCTGTTCCTTCTCCTCGTGTTTGTTGAACCTGTGTAGGGTACTTAAAAGATGTGAAGAGACAAACATGGTGCTGAACTGGGAGAAATGCCATTTCATGGTTAGAGAAGGCATCGTTTTGGGCCACAAAATTTCTGAGGAGGGAATAGAGGTTGATAAGGCTAAGGTTGACGTGATGATGCAGTTACAGCCACCAAAAACTGTCAAAGACATCAGGAGTTTTCTTGGACATGCAGGATTTTACAGAAGATTCATCAAGGATTTCTCCAAGTTGGCAAGACCGCTCACCAGACTGCTGTGCAAGGAAACCGAGTTTGCATTTGATGATGAATGTTTGACAGCCTTTAAGTTAATCAAGGAAGCTTTGATCACTGCACCAATAGTCCAAGGTCCAAACTGGGACTTCCCATTCGAGATCATGTGCGATGCTTCAGATTACGCAGTAGGAGCAGTCTTGGGCCAGCGGATTGATAAAAAGCTGCATGTGATCTACTACGCGAGCAGAACGATGGATGATGCACAAGTAAGGTATGCCACTACAGAGAAGGAACTGCTAGCTGTGGTATTTGCATTTGAAAAATTTAGAAGCTACCTAGTGGGTTCTAAAGTGACAGTCTACACTGATCATGCTGCTCTGAGGCATATATACGCGAAGAAGGATACCAAACCTAGGCTGTTGAGATGGATCTTATTGTTCCAAGAGTTTGATATGGAGATAGTTGATAAGAAGGGAATTGAAAACGGTGTAGCTGATCATCTGTCTAGGATGAGGATTGAAGACGAGGTCCCTATTGACGACTCCATGCCAGAAGAACAGCTAATGGCAATTCAGCAACTTAACGAGAGTGCTCAAATTCGGAAATCACTCGATCAAGTATGTGCAATTGAAGAAAAGCTTCTGTGGTATGCTGATCACGTCAACTACTTGGTTAGTGGTGAAGAGCCTCCGAATCTGTCGAGCTATGAGAAGAAGAAGTTCTTCAAGGACATTAACCATTTCTACTGGGACGAACCTTATCTCTACACACTCTGCAAAGATAAGATCTACAGGAGATGTGTCTCAGAAGACGAAATCGAAGGCACCCTATTGCATTGCCATGGGTCTGCCTATGGTGGCCACTTTGCAACGTTCAAGACAGTGTCGAAAATCCTGCAAGCTGGTTTTTGGTGGCCATCAATGTTTAAGGATGCTCAGGAATTTATCTCGAAATGTGATTCATGTCAAATAAGAGGGAACATCAGTAGAAGGAATGAGATGCCTCAGAATCCGATCTTAGAAGTTGAGATCTTTAACGTTTGGGGAATTGATTTTATGGGTCCGTTTCCTTCTTCTTACGGGAACAAGTACATACTGGTCGCAGTAGACTATGTATCAAAATGGGTGGAAGCCATAGCCAGCCGCACCAATGATGCTAGAGTTGTGCTAAAGCTGTTCAAGACAATTATCTTCCCTAGATTTGGAGTCCCGAGAATTGTGATCAGTGACGGAGGGAAACATTTTATCAACAAGGTTTTTTAGAACCTTTTGAAGAAGCATGGAGTAAAGCACAAGGTAGCCACTCCTTATCATCCACTGACGAGCGGGCAGGTGGAAATCTCCAACAGAGAGATAAAAGCAATTTTAGAGAAAACAGTGAGAAGTACAAGGAAAGATTGGTCTGCTAAGCTCGATGACGCACTATGGGCTTACAGAACAGCCTTCAAGACCCCTATTGGCACGACTCCTTTCAACCTCCTCTATGGAAAATCCTGTTATTTGTCTGTTGAACTCGAGTATAAAGCCATGTGGGCAGTTAAACTCCTGAACTTCGACATTAAAACCGCCGAGGAGAAGCGGTTGATCCAACTGAACGATCTCAACGAGATTCGCTTAGAAGCCTATGAGAGTTCCAAAATCTACAAGGAGCAAACCAAGTCTTTCCATGACAAGAAGATAGTCTCAAGAGATTTTAAGGTTGGTGATCAAGTGTTGCTGTTCAACTCTCGCCTGAGGCTTTTTCCAGGCAAGCTCAAGTCTAGATGGTCTGGTCCTTTCTCTGTTACTGCAGTCCAACCTTATGGTGTTATCACTCTAGCTGGAAAGAATGGAGACTTCACAGTCAATGGCCAGCGGCTCAAGAAATACATGATAGATCAGTTTATTCCAGAAGGAACCTCTGTTCCTTTGGAGGAGCCTTTAAACGCCTAATGAGTATGAGGAGTCAAGCTAGAGACCTAAAACAAGCTCACTTGGGAGGAAGTCCCAAGCCTACCTTTGTACATATCTTTCATTTTCCTTGTTGTTTTTGATGCATCTTGTTAGTGTTTTCAGGAGATAAGTTTGAAGAGTTGCTGGAAATAGATTCTGGCTTTGAAGGAACAGCAATACACTCGACCACAGAGCAATCAAACTCGACATTGTTCTGGCTTCTTCACACCAGGAAATCACTCGACCACACCCTATAGAGACCGAATGACGATGTGGTCGAGTATAGCGAATGATGTAGTCACGACTTCTCCAGTCCCGTAGCTTACGCGACCGCGGTGCTGGCCGCAGCAGAAGAAGAGAGGTCGAGTATCATCATAGCGGTGCTGGCCGCGACGAAGGAGCAAAAGTCGAGTACCCCCAGGGGGAAGCTGAGACACAACAGGGAGATTCTTCGATGGCCTGGGAGCAATCACAGGCAGCTATTGACGACCAACTCCGCTCCTTCTTCCACTGAGGTATGCACCTCACTCCACCACTGTAATATACCATCTCTTGTTTTTATTTTGTTTTTGTGATGTGTTTTGTCCTGAGTACTCTCTTCCAAATTTAGTCACACAGTGGACTGTGTGATTTAAGTTTGGGGGAGGGCTCAGGAAGTGTGTGTTGCATTGTATATAATCTTGAGTCTGCATTCATCTAAGGCATAGAAAAACTAAAAAAATTGAAAAATTTCAGAAAATGGTTTCACAAAAATAGAGTGTTCATGTAGTTGCATTGCATTTAGGATTGAGTCTAGAGTGTTTCGTTTAGGATTGTTGCATATGCATAGGGGATAATGATGAGATAGCCTTGTAAGCATTTTGGTTCACCAGATAAGCTCAGTGCCCTCGTTGTTAGTTGTTTGATGCGTTGTCATTGAAATTGAAGTAAAACTGCACCATGCCTAGATTGCTCTACTCGACCACACTGTTAGGATCTGATATGATTCCCTATCAATTTGAACTTGAATCTGATTTAGAATTATCATGTCTTGGCATCGAATTTGAACTCATGGATACCCTAAAATACTTGGATTTTCTTACTCATTTTAACCACTCTTGTTGATCCAAGTAGCTGACTCTCCTTATTAGAGCAGTTAACCCATACCCAAACCTGAACTTTCTTTCAAGCCCTATATCACTTGTGAGTGTTTGTGAGGTCTTATTTCGATTGAGCTTGGTAGAAAGTGTTAGGTTCGTAACGACAGAGATAGTGTCTCATGTAGTTCTAGTTCGCGTTCTTCGGACTAGATAGGACTAGGTGGGCGCTTATATCATGGGTTGGGATGTGTTTAAAAGAAAAGAGGGAATTCATTGTTGATGAGGAAAGGGAAAGAATTCTAGGGGAAGTAAGCTAAAGAAGTTAGAAAAAAAATCTAGTAAAGGTTTTGGGAATGTTAAAGAAAAGAATGAGGTTCTTGTTAGCTAAAGAAGAAGGGTTAAAAGCCTTTGGTTTTAAAGAAAAAAAAAAACAGGAACCTTAGTTGTTAAAGAAATCCAAACCCGCTAGATGTATCAGAGCGTTGAGAAAGCTTCTCCTTGAGTTAAGAGAAAAGAAAAGAATGATATGAAAAAGAGTTTGAAAGATTCATGAGTGCAAAGGGTAGAGTTAAGTTGGGACAAGAGTTGGGATTACCATTAGAACTTCATTGTTATACTCTGGGTAGATGGGATCTTATCTTTGTATGCATAACCTGGGACTTACCTTTAGCATTCTACCAAAGCTCAATCATTCTTGAGGGATCCCCTGTTACTTAAGCCTATTCTGTTAGGGACCATCTTTGTCTCTTGACCTTCACCTTAGCCAAATGAGTTCATTCATGATGCACTGCTTGATTCACATTCCAGAACTAATGAATGTTAAAGGGATTGGTAGATTTGAAAGCATGTGTAGGTCGAGTATAAGAGACGGATTGATTGATAACAAGGCATGACTAACGTTTTTGAGTAATATTCAATCATATCGCATCTTAAAACTACCAACTTGGACATTGATTTTATTTGCTCTATCATATGCTTTGGTTCTGAGTCCCCGCCTTCACTCCTCTCCTTCAACTATGTCTTCTTATTTGCTTGAGGGCAAGCAAAGACTAAGTTTGGGAGAGTTGATATATCTATAATTTGCATGTTTTCAATGTCCATTCATCATCGTTTTGAGTCCAGTTTCGTATCATTCATCACTGTTTTATATCATTTCTCATCATCCTTGCATACTTTGCATGATTAGGATAGCTTTGCATACATATTGCATTTCTGAGTTTTTTTCAGGTGATTTGGAGCTGTTTGCAAGCAAATTGGAAGAAACGAGCCAGAACAAGAAGACATACTCGACCCCCAGGTCGAGTGACTTTGGAGCCATTCTTCCCACATACTCGACCCCCAGGTCGAGTGACTTTGGAGCCATTCTCCCCATCCACTCGACCACCAGGTCGAGTAACCTCAGGTCAGGCCACTCGATGACACTACTCGACCCCCTGGTCGAGTATCAGTTCACCACACCACCTGACAACACTCGACCGTTCACTCTACCACACCACTCGACCCCACGGTCAAGTATCACTTCGCCACACCATCACCATCACTCGACCATTCACTCTACCAAGTTACTCGACCCCCTGGTCGAGTATCATCACTCACCACCATCAGCATCACTCGACCGGACACTCGATCACGTCTTCACAGTCTACTCAAATCCGCACTCAACCAGACAAGCTGAGCACAAGGAAGAGAAGAGGAGAAGACAAAGTGTTTGGAAGCGGCCTGGACTTCCATCGGATCACGAAGCCCATCTCGGCCCATTATCTCTCTATGGGCCGAGCGATTAGGTTATTGGCCCGTCTACTATCATTTTATTTCGTTTTGTATAAATAGATGTCTTAGGGTTCTGTCCTGAGACATCTAGTCGACATTGAGTTTTTGCTTTAGTTTTATTTTCTGTTTTACTCTACTGCGCCGCTTTTGCTTTTACAACCTGTAATTCGAGATTTTTCCAAGTTATTCAGATTCCGCATTTGATTTCATTTGTCATCTTGTTTCTCTACTCTTTCTCTCTTTACTTATGCAATATTATCGTTTATCTGCGTTTATGTCTTTGAGCATGTTGTCTAAGTAGTGACTTAGAATTCTTAGGGATAGGATAGAGTAGTTGTGGAATCCGTAGTCTGTAGAATGGTTAAGTTTTAGAATTGATTGAATCCCTTTAGGACTAGTTGCGTTTACTGCTTATTTCTTTCTGATCAATTGGAATTCGATCCCAAGCATTCCCGCACCCAGAAGGTGTTCGATGGAATGCTTGATCCACTAGTTCCTGAGATATGCGTCTCTATCCCAAGGGATTTGCCGTTTAGAGCGTTTATTGACTTTATCAGTCAGTTCTTATTGCCTGCATAGTTAGATTCCGTTAATGGGAATTAGTTTGGGCTAGCTTTGCTTGAGGATTTCTATCACGGGAGTGAATTGATCTGTTGTTGAACCTGTTGTCTAGGGATAGCTTGATTGCGCTTATTAACCATTCAAATAGGCTAGGATACCACTCTACTCGATTACCCCATCCTTAGGAATTTTTCGTCTATCTTATTTCTCTGTTTTATCGTTATCGCTTAATCGTTCTCATTGCCTGTTTCTTAGTTTTTACAATCACTGGACCATCTTACTCGACCACACCCAGTGTCTTGCAACAGACTGTGCAGTCGAGTAAGATTGTCTTGTTTCCTGTCTGTTACTCGACCAGTATACTCGACCACACCTAGTGTCTGGCAACAGACTGTGCAGTCGAGTATAGCTGTTTCATATCTTGTCTGTTACTCGACCTGTTACTCGACCACATCCTACTTCTGGCATCAGCCTGTTGTGGTCGAGTGATTTTAGTAATTCTGTTATTGCTTCTGTTTTCTACATGTTCGCTTAGGACTGTTAGAAACCCCAAAACTGTTATTGCTTGGCTTGACTTAGTGACTTCTGATCACATTTCATCTGTTTGCATCACACCCATTTGGATTGACACCTAAAATACTACAACGACATGATTGGTGTTTTAGGATAATTGACCAGAAAAACCTATTATCATAGTGTGTCCTTGTTAGAGGATACAAAGACAAAGACACATAGAAACTTCTGCTACACCATCAAAGGTTTGAGAATCAAGACGAAGCTTAGTTGGTGTCTTGGAGTCAAATATGACTAGATGTCATTTGTATGATAGAGTATAAGAACTAGAACCGCAAAAGGACCCAAAAATGTAAAGTAATGTTTCCTTGTTAGAAGAGACAAACCAAAGACTCATACGGACTTCGGCTACACCATCAAAGCATTGAGACAATGAAGAAGCTTGTTTAGTGTTTGGGAGTCAAATATAACTTGATGTCATGTGTATGTTTTAGTATAAGAACTAAAACCGCAACCGGATCTTAAAAGACAAAAAAGTGTTTCCTTGTTAGAAGATGCAGATCCAAAGACTTATATGGACTTTGGCTACACCATTAAATATTTGAGAACAAAGAAGAAGCTTGGTTACTGTTTTGGATTCAAATATGACTAGAGTTCATGTGTATGATTAAGTATAAGAACTAGAATCGCAACCAGATCCCAAAAGCTAAATTAGTGTTTCCTTGTTAGAAGATATAAAGCCGAAGATTCATACTGACTTTCGCAACACCATCAAAGCTTTGAGAAGCAAGAAGAAGTTTGGTTAGTGTTTTGGTGTCAAATATGACTAGATGGCATGTGTATGATTGAGTATAAGAAGTAGAACCACAACTGGATCTTAAAAGCCTAAGTAGTGTTTTCTTATTAGAGGATACAAAGCCAAAGACTCATAAAAACATCTGTTACACCATTAAAGGTTTGATAAGCTAGAAGAAGCTTAGTTGGTGTGTTGGAGTCAAATATGACTAGATGTCATTTGTATGATTGAGTATAAGAATTAGAACCGCAACCGGATCCCAAAAGGTAAAGTAGAGTTTCCTTGTTAGACGAGACAAAGCCAAAGACTCATACAAACTTCGGCTACACTATCAAAGAATTGAGCAGCAAGAAGAAGCTTGTTTAGTGTTTGGGAGTCAAATATAACTTGATCTCATGTGTATGATTGAGTATGAGAACTAGAACCGCAACAAGATCTTAAAAGCCTAAGTAGTGTTTTCTTGTTTAAGATACAAAGCCAAAGATTCATACAAACTTCTGCTACACCATCAAAACTATAAGACGCAAAAAAAAAAGCTTGGTTAGTTTTTTGGAGTTAAATATAATTTGATGTCATGTGTATGTTTGAGTATAAGAACTAGAACCACAACCGGATCTTAAAAGCCCAAGTAGTGTATCCTTGTTAGAAGATACAAAGTCAAAGACTCATACGGACTTTGGCTACACCAACAAAGCTTTGAGAAGCAAGAAGAAGTTTGGTTAATGTTTTGGAGTCAACTATGACTTCAGGTCATTTGTATGAGTAAGTATAAGAACTAGAACTACAAACGGATCTTAAAAGGCTAAGTAGTGTTTCCTTGTTAGAGGATACAAAGACAAAGACTCATACAAACTTCTTCTACACCATCAAAGGTTTGAGAATCAAGAAGAAGCTTAGTTGGTGTCTTGGAGTCAAATATGACTAGATGTCATTTGTATGATTGAGTATAAGAACTAGAACCGCAAAAGGATCCCAAAATGTAAATTAGTGTTTTCTTGTTAAAAGATACAAAGCCTTAGACTCATACGGACTTCGGCTACACCATGAAAGCATTAAGAAGCAAGAACAAGCTTGTTTAGTGTTTGGGAGTCAAATATGTCTAGATATCATGTGTATGTTTGAGTATATGAACTAGAATCGCAACCGGATCTTAAAAGCGAAAGACGTGTTTCCTTGTTAGAAGATGCATATCCAAAGACTAATACGGACTTCGGCTACACCATCAAATCTATGAGAAGCAAGAAGAAGCTTGGTTAGTGTTTTGGATTCATATATGACTAGAGGTCATGTGTATGATTGAGTATAAGAAGTAGAACCACAACTGGATCCCAAAAGCTAAAGTAGTGTTTACTTGTTAGAAGATACGAAGCCGAAGATTCACACGGACTATGGCAACACTATCAAAGCTTTGAGAAGCAAGAAGAAGCTTGTTTAGTGTTTGGGAATCACAATAACTTGATGTCATGCGTATGATTGAATATTAGAACTAGAAGCCCAGCAAGATCTTAAAATCCTAAGTAGTGTTATCTTGTTAGAAGATACAAAGCCAAAGACTCATACAGACTTCGGTTACACCATCAAAGCATTGAGAAGCAAGATTAAGCTTGTTTAGTGTTTGGGAGTCAAATATGTCTAGATGTCATGTGTATGTTTGAGTATAAGAATTAGAACCGGAAGCGGATCTTAAAAGCCAAAGAAATGTTTCCTTGTTAGAAGATGCAGATCCAAAGACTTATACGGACTTCGGCTACACCATCAAATCTTTGAGAAGTAAGAAGAAGCTTGGTTACTGTTTTGGATTCAGATATGACTAGAGGTCATGTGTATGATTGAGTATAAGAACTAGAATCGCAACAAGATCCTAAAAGCTAAAGTAGTGTTTCCTTGTTAGAAGATACAAAGACGAAGATTCACACGGACTATGGCAACACCATCAAAACTTTGAGAAGCAAGAAGAAGCTTGGTTAGGGTTTTGGTGTCAAATATGACTAGATGTCATGTGTATGAATGAGTATAAGAAGTAGAACCACAACTGGATCTTAAAAGTCTATGTAGTGTTTCCTTGTTAGAGGAGTCAAAGCCAAAGACTCATACAAACTTCTTGTAACGCCCGTGTCCCGCAACAAGGTCTCACACTTCTTCTACACCATCAAATGTTTGAGAGGCTAGAAGAAGCTTAGTTGGTGTCTTGGAGTCAAATATGACTAGATGTCATTTGTATGATAGAGTATAAGAATTAGAACCGCAATCGGATCCGAAAAGGTAAAGAAGTGTTTCCTTGTTAGAAGAGACAAAGCCAAAAACTCATACGGACTTCGGCTACACCATCAAAGCATTGAGAAGAAATAAGAAGCTTGTTTAGTGTTTGGGAGTGAAAATAACTTGATGTCATGTGTATGATTTTATATTAGAACTAGAACCCCAACAAGAACTTAAAATCCTAAGTAGAGATTTCTTGTTAGAAGATATAAAGCCAAAGACTCATACGGACTTCGGCTACACCATGAAAGCATTAAAAAGCAAGAACGAGCTTGTTTAGTGTTTGGGAGTCAATGTAATGTGTATGTTTAAGTATAAGAACTAGAATCGCAACCGGATTTTAAAAGCGAAAGAAGTGTTTCCTTGTTAGAAGATGCATATCCAAAGACTTATACGGACTTCGGCTACACCATCAAATCTTTGAGAAGCAAGACGAAGCTTGGTTACTGTTTTGGATTCAAATATGACTGGAGGTCATGTGTATGATTGATTATAAGAACTAAAATCGCAACCGGATCCCAAAATCTTAATTAGTGTACCCTTGTTAGAAGATACAAAGCGGAAGATTCACACGGACTTTGGAAACATCATCAAATCTTTGAGAAGCGAGAAGAAGTTTGGTTAGTGTTTTGGTGTCAAATATGACTAGATGTCATGTGTATCATTGAGTATAAGAACTAGAAGCGCAACCGGATCTTAAAAGCCTAAGAAGTGTTTCCTTGTTAAAAGATACAAAGCCAAAGACACATACGGACTTCGCCTACACCATCAAAGCTTTGAGAAGAAAGAAGAAGCTTGGATAGTGTTTTAGAGTAAAAAATGACTAGATGTCATGTGTATGATTGAGTATAAGAACTAGAACCGCAACAAGATCCCAAAAGGTTAAGTAAAAGTAGTGTTTCCCTATTCGAATATCCAAAACCAAAAACTCATAAGGACTTCGTCTACACCATCAAAGCATTGAGAAGCAAGAAGAAGCTTGTTTAGCGTTTTGGAGTCAAATATGACTAGATATCATGTGTATGATTGAGTATAAGAACTTGAACCGCTATCGGATTCCAAAAGGTAAAGTAATGTTTCGTAGTTAGAAGAGACAAAGCCAAAGACTCATACGGACTTCGGCTACACCATCAAATCTATGAGAAGCAAGAAGAAGCTTGTTTAGTGTTTGAGAGTGAAATTTGTCTAGATGTCATGTGTATGATTGAGTATACGAACAAGAACCTTAACCAGATCTGAAAAGCCAAACAAATGTTTCCTTGTTAGAAGATGTAAATCCAAAGACTTATACGCACTTTCGCTAGACCATCAAATCTTTGAGATGCAAGAAGAAGCTTGGTTAGTGTTTTGGTGTGAAATATGACTAGATGTCATGTGTATGATTGAGTATAAGAAGTAGAACCACAAGTGGATCTTAAAACCTTAGTAGTGTTTCCTTGTTCGAGGATACAGAGCCAAAGACTCATACAAACTTTTGCTACACCATCAAATGTTTGAGAAGCTAGAAGAAGCTTAGTTGGTGTCTTGGAGTCAAATATGACTAGATGTCATTTGTATGATTGAGTATAATAATTAGAACCGCTATCGGATTCCAAAAGGTAAAGTAATGTTTCGTAGTTAGAAGAGACAAAGCCAAAGACTCATACGAACTTCGGCTACACCATCAAAGCATTGAGAAGCAAGAAGAAGCTTGTTTAGTGTTTGGGAGTCAAACAAAACTTGATGTCATGTGTATGATTGAGTATAAGAACTAGAACCGCTACACCATCATGTGGATCTTAAAAGCCTAAGAAGTATTTCCTTGTTAGAAGATGCAGATCCAAAGACTTATACGGACTTCGGCTACACCATCAAATCTATGAGAAGCAAGAAGAAGCTTGGTTAGTGTTTTGGTGTCACATATGACTAGATGTCATGTGTGTGATTGAGTATTAGAACTAGAGCCGCAATAAGATCCCAAAAGCTAAATTAGTGTTTCCTGGTTAGAAGATACAAAGCCGAAGATTCACACGGACTTTGGCTTCACCATCAATGCTTTGAAAAGCATGAAGAAGCTTGGTTAGTGTTTAAGAGTCAATTATAACTAGATGTAATGTGTATGATTGAGTATAAGAACTAGAACCGCAACCGGATCCCAAAAGCTAAAGTAGTGTTTCCTTATTAGAAGATCCAAAACCAAAAACTCATACGGCCTTCGGCTACATCATCAAAGCATTGAGAAGCAAGAAGTAGCTTGTTTAGTGTTTTGGAGTCAAAGATGACTCGATGTCATGTGTATGATTGAGTATAAGATATAGAACCGCAAACGGATCCCAAAAGCTAAAGTAGTGTTTCCTTGTTAGAAAATACATAACCAAAGACTCATAAAGACTTTACTCTACAAAAGGCCTAGAGATCGAGTACACAATCCAGTGGAGTGCAAAATTTTTGAAAACTTTTTGTTGCACTTGGAGACCTTGCATTCTGTTATCATCTTGCTATTACTCAATTGCTATCATGTTTTCATTCTTATCATCGTTTATGCTTTATGCAATGATGTCTGAGTAGTGACTAGGTTTCTGAGGATGGGTTAGAGTAGTTAGAATTCGCAGTATGCTATGTGGTTGAGTTTGATTTATAGATCCCTTCTGGATTAGTTGTTCTTAATTGATATATCCCTATTTTTACCGTTTTTAATTATGTTTTAGGTTTAGGTTTTAGAGTCTATTTGTTATTTCTAGAGTCTTTTCTAATCCTTTTCAGGTCTTTACATGTTTGGGATGCATTTGGATATTATGGAGCATCCTAGAAATCAACTGACAACTTAAGCTGCAGAAGCAATCTGGAGACGAAAACGCACGTATTTGAGACGCAACTTATTGATGTTTTGAAGATTTTCAAATTCGGCCCAGAACTTTCTCCTATGTTTAATTAAGGCCCAACACGTTTTAAAGACATTTATATAGTTTTTAGGTCATTGTTTTAGACCTAAGCTTGGAGAGGCTATTTTATATCTCTTTTGTACTTTGGGAGCAAAACCCTGTAGAAACTCCCTTTGGATCTTTCTTACTCTTTTCTCTTGTTATTTTCATCATTGATTTCTTATTCAGACTATGATTTGTGTTTCTTTGATCATGTCTAAGTTATCCACTTGTTAGGTTTAGGGTTTCTCATTAGGGATTTAGATGATTTAGTAGATTGCCCCCTTGTTAGGTTATCTGTAGGATTCTTCATCTTGATTATGCTTAATGTTAATTCTAGAGTAGCTAACTAGAACTTGATATTAGATAATAGGTATGCCCGCCATAGGTACTTGTTATTTGATCCATCATAGATGAACATAGGCATTTAAGAAAGAACATGTAGGCTCATAGAAGGGCTCTTCTTTAGATACTAGGTGAACTAATCAAACTTGATAATAATGCATGCTTTAGTTTAGGATTTCTCGGCTTCTCCGGTTATCTTAGCTCTAAGTATAGAGAGTTTCGCGGAATGCCACCGGTTACTCTAAAATCATAGTTTGAGTTTGAGAACGGTTCGATAACAATTTAGTTATTTCTAGATCTACTATCATCTATTTCCTGAAAATTCCCTAAGGCTGACGCTTTTATTATCTTGTTTTACAACCATCCAATCGATTGCTATTGCTTAATTTTGTTTCCCTTTATTTTATTTAGTGTTTTACTTAGCATAATTCGATTTGCCATTAGTCTATTGCGTGATCCGAGAACTTTGTGAATTCAATCCCTAAGTGCTGCAACCGACCTCTTTATTTGAGAGAGTGGTCTTAAGATTAATTTGACCTATATCAAATTTGGCGCCGTTGCCGAAGTTCTCTTTTATTCACCATTAGACTAGGTGTAGAATTTAGACTAGCTTTTATTTTTCTTTATTTTGTTTCTCACGCGTTTTCTTTCTTCTTTTTCCTGTGACAAGGGAGTTAAAAGATGGAACGCAACAAACTGCTGGCAGATTTCGACGATAGTGTCGACCGACACCAACTAGGTGTCGATCGACACCATCTGCAGAACAAACCAGCTACCATAGGCGACTTCAACAGAGCTGATCTTTTCTACTCCAATCTATCAGCGATCCAGCTACCTCCTTTTGCAAGAGAAGACTTTGCTATTCACCATCTACAGAACAGACCAGCTACCATAGGTGACTTCAACAGAGTTGATCTTTTCTACTCCAATCTATCAGCGATCCGCCTACCTCCTTTTGCAAGAGAAGACTTTGCTATTCACCATGCCTACTATACTCTTGTTTCACGATGAAAGTTTCGAGGACATTCTAATGAATCACCACTAGATCATCTGGAAGTCTTCGAAGACTTAGTGTCCTCAATCAAAGCAGCAGGTGTACCAGCTGATTATCTTCTTTGCAAACTCTTCCCACATTCTCTCGCGGGTAGAGGAACATTATGGCTGCGACAGCTAGAACCAGGTTCACTAACCAATTGGACTGACACGAAGAATGCATTCATGATCCACTTCCTTGATGATTCAGTGACAAAATTACTGCAGGAGAAGATCTCTTCTTTTTCTCAAGCTCCAACAGAAGGTTTGAAGGCAGCTTGGATCAGATTCAAATCCTATCAGAGAGAATGTCCTTATCATGGTTTCCAAGAGAGCCAACTCATCAATATCTTCTAAAGAGGGATAATCATGCCATACCAGACTCAACTTGATGCAGCAAGCTACTGTAACTTCATGACAAGAACTACTAGTGAAGCATTACTCCTCATTACCAATGCTTTAACTAGTCTTTCGACACATGAATTTGACACCGCAAGCAAAGAGACTCTTGTTTCAGCAATTTCTGCTCCTTCCCAAGCCCCCCCCCCCTCCTCCCTCATCAGAGACCAGAATGGAGTCTATGTTTACGCAGCTTCTTGCAGGCTTCACAAAGGTTGATAGCAAATATGATTCTCTCTCCACAAAGCTTGAAAGCAAACATGATTCTCTCTACACATATATAAATAGCAAGTTTGACAATCTACGCTCTCATATCTCCGAGCTATCACCTCCATTAGCCTCTATCAATGCAGTCACACTACGCAGCGGAAAGCAACTCAATCCAATACTTCAGCGCGAAAGTTCAGCTCGGACTTCATCTATTCCAGTTGTAGGAAATGTCTCACTGTTAATCGATACATCAGGGTGTCGATCGACACCAATTAATCTTGACGACTCTGTTTTGACTTTGTCGAGTGGAATCGATAATTTCGTAGAGGAGGCACTAATTCTCGATGGTATCGAACGACACCCACCTCATGTCGATCACACCAACACCAAACAGACAGGCCAGTGTTGACATTTGACAGAGCATGATTGATTCCAGACAGTGGTGTCGTTCGACACTCACCTAGTGTCGATCGACAATGGACTCAGACACCACCTATATGCCTTGCATCTCCACCTGTCACTAGACAAGTCTACACACCACAAGTTCCTTGTCTACTGCCTTGAGTGTCTAAGCATGAGATTCCTGAGATGCATTGCATGGGTATCATGGATGAGACTCTACTTCAGTTGCCTCCGGTTGATATAGATAAGTTATCACCCCCTCTTCAGAGTGATATGCTACGAGATGATGCTCCAGAGAATTAAGATGACAAGACAAAGATAATGGTTGTCTCAGAACAGGTACTCAACAACACCAAGCGTCCACATGAAGCAAGCTCCAGATTCGTTGTTGAGAATCGATCTATAGAGATGGCTAAGCCGGAGTTCTTTGTTAGAGCTAGTTTTCGGGTTGAGTTTAGTGATGATACTCCAGGCACTACAGCCACGTCTCCCACCGCACCTCTACCCTTTGCTCCACCTCCGAAACGGCAAAGCTACTCACCTCCTAATTTCGTCAATAAGTGTTTCAAATCTCCAAAAACTGCAGGTTCCACTTAATCCGACTATTAAAAAATCTCTACCCTTTGGAATCATGATCTATATTTCTTTAGATTATTGTCTAGTTGACGAATGCTGCAGGTTCCACTTAATCCGACTATTAAAAAATCTAGATAGCAAACCAACACACTTGAGGATATCCTAGTTTCCAACTCAACCACTAAGGCTGGAGCTAATCTCACAGCTCTTCGTATTACCTCTTCAAACGGTTAGTATTCATAGATATTGACTTCGGCTACACCATCAAATCTTTGAGAAGCAAGAAGAAGCTTGGTTAGTGTTTTTGTGTCAAATATGACTAGATGTCATGTGTATGATTGAGTATAAGAAGTAGAACCACAACTGGATCTTAAAAGCCTAAGTAGTGTTTCCTTGTTGGAGGATACAAAGCAAAAGACTCATACAAACTTTTGATACACCATCAAAGGTTTGAGAAGCTAGAATAAGCTTAGTATGTGTCTTGGAGTCAAATATGACTAGATGTCATTTGTATAATTGAGTATGAGAATTAGAACCGCAACCGGATCCCAAAAGGTAAAGTAGTGTTTCCTTGTTAGAAGAGACAAAGCCAAAGACTCATACGGACTTCGGCTACACCATCAAAGCAGTGAGAAGCAAGAAGAAGCTTGTTTAGTGTTTGGGAGTCAAATATAACTTGATGTCATTTGTATGATTGAGTAAAAGAACTAGAACCGCAACAAGATCCCAAAAGCTAAATTAGTGTTTCCTTGTTAGAAGATACAAAGCCGAAGATTCACACGGAATGTGGAAACGCCATCAAAGCTTTGAGAAGCAAGAAGAAGCTTGGTTAATGTTTTGGTATCTAATATGACTAGATCTCATGTGTAACATTATGTATAAGAACTAGAACCGCAACCGGATCTTAAAACCTTAAGAAGTGTTTCCTTGTTAGAAGATACAAACCCAAAGACACATACTGAATTCGGCAACACCATCAAAGCTTTGAGAAGCAAGCAGAAGCTTGGATAGTGTTTTTGGAGTAAAAATGACTAGATGTCATGTGTATGATTGAGTATAAGAACTAGAACCGCAACCGGATACCAAAAACTAAAGTTGTATTTCATTGTTAGAAAATACAAAGCCAAAGACTCATACTGCCTTCAGCTTCATCATCAATGCTTTGAGAAGCATGAAGTAGCTTGGTTTGTGATTAAGAGTCAATTATAACTAGATGTAATGTGGATGATTGAGTATAAGAACTAGAACTTCAACCGGATCCCAAAAGCTAAAGTAGTGTTTCCCTATTAGAAGATCCAAAACCAAAACCTCATACGGAGTTAGGCTACACCATCAAAGCATTGAGAAGCAAGAAGAAGCTTGTTTAGTGTTTTGGAGTCAAATATGACTAGAGGTCATGTGATGATTGAGTATAAGAACTAGAACCGCAAACTGATCCCAAAAGCTAAAGTAGTGTTTCCTTGTTAGAAAATACAAAGCCAAAGACTCATAAAAACTTCTACTTCACCATCAAAGATTTGAGAAGCATGAAAAAGCTTGGTTAGTGTTAAGGAGTCAATTATAACTAGATGTGATGTGTAGGATTGAGTATAAGAACTAGAACTGCAATCGGATCCAAAAAGCTAAAGTAGTGTTTCCTTGTTAGAAAATACAAACCCTAGACTTATACAGACTTCGGCTACACCATCAAAGCATTGAGAAGCAAGAAGAAGCTTGTTTAGTGTTTGAGAGTCAAATTTGAGTATAAGAACTAGAACCACAACCGGGTCTTAAAAGCCAAACAAATGTTTCCTTGTTAGAAGATGTAAATCCAAAGACTTATACCGACTTCGGCTACACCATCAAATCTTTAAGAAGCAAGAAGAAGCTTGGTTACTGTTTTGGATTCAAATATGACTAGAGGTCATGTGTATGATTGAGTATAAGAACTAGAACTGCAACCGGATCCCAGAAGCTAAACTTGTATTTCCTTGTTTGAAGATACAAAGACGAAGATTCACACGGACTTTGGTAACACCGTCAAAGCATTGAGAAGCAAGAAGAAGCTTGGTTACTGTTTTGGAGTGAAATATGACTAGATGTTTTGTGTATCATTGAGTATAAGCACTAGAACCGCAACCGGATCATAAAACCCCAAGAAGTGTTTCCTTGTTAGAAAATACAAAGCGGAACACACATACGGACTTCGGCTACACCATCAAAGCTTAGTGAAGCAAGAAGAAGCTTGGGTAGTGCTTTGGAGTCAAAAATGACTAGATTTCATGTGTATGATTGAGTATAAGAACAAGAACCGCAATATGATCCCAAATGCTAAAGTAGTGTTTCCTTGTTAGAAAATACAAAGCCAAAGACTCATACAGCCTTTGGCTTCACCATCAAAGGTTTGAGAAGCAAGAAGAAGCTTGGTTAATATTTAGGAGACAATTATAGCTAGATGTAATGGGTATGATTGAGTGTAAGAACTAGAACCAAGGGCTGTGAGACCCAGTCCCGGACGTCTCGGCGTCCGGCGACCGTGTACTCAAGTTTGCGCCTTCTCCCGGCCGAACCTCTTAATTTTTTGCGATTAACCATAGAATTGCCTTTACGAGGCTAAATTCTATATTTGCTTTCTTATTACACAGCGGAAGTCTTTCTAACCTTGGTTTAATACACATCGTTGGAGCCATGTTGTAGTTAACAATCAAAACTGGCCAGGTGCTATACTTAGTGTTTTGAATAGAGAACGGATTCATCCCATCAGTAGAAAGTCCCAATCTCAGGTTTCTAGCTTCAGCAGCAAATTGTGGCCATTTATCATTCACTTGAGCCCAAGCCAAAGAGTCTACAGGATTTCGCATTGTACCATCATCACTAGCATTACTGAAATGCCACCGTAGATCCTCGGCCATTTTCTTGGATCTAAACATTCTCTTAAATCTATCCTTGATTGGAAAATACCTCAGTACCTTAGCTGGAATCCCCTTCTTCTCTTCACCTGTGTGTTTATCCCTTTCCCATCTGGAAGCATTGCATCTTGGACAAGTATCCCTCAGCTCATACTCCTTTCTGTATAAGATGCAATCATTCTGACAGGCGTGAATGATATCATACCCAAAACCAAACATCTTCAGGATGTTTGATCACTAAGCTCATTTGATCTTAGTGATCTCATTTGTTGATGTTGGCAGCACATTCTCTCCTGGTAGTATGTCGTGCACTAAGCTCAAAAGTTGATCAAAATAATTCTCTGACATCCCACTCTTCACTTTGATGCGGTAAAGCCCCATAATTGCAGACACCTTAGTGTACTTCGGACAGCCATGATATAGTGGAGTTTCAGCTTCCTTTAACTTCTCCCTAAAATCAGCTTCTTCTTTTGTTTCTGGCTCCTTACTATCATCTTCATTCTGATTCTGAGAATCAGAATGGACGTCTCCATCAAAATAAACTGTTCTAATCAGCTCATAAGCTTCACATTCACTAGTAGTACTACTAGGCTCAACTTCTAACTTATCAGCTCGTATCTCCCCATGCTTACTCCAACAACTATTTCTCTTGTATTTATGGTCCATTCCCTTAATAACTAGATGCTCCAAAATAGTCTCAATTGGTTGATGACACAGATTCCGGCAATCAATACATGGACAAAACATTTCAGCATGATCTCCCAGACTTCTCGATGATGCGTAAACAAAAGTTGTTGCTCCTTTCTCATACTCAATGCTATTCCTTGGCAGCCATACCCATGACTTATCCATTTTTAAAAGACCACCAAGCTCCAACCCCATATATATGATATTACTTATATATATATATATATATATATTAGCATTCAGCTATATAAGCAAACAAAACTCAAAGAGCAAAGACAAAATGAGAAATTTCATAAACTCAAGTTCACTATCAATTCAAGTTCTGTGTTATTACTCAAGTTCAAATTCAAAATCAATACTCAAGTTCAAAATCGATACAAGTGAATACTCAAGGTCAATTTTATAAGAAACACAAATCGATACAAGTGAATACTCAAGTTCAAAGCTATATGACATTCAAAATCGATACAAGCTAAGTGAATACTCAAGTTCAATTCTATTAGAAACTCAAATCAATACAAGTGAATCCTCAAGTTCAATTCTGAAAGAAACTCAAATCGATATATGCAAACTAAGAACTACAGAAATCTATTCAAACTAAGTCAAAATAACATACCTGTCAAATAGAAACCATTGAAATCTTCGAGACACGGCTACCAAAAGCTTCTGAGAACCTGAAAACGAAACCCTAAAACTGATTAAAACCCCAAATCGATGCTCAAACAAGAGAATTTGGACATGCAATCCCTAAATCGATTAGAAAAGGCACATAACCTTCTCAAATTAGAAACAGATCTGTGACTGAGAAGCTAAGGAGTAGCGAGAGTCGTCAAGAGAGATTGAATAGAGTCGTTGAGCAAGAACACGAACACAAAGTGAGACAGAGAGAAGAAGAATCGATTAGAGCAGAACATGAATAGGGAAGAACACGAATAGGGAGGGAAACAGTCGAGAAAGAACACAAATAGTTTTTTCACTTAGAATATTTTTAGGCTAATTTTTTTGTTTCGGCGGCAACAAAATTAATCCGCGCTATTACATTAGGTAGCGTTTAATTAATGGTAATGCTATAGAACAATAACCCTAAATTCAAAAACATGACCCGCGTCATTTTTTATTTACCGGGTACGAGATTATAGCGTTGTGAAATTACCAAACGCTATAAAAGTTTAGCCGGTTATAAATTATAGCACAACATGGTTAACTGCTATATTATAGTGCTATAAATAATCCATATTCTTGTAGTGGTTCCAAAAAGCTAAAGTAATGTTTCCTTGTTAGAAGATACAAATCCAAAGAGTCATACGGACTTCGGCTACACCATCAATTCTTTGAGAAACAATAAGAAGCTTGGTTAGCGTTTTGGAATAAAATAAAACTAGATGTCATGTGTATGATTGAGTAGAGGAACTAGAACTGCAACTGGTTCCCAAAAGCTAAAATAGAGTTTCCTTGTTAGAAGATACAAACCCAAAGAACCATACGAATGGCTACACCATCATAACTTTGAGAAGCAATAAGAAGCTTGGTTAGTGTCTGAGAGTTAAATACGACCAGATGTCATGTGTATGACAGAGTATAAGAACTTGAACTGCAACCGGTTCCCAAAAGCTCAAGTAGTGGTTCCATGTTAGCGATACAAAACAAAAGCTTCATACGGACTTCGGTTACACCATCAAATCTTTGAAAAGCAATTAAAAGTTTGGTTAGGGTTTTGGAGTCAAATATGACTAGATGTCATGTGTATGATTGAGTATAAGAACTAGAACCGCAATCGGTTCCCAAAAGCTAAAGTAGAGTTTCCCTTCTAAAAGATACAAAGCCAAAGACTCATACTGACTTCGGCTACACCATTAAAGCTTTGAGAAGCAATAAGAAGCTTAGTTAGTGTTTTGGAGTCAAATATGACTAGATGTCATGTGTATGATTGAGTATAGGAACTAGAACCGCAGCCGATTCCTAAAAGCTAGAGTAATGTTTCCTTGTTAGAAGATACAAAGCCAAAGAGTCTTACGGATTTTGGCTACACCATCAAAGCTTTGAGAAGCAATAAGAAGCTTGGTTGGTCTTTTGGAGTCAAATATGACTAGATGTCATGTGTTCGATTGAGTAACAGAAATAGAATCGCAACTGGTTCCCAAAGGCTAAAGTAGTGTTTCCAAGTTAGAAGATACAAAGCCAAAGACTCATACGTACTTCTGCTACACCATCAAAGCTTTTAGAAGCAATAGAATCTTTGTTAGTGTTTTGGAGTCAAATATGGCTAGAGGTCATATGTATGATTCTATATAAGAACTAGAACCGCAATCGGTTACGAAAAGCTAAAGTAGTACTGTTTCCTTGTTAGAAAATACAAACCATGAGACTCATACGAACGGCTACCCATCAAAGCTCTGAGAAAAAATAAGAAGGTTGGTTAGTGTTTTGGAGTCAAATATAACTAGATGTCCTGTGTATGACTGAGTATAAGAAATAGAACCGCAATCGGTTCTCAAAAGCTAAAGTAGTGGTTCCTTGTTAAAGATACAAAGCCAAAGACTCATACGGATTTCGGCTACACCATCAAATCTTTGAAAAGCAATAAAAAGCCTGGTTAGTGTTTTGGAGTCAAATATGACTAGATGTCATGTCTATGATTCTATATAAGAACTAGAACCACAATTAGTTCCTAAAAGCTAAAGTAGTACTGTTTCCTTATACTCAATCATACAGATGATATCTAGTCATATTTAACTCCAAAACACTAACCAAGCTTCTTATTGCTCATACACTTTGATGGTATACTAACAAGAAAACATTATTTTTGCTTTTGGGAACAGATTCATGTTCTAGTTCTTATACTAAATCATATACATGACATCTAGTCATGTTTGACTCCCATACACTAACCAAGATTCTTCCTGCTTCTCAAAGCTTTGATGGTGAAGCCGAAGTCCGTATGAGTCATTGTCTTCGTATCGTCTAACAAGGAAACACTACTTTAGCTTTTGGAACCGTTTGCGGTTCTAGTTCTTATACTCAATCATACACATGACATCTAGTCATATTTGACTCCAAAAAACTAACCAAGATCCTTATTGCTTCTCAAAAATTTGATGGTGTAGCCGAAGTCCGTATGCGTCTTTGGCTTTGTATCTTCTAACAAGAAAACACTACTTTAGCTTTTGGGAACCAGTTGCAGTCCTAGCTGTTAAACTCAATCGTACACATGACATCTAGTCATATTTAACTCCAAAACACTAACCAATCTTCTTATTGCTCATAAACTTTGATGGTATAGCCGAAGTCCGTATGAGTCTTTTGCTTTGTATCTTCTAACTTGGAAACACTACTTTAGCTATTGGGAACCTGTTGCGGTTCTAGTTCTTATACTCAATCGAACACATGACATCTAGTCATATTTGAGTCCAAAAAACTAACCAAGCTTCTTATTGCTTCTCAAAGCTTTGATGGTGTAGCCGAAATCCGTAAGAGTCTTTGGCTTTGTATTTTCTAACAAGGAAACATTACTTTAGCTTTTGGGAACCGGTTGCGGTTCTAGTTCTTATACTCAATCATACACATGACATATAGTCATATTTGACTCCACAACACCTATCAAGCTTCTTATTGCTTCTCAAAGCTTTGATGGTGAAGCCGAAGTCCGTACGAGTCTTTGGCTTTGTATCTTCTAACAAGGAAACATTACTTAAGCTTTCAAGATCCAAGTTAGATTCTAGTTCTTATACTCAATTATACACTTGACATATAGTTATATTTTACGCTAAAACACTAAGCAAGCTTTTTATTGCTTTTCAAAGCTTTGATGGTGTAGCCAAAAATCCGTATCTTTAGCCGAAAACCATTAATTTAGCTTTTGGAAACTGGTTGCAGTTCTAGTTCTTAAACTTCCTCTTGCTTCTCAAAGCCTTGATGGTGTACCAAACTCCGTAAGACTCTTTGGCTTTGTATCTTCTAACAAGGAAACATTACTCTAGCTTTTAGGAATCGGCTGCGGTTCTAGTTCCTATACTCAATCATACACATGACATATAGTCATATTTGACTCTGAAACACTAACCAAGCTTTTTATTGCTTCTCAAAGCTTTGATGGTGTAGCCGAAGTCCGTATGAGTCTTAGGCTTTGTATCTTCTAATAAGGAACCACTACTTTAGCTTTTGGAAACCAGTTGCGGTTCTAGTTCTTATACTCCATCATAGACATGACATCTAGTCATATTTGACTCCAAAATACTAACCAAGCTTCTTTTTGCTTTTCCTAACTTTATTGGTGTAACCGAAGTCCATATGAGTCTTTGGCTTTGTATCTTCTAACAAGGAAATATTACTTTAGCTTTTGGGAACTGGTTGCGGTTCTAGTTCTAATACTCAATCATACAAATGACATCTATTCATATTTCACTCCAAAACACTAACCAAGCTTCTTATTGCTTCTCAAAGCTTTGATGGTGTAGCCGAACTCTATATGAGTCTTTTGCTTTGTACCTTCTAACAAGGAGATACTACTTAGGCTTTCAAGATCCAGTTGAGATTCTAGTTCTTATATTCAATCATACACATGATATGTAGTCATATTTGACTCTTAAACAATAACCAAGCTATTTTATAGCTTCTCAAAGCTTTGATAGTGTAGCCGAAGTCCGTATGAGTCTTTGGCTTTGTATCTCCTAATAAGGAACCACTACTTTAGCTTAGTGTAGCCGAAGTCCGTATGAGTCTTTGGCTTTGTATCTCCTAATAAGGAACCACTACTTTAGCTTACGGAATCCAATTACGGTTGTAGTTCCTATACACAATCATACACATGACATATAGTTATATTTGACTCCAAAATACTAACCAAGCTTCTTATTGCGTTTCTAAGCTTTGATGGTGTAGCCGAAGTTCGTATGAGTCTTTTGCTTTCTAACAAGGAAACAATACTTTAGGTTTTGGGACCGGTTCCGGTTCTAGTTCTTATACTCAATCATACAAATGACATCTATTCATATTTGACTCCAAAAAACTAACCAACCTTCTTATTGCTTCTCAAAGATTTAATGGTGTAGCCGAACTCTGTATGAATCTTTTGCTTTGTATCTTCTTACAAGGAGATACTATTTAGGCTTTCAAGATCCAGTTGAGATTCTAGTTCTTATACTCAATCATACACATGACATGTAGTCATATTTCACTCTGAAACATTAACCAAGCTTTTTATTGCTTCTCAAAGCTTTGATGGTGTAGCTGAAGTTCGTATGAGTCTTTGGCTTTGTATCTTCTAATAAGGAACCACTACTTTAGCTTATGGAAACTAGTTGCGGTTTTAGTTCTTATATTCAATGATACACATGACATCTAGTCATATTTGACTCCAAAATACTAACCAAGCTTCTTATTGCTTTTCCAAACTTTATTGGTGTAACCGAAGTCCGTTTGAGTCTTTGGCTATGTATCTTCTAACAAGGAAATACTACTTTAGCTTTTGGGAATTGGTTGCGGTTCTAGTTCTTATACTCAATCATATAAATGACATCTACTCATATTTGACTCCAAAACACTAACCAAGCTTCTTATTGCTTCTCAAAGCTTTGATGGTGTAGCCGAACTCTATATGAGTCTTTTGCTTTGTATCTTCTAACAAGGAGATACTACTTAGGCTTTCAAGATCTAGTTAAGATTCTACTTCTTATACTCACTCAAACACATGACATGTCGTCATATTTGACTCTGAAACAATAACCAGCTTTTTTATAGCTTCTCAAAGATTTGTTGGTGTAGCCGAAGTCAATATGAGTCTCTGGCTTTGTATCTTCTAATACGGAACCACTACTTTAGCTTATGGAAACCAATTGCGGTTTTAGTTCTTATACTCAATAATACACATGACATCTAGTCATATTTGACTCCAAAATACTAACCAAGCTTCTTTTTGCTTTTCAAAGCTTTGATGGTGTAGCAGAAGTCCGTATGAGTCTTTGGCTTTGTATCCTTTAACAACGAAGCAATACTTTAGCTTTTCGGAACCGGTTGCGGTTCTATTCCTTATACTCAATCATACACATGACATCTCGTCATATTTGTCCCAAGACACTAACAAAACTTCCTCCTGCTTCTCAAAGCTTTGATGGTGTACCAAACTCCGTATGAGTCTTTTGCTTTGTATCTTCTAACAAGGAGATACTACTTAGGCTTTCCAGATCCAGTTAAGATTCTAGTTCTAATACTCAATCATACACATGACATATAGTCATATTTGACTCTGAAACACTAACCAAGCTTTTTATTGCTTCTCAAAGCTTTGATGGTGTAGCCGAAGTCCGTATGAGTCTTAGGCTTTGTATCTTCTAATAAGGAACCACTACTTTAGCTTTTGTAAACCAGTTGCGGTTCTAGTTCTTATACTCCATCATACACATGACATCTAGTCATATTTGACTCCAAAATACTAACCAAGCTTATTTTTGCTTCTCAAAGCTTTGATGGTGTAGCCGAACTCTATATGAGTCTTTTGCTTTGTATCTTCTAACAAGGAGATACTACTTAGGCTTTCAAGATCCAGTTAAGATTCTATTTCTTATACTCACTCAAACACATGACATGTAGTCATATTTGACTATGAAACAATAACCAAGCTTTTTTATAGCTTCTCAAAGATTTGATGGTGTAGCCGAAGTCCATATGAGTCTCTGGCTTTGTATCTTCTAATACGGAACCACTACTTTAGCTTATGGAAACCAATTGCGGTTTTAGTTCTTATACTCAAAATTACACATGACATCTAGTCATATTTGACTCCAAAATACTAACCAAGCTTCTTTTTGCTTTTCAAAGCTTTGATGGTGTAGCAGAAGTCCGTATGAGTCTTTGGCTTTGTTTCCTCTAACAAGGAAGCAATACTTTAGCTTTTCGGAACCGGTTGCGGTTCTAGTCCTTATACTCAATCATACACATGAAATCTCGTCATATTTGTCCCAAGACACTAACAAAACTTCCTCTTGCTTCTCAAAGCTTTGATGGTGTACCAAACTCCGTATGAGTCTATTGCTTTGTATCTTCTAACAAGGAGATACTACTTAGGCTTTCAAGATCCAGTTGAGATTCTAGTTCTTATACTCAATCATACACATGACATATAGTCATATTTGACTCTGAAACACTAACCAAGCTTTTTATTGCTTCTCAAAGCTTTGATAGTGTAGCCGAAGTCCGTATGAGTCTTAGGCGTTGTATCTTCTAATAAGGAACCACTACTTTAGCTTTTGGAAACCAGTTGCGGTTCTAGTTCTTATACTCCATCATACACATGACATCTAGTCATATTTGACTCCAAAATACTAACCAAGCTTCTTTTTGCTTTTCCTAACTTTATTGGTGTAACCGAAGTCCGTATGAGTCTTTGGCTTTGTATCTTCTAACAAGGAAATACTACTTTAGCTTTTGGGAACCGGTTGCGGTTCTAGTTCTAATACTCAATCATACAAATGACATCTATTCATATTTCACTCCAAAACACTAACCAAGCTTCTTATTGCTTCTCAAAGCTTTGATGGTGTAGCCGAACTCTATATGAGTCTTTTGCTTTGTACCTTCTAACAAGGAGATACTACTTAGGCTTTCAAGATCCAGTTGAGATTCTAGTTCTTATATTCAATCATACACATGATATGTAGTCATATTTGACTCTTAAACAATAACCAAGCTTTTTTATAGCTTCTCAAAGCTTTAATAGTGTAGCCGAAGTCCGTATGAGTCTTTGGCTTTGTATTTTCTAATAAGGAACCACTACGTTAGCTTATGGAATCCAATTACGGTTGTAGTTCTTATACTCAATCAAACACATGACATATAGTCATATTTGACTCCAAAATACTAACCAAGCTTCTTATTGCTTTTCCAAGCTTTGATGGTGTAGCCGAAGTCCGTATGAGTCTTTTGCTTTGTATCTTCTAACAAGGAAACAATACTTTAGGTTTTGGGACCGGTTCCGGTTCTAGTTCTTATACTCAATCATACAAATGACATCTATTCATATTTGACTCCAAAAAACTAACCAAGCTTCTTATTGCTTCTCAAAGATTTGATGGTGTAGCTGAACTCTGTATGAATCTTTTGCTTTGTATCTTCTAACAAGGAGATATTATTTAGGCTTTCAAGATCCAGTTGAGATTCTAGTTCTTATACTCAATCATACACATGACATGTAGTCATATTTGACTATGAAACATTAACCAAGCTTATTATTGCTTCTGAAAGCTTTAATGGTGTAGCTGAAGTCCATATGAGTCTTTGGCTTTGTATCTTCTAATAAGGAACCACTAATTTAGCTTATGGAAACTAGTTGCGGTTTTAGTTCTTATATTCGATCATACTCATGACATCTAGTCATATTTGACTCCAAAATACTAACCAAGCTTCTTATTGCTTTTCCAAGCTTTGATGGTGTAGCCGAAGTCTGTATGAGTCTTTTGCTTTGTATCTTCTAACAAGGAAGCACTACTTTAGCTTTTTGGAACTGGTTGTGGTTCTAGTCCTTATACTCAATCATAGACATGACATCTAGTCATATTTGTCTCCGAAACACTAACAAATCTTCTTCTTGCTTCTCAACGCTTTGATGGTGTAGCCGAACTCCGTATGAGTCTTTTGCTTTGTATCTTCTAACAAGGAGATACTACTTAGGCTTTCAAGATCTAGTTGAGATTCTAGTTCTTATACTCAATCATACACATGACATATAGTCATATTTGACTCTGAAACACTAACCAAGCTTTTTATTGCTTCTCAAAGCTTTGATAGTGTAGCCGAAGTTCGTATGAGTGTTTGGCATTGTATCTTCTAATAAGGAACCACTACTTTAGCTTTTAGGAACCAGTTGCAGTTCTAGTTCTTATACTCAATCATACACATTACATCTAGTCATATTTGACTCCAAAATACTAACCAAGCTTCTTATTGCTTTTCCAAACTTTATTGGTGTAACTGAACTCCGTATGAGTCTTTGGCTATGTATCTTCTAACAAGGAAATACTACTTTAGCTTTTGGGAACCGGTTCCGGTTCTAGTTCTTATACTCAATCATACAAATGACATCTATTCATATTTGTCTCCAAAACACTAACCAAGCTTCTTATTGCTTCTCAAAGCTTTGATGGTGTAGTCGAACTCTGTATGAGTCTTTTGCTTTGTATCTTCTAACAAGGAGATACTACTTAGGCTTTCAAGATCAAGTTGATATTCTAGTTCTTATACTCAATCATACACATGACATGTAGTCATATTTGACTCTGAAACAATAACCAAGCTTTTTAATAGCTTCTCAAAGCTTTCATGGGTTAGCCGAAGTCCGTATGAGTCTTTGGCTTTGTATCTTCTAGTAAGGAACCACTACTTTAGCTTATGGAAACCAGTTGCGGTTTTAGTTCTTATACTCAATCATACACATAACATCTAGTCAGATTTGACTCCAAAATACTAACCAAGCTTCTTATTGCTTTTCCAAGCTTTGATTGTGTAGCCGAAGTCCGTATGAGTCTTTGGCTTTGTATCTTCTAACAAGGAAACACTACTTTAGCTATTGGGAACCGATTGCGGTTCTAGTTCTTATACTCATCATACAAATGACATCTATTCATATTTCACTCCAAAACACTAACCAAGCTTCTTATTGCTTCTCAAAGCTTTGATGGTGTAGCCAAACGCCGTATGAATCTTTTGCTTTGTATCTTCTAACAAGGAGATACTACTTAAGCTTTCAAGATCTAGTTGAGATTCCAGTTCTTATACTTAATCGTACACATGACATGTAGTCATATTTGACTCTGAAACACGAACCAAGCTTTTTATTGCTTCTCAAAGCTTTGATGGTGGAGCCGAAGTCCGTATGAGTCTTTGGCTTTGTATCTTCTAATAAGGAACCACTACTTCTGCTTATGGAAACCAGTTGCGGTTTTAGTTCTTATACTCAATCATACACATGACATCTAGTCATATTTGAGTCCAAAATACTAACCAAGCTTCTTATTGCTTTTCCAAGCTTTGATGGTGTAGCCGAAGTCCGTATGAGTCTTTGGCTTTGTATCTTCTAACAAGGAAGCATTACTTTAGCTTTTCGGAACCGGTTGCGGTTCTAGTTTTTATACTCAATCATACACTTGACATCTAGTCATATTTGTCTCCAAAACACTAAGAAAGCTTCTTCTTGCTTCTCAAAGCTTTGATGGTGTAGCCGAACTTTGTATGAGTCTTTTGCGTTGTATCTTCTGACAAGGAGATACTACTTAGGCTTTCAAGATCCAGTTGAGATTCTAGTTCTTATACTCAACCATACACAGGACATATCGTCATATTTGACTCTGAAACACTAACCAAGCTTTTTATTGCTTCTCAAAGCTTTGATGGTGTAGCCGAAGTCCGTATGAGTCTTTGGCATTGTATCTTCTAATAAGGAACCACTAGTTTAGCTTATGGAAACCAGTTGCGGTTTTAGTTCTTATACTCAATCATACACATGACATCTAGTCATATTTGACTCTGAAATATTAACCAAGCTTCTTATTGCTTTTCGAAGCTTTGATAGTGTAGCCAAAGTCCGTGATAACTAGGTTTTTATGCCTAGTTATTTGCAGAAGTGTGGTGTGTTCAGTTCAATTCCCTTTAAACACTAACATGTCGATGCAGCTATAGGGGGTGTCAATCCAGTCCACTGTTATTGCTAGCTATCAAAATTTGTACAGAATCAACTAAGTCAAGCCAAATTATAGAAATGATTGGTTTCTAGTAACAATCCTAGGTGAGGATTCAAACAAGCAAAAATATGAACTTAAAAGCCCTACTCGATCATTGGGTCGAGTAATACCAATAGGCAACAAATTTAAGAACTAAAATGCAATCAACAGGTGACACAAATTACAGGTAAATCAAAGTGCAATCAGGGGGTGAATACATATAAATCTAAGAACAATAGAAGTCCTAAGGATGGATTCATTGATAAGAGCAACTTTAGGGTTCATGAGGTGGCTAACAGGTGAAAGGGAGATACCCTAGACGATAGATTCAGAAACCGGGTCAATCCATTCTCGTGACCGAGACCCCCGTAACTCTACAACTTCCTAATCTCAACTTTCGTTGATGAAACATAGCAAAACAGGGTTTAGAACCAATCAACCAAATTCAATAAGCAGTCTAGCCAAACTCCTTGTCTAGAGTCTACAAATCTCTGGTATTCGTAGATCCGGAATCCATTTGAACGTCTTTTGGACGCTGGATACCTATGGTCGAATGTCTACATTAGCCAGCGAAAACCGCATAGGGGCCAACGAATCCAGAAGGGATCTAACCTAATCTTAACCACCTGACTAACCTAGAGATTACCCTAATCTTATTCATCCTCAAGAACCCTAATCACTACTCAAGCAACATACTCAAGAACACAAACCCAGAAATTATTGAAATCATATCAAAATGTAGATCTAAACAAGCTAAACGACATTACTTAAAGAACCAAATGCAAAAACGAAATAGATTAAGAGTAATTAAGTTTTGAAGATTCAAGAACACAAAGAAAAACTAAGAGATAAAAGCTAGATCCTTTGGACAAATCCCAAAGTGATCTATTTATACTAAAGTATTGAAAACCCTAGATTTACTAGAAGACAAGAGACTTGAGGATGTTTGGGCGAGTGCTCGATCTTGGGGATCGAGTAAAGAGGGTGCTGCAAAGTCTGCGCCTTTGTGTCCATGCTCCGAGTGATCAATTGGTCAAGTAGTTGCTTCTTCCTCTCCTATTCTTATGCTCAAATGTCTTGTTGGGAATCAGGAGAATCAGAAGACGCTTTGAATGATCAACAAGTCTTGTAGAGTAGGTTGCCCTTGCTCGAGTAAACTGGTCGATTAGAGGATTGAGAAGGAGGGTCGAGTAAAGTCTGCTGCCTCCTCCATGGCTGCCTAGATCGAGTAAACCGGTCGAGTAGAATGCTCTTATGCTTCCCTCCTGGTTTGATAGAGTAGAGGGTCGAGTAGAATGCCTTGTAAGCTCTTTCTGCACCTGAAAACACACCAAAACATGCAATATGTATGCAAGATGATCCTAATTGCCTAAGTGTGCAAAATAAGCTAAATGTGATGCAAAATGATTTGATATAATGAGTGATCACTAAGCTAAATGATGATAAATACACACCTAAAATGAGTAAATTACAGTGTTATCAACTCCCCCAAACTTATCTCTTGCTTGCCCTCAAGCAAACAAAAAATCTTAAATTGAAGAAGAGGTTTGAAGGTGGGGATTCAAAAACCGAAGCATGCATATAGAACTGGTAAGCTAAATGTTCAGGTAGCTAATTCTAGGTTGCAAGATGATAGACCCTTACTTAAAAACTTTAGCCATACTCGTCACAATGCAACCTAACAACCTGCCTTAACCAATTCCCTTTAACATTCATTAAGCACGAACAATGGATCAAGCAATGCAATGGTTATGAACTCAATTGGTTTCAGGCTTAGGCTAAGAGACAAAAATGGTTCCTCTAATGATTGGTCGAGTAACAGGAGACACTCAGAGAAAAGATTGAGCTTTAGTAGAATGCTAAAGGTAAAATCCAATGGAAACATACAAGAATAGACTCCCATCTACCCAATGATATCGTATGATAGCTCAGAAGATGATCCCAGTCCTATAGGTGTCCTAACTCTACCCTTTTTCTCATTCTTTCTCTTTTTGGTTCAAGTTGTAAGGGGTTCTTCTTTAAAACGATTCAAGAGTCTAGCGGGTTTGGTTTTAAACTTTGACACACTTAAGGCTTTTCTTCTAATCTTAGCATATAGGGCGTTTACCCTTTTCTTTGAATTACAATGCCTAACTTCTTTGAATTCCAAACCCTTTACTACACTAACACTTTTTGTATCCCCCTTAAGAACTCTAAACTTTTACTCTCTTTTTTTTTTCTTTTTTTTTCATTCCCATTCTCTTTTCCAATCATTCCATACATCATCCCAATCCCAAATACAAGTCACCACCTAGTCCTAGCTAACTCAAAAAGCGTCGGCTAGGTCTACATGAAAGACTGGTCTTGTCGGCTCATACCTAACACGTTATACCAAGCTCAATCGAAAAAGACCTCACAATCACACACAAATGATCTTTAGCTTGAAATTAGGCTAGGCTCAAGGTATTGGAAACTGCTCTAAAAATGAGAGTCAACTACTTGGATTACCAAAGGGTGGTGAAGTGAATAAGATAATCCAAGTATGTATATGGTAGCCATGAGTTCACAAACAATGCATATACATGATAATTGCAAATTTAGTTCAGGTTCTAATAGATAGGGAATGACATCAGATAAGCGAGTTTCGAATCAAAGCAGTATAGTCAAGTTGTAAATTCAAAGCAGGGAGCGGTCTTACTTCAGAGAACCAATCGGTTATGCAAAAGAAAACTAACAACCTCGGCATTGAACTTACTTCATTGAATCAAAACATACTTAACGGTTTGAAATCATCATTATCCCCTATGCAAATTAGCAATCCTAAATGCAAACACTCTGTATACAATCCTAAAATGAAACTTAAATTACACAGTCCCTTGTGTAATAAAAATCGGAGAAAGAATTCAAGACCAAAACACAAAACACACATAGAAAAATAAAAATGCTATGGTATGTACAATGGTGGTGGTGGTGTTACCTCAGCGGTCAGGTGAAGTAGATGAAAACTTAATCGTCCATACTCTATAGAATATAAGAAGGGGCAGATGTTGACGCGGGAGGATTTTGCTCGTTCTGTCTGGTCGAGTAGTTGGTCGAGCGTGTAGAACCTCGTCTCTGCCTACTCCTTGGCTCTCTCAACTCGGAGATCACTTCCCGAGGCTCGAGTGATGAAGCTCGGGGTTGATCAATCCTTTCAGCCCTCCTTTCAGCCCTCCTTGTGGAACCGCTTCTTCTTACTTCGGGGGTGGGAGACGGTGGCCTTGGCTTGCTCTAGAAGTCTTTGATTTGACTAGCCATACTCTTTAGTGATTTCTTCATTGTTCTCATCTTCTTCTTGAAACCCTTCATCGTTTTGCTGTGAAGGTTCCCAAGCTCTTCAAGCACACGGAGCTTCTTGTAAACTTCAGTTATCTCATCTCCTCCTTGATCAGCATCTGCTTCATAATGAGCTTGCTTGAATTCTTTGGTCTCTTGCTCCGGTTGTTCGCTAAGTTGCTCGAACTCGACTTGCTGCTCATAGTCAGCTTGAGTATAATATTCTTGTTGCTCATAGTCAGCTTGAGTATACTCTTGTTCATCTTCTCTAGCTCCTTCGATGTCGATGTTCAGGGAAGAGGGAGATGGCATGAAGTTGATGTTGTGCCTTGTCTTCAATGAAGTCCGGTTCTCGCAAGGTAGAGGTAACAAAGAAGGTCCAAGCTTTGGATGGTTGAACTTGAAGATATAATGATCCGCCGGAGTCTTCTTTTCAAGAAAATCCTTCCCCTTGAGATAGTTGAGGTCGATGAACTTGGGGAACACGTCAGGGGTTCCAAATTGTATCCTTGAAGCTCCTAAGATTGGTGTTAAGAGACCACCAACACAAAGACTTCCGCAAATCCCCGAGAGATGGATGGTTGCAACATACTCTCTATAGCTCAGTAGGTGGTCCAAAAGAACGACAGTCAACGAAGTGTCTACTCTATCACCCGCCATCTTCCTCCCATCCTCGGTCTCTCTCAGAATGAAGACCAAAGCTTGAGCAATCATGAATAGCTCTCCTTCATAAACGAATCTGGTAGTCTTCTTTGGGAAAAGGGTAATGGCGATACATTGGTGGAGGTATCTAATCACGAGACTTCGAATTGAAGAACTCTTGCTCTTGGCGGGCGAGTAGGGCTTTGGACCGGCAATTGTTGTCCAAAGAGATTTTATCTCATCTTGGTCATAGTCTTGGCGGATTCTTTCTCCACTTGGAAACCCAAAAATGGTATCAAGGTGGCTAATATCAAGCTCGACACCCCCAACCTTGAAATTTATGTAACCAAGCCCTCCTCTTTCTTCTTTCTCCGAATCATCAACACAAAAGTGAACCTTGAGGGTTGAAAGGAGTTGGCAGCTCTCCTCTTTAAATCCTCCACATTGGCAGCTCATGAACGTTGCAAGATTGGCCAATTCCATGAAGTATTCCACATCACCACAAATACCAAGCTCAAACTTTAACTCCTTCAAGTATTGATAGTACTCACTTGGGGTTGGCTCTCTCTTCCTCCTTGGTCGGTTTCTTTTGCCAACCGGGGCTAGTGTATCATCCCCGATGATCTCAACCTCTTCCTCATGACCGCTTCTTCGAAGACTGCCTCTTCACGGTGTACTTCCTCAACCTCAACAACCCTCTTTCCCCGAGCTACTTCTTCTCTTAACATGGCTGAGCGGCTTGAGCTTCCACCTAGAATCAAGCTTGATCTTTGAGCACAACGATCTTGGCAAATTTGGCGTTCAGTCATGCCACTCATGTCAAACGCCTCAACTTCTTCGTTATCAACGGAGGATCTTCTACCCCGAGATGAACTCTTTCTCCTTGAATCCATGGAGATTGGTGGTGAGCTTCAACAGGGCAAACAAGAACAACTCTCCAAGGGGTATCAAAGTGGAATGGATTCGGTTTCTTTGGTGATGAAATTTTGTGCTTAAAACCGATTAAATGTGTGAGGATAGACTTGGGAGTGATCGAGTAACTTTGGTGAAGTATTGGTGAAGGTGAGAACGAATTCTTGAAGAGTGATAGGGAGAGTTTGGGATGAAACTTTTGAAGCTTTGTGAGAGATAGAGAATTGCAAAAATGAGATGATGAAAGAGAGAGTTTCAAAAGGGTTTGGCGAATTCAATTCAATGGGTGGAGGAGAATGGTCTTTGGTTTGTTTTTGGAAGAGATAGAAACGTTGATTGGAAATGGTGAGGAGCATGGGTAATTTCTTTGTCCATCGAGTAAAGGAGTGTTGGGGGAATAAGTGGGGTCACACAACTTCACTCCTTGGTCTCCAAATAATTCAAGCTCGAGTAAAGGATCAAGCATCTTCTAGAATTACGCATTACTCGATCGAACGGTGGAGAATTC